>NC_073346.2:6923928-7528571 GCF_027580225.2 Misgurnus anguillicaudatus
CCTTCACAAAATTGCAATTATTTCAGCTTTTTGCAAAAAAAAGTGTATTTGTAAAGAAAAATACCCATATTTAATATTTAATTTTTTCGTTGCAAAACGAGATAACTTTAATTTTTCAGAAATCTCGTTTTTTGGTTGTGCATTCCAATTAATATCAATTCAACTGCAGTTGGTTTGTTTTGATTTAAACCTTCATAACTTAAAAAAATACAGCAAAATAATAACATGATAACATAATAATAAACATGTTTTGACAAAAATGTTAAAAACGGATTTATCTCATTTTGCAACGAAAATCTTCCAATATAGATAGGATGAAACTTGTTGTTCACGTTTCGTTTGTTTGTTTATTGTTTGTTTAAAAGCAGAGGGTTTGTTCTTTCATTTTATATATTTGTATGTTTATATATTTTTAGAAGAAATTTTTCCTTGAAGACATTTTTTGAAAATCACAAAAAATGCTGGCGGCCAACTTTTCACAAAATGGCTGGCAGGGAATGAGTTAAATGTCCTAATATGACAAAGGTCTAGTCCTGGATTAATCTAAACCCTGTCCGCCCCTTAGTTTTGTTAAACAATCAACGTTTCTTGTATAACTCTTTGAATATTAAATGTTAATGTTTTGAATCGTATAACTGTTGCAGTTGTTTTGTTAAAGTAATACCGTGAAGCAGTAACGGTAGTAATAGAAGCTATTTGCAAGATGCATCAGACTGGTCAAATTCACAAATTAACTGTCATTAAATGATTGTATATTTTTATCAGAGGTAGTTTCTATGAAAGCTCCTGGTTGTCTGGTGAATGTTCTGTTGATGTGTTTTATTCAGGCTCTCCGTACAGGGATAAAATCACTATAGCTATCCTGAGTATCCTGGAGGACGGTCGTATACACATGCTGAAAGAGAAGTGGTGGAGCGGCAGCAGTTGTCTGGAGGATGAGCGGCACGAGACGGGACCAATGAGCATTCAGAATCTGGGCGGTATCTTCATCATCCTGGCCTCTGGTCTTCTTCTCTCTGTGTTTGTGGCTATAGGAGAGTTCGTTTACAAACTGAGGAAAACTGCTGAGCGTGAACAGGTGATACTCACTATCAGAATTTAATTTTTCTGCCGGTTACCTCACATTATTACTATACATTAGTTGATTGTGGCCACATTTAGACACCAAAATACAATAGTTACAACATCTAAGTTATATTTAACAATACACTTACAACCAGTCAGAACACCATAGCACCATGCAGACACGCATCAAGCCTACAGAAATGCTACACACAAGCATCATGACAGAGAGTTTAGGACGGATGCATTCAGAAAACTTTTCATAGTGTCTGAGGTTTATATCAAGAGTGTCAGTTGGGAACATCACACACACGCACAGACACACACATCAATGCCTACCTTTACATATGCAGATGCTCAGATATTCAACATTCTGAAGTGACAGCCTGCTGAATTACATTCACACCTGATAACATCACAGTCATTTATCTGCGGTTTGAATGAAGAGATGAATAAGCCCTTCAAACGGCAAACAGATTTGAAAGTAAATAGTGAAATCACTTCCTCTTTATGTAGACACATTTCACAGATAAGATTCCACTGCAGGAGGTTGACATTTAAACCACTTTGATCATGTATGCCAGTGTAAAACCATGCAGACGAATGAGAATATTTTCATTACACATCTCACCAAACTAAATCACTGCATGCTTTCTACTCAACCGAACCGTTTTGCAAGTGCATGCAATTTTGCACAAACGTTATCAGGTCAGATATAATTTTTATGTCAGAAATAAATGAATATGTAGCGTGGAAGGGGACAATTTGCTCAAACCCCTAGAAGTCATTGCCTTTTATGAAAGAAAATCAAAATAAGGGTGAGAAAATATAGTTTGTTCTTCAAAGATTACTCTCGTTTGAAGGACGTGAACGTACTTACTTGCTCTTTTGCTTTTGTTTTCCCCCCACCATGTGTCCTTTTTTTCCATCAAGAGGTCTTTCTGCAGTGCAGTGGTGGACGAGATCAAACTGTCGTTCACGTGCGAGAGACGAGTGAAACACAAACCCCGGCAACGGCCGGCGCCCGAGCCGAAGACGCACGCGGCGATCAACATGCACTCCTTCAACGACCGTCGCCTGCCAGGAAAGGACAGCTCGAGCTGCAACAGCGCGATGACGCCCGTATTTCCATGACGTGCCTGGGCGACGGGCACTTGAGGCACGTCCCGGGCGGCGTACCCGAGAACAGGGACTACGGGCCCGAGATGATCACCGCATTCACCATCAACCGCAGAGACATCCGACATCAAACGAGCAGTCAGAACGGAGGAAGTAAACCGGGTAGCGAGCACATCCTCAAACCAATGTATCCAACCATGCCGTTGAGAGAGGGCGGCCGATCCGTGTCCTTCCTGTAAGAGCCCGAGATCTCCCAAACCGAGTCTGATGTTTACAACCGGCACTCGAACGCAAAGCTCCCGAACCCCAACTAAATGAAAATCTAAGTTTCACACCGCAATGGACCTGACGAAGCTTTCTGAAGCATGGCAATAAATGAAACTACAGATTAAAGGGAAGCAGATTTCTTTTATAGCACATCGATTCATTTTAAAGAGTTCTGATCGTTTCCAGTCGCGTGGAAATCCTGTGGCTGATGTTTTGCGGTGTGGCCATAAAATTAAACGACGTGCTCTCAACGAACAGTAACAACGGCGGCGAGAAAACCTTTACAGCCGCCTGTGTTCATGGAAATGCACAAAAATAAACAGGGTTGATTTCATTCGACTCACCTCAATAAATTAAAAAATGAAGAACGATTCCTTTCCACGGCCCGTGAACTCATTGCGCAGTGCTTACAAGTTAGACTTGCAGCCATTTTGATTGATTTGTGCTTCATACTTTGCCAGCAGATGTTTTTACACAGCAAGATCTAACGGTAATGACAGATAAACACAACGCTTGCCAAAGATCTGTCAACCAAATGGATTTAGACACTTGAAACGCAGTTTTCCCTGCAAACGAGAAAGCGAATGACATCTCGACTCCATTGTTTGTTCAATTTTGAGTTATCCCTTTTCGGATCAAGAATTTTCCCTTCACACAAAGTACGTGGAGTATACCGAGGATTCAAACGCTGGGATATGAATCCAGAATACAAGAGCTGGAATCTTTCTTCTGTAAGTGCATTGATGTACAGGATTCATAGGAGGCGTGGCCTTTGTCAAATCATTAAATCAAAAGAAAATGAGGTTTTTATCCCATCTGCCCTTGCTGTTGTCTTTGATTCATGAAGAAATAATGAAGGTGTTTCTGTACTACTGTTCCAGAAGCAAACACAACTAATTGTTTACTCGTTCTTGTGTCATTGTTAAACTCCTGTCAAACAAGTTATTATTCGCCGATGACTTGACCTTCTTCGTTTAGGGTTGCATTTTCACGATCGGTGACAAAACAGCCAAGAAATGCAGATGAGCTCTGAATGAGGTGAAGAAAATGAGCAAACCCTTTAATAATGTTTACTCATCAACCTTTTTTCTTTATTGGTCACTTTTGAAGTGAAATGAAAGGAACCTAAGCTGTTTTTGTCACAGTAAAGTTAAATGATCAGTGCCAGTGATAATAACCTCAGTTATGATATATCATCAGTTCAAATTCAGTCCTCTACAGCAGTCTGTAACTGCATATCGTCATAGTTTAATGTGAGGTCAATCGCTTTGAAAGGCTTAGGGTAAGCGCCAAGTGAAAAACCCATGTTTTCCATATTTAATATAAATAAACAGAGACCTAGACAGAGCAACATGGCAATATATACATGTGTATTAGATATGAAAAGTGCAATACAAATGTCCACTGCTGGACCGTCGCGGATTAGAGAAGATTAAGGTAAACTTCAAATCATTCTCATCGAGTTTCACCTGATGAAGCGTTGACATGACCGGGTGTAGGTGCTACGAGTCTTCACCCGCTGCCCGCTCGCGGCAGCTCGACCAATGACAGGCCTCCGTGAGGTCAATAAACACTGACGAATACAAACAATGAAAAGCATTTTTCTGTTCGACGTTTTTATGGTGAATTGCGTAACGATCAGAATACCTTCATGTGACTCGATGTTTCTTTGGTGAAATCTCATTGTATATGTGGTATTCGAATTCTGTGTCATTTTAAGACTCTTGCAAAGTAGGGTATATATTAGATGAAAATGACAGAAAAAAACTACTGTATTTTGCTAAATACCGATGATTTTTACCTGTATTTTTCCTTTCCTTCTTTTGTGCGCCGATGTATCGGATGTGATACATGCACATTGTATTATAAGATCTAGTCTGAAGATAACTAAAGCTGATTTAAAGAAGCAATCATTTAATGTCCATTCAGTTTGATTCAATGAAGAGGTTGATATTAATACTGTATGTAAGACCTCGGGATGTTCAACAACGTCATGTATTCATATCAGATGTACATAAAGACTTCAATCCGAGTAGACTGATTTTCATTTTCACCAGTCATTGATATTTAATTATTTATTTCTCATTTATTTCCATCCACAGTCTTTAAACGTCTTTATAGATTCTGTAGAGATTGCTGTTTTGTCATATCTGTCTTAACCACTTGTTCAGTCTATTTTTAGAAAAAATGAGAAAAAAAATACATCGCTTCAATTTGTATGTCATCGTGCAGATCTGTTTCTCTGAAACCTCTTTTAATATTTTTTATTCATTTTGACAGTACAAACCCCTTAAAGGACATAAAAGAAGTGTTGTTATGAATGAAGATTTCAATTAAATATCAAGAGCCAAACATTAAAGTTCTGTCATTTATTTACTTTCACAAGATGTTTTGAAGGATCTTCACCCAGCTCTTCATCACAGATATATAAAAATCCAAACGTTTACTTTCAGTGATTGACATCTAACGCTTTTAAATATAAAACAAAGGGTTTTTTATCACAGAATAACAGCTTCACTTCTGCTTGATCTCACACAAAGCTATAATATAATCTATATGATTTATTTATGAAGTCATAAGACATCAAGAAGACATTTCTGCTTTCTTAAAGCTGTGGATTGGAACCGTTTAAGATTCTTTACAAAACATTTAGTTGTGTCAGACGGAAACAATAACGTGAAGTTTATAATTTTGAGAAACTGGAGCAGTCAGCTTGTCTGTAGCAGTTTGACGATGTTAAATTCATTTTAGACTACAAATCATTATTATTGAACTGAATTCAATCTAATATTTACACTTTGACACATTAATTGTACAGTAATTATTGACATTTACCGAATCATATTTATCACAAATGCCTTCATATCGTACTGAATAAAAGACAATGAAGTATTCATCAATATCAGTCTGAAATACATTACATCAACATTTACATCGGGTTTACATTGGATCAATCAATCTTATTTACTAAACATAGACGTTTATTTTGTAAAAAATAAACAATGAATAAACAATGTGAATATTGCTGTTTTACAAAATTGTATGAAAGAAAAGAAAATAAACAAACTTTTGCATATCCTGTTTTTTATTATGATTATTTTATGATTATTATATGATAATTTTATTGATCATATTTAACAGTTTTGCTATCAGTGTAGATATGTATGCAGCTAGCTGATGTAAAAGTAATTCAGATGATGTGATTGTGATGTGCTTATATTTCTTTAAATCCTCTCAACCAGTACACTGCAAAAATGGCTTGCTTTCTTATTATTTTTGTTTTGTTTTCAGTAAAAGTATCTATAAATTCTTTAATTAAGATGAATTTTCTTAATGAGCAAAGTTTATATTTTTTGTCTAAAAACTAGACTTATTTTCCTAGGTCATTAAGTGAATTAGTGCTTAAAACAAGCAAAAAAATCTGCCAATGGAATAAGAACATTTTTCTTGAATTAAATGTTTATGAAAAAAGTAAACTTCTTTCAAGAAAAAATTTCTTATTCCATTGGCAGATTTTTTGCTTGTTTTAAGCACTAGTTCACTTAAAGTTTTTTTAATCTAAAAACTAGACTTTAGGTCATTTTGCTCATCAAGAAAAAGCATCTTAATTTAAGAATGAATAGATATTTTTACCTAAAACAAGACAAAAATACTAAGTAAGAAAGTCATTTTTTGCTGTGTACACTGCAAAAAATTATTTTCAAGAAAAATTTTTTTGTATTTTTGTCTTGTTTTCAGTAAAAATATAAAAAAATTCTTAAATTAAAATGCTTTTTCTTGATGAGTAAAATGACCCACAAAAATCCATCAAGTTTTTAGACCAAAAATATCAAATTTAATTGATTTGGTGCATAAAACAAGCAAAAAAATCTGCCAATGGGGTAAGCAAATTTTTCTTAAATTTTTCTTGGATTTAGTGTTTAAGAAAAATGTTTAAGATTTTTTTACTTACCCCATTGACAGATTTTTTTGCTTGTTTTATGCACAACATCACTTAAATTTGATATTGTTGGTCTAACAACTTGTTATTTTCTTGGGTCATTTTGCTCATCAAGAAAAAGCATCTTAATTCAAGAATTTTTAGATATTTTTAATGAAAACAAACAAGACAAAAATACTTTGAATTTTTCTTCTTGAAAATCATTTTTTGGAGTGTACACTGCAAAAAATTACTTTCTTATTGTCTTGTTTTCAGTACAAATATCTAAAAATCCTTAAATGAAGATGTATTTTCTTGACAAGCAAGAAAATATATTGAAATTTTTTTGTCTAAAAATGTGACTTAAGTAAATTTGTACTGAAAACAAGCAATAAAAAAAATCTGCCAAGGGGGTAAGAAAAAAAATGAAACTTTACTGCACTTAATTCAAGAAAAAATCTAGAAAAATTCTTACCACATTGGCAAGTAAAACCACAGCAAACACTGCTCATGTTTTAGTCAGAAAATGTAAATGTCTTTTGAACAATATCTTTTTGTCTTTTTCTGCTTTGTCTGCACAAGTTTAGCCTAGGTTCATGTTGGCTGGCGGTGTGTTTTCATTTGTCTTTGAAGTGAGCGTCCATGCGTAGCCCTGCAGCTCTCAGATAAAGAGAGACTCACGCTAGGAGAGGATTTCATTCACACTTCAAAGAAACAACAGAGTGACAGTGTGAATTACCAATGTTCATGTTTACAAAGATACAAGAGACATATACCTGTGAAACTGTGCAGAGATCAGCTCTAATACAAATACAATTGTTATGACGAAAAGAAGTTTTATGGAAAGATAATATCTGTCAATTTAACTTTATTTCTTTATAGTGCTTTCACTGTTTGCTTTACAGAAGGCACCAAATAATAATAATTGTCTCTTATTCACTGTAAAAAAAATGACTTTCTTAGTATTTTTGTCTTGTTTTCAGTAGATATATCAAAAAATTCTTAAATCAAGATGTATTGTCTTGATGAGCAAATGAAAGGAAAATAAGTCTAGTTTTTAGACAAAACATATCAAATTTAAGTGAATTTGTGCTTAAAACATCTGCAAATGGAATAATCATTTTTTGCAGAATTTTTCTTGTATTAAAGGGGACATATTATGAAAATCTGATTTTTTCCATGTTCCAGTAACTTAGTTTTGGTAAACCATTCTCTGCAAGCATGTGAAAAAATAGGTCATTGTAATTTGGCTCCTATTGTGATGTCAGAATAGGATTATACGGCCACTTTTATCTGCACTATCCAACCACAGCACACCCAAAAACAGCACACTTTTGCTCAGGCCTACAAAGTAGCAATTTTAACATGCTGTAATTTATTATCTGTGGGGTATTTTGAGCTAGAACTTCAATTACGCACTCTGTGGACACCAACGATTTAGTTTACATCTTAAAAAAATCTCATAATATGTCCCCTTTAAAGTGACACCATGTAATTTTTCAACCTTCATAATAAATTTTCAAGACCCTTGTGATAGTACATCGACTTCAAATAGGTTGAATGACATGTCTACCATAGCCTGACGGGGTCTGTATCACTTTTACTCGTATTTTAAAACTTAGGGTTTCTGGTAGTAACCAGAGCACAAAAAAAAACTACAAAATTCGACTGCTTTACGGCATACGTCACTTCCTCCACACAATTTGTTTTTAACGTGAATTTTGCTGGAGGCTTACTTAACGAATGTAGAGAGCAGCTTCTATTATGTGACTCTGTGGCACAGTCTTTAGGGCCACAGACCTATGCCACGGGCAACACGGGTTCGATTCCCCTTTAAGGCAATTTTTTAATATAAACTCTTGATTCATACATAAATGCGATGTTCTTTATAAATGACGGCGATTATCTTGCATATAGTTCCCTGTATTCACATGCGGTGTTCGCGTATTTACCTTTCTTTTACTGTGTCTATGATATTTACATTACAATCCAGGATGCAATAGCAGTCAAACTTGCTCAAACTCGCACAGTGTACAACCAAACCCTACTCATTCACCAATCAGATCCGAGCGTTTCTCTCTTCTCTCTTCCTCATTTGCTGCGTTCCGCTGTCACTCGCGTGACGTATTACAAAGCGGCAGCCTTTAGGTCTGCTTGGACCACATCGGTTTACTTGGATTTGGAGCGACAATTTTCACACAAAAGAGAGGAAAAACGAGCGCCATTGCGGAAAATCCTGGTGGCGAGGGAGAGAGAGAGACGATGCAACAATATTTGTTTGGGAAAAGGCAAGGAAATACTTCTGGTCGTTTCTCAATTGGAAGGCTGCAGCCTCCGGAGGTCAAATATGCAGGCTGCATACGTCATCAAGCCTGGTTTATTAAGGTAAACTGAGCAATACAATCGCAAGTCATAAGCATACTGCAACAATTTACAATTAACTAAGTATAATAGTCAACTTTGTAATTGTTAATATTGTGAAATAAGACAGTCTTGATGACGTATACAGCTTAGAAATACGACATCTGGAGGCTGCAACCTTCAGTTTGAGAAATGGCTTCTGCCACGACGAGTTCCTCATCAGAAAGTTGTAACATGACTGCGTTTCTCCCTGTTGTCTCAAAATGTTGATCGTTTAGCGTTTTAAATGTTTAGTTTTTAGTTTAGTTTTAAGGTTGGCCAGTTCCTTTCCTTTGCGACAGTGCTGCGGCGCTTGTGGGCTCTAGGGGCGCTAGAAGTAAAAAAAAATACATGTCTAGCACCCCCTAGTGGCCAAAAAGTTTCATGGTGTGCCTTTAAGTAAATTCAAGAAAAAAAATGTCTTATTCTATTTGCAGATTTTTTTGGCTTGTTTTAAGCACAAATTTAATTTAAACTGATATGTTTTGGCTAAAAACTAGACTTATTTTCATAGGTCATTTGCTCATCAAGAAAATTCTAAGTAAGAACGTAATTTTTTGCAGTGTTGGATCATATCAGATCATAGATACAAAATATCGTTGCTGTCCGATGAAAACCATGTCCATTTTGCAGATTTTTCGATGGATTGAATGTCCAGGTTCATTTCCGTATACAGTATGCTTCACATATCTAAATGGCCAATGAAAAGTTGTGAAATCATGTCATCTGATTTTCACGTATATCCATTTGGTGTCAAAGCTGTCAATCACCCCGCATATCTCCCGCCCGGTGGAAGCATTTTGCCGGTCTCGTGAAGTTTCATCGAAGCTCAGCACTGGATAGCCGAATAAACATAGCCTGGTAAGACAATGACTTTCCTTCATTGAGGTAAATGTTTCCCCCTAACGCCAGACGTACGTCTAGGAGTGACAAAAATAGGGTAGGACTGTGCAAACAAAGTATCTGTCTAGCATTACCATGTCAGTGTATTCTGCCCTACAAAGGCTAAGTGCATTTGACCAAATGCATAGTTACTGCGCTTTGGCTTTGTGAGGCAGTATTGATTTATTGTCCCTTCATAGTTTGCAAGAGACATTTAATAAATTTATAATTAATATTAAATAAACTAAGCGTATTTAATCAACTGAGACATAATGGAGCGTATTCATCTGTCAATATGAAACGCGACTTGGCCATTCTAATTAATGATCGGAAGAACGCGTATCGACCACCGTTACTGTAAAATATGCACGTATGTCCATTTAAACTCAATTTTGGTCAAATGTGGATTATATCATTACACTGGCAAGAATATGGTTACATGTAAAGATGCCGTACCAAGTATGACAACGCTACATTCAACTGCTTTTGAAATACGGTGTTTTTTGCCTGCCATCGCCATCTTGGCCGCGCGTCACCGCGAATCACTAGCGGAAAATCGAAAATGGGTAAAGAGGCAGGACATGGGTGAAGCTGAGGTGGCTGGATGCTGAAACCACGCCCGCCTAGCTCGAGTATACACCTTTAATTATGCAGAAGTTTAAGGCTTAATATAATTTAAATGGATGAGTTACAAAAATATTTACCCCCCTCACAGTTGTCATGAAGAGCAAAATTAGCTATATAGACCAAAAACTATTTTTGTACCAGGCTGTAAACATATTAGTTTCTACTGTAAAGTCGGGCAATTTTAACATGGGAGTCTATGGGAATTGACTCCCTTTTGGAGCCAGCCTCAAGCGGCCAGTCGATGAATTGTAGTGTAAGTCACTTCTGTATTGGCTTCATTAGAGAGATCGGAAGGTTACCCCTCTGTATCAATTGACCAAGTTGATATGATAATAACATGTTTACATTGTGCAAAACAAATCAACATAATGCCAAACACAAAACCCATACTACAGACACAACACAACATCAGACTTATTTACGTGTGTGTGTGTGTGTGTGTGTGTGTGTGTGTGTGTGTCTCGGGGGACCAGCTAAGGAATTTCACTTAACAGTATAAGAATGATCTAAATCAGGGGTTACCAATCCTGTTCCTGGAGGGCCAGTGTCTCTGCAGAGTTTAGCTCCAACCCTAATCATACACACCTGAAGCAGCTATTTTAGGTCCTACTAAGCATACTAGAAACTTCCAGGAAGGTCTGCTTAGGCAAATTGGAGCTAAACTCTGCAGGACACTGGACTTCCAGGAACAAGTTTGGGGACCCCTGATCTAAATGGAACAAATAAGAAAATATGTAAAGTGAAGGGAGTTTGTCATCTAATTTATCTGAAGAATTTTGTGAGATTCTGGCTAACTTGTAGAACTTTTAACTGTATTATAAACACAAGGGAGACACTGTGGTAATAAAAATTAAATAAATAAGCAAAAGATAAACAAGAAAAAACTAAAAACACTACTACATAATATTAAAATACTTAATAATAAAAAAGATGGATACTAAAGTGCAAAGAATATTACTGAGAGAATGCATCAATGCTAAGGTCTCTGGAAAGAGATTTGGTTAAATAATATTTACATTCTGTGCAGTCGAAAGCAGTCTGGTGGTGGCACGTTTGCCACTAGTAAGGCTTTGTCATGCTGTTGGGGGGGAGTCTGGTTCCGTTCAACAGCCTTAAACACACAGTGCTGTGAGATACTGATCTCCTGGAGTGGTGAGAGAATCCTAGCATTCTGGAACATGCAGATGCAGTCCTGGAGCCAAAGCGGAAGGTCCTTAACACTCTGGAACACGCTCCCTTGAAGCTCGGAACGTGGTTTGCTCTGTTTTTATCTCTGGGGGGAGACTCAGAACTTGGCCTCTCTGTTTTAATCTCTTGGGTAAAGGTTCAGAACAATGAGGTTTTTCTTCTTAAAATCTCTGGGGGGAGATTCAGAACGAAGAATGCCTGTATAAAAGGTGCTTTTATCCCTTTTCAGATAAGGAGGGGTTTGCATCTTGGCGCTTTCCTGATGCAGAACATTGATTGGCTGTTGATGTCAGAAGGAGCCCACAGAATTTGAAGAAACTCATGACACAATGATTCCAGAGTAAATTGTGATTTAGCAGTTTCAACAATACACTTGTTTTCCCTGGACAATGCTAACATATTCCGATTATAAAACATTTTCAAACGTATTATTTTCGCAAATTACAAAAATTAACACTCTGGGGTCGACTGCGGCGCGGGCACCGCAAGCTCTTTATTTTTCATTCACTCCGCAAAGAGACTTAGATAACTCTGCTGATTTTGGACATACAGATCTGATTTATACATCATTTAAAACGTTAAAGTGTCTAGTTTTTTTCTGTCCACTCCCAATAAAAACAGAATGTTGTGCTTTTCGCAAAATTAAGAAAATAAACATGATGCGCGTTTTGTTTACTTGTCATAGAAACAAAAGATAAATGTCTACATAATGCTTGGAATGTCAGGTTTTAAATGATGCAAGTGAGATCAAAAACATATATTGTCATTCGGTGTAAACTGTATGAGAAGGAGGAGAAGTACCGTCTCTCTCCTGTTACCTGATTATCTGTAATGAGATGAGATCGCCACACCCCTTTTTGGTATTCTTATAAAATACGCGATTGCAAACAATACAATCCTTATTTAGTTGCGTCTAAGCGCATATCTCCGCACAGCAAGTTTATTAAACACAGGATCACTCGCATGTGCACACATACTGTACTTCTTTCATGATCAACAAGCGAGGTAATGGCGGCGGCTGTAAACAAACATTGATAAGTTTTTACACGCTTGTCCCTTGTTGAGTTTCTACTATAATGATTACAAAAACACAAATAAGAGTCCAGACAACGATAGGCAGTTTCTATTTTGAGCTGTTTACTACACAAAAGTAAAACTCTCGCTGGCCAACCAAACACTACCCTGTGTTAATTTTTACGATGGCCAAAACAGTACCTTTACTATGATTACTATGGTTTTTAAAGGTATACTTGTGAAATTAATAGAAAATATTTCTATATATATAATTTTTTGTAATTTATAAATTCCCAAGTAAACCTTATCATGGTTTTACTACAGAGAAAGTTACATTCCTGTTGAACATCCCCACAAGGCTCATTATTTGGCTCATTATTCAACTCTTTTGTTCTCCAGCTGTCAATCACTGATTATTCAGGAGCTTTCCCGCCTCTACGTATACGGCCTTTCCCAAGCAAATGTGTCTTAGAAATTGTAAATCAATATATTGTTTTATGTGAATGAGCAGGCCGGATGATTTTTACATCATTTTGAAGAAAAACTCTAGACTACTAGATCATATTTTGAAAAGTCTTGGGAAAACATGTTTAGAATGAGTTTTGTGGACTTATATCAGTGATTTAAAAATTTAGCTTGTTCAAAAACCACGCATAAACATTTTTCTCTCAAAAATACAAACATGTGCATACATGTTGATCATATAATATTGTAGCCCAGTTTGTGCTGAACGCAGTGTTATGAGAATTTTGCCATTAATATGTTTTTAAGCAACTAAAAAAAGCACAAACTTCCCCAGGGCCCTAAATACCCCTTAGACCCCAGAGGGTTAAGACCCGGCGGGGGATGTATACTGCTTGTGGACCGCGTGCTAATTGCTAGAAGCTAGCGGGAGGCATAGGTGGAAATACCGGGGGGGTCGGGGGGACAGGACCCCCCTATCTGAAGGTTGTGCCCCCCTAAAATATCCTTAAAATATGTGTATTGAAAATAATTCAATGATTTATAATACTTAAATAGTTGTGTAAGAAGTAAAACAATACAAATGCAAACGGAGCAACAACAAAAAACATTGTAAACATTTGGATTCCCCCCTCCCTTGCCTCACAGTGGTTTGGTCCACTGCCAGCGTCACACAGTCGGGTGGTTGAGAAGTGTACGGAGCCAACGCGTTAATCAGCTATAAACCTACAAAACAACATTTCCCATCACTTATTAGTTTATCCTCATATGTTTTAAAACTATTTGGACATATAAACATTAACATATTTCATTTTATGAGAACAGAAGCAGATAAACGAACAAGAAAACATTTTTATGCATTCATGCAGAGGTAAGGCAGAGCTGAAAGTAACAAATTACATTTACTCACGTTGCTGTAATTGGGTTTTGAGTAGTTTTTAAAATCTGTACTTTTACTTAAGTACACTGTAAGCCCATACAGGTTGATTAAACCTAAAAAATTTATGGAAACTCGTTGCCCTAAAAAAGTTGATTTTGCCTGGTTGAAATATCAATTAATTTTAAGTTTAATGTACTTAAAAATTCAGTAACATTTATATAAAACATTTAGTTTATTGAACTAATAGTTTTTAATGCAATACTGTCAATATCGAAGGTACATTACACTTGAAATGATTTGTTCTTTCAACCAGGCAAAATTAACTTTTTTAGGGCAACGAGTTTCCATAAATTTTTTAGGTTCAATCAACCTGTATGGGCTTACTGCTTAATAGCAGGTATCACAAACATTTAATTTAAACATCACAAACATTTAATTTAAACTGAGCTATTCCTGTAAATAAAATATATTTCAAAGAAGGACAAAGAACAACAATGATTTATTTAAACTAACAATTTATTGGAATTCACTTAGCAAAATCGTTCAAAGAATGACAAAACAAAGACTTAATATCTTAATACCTGAACTTAATACCACTTTTACGTTGTTAAAACAGGGTTTTAAAACATTTCCAAATTTTAAACAAGCACAGTATTATTATACTGTATTAACATGAAACATGAACATTTGCCTTATAAAACTTAGTTTAAAGAACATCTGGGAAAGATTCAATGATTCAGAAAGAGGAAATTCTCTTTTACTGTACCTCTTTACATGGCAAGCTGATTTGAAACAGCCAGAATCCTGCCTTTCAGCTCCTTCTTACCCAAACCAAGCAGAACTTGTTGAATGAAAAGGAAGGTATTGGCCATGCACTTTGGGTAGTTTAGGTGCAGTGCATAAGTTAAGCCAAACAAAAGACACATGGCCTGGGGTATGTTTTCTAAATTGTCTATCACAACATTCCCCTCCAAGATGATTCCCACCGAGGATGGGTGGAGGTGGAAGGAAAGAGGTCGCAGGGCCACATCTTCGTTTTCTCGACTGAGGAGTCCAACTGGCACATCTTGGTATGAGTCTCCATCATCTGAAGCCTGAGCAAGAATATGGACATTACTAAAATAAATTTTAACAGAGTACAATTTTCCAGATTTTTAACTGAATGGTTTTTGGGATTTTTTTGTTTTGTTTTATGCAAGCTTAATTGTTTGTGAATTATTTACACACATGTTCAGTAATATTGAAATATTAGACTTATATGTTTGCTCTTGTAAACAAGTCATTTGACATGCACTACTAATTAAAAATATGTAAAGGTATGAGATTATTTTAGAATTTCAAAGTTGTCAAACATGAATTCTAATTTCTCCTTAATGAATTAAAATAAAAAACTCCTCTTCACTTCTTATTTAATCTGTCATTTAACTAAAATATGACATTGTTTTTGCTGATTTATTTTTTGTTCTTGCTGACATAAATGCACATTAAGAAAAAATAATACAATAACACTACGTGTTATTAAGTATTATTAATACTTACAAAACATGCTTTGAAGAACTCAGTTGGGTCATCACCAAGAAGTACTGGAAGCCCTCTAATGGCAACACATCGCATGTCAGTGAGGTCAGAGGTCTGAGGTGTGGTGGTTGCGGAGAAGACATTGCATCATTAATCAACATGAAAGGATTGCATTTATCATAATTTTGTCTTTGTTACTGAAGAGTCTTAATTTTAACATAACAGGCTGCTTTTCAAAATTCAGCAAACAACGGCATCAATTTAGATATTCAAACCTTGGCATCTTGCAGAAGATTGCTCAAAATCTGCCCGGCGAGACCTCTCTTTGACCTGAAGATCTGAATCAGCTGTGGACAGTGACGATCAAGAGAGCCATAGAATTCTTGTTTAAGGTTCTTCCCAACAACCCGGTTGAATTCTTCATACACCTGAAAAAAAAGAAAAGATAAAAAAATTAGTTAATACCAGAGAACTGTCAAAATTAAACAACTGTCAAGTTGTAAATATCACGTTTAGCAATACTCATTTCATTAATAAGTCATGCAAACATAGGCATTTCACTTTACCTGTCTTTCTCTAAACAGTGCAGGCCAACGCTGAAAAATTTGGCTAACAGGTGGCTTGTTAATCACAACATCCTGTCTTCTTAAAGAGAGAGTCATGTCCATCCTTTGATTGATAAAGACAGCATCAGGGTTTTTTTTCTTCATTTCATTGACCAATTGCTCTCTGAACATTTCAAGACTGGAGGCATCCTGCCCACTTGGAAGGTTTGGTAGGTAGTTGACCTCCCCTTTCCTAGGTTTTTTGATGTTCTTATTTGGTGGATCACTGCTAGTAGAGAATCTTCCTCTCTTCCCTGCATTAGCCATGACGTCTGTGTGTCCAAGGCTTCTCATTTTTGATCGGTAATTTCCCATTTTGTCTTTCAAACTGTTTGTCCACCCACAGTATCCAGAAGGAGATCCGGGTTCTTGAAGACAGGGGTGAGAATTCACCAATGCCTTTGCAACATCCCTTAGATTATCAGCAGTTGGGTATGCTTTGAAGGAGTAAATGGTCTCTGCAAGCTTCTGAAGAATGTCATGTTTCAATTCCTTTGTCATTTTTAGGTGCGTTCCATCCTTCAAGTAGATTAAATTTGCTTGACGCAGCCTATATTCAACATCAACAGAGAATTTTGGAGTCAAAAAGATATCAGGCCATGGCATTCTCTTTTCCTGGGGGGATTCGGTCAGTACTGTATCTGCAGTACTTGGAGTATCACTCGAAATATCACTTGATTCCTGCATTTCACCTGATGACAGTGACACCAATTCAATCACAGGAATGATCTTCACAGTCGGCTTCTGAGGGAGCTCTGACAATTCACTCAGATTGCAAAGTTCATTATCAAAATCGGGATCTCGAAACTGCAAGGTAAAGTTATAGTTCAGTCTCAGAGTGTTTTGGAGACAACTAATCAAATCTTCAACTGAGTCTGGTTTTGAAGTCAGTGTGACTTTTCTGATATCAGCTTCTGTAAGAATAACTCGCAAAGTCATGGTTTCTTGTAAAGCCATCTGGAAGGAAAGCACAAAGATGTTAATTTAGCAAAGAATAAAACGCTTCAATGTCACCATTAGTTTACCATGTACATTATAGGCTGACAGTGGAACAATATCATTCAGCTCTTCAAGCTGAAGCATGCAAAAAGAAGGCACATCTGGGCAGCAAAGCTCATAAGAACGAAGGTGCTCAAAATACCATGATGTCATGACTTTGCACACAAAATGTACCTCTGTGTTTACTGCCACAATGTGAGTAATTTGCTTGAAATCAGGTAGCCCTGAACATGATCCAGCTGAAAGTATCATGCCTGCCTTATAATCAATTCCATTAATGCAGACAGATGGTGCAACAAGAAGTGCTTGGGTTTGAGGGATTTTTTGATGAAGAGCTCTCTGAATATTCTCTGGGAAAGTGGCAACTAACACTTGTGTAACCTTTGTCATTTCCACACCCAGCCTAAAAAAAGAAATGCAGTCTAGCTGATAGCTAAGAGCCCTCTGGTGTTTCAGTGCAAGTGTCATGGCAACATTCTTGAAGTTCTGGGCTTCACGTATAACCTTTTTGAAGAACTTGTGTTTTGCTTCAAAACGCATTGTCCAGACTTCAGTAAGTGGACCATGAACCCTAATCAGTTCAGCGTAGTGTTCAATGTAGTGGTGTTTCGGGTCGTAGTATATAGTCAGGGAAGGTTGACTGCAAAAGGTCCCTATGCTCTGCCACCTTGTACTCAAGTATATATAATGACTCTTCAGTAAAGTGAGGAGCCACAATCAATGCAACAATGTCCTTGAGGAGCATGAGTACTTCCCATGTGTTGTCACCCTCAGGAATTTTATGGCCAATCAGCAAAGGAAGAAGCTTAATTAGACACCAATTCTCATGGCCATTTCCCCCTATTGTTCCCTTGGTTGAGAAGCCCTTCGAAATCAGCTGAGGCTGATCAGTTTTGTCAGCAAATGTGTAAGGAAATGATCTGATAGCTTTATTCAACACATCTAGTGTGATGTATTTCTTTGCCATCAGGTCTTTGAGGCAAAGAGACAACTTCATTGGGACTACTCCTTCAAAGACATCGTGCAATATGTCAGGGGGATAACCACCAATGACATGAAAATGCTCCAAACGTGCAGTGAGTGGGAACTGTCCTCTCACACCTGTGTTTCTACATGAATTGGGATTGCGCAATGATTCTTGCACCTGGCTGTTGTGTGTATCTCTCTCTCTGAGTTGAAATGCACCAGATCTTACCTCTTGGTGTTGTGTGTCAGTCCTTGATGCCATGCAAAATCTACAAAATTTGTCCACAATGAAGCTTTCATAAAATCCTGCAAGAGAATGGGCACCAAGGTTATCTGCTGACACGTAAAGCACTGTTCCTTTAACACTTTTACCAAGATGCTCAATGTAAACCCCATGTTGTTCAAGAGTGGCTAAATCACAAAGAAGTGGGTACAGAACTCTTTCATAACCACACTTTTTAACTGTTTCAGTGTTGCACAAGAGAGCAAGCTGAATTGAGTTTAGTGTGGATCTATATTTTCCATGCAAGTTTGCAATAACCCAGTAAAGTGCACACATCTTATGTTTTCTTTTAGATGTTCCTAAAGGGTTAGCCACTTCGAAATCATCTACGTACAGACCCAGAGCAATTGTGAATATATCGCAACTAAGAAGTGCATTCTTTCTAAAGCCTGAGCCATCGCTACATGTCCTATATTCATGTGGTTTATGTACTTGTTTTGACATAGCCTTATCCAAAATGTCTTTCTTGTTCAATAGTTTCTGTAGCATCTGTAAGAGAGGAACATATGCTACTGTTTTTATTCCTTTCTCAACTACAAACTCTACAGGCATTACCAGAGGAAAGTTTCGCATTACATATGACTTTCTTCTTTTACTGGTTGCAAGACATCCATTTTTTCACATGATTTGGACAATATGTCACTCTCTGCCACAGTCTCAACCACCTCTTTTACAATGGACTCATCTACATCTCCAAAGTGTTCTTGAAGAACAGCCTTTACGTTCTTTTGCAAAAGAGGCTGGGACAACTGAACTATTTGGCAAAGCTGCTGAATTACTTCCTGAACAGAGTTCTCTGGTATGTGAAAGATGGTGTTCATTTTTAAAAAAAGAGCAGCTAAATTATATTCTAATTGTTGCTCTAAATCCTCAGATCGCGTGTTAGTTGCTTCTGAACTAAAATTATCTTGGCTCAATTCATCTGGAAACATCTCCTGAGTTTCAATTACACTGTCATTTTCATTCTCAGTACTCTCTATTCTTACTATTAACTCTGGTTTAAACATTCTCTCATTTTGATCTTGGTGATGTTTACTTCTGTGTGCACCAAATGTGGAAGATACACTGCTTTCAAAGCTACATCCTTGAAATGGACACTGAACTTTTTGGTGCTCTTTGAGATGTCTACGCCGAAGGTGGGCAAAATATTCAGTAATCTCACAGGGTTCAAGAAAATCACAAAGCTGGCAGCGAAACTTGGCTTCAATTTTCTGTTTTTTAGTTGGTGTATGAAGACGAGATAAGTGTATTTTAAGGCTATTGAAAGTCTTAAAAGTGCATAAACATTCCTGATATGGGCATGGAAATGGCTGGCTTCTTGCATAGCTCCCATGTTTAATTCTGTAATGCTTTAGCAAGTATCCCCTTTTGTCACAAGCAAATATGCAATACTTACATTTCCAGATCATCTTCTTGCTTTTCACTTCTTGGAATCTGCAAAGTTACAAAAATACATTAGATTATTTATTCATTTTTTTTGAATAGCTGACAAGGCAAATTTACATCGTTTGATCTGTGATCTACTAAAGTACGATCTAGCTATTTATTTATCTAGCATGACATTGTAACCTTACGAGATAATCTTATTAACCGAAATGTAATAGCTTAGCTAACACCTAACTGATAAGCACGAGGTTGCATTTATTTGATAACTAAGACGGCTAAATTATATGGATGAGCATTTATCACGTGCAAAGACATGGTCGATATCTAGCATGACATGATAACCTTATGAGATAATCTTATTAACCGAAATGTAATAACTTAGCTAAAACCTCACTGATAAGCACGAGGTTGCATTTATTTGATAACTAAGACGGCTAAATTATATGGATGAGCATTTCTCACGTGCAAAGACATGGTCGGATTTTAGTTTAAAGCAGTTTGCTTATTACTTCAATCACAAAGAAATGTAAAAAAAACCCCTCTATTAGGTCAGTAAGTTACGAAGTATTTGCGTTAAAGTCGTTTGTTGAACATTTCCGATATTAAAAAAACTGCAAGTTGCCTAAACACCATCAAACCAGATCAGTTTACACAACAGAAGATGCTTCATTTAATGATGATTACTGATCAAATTATGATATGTATTAGATTTTAGATGTGACGATCCTAAAGCATGTCGTGGCATGAACTATATAACAGTTATCTGTGGAGTTTGCGATCGATCGATATGCGAATGCATCGATAATGTGGCGAATACATGTAACGTAAACGCATCCTAAACTTACATTTAGTTTACTAGCTAACTGTTAGACTCTCATTTATAAATGATTAATAATGTAGTTTGAGACAGAAATGCAAAGTCCTACTCACAGTCACCATTAGATGTTCATAAAAACTGTGTTGCTGTATCCATCCATGACGTCGATCCAAGAGCCAATCAAAATCTTCCTTGTATTACGTGTCATTGACATCTTACTACAATAAGTCATTTTAAGTACATTCAATTTAAACAATTTTATAGAATGTAAAATATCATGCAGATCGTACAGCAAACTAAAAACATTGAATAATTGAGCAAAAATTTTTACTTTTATGTTTATTGTATCTAAGTATTTTGAATTCAAACAATTTCAGGGCTTACAGTGTATGTTTTGTTTAAAGTATTGTAGGCTACTTCCCTACATTTTAAATCATATCCGTTACTGAGTAAAAAATAAAACAAAAAAGCAAGGTGATAAAGAAGCGCCACGGAAGATTGATTGATGGGCGGGGGAACGCGCAAAAAGAGCCATGGAGAGGGACGAGACAGGCAGACCCTCAATTTAATTCTTATGAAAGAAACCCCTGGCCATTGACGCAAAGCGATCGTTTCATTCAAGCTCTTGAATTGCCGACCGGGTTTTTACCGCTAATTTCCACAACGCGTTTTTAATACATGCGCATTATCCTTCGAGGTCTAGCAGCTTCGTGTCAAGTCAAACATAACTTAAGAACATCCTCGGGAATGCGCAGGTCATTAGACATTGCAGAGAGAGAGAGAGAGAGAGAGAGAGAGAGAGAGAGATTGAAAGACACCGGGTACACAGATCAGGGAAGCTAGAATACAATAAACGTGTACAGGATAAAAGTATTATGGCACTCATCTCATGATATGCTCATTTAAACTAGGTATATAGTTTAATAAAATAATGTATGTTACCAGCAAAGACGTGAAACTCGCAGAGTACTCAGGGGTGTTCACTGATATGCTCACACAAAAATCGCTGCAAAAGATGCGTTCCAACAGGTGTTTTAGCATTCGTTGTAAACTTGTGACCTCTTTTTCCAAACGCCTCACACCTGTACATTCTTCCGCTGAGAGCTTGAATAATAGACACTCCAGCCCAGTTGGTGGCAATAATCCACCTTTGCCAATTGCAAGAATACAAAGAAGGTTCCCGGCGCGGAGTAATACCGTACCTCACAGCACATCTAATGCAAGTCAATGGAGTTGTCAAAAACTAAGATAAAACCTGTTGGAATGCATCTTTTGCAGCAATTTTTGTGCAAGCATATCAGTGAACACCCCTGACCACTCTGTGAGTTTCATGTCTTTGTAAATGAAAGTTTAATGCATTTTAAGAAGGATTGTTCCTGTGCACCTATAAACCCATTATAGAGGTGGAAGGTGATACAAGAAACACCTGAAAATTCTTGGGGCAGCCGCATTTGTCCAAATTTCAGTCAAAACCGTTCTATTTCATCATAAACAATCTGAAAACAAGGCTTTACGTGTAAAATACCGAACATGTCCTTTAAGGAATTTTTAGGAAACTCTGGCTTCGGATAAGAGTGAAGGGGGTTCACTCTTCTTCTCAGCTTTGGCACTGAGGTCAGCCATAAAAGAGGTCTGTCAGTTGTCCGAGCAGCCTTATCTGATGGAACTGGGCATTTGTTTGTTAACCCACCAAAAAACAGTTTCAATGTAGCACACCCTTCTCAAAGGCAGTTGGGGGGGTCCTAAAAATGCTTGTTATCTGCTGTTTGCTAAAAATATAACCAGTTTTAAAGGATGTCAGACAGATGACAGTGAGGTTTCTGTAAAACGAAGACCCATCCATTAGTAACTTGTCGGTAATAAAATGAGGCAGCAGTTGGAGTGAATTTACCCTTCACAATGTGTCACAGACGACTCTCTAAACATCCGAAAGAGCTTCGGGACATGCAGAGCAGAATCTGTGTGTGAATAATGAGTGAAGCAAAGAAACTCCCTCATAAAGGGAAGATTTATGAACAGTGGCCATCAGTTAATCCCACAGGGAAAGAAAAGATGGAGAGTAAAACCACAGAAAGAAAGAAAACAAGACAGAGAGACATGGACAGATGGACAGGCAAAATTAAGAAATCGTGTACAATTGGTCATATCTAATAGACATGACTGGTTAAATTTATAAAAAATAGCAAAGAGAATTTATTTGGGTGTCTGTGCCCATGCATCTGTGTGTGCACTCTAAAAACAAATGATGCTAAATAGCACTGAAAGTGGTTCACTGGCTTGTAATCATAGGGAAACCATTTTAACCCATTTGTGCCTGGTGCTGCGTGCCGAAACATTACATCTACCCCTGGTTACTTTAGTTTCATGTTTATAAGTGCTACAGAGGCTTAGATATTAAATTTTTGGTAGACGTTGACAATTTGTAGTATTTTTTCTGAAAACCCTCAGGAGATAAGGGTATTTATCCTAGAATAACATAGGTTTTAGGCGTTTTAGGAGTAAATGGGTTGTGCAATATAGCGCCTATATAGCACCTGTGGAGAACCATTTTGTGCTATAGACGGTTTCATCAGACGCACGAGATACACGTCTGGATCCGAACTTTACTTCCGGTTTCGTTTTTTTTAATGGTCTGACTAGTTGCTAAACTGATCTCTTGAACAAATGCCTCGACGAAAATAACTAATGTTTTGGTTTCCTATGTAACCTGTGTGTTGTTTTTTTGCTTGTTATATAAATAAACTACGTTTAAAGAACTTTGTTGCTATTAATTCTTAGCAGAGTTTACCGGAAGTTACGTGCGGACCGCGACAGCCGCTTGTTTATGTTGTTACTGCTGAAACGATTTATATAGAACCATATCTGGTGCTATAGTGGTGCTATATCCATAGATATGTATAAAGGCTAGATGTCTTACGGCGGAGTCTCTAACGTCATCACCTGGCGGCCATCTTACCTCAGACAGCTCGCTCACTCGTAGCATTGTGCCCAATGGTGCAGATACTTTTAAATGACCATAACTTGCTAAATTTTCCACCAATGTTCAAACGGTTTGGTTTCTTACAAACGTTATTAACGTGGCTATAATTCTGGATGCTTTGACATGATTCATAAAAATTATTAATTAAGTATGCAGTGTCATAGGTACATCTCTGATGTTTGTAACAAACCAAACCGTTTGAAAATCGGTAGAAAATTGAGCAAGTTATGGTCATTTAAAGTACATGCTCCATTAAACGCAATGCTAAGAGCGAGCGCCCTGTGGTAAGATGGCTGCCACATGCGGACGTTCCACTCAATTGGCCAGCAGTGTGGGCGAGACATCTAGCCTTTATACATATCTATGGCTATATCACCCCCGGATGGTTCTTCATAGGTGCTTTATAGGTGCTATAGACTCATCTATAGTTTCATCAGGCACACGTGCGGTGATGCGATAAGCGCCTAGTCCGAACTTTACTTTCAGTTTCTGTTTGTTTAATGGTCTGAGTAGTTGCTGAAACGGAACTCTTAAACAAATATCTCATCGAAAATAACAAATGTTTTGGGTTCCTATGTAATCTATGTGTTGTTTATTTTGCTTTTTATATAAATAAACTACTTTTAAAGGACTTTGTTGTTATTTGTTCTTCGCAGAGTTTACCGGAAGTTACGTGATAACTGTCACGGAGTAACGAATGCAGGCGGAACAAAATGTTGGTGGAAATGGTTCCACCCGGACCGATTTTCACAAACACCATGCCGGTTCCGGCTGACTCCGGGCAAACAAATCAAGGTTAATATCTAACAAGTGAGCGGAATGAATGAGGCGATTGGTGATTGGCTTTCACAAGAAGAGGAGGCCCATAAATAGGGCAATGATACGTTCAGAAGGGGAAGTTTTTATTCCGTTTGGGAGTTTGGTGGCAGCGCTGCTTTGAAGAAGGAGACGATTTGATGTGGATAAACTGGCTGGGTCAAGAACTACGGATATTGTGCTGGACTCGACATGGAGATAAGTGAGAAACCATATATGCTGTAGTGTCATTGTGATCCTGTTATGTGTATTGAAGGAACGGGAGATGTCTAACGGATGTGTCGAGTAAATCTAAAGAGAGGAAGTGGAGTTAGAGGATTAAAACGTCTGTTGTGAGGTACTGTGCAAAGGTTTTCCTTATCTCTGTCCTACCACTGTCTGAGTTCGTTTGTAGCATTAAATGCTTATGCATCACCCAGTCTGTTTCAGTCACTTTGAAGCGTGGGAGTAGTGGAAGAGAAGGAGGAGTTTTAAGATTGTGACATCTACGCCTGCACGTGCTGTTCGCCTGCCCCCTGTCACCTACCCGTCCAGGTCTCCAAACCCAGGCTGAAGCTGTGATACAGACCCTAGTTCACTGTAAGTGTGAAGATTGCGTTGGGTGCTTTTTATTGAAGTGAGTACACATGGAGAATTGTTGTGCTGTGCTGTCCTCAATGTTCGTCAGTAATCATATCCTAGGCTGAGGAAAGAGCCCTGTGTACGAGGAGTCGAGTGGTGGCATCGGACGGCCGTTTCTTAGCTGTGTACGATCAAAGGACCGGTTTCATCCTCCTATGCCTGTGTGAAGAGGTGTCATGTGTTCTGCTGCATATATAGTGGAGTTGATAAACGTGAGTGAAGTGTGTGTGTTCTCTGCTACCAGCCTACAGGTCCCGAGCCAAGGGCTCGTATTGACGTGGGACTGTCTTCACTGACTGTTGGAAAGTGAAAATGTCTGGGAGCCCTCTGTAAGTCTGCTTGCAAGCGGAGCGTTACAATTGGATGATATCCACCCTCGTCTCCTCCACCTGTTTGTGCTTTGAACAGCCAAAGTACAGTGTGCCACCAGCCTGTTGTAAGTAAAGCTTACCTGAATACTCACCTGTAAATCCTCTTTGCCTGCCCAAGCTAAAGCCCAGTGTGCCACCAGCCTGTTGAAGTAAAGCTTACCTGAATACTTACCTGTGAAGCCTCTTTGCCTGCCCAAGCTAGAGCCCAGTGTGCTACCAGCCTGTTGTATGTAAAGCTTACCTGAATACTCACCTGTAAATCCTCTTTGCCTGCCTAAGCTAAAGCCCAGTGTGCCACCAGCCTGTTGAAGTAAAGCTTACCTGAATACTTACCTGTGAAGCCTCTTGCCTGTTAAAGCTAAAGTCCAGTGTATGCATTGTGTGCCGTTGAAGTTAAAGGCCCCGTATACCTACTTACCTGCGGTCCCAAGCTAAAGGCCTTGTACCAGAGTCCTGCAATGGGTCGCTAATGCTAATTACCATTACACGCGCAACATATGACATTTGACCCATCACGTCACTACCGCGAAAATGCGCAACCTTTGTTGATTCTTCTCGTAGCCTAGTTGGATCGAGCGTTGCAAAGTTTGGCTGTTGATAGCCGGAAGCTGAACGTCTTCTTAGAAAGCATTTCGAGACAAGACTTAGGAGCACAGCAGGGGTTGTGTAGGTAGGTTGTTTTTTTCTTAGTCTTTTTTTAATAATAGGTCTATTTGTGTATAGTTATCAGGTTCCATTTGTGCCGATGGTAGGCTACTTAAATGGTGCAAAACAAAGCCCACTTTAGCCTGTTTCATTAGCCTATTCATGACGCTGTTGTGATGTTGAGAGAGGTACGAGATAAAAAATAAAGCACTTTAATTGGAATGATTTAAGCGTGTGTGATTTATGCGTGTGCGGTTACGGGTCGGGTAATGGGCCAAATATTAACGGGTCCGGGCGGGTGCGGATTTAATTTTGATATTATCATGGGTCGGATCTGGTGCTGAACTTTGCGGGTACGGGCGGAAGCGGGTCTCCAAATATGGACCTGTGCAGGACTCTGCCTTGTACACCCACCTGCTGTCGAAGGTAAAGGCCCGGTATACTTACTTACTGCCGAAGCCCAAGGCTCAGTGTACTCACCTGCATGTCTTTGGCCCCTAATTTTCAACAGGGACAGGAGTTGAAAATTAGCATTTGCTATAAACTTTTTATGCAGCACTTTAGTGATAAGCTTGCTTTGACACTATGTATGTTTGCATTGTCCCTGTCAAATAAATAAAATGAATGAATTGGCGTGGTGATAGATCCCTCCTTGGACTCCTATTGTGTCACAAACACGGAAGGATCAGTGGATGAACCGTAAGCCTTTGGGTAGAATTTCAGTGAGTTGTGGTTTCTGTGGAACTTACCTCTGCATTTTCAACTCTTACTTCCCTCTTGTAAGTCCAGGGCCAGAGGTTGTACGGAAGACACCTGCTGTCGCCTGGTGAAGTGAGGACGAAAGGAAATCAGGACCACCTACCTGCATACACAAGGCCTAGCAAAGGACATTCCCTCTTTTGCCCCCCTCGAGTCCTGGAGGACGAGTCCGGGCATCTGCGCCAATTTTCCCAACCTCTCACCTGACTACGGCAGCCCTTTTAGAACCTTTCTTTTAAATAAATAAATAAACCTGGTTAATTTTATATCTCCTTGTCTGTCTTGCCATTGGGGTGCTTTGGGACCTCCTCGGGGTGGAAATTGAGGGAGGAGCGAGACTCACGTTAGGGGTGGTCCACTCCGACCTGTGTCATGTTTATGTTGTTACTGCTGAAACCGTCTGTATAGCACTAAAAATATTTCCCCTATGATTACGAGCTTTTAGTGCTATGGCTTCACCTCTCGCTGTTACATTTAGCGTTCTATGCGCAATCCAGTCATATAGATGTATTTTTTCATGTTTTACTTACATGGGTTTATTAATGATGTTTTATAATGACCATTAAATGCAAAAGTGGATGACTGTATTCATTTTCATATATTTTTTTAATAAACATGATTAAATATCCCTAATAATTAAAGCAGTGTAAAAGGAAGAGATTGAAGGTGAAGTTGGTAATAGATGGTAAGTATCATATGACCTTGACATTCATGTGACCTTCACAGCTCCGTGTCCCTGCAGAGCTCGCCATGCATCAGCACTGTTATGAGTTAAAGCTCAGTCTCATCAGTATCACGGGTGAAAGCACTGAAACAGAGCAGGATAGAGGTGTTCACCTTCAGCTGGAGATATTGTTCCCTGCAGGACCACAAACTCACACTTCACTGCAGATCAAAACCAAACAGCTGAGAATGAAGCCTGATTCATTTTTCAATTCATTATCCGTCCCAATGATCTGAACCATTACAATCTCTCCAGAATATTTGCTCTATGCGCTCTATATGTGAATGTTAAATACTAACCAGCAGCTTCATTGGGCACAACTCTTCAATTGCTTAATGCAAATACCTAATCAGCCAATCACATGGTAGAGCATTAAGATCTGCTGAAGTTCAAATCAAGCATCAGATTTAAAAGAAAGGTGGTTTCTGGGGCATTTCTGGGATTTTCACACACATACAACCATTACTGGGCTTTACAAAGAATGACCTGTCAAAAGATAAACAAACAATGAGCAGCAGTTGTGTGTCACTGATCGAGTCGACTGCTTTAAACCGACCGAAAGACGTCAGTACAGATTTAGGAAAGAAGCTTCACTTTATTTGTCTGAGATTTAAAGGAGCGGTGAATCAAATACTCAATTTTAACTTGATAAATTGTTATTTAAGAGGTCATCATACTTACATGAACATCCTGCAAGTTTCGGAACTGAAAACAACCGTGCTACTGAAATATAAAAGTTTTTGGCACCCAGCCAGATAACGATGAAGTATGGAATTCGGAAAAATATGACGTCAAAGTAGAACTGAAGCACCTCCCCAAAAGCCAAATACAACCACCACTTTTGTATCCCCGCCCACAACTTCGCGTGACACACGTGTGTCTCAACAAGTAAACATGTCTTTGAAGATTGACAAATGTAACCAAAATGACTTTTAAATACATTTTTTCTGAGAGACCTTTATTTTGATGCGGTGATCTGTTATGATAGACTAACCATGGAAACGCATTTTCGGTTGTGGACGAACCGTCTATGGGAAGAACACAGACGCTGGATAACGGAGGCTCAGAACATAACATTAGGAATGCATGGATAAAGTTTGCTTTTGAAGAAGTTCCAGCTCGTGTGGGGAGTCTTTGATTACTTTGTGTACACAAATTCATTTGTAAAGAAGTCGATGCTGGATTTGCAGAGAGACTGTGATTAAAAGCACCACTTATATTGGATCTGACAAAAATGACACAGCAGTATAATACACAGTAAGACATTTACATTTTATTTAAGTTACTGCGTTTCACTATTGCTTTGTTAGAAGAGATCGCTTGACATGTCTGTTGTAACATTCATGTCTAAACACGTATGTTTGACTGTTTTAATTTACTAAAAACATTAAACGATTAATAAAGGTACAACACTTAACAATATGACTGTAATTCAAAGGTAGAGATATACAATGTTAGTGATAAGGAAGGATTTATCAGCCGCAGTTTAGATTATGATGCCCGCTTACTGTGTTGTATACAGTAATTTAGGCGAGTTGGGTTTGAAAGGTCAAACACTCAACAAAGCTTTTTAATCATATAACTGTGGTATGTAATATTACGTGTATGTAAAAGCAACCTCACAAGCACAATAGAAATATGCAGTTATTGATGAGGATTTATCAGCCGCAGTTTAGATTCTGATGCGCGCTTACTGTGTTGTATACGGTAATTTAGTCACATCGAGTTTCAAGTTTTGTTTCTACTTTACTATACGTATTTTCATTTATGTGTATCATCTTAAGCACCCAGAATCTTTTGTGGCTCAAACATATTTGTGTTCGGCTGCTATTTTTATCACATTAATGTTTTTAAAACATTTGCCCACATGTAATGATGGGGAATGAAGCTGTCCAATCATAGCAGTGGGCATTACGTCCAGGTCTTCAATGCGGCCCGCCCCTTCAAACGAACCATTTCTCCAGAGAGCCACTAATCCATGTTACAAAACAGCGTATTTCTTATTGCTTTTGACGTTTTTGAATGTAAAAACCACACAATCATCATAAGTAGACATCAGACAACAGTATAAAGCAATAAAATCAACAAATTCAACGCCCCTTTAATGACCCTGTATACTTCATCTCAGATGATAAAGTGGAAAAACGTTCTGTGTCGCAGGTTTAGAAGCTCAGCGTCAATGATCTCTACTCCAGCATCTATTACATTATGATACTGTAGTAAATAAACCCTCTGTGCTATTGTGAAATAAATGCAGTAGTTTCTGTAGTCTGAGGTTAACCCTAACCCATACCGCATGTGATATTTTCTATTATGATTACATTTTGTGTTTCTTTACTTCTATAATATATTTTATGGTTCTTTAACATACAATTTCATTTAAGGGATTATGTTTTGTCTGAGCTCAAGTCAGTTTTGTATTTATGTAATAAGTCATTCCTCTATTTATGCAAATTAATGTGGAGAATACTGTGGCATATTTTCTTTGCTGAGCAAATGCTTATTGAGAACCAAAGTCTGGCCACCAGAGTATGTGAGCGGTGCGGAGTGGGAGCGGAGCGAGGAGTGGCTTGTTTTTGCCAGGAGCGAGGAGCGGATTTTTTGAATGTCGGAGCGTCGTGATTTTCTCTCGCTCCGAAAAAGCTCCACTATCACTCAGTCACGAGCAAGAACCAAAAACATTGTGAGACAAGGGAGGGACACTGAAAATGTTTCTAAACATATATTTTGGCCCCAATTGCATTTGTTTTGTATTGTTTAACTACACAAACATTAATATAATATCATGTTATTTATTATTTAAGTTTTTAATTATATTTTATTGACCCCTTTGCGATTTCTGCCTTATTATTCGGCAATATATGATGGATGAATTCATAAGTTATTAACTCTTTCACTGCCAGCATTTTTTAAAAATAGTTGCCAGCCAGCGCCAGTTTTTCATGATTTTCACCAAAGTTTAATGCCTTCCAGAAAATGTTCTTCTTCAGATATATAAACATACAATACACCAAATGAAAGCACAGACCCTCTGTTTTCAAACAAAAAAACGTTTTATCCTACCTTGAGTAATCTACCTTTTGTAATCAGCTTTTGAATATGGGTAGGTTTCTGCAAAAACACCACATTTTGAGCAAAAAGCAGAGATAATTCCACTTTTGTGACGGACTTTTCATAGAGATCACATTTAGAGCGATCTTTAAAACAGACACGGACATGCAGCAGCTTGCCAGAGGGCAATACTTCCGGGTTTAAAAAGTTGTGGAAGGGCGCCACCTAGTGGATAATTGCGGTATTGCGTAAAGACGGAAATACTCGTCATTGGCGGGGAAGCGTTTTCTCTTGATTGACGAGATATTTTGTCAATAACGGGGAAAGAGTTAATAAGCACAGTTAAAGAAAGACAGAAATAAAGAGTTTCTGAAATACTACAGTGCAAGGGGGGAAAATACAAATGTATTTTAAAAGGTAATGATGACAAAGAAGAACGCGATTGCAGGGAGGTGATTACAACATCAAAAGATTCCTTGTGTAATATTAAAAGGCACATGTCAAGAAAACACAAGTTTTCTGCTTACACTTGGAAAGAAAATCTAAAGGTCGGTATTAATACAGCTTTAACAACCTAAACCACCAACACAGAAAAAAGAAAAAGCCATTTAAATTTGTAAATAATTTGCGGCATACCTTGCTACAGCGCGGTCCGTGACACGCTTATGCCATATGCTTTATTAAACCAAAACAAAGTAGTTTTGACTGGCATTATAATTCTCTTCTGTGTGTTATGTAACATTAGGTGCTCATATACAGTAGCATTCATATAGGTCAACTGGTAGAGCAACACTAAGGTCGTGTATTCAATACACAGATAATGCATGTATTGATCAAATGGACACATTGTAATGCACTGTAAGTCTGCCAAATGTGGATCTATACAAGTAAATGTATACACAGAAGCATAATGGTTTTTATTATATGGTCAGGTTAGAGAAAATTTCAACAGAATCTCATGGCAATTCACCTCTGTGACATCAGGGTTTCATTGGTATTTTTTCTAATAATCATGCATTTTTATTGATTGGATTTATACAATTGTTCATTGTAAATACTGCATAATGAAGTTATTTAACTAAGTTCAGGAGGAGCATGGACATGTAATCCAACCAAGTAGTATGAAGAGGTCTCTATATATGGGCATTCCTCACTTCTGTCCAATGAAAGTTTTTGCAGCATCCCTCCTCCAGCTCATCACCTCACACTCTGCAGGTACATCTATCCCACACAGTTAAAGGGAAACTCCACTTTTTTTTGAAAATATGCTCATTTTCCAGCTCCCCTAGACTTAAACATTTGATTTCTACCGCTAACACTTTTAGCATAGCACAATCCATTGAATCTGATTTGACCATTAGCATCGCGCTAAAAAGTAAGCAAAGAGTTTTAATATTTTTCCTATTTAAAACTTGACTCTTCTGTAGTTACGTTGTGTACTAAGACCGACAGGAAATTAAAAGTTGTGATTTTCTAGGCTGATATGTCTAGGAACTATACTCTCATTCTGGCGTAATAATCAATGACTTTGCTGATGTAACAGGGCTGCAGCAGGCGTAGTGATATTACACACTTCCCGAAAATAGTCCCCTGCTATTCAAAGTAACTAAGGGGGCTATTTTGATTGGAAAGACCTTGCCATGGAATTAAATTCATGCCAACTCTTCCTGAAGACAAAATGACAGAAACTACTTGCATTCCTGAATGATAAAGATGTGAGTTTTACCCAAATCTTTGGGTAGCTCTCGGCATTTCATGTAATCTCCCAGTGCAACCCAGTATCACGAAATTACATACCTATAGTCACGTAATTTTGTGAGTGTTTTCCGTGACACTTGACGCGTTTTTCCGCCTATTTTTAAGTTTACATGTCACTGTCACGTATTTGTTATGCAACTGTTTTGTCCTATTTTCTTACCATTATCGCTTCGGTTTAGGGTTAGATTTACATAAAATGACATCCCTACCCAAACACAACTCTAACCCTAATGCCAGGGGACAATAGTTTAAAAATCATAAAATATAAAAAAATAAATCATAAAAAAAGGTTGAAACCAATACTTAAAGTGACATCTTAAACAAACACCAAATCTAACCCTGAACCGAAGCGTCAATGGTTTGAAAATAGGACAAAACAGTTGAGTAACAAATATGTGACAGTGAAACGTAAACAAAAATACGTGACATGTTCACACAAAAAAAGGTGGAAAAGACTCTAAACTAATAACTAAAGGTACATAATTTCGTGATACAGGGTTGCCCAGTGACAGTGGCATTAGCATTCTTTCTTTTGATAAACAGTTTGCACAGTTTACACTTTCTTAGTTATGTTGTTGTATGTATTCTATAAACATTGATGTAGCATGCAAATTTAAATTATATTGTGTTGTTTATTTGACCTTATTTGATCAGATTGTGTTTGCGATATAATCTGTGTAAGGTTAGTATGTTCTCTACATTAGATTACGGGGGCCCCATTTTGAAATCATCTTAGGGCCCCCAAAAAGCTAGGGCCAGCCCTGGATGTACACATGATAAATAAAACTTGAAACTTGACTTTGCCCACTTGCAAAATACGAACAGATTTCTGTGAGATTAGGCTGGGAATTGCCAGTAAAAACACATGTGGGTTTAGATATACAGTATATATATATACATCTGTCAGTGTTTGGAGTCTATAGAGCATCAGCACATTTCACACATATGCTTACTCTGAGAATTCAAATGCTGAAACAGGAGATTTTGACTTGAATTTAATCTGGCTGTATTTGTCACAACTGCTCATTCTGCTTTATTAAAGCTCAGAGGAGGACAGATGAGAGATATCCTTATAGTTATACAATAGAAAGTCTGTGTTTTACAGAGCTTATTTCAAGAGTTTTTATAGTGCTGTTCACAATTGTGCATTGTTGCTGTACAGAAAGCAGATTGTGTGGTCAACAGACAATAAATATAGATATAGTCATAATAATGTAGAAGAGCAGAATAGAGTTTAATGTCCCATGAGTTCTGTTCATGTCTGAATGCAGCTCATCATCATTGATCTGTTGCTTTATTTCTTCCAGAGGAGAAACTGTTCACATGACTTCTCCAAGGTTGCCTATTGCCTACAGCTACTGCCTTTAAAGTCCAGGAATCCTTGACGAAAGAGACACGTTTGTTTTCTAGTGTAGGGAAGAAAACCTAAACAACAGATCATTTTAAGTAAGGAGATTAAATTGGCTTTGTGTAATTCACTCCATATATATCTAAACACAGAGGCTTAAAACGTTTCGATTCGGCTCCATTAGGTATAAATATCAAGACGGCTGACATTTATTTTTACATTTAACAGGACTTTTCAAATGTAAACATGTGAACTGGATGATCCTTAAAAACTCACCACATGGCTAAATCAAATCAGACACTATTTGAGAAGGATTCCTGGTCTGCCCTTTATAGTAGGTCATGTTGTTTTGCTTCTGTCCACAAATAGACCTTTGTTTTTGGACTGCTGTAGATGCTTTAATTTTGAACGGCTTTGCAGTGTGCACGAGATGATCGAACCAATTTCTGATTGATAAACTGAAACGTGAATCAGATAACCAGAGGAAAAACTCACTTTATTTAGATGATGTTATAGTTTTTCAGACCTCTGGTCAACATCACGACTTAAGTTTTGGTGGTGAACGGCATGTTAGACTAGCACCAACCTCATCTCTCTCAATGCTTAGAAAATCTGTAGAGATCCATGTGCTGTTCAAAAGGCCTTAGAGCAAACATATATACAGATAGACTTTATAAGGTGTGAAGTCTCATCTGCCTCCTGTACATGTTCTCTAAATATCACACTGACAAGAGCGCATGCCAAAATGACTAATACAACAAAGCGAACGTTTTGTCTCATGAAGCTTTCATAACTATTCAATAAGAAAGTGACAAATGTGTGGTGCTTTAACAGAAAGACGTCAATTCAGTCTTGTCCTAAAAATGATTTCTGTCATGTGACATTAACATATTTTAACTTAAGTCTCCCAAGGAAGTAAAAGATCACTGAAACAATTTTTGAGTACAAGGTTGCCTTAAATTGTTAATGTCTTTGAAATAGAGATTTATCAAAGTAATGTAATAAGAATTATCATTTTAGTATTTGTACTTTAATTATTTGTACATAATTTAAAGTTCAGTGTTACTGACCATGTTTTATTCTCTCACACCGGTTGCACACACCATGCATATTTTTTGCACCCATGTTAACAAGTTACAGCTTTTATACCGCAAGCTTATGCAACAGTGCCGCAATTGTTTTGGCCCCGGGTCTATTTTATGTAGTTTATTCATCATTTTTGATCATTTCATGATTTCCTAACTTGGCACTGTAACAGTAACTGCAACATCGCAGGCACACAATAGCTATTATTACCATTAAATTTCCAAATTTCCAATGTCTGACAGTATCGGTTAAAATGTCTAAAGGTGGTCGATCCTTTTCTTACTTAGCCCCAAAGCTCAGGAATGATTTACCAAACAATGTTCGAGAATCAGACACAGTCAATCAATTTAACTCTTCCCCCGGCACTTTTTTTTTAAGTTGCCAGCCAGCGCCAGCATTTTTCATAATTTCCACAAAAGTTTAATGCCTTCTAGAAAGTGTTCTTCTTTAAATATATAAACAAACAATATATCAAATGAAAGAACAAGACCCTCTTATCACCTCTTAAATATGGGTAGGTTTCTTCAAAAACACAAAGTTTGGAGCAAAAAGTTGAGATTTTTGTGAAGGACTCCATTCAGACCGATCCTCACAACACACACGGAGTTGTTTCTCTTTCACGTGAGGCGTTACTTCCGGGTTATATAAGTTGTGGTGGAAAATAGCGGTATTGCGGAAAGCCAGAAATACTCGTCATTGGCAGGGAAGCGTTATTTCTTAATTGACGAGTTGTCTCGTCAATGGTGGGGAAAGAGTTAAGTCTGAACTAAAGACATTTCTCTTTTACAAAGCATTCACATAATTCGTCCTGTAAACACATTCAAGCCACAATAGTTAGCTTGTCCCGAGCCAAGCAGAAATGAATACTGTATGAAACTTTTTCCCACAGGGGTTTTCTCCTAGGAGTTTTTTAACCCCTTGGTAACATATTAGATGTTAATGTACCCTAATACTAGGATTCTTTCAATAAGTGGTCGGGACACAATCAACTTGGGCATAAAGCGGTGGGGACATCTCTCACCCGCAAATTATGCAAGTGGGGCTGCTGTGAGTGCTGGCAGCCTAGGAACAGCAACTTTCAACCTGGTGGCATGAAATCACCAGCCCTCATGGCCAAATAAAACACACCGGGCCACCGGGAGTTCTCCCGGTCCTCCCTATAAACTGCCATGCTTTGATGTTCTTTGCTTTTCTGTGTTTTCTTTGTTTCTAATTCATGTGAAGCTGCTTTGGTAAGATGAACAATTGTTGTAAGCACTATATAAATTGGATTGAATTCTATCACGACTTCACAATGTTGCTGTTACTAACAGGATCACAAAGATACAATGTACCAGTAACGTTACTGGGGGGGGGGGGGTAGTGGCTCAGTGGTTCATATAGGTTGTCTACAAACCGGAAGGTTGGTGGCTCAATCCCCGGCTCCACCAGACCAAGTGTCGAGGTGTCCTTGAGCAAGACACCTAACCCCAGCTGCTCCCGATGAGCTATGGCTGACACCGCCATCGGTGTATGAATGTGGGACTGAATGGGTGAATATGAGGCAAATTGTAAAGCCCTTTGGATGGCCATAGGTCTGTTAAAAGTGCTATATAAATGCAGTCCATTTACCATTTTTAATTTTTTTTCCACGACATAAGTTTGGTCATCAGACTACACTGCAGTTATGTAATGGTCACTTATTTTGGCTAGCTTGAAATGCATTGTTAATGGTTAAAATGCTCATGGATTGATGCGAAAAGTGACATTTTACCATAAAATCATGAATGTGACATCTACTGTGTTTTAAACAGTCACCATAACTTTCAGCAGTTTAAAGTGCACCTATTTAATTACTAAAAAACAAGGTTATTTTGTGTATTTAGTATAACACAATGTGTGGTTTATTGCTCAAAAAACACATTATTTTCCACATACCGTACATTTTTATAGCTCCAAATTTCACTCTCTTCCTGAAACGTACGGATTTTAAAACCACTGTGTCCCTGATTGGTCAGGTAATCTGTACGTTGTGATTGGTCTGAAAACCTCTGACGTCAGCTGGAAATGTGACGCTCCTTACCATGTTTAAAAGATTTGCTCACAATGCAATGTTAACAGGAGTTAACTTACAGGCTGTGAGTCTGAAGCGGAAGGTATTATGATAATGTCGGTCTTGCCTACATCACCAATCCCAGGAAGTAAACTGTTGCCTGCAATCCATGTGTCAAGGAGTGACTGTATGTAGCGGAACCTAAAATGGCAGAAATAGTTCCGCCCGGACCATTTTCACCGAAACACCCGGCCAGTTCTGGTAACTCCGGGCAACCGAAATCAAGCAATACTGGCTTCAGGTGTGCTTAATAAGCGTGGCGATCGGTGATTGGGCATTGTGGAAGAGCAGGGGCACATAAATAGGGCGTCAAGAAGATCGAAGAGAGAGGTTGATTTCCGGGAACCATTGTGGGCGAGACAGATGTAGTCAGATTGTTTGGAGAGATGCATTTGACGTGGATGAGCAGGCTGGGCATGTAAAGCAAGACAGAGAAAAGTGGATTACAAGTACTACCAAGATAAGTGGAACTATTTGTGTATTTCTGAGGTGATTGTTACCATTTTGGCTGTGTGTTTGAAGAACACGGGGAACAGAGTGACTGGGCAAACCGACCACCAAAGCATCTGATGTATGCACAATCTTGGATGTAAGAGACATCTGCCAGAGCAAGGGAAGTAATCAGTGGTTAAAGGAACAGTGTGTTGTGCTTGGAAATTCATTCTGCTGTTACCCTGTTACATTGCTATTGTGTTAAAAATGTCACTCAGTTCATCTCTGCCATTTCAAGTATCGGAATTCAGCAGGAAAAGGAAGGAGGAGCTAAGGGTCGTGACATTACCTTCAAGCTGTCCCCTGTCCCAGTCACCCGTCTGTTGCAGGAACTGCAGGTTTGGCTATCCTGTCATGATGCTGACCATATTCACTAGGAGTGTGTGAAGTGCTGTGGGTGAGTTCTTCTGAAGTGTGTGCACTTGGGCAAATTGCAATGCTTTGCTGTTATCTGTGTTGTCAGTTGTCGCCTCTTAGGCCGACGAAGGAGCCCTATAGTAAAGTAGTGAAGTGGAGACGCCGGGCGGCTGCGCTTTTTGAAAATTACAAGTAAGGGATTGATGTGAACATTGTGGCAACCATTGAAGGCGAAAGACCTACGATTGGTTGCTGCGTGGGAAAAGTATATCTACTGTCTGTGTATAGAACATTGCACTTGTGAGTGTTTGTAGACATCAGCCCACATCCGAACTTCTGCCCTGTGGTCTGAAGGACAGGAGGCGGGAAGGAGCTGGTTTCATTCTGGCAGCCTGCTGTACGACACGACCCCGCATCACGGTCTACCTACCTGTGAGTCACCAACAGCGGGCGTGTTAGCCCACATATTACAGCAGCAGCGGCCTGCGCCTTCTTTGGCTGAAGCGACAGAGGTGTTGTATGCCCCCTTGCATGTTCACAAGAGTACTATTGTTGTTGAAGGAAAATCTGTGTGTTCTTTGCTGTTGGCCTGCAGATCAAGCCAAGGGCTTTGTGTCGCCGTGGTTCTGTTCCTTCGTCCTCTGGAAAGTCAACGGTTCAGAGTGGATCAGAGGTCTGTCTCAGTGAGGAAGACTAGAAGTGTTGTATCTCCACGCATCATCTCCAACGATCTGTCCCTAGAAGGGATAAAGCCTTGCACCCACGCCGGTCTACTTGCCGTAAGTCAAATCCGCCCAAAGCCCAGTGTACATATCTGTATACTTACTTGTACGCCCAAAGCCCAGAGCCCAGTGTACCTATCTGCATACTCACCTGTACCCCCAAAGCCCAGTGTATCTATCTGTATACTCACCTGTACGCCCAGAGCCCAGTGTATCTATCTGCATCAGAGTATGTGAGCGGTGCGGAGTGGAGTGGGATGATTTTGCCAGGAGCGGATTTTTTTGAATGTCGGAACGTCGTGATTTTCTCTCGCTCCGAAAAAGCTCCACTATTGCTCAGTCACGAGCAAGAACCAAAAACACTGTGATGCGGCTTTCACATAGGATGCGGTGTGCGCTGCGCTCGCCGCTGGGTTCGGCGCAGCCAAGCGATTTGTGCTCTGATGGCCAGACCAAAGTAGGCGGGGTTTTCAATAAATTACTACAGTGTTTATATTTGCGTTAAATAGTCGACGAGGAATACAGAGACTGATGTTGCTCGTCTCCATTTCACGTAACTTTAAGCATACCTACAACAAGCTGCTTGACTTAAAACACACCTGACATGCCAACTTGAATTGCTACGTGTTTCCATGAGACGGCTTTCCTTCCGATGTCTCTGTAGGAGCATAAACTTGTATAATAAAGCCCTTAGAATCCCGAGTATAAGCTTTCGTCCATTTTGCTTGTTTGGATGCCCCGTTTGTATTGGCCGCGCGGGTAATCGTCACAGAGCGCAGCGCAAAAGTTAAACTAACTTTGCTCGGCGCAACAAAAAACCGCCCTCGCGCGGCGCAAGCCATTGAAATGAATGGGTTTCATAGCGCAGCGCAGCGCACACCGCATCCTATGTGAAAGCCGCATGAGACAAGGGAGGGACACTAAAAATGTTTCTAAACATATATTTTGGCCCCAATTGCATTTGTTTTGTATTGTTTAACTACACAAAATTAATATCATGTTATTTATTATGTTTTTAATTATATTTTACTGACCCCCTCGCGATTTCCGCCTTTGCATTATATGATGGATGAATTCATAATAAGCACCGTTTAAGAAAGACAGAAATAAAGAGTTTCTGAAATACTACAGTGCAATGGTGGCAAAATACAAATGTATTTTAAAAGGTAATGATGGCAAAGAAGAACGCGAGTGCGGGGAGGTGATTACAACATCAAAAGATTCCTTGTGTAATCTTAAAAGGCACGTGTCAAGAAAACACAAGTTTTCTGCTTACACTTGGAAAGAAAATCTAAAGGTCGGTATTAATACATATTTTAACAACCTAAACCACCAACACAGAATAAAAGAAAAAGCCATTTAAATTTGTAAATAATTTGCGGCATTTACCTTGCTACAGCGCAGTCCGTGACAGTTATGCCATATGCTTTATTAGAGTTGGACAATAAATTGCGCATTCTGCTACAGAACTGCAATGGACTCACAACTTACAATGGAGCGAACACGGAGTGAGGCGTTAATAAGGAGAGCGTGGGGAGGGAGCGAGGAGCGGAATATTGTACACCCAGAGCGGAGTTATTATGAAATGCTTTGAGCGCGGAGCGCAAATTCTTTCCACTCCGCTCACATACTCTGATCTGCATACTCACCTGTATGCCCAGAGCCCAGTGTACCTATCTGCATACTCACCTGTACGCCCAGAGCCCAGTTTATCTATCTGTATACTCACCTGTATGCCCAAAGCCCAGTGTACCTACCTGTATACTCACCTGTACGCCCAAAGCTCAGAGTACCTACCTGTATACTCACCTGTTCGCCTCGAGCAAGGAGGCAAGCGTACGTACCTGTGGATCAGAACTTACCTTTTAAGAACCCCTGCCCCTTTTAATATTTAATAAAGATTGTTATATTTTATTCTGTTTTCTCGTCTGCTTGGTCATTGAGGCATTTTGGGACCTCCTCGGGGTGGAAACTGAGGGAGGGGCGTGACTCACGTTAGAAGTGGTCCGCTCTGACCTGTGACACATGTGTTTGTTGTAGTCTAAGAAAAGAGATTTACGTTGGAGACGATAACTCGCGTCATCGTTTACTTTGGTGTGTAAGTGTGTACTAGTAGCCTACATGTTAACGATATGCAAAAGGTACAAACCCCAAAGTAAATGTAAAAACGTGAATTTGACAATAGGTGCTCTTTAAATGAAAGCAAATATATTCATAAAACACTTTTGTCAGAAAACTGCTCTGTCATTTACTCATTGCCCTGCGGTTAATAAACCTCATCTATCTTAATAGCCTTCATAGAAACAGATCAATCTACATCAGGGGTGTCCAATACGTTGATCGCAGGCAATGCCGTTAGATCGCACATAAGTTAACTGTATATGATGCTCCATGAGCATCGGAAAACAGAGCACGAAATAGGCATTATGAGAGGGGCCAATCACACCAAAAGTTTGCACACTGTTTATGCGCGCTGAGCACCTTGTGGTTTTTGCCGCTGGCCGCAGCACGCGCCTTTGAAGGAACGCTGAGAGCAGAGAAGCGCCCGATTCGCGTCTTTCCATTGTTTGTCCAATCGAATGAGGGGAGAGGCGGGCCTTACGTTGTGGTAAGGGAAGTTTACAGTTGCTTTGAAGAACCGGACTCCACTCGCTCACTCTCTCCTGTGTTTGTGCACCTCTCACCCTCAAACAAGGTCAGAGCAAACGGCCTCTTTTTAAAGTTTCTGCTAATATGACAGTTAACAGCAAAAGAGCGCTCACGTTTCAATATTTGATTGACAAGACAGCTGACTCGTGGTTGCCTAGCAATATAAAAAGCCGCGTCGCCCCTTGCGTTTCCAAGTGTTTACATCGCTTTTGGTGTGATTAGCCCCTAATTGTGAAAGACGCAAGACTTTTTGAGTTGCTGTGCCTTTCTTCTCGAATGTGTTTTTATAAATCTTATGCCTGCCCGCTGCAGCTCAGTCGTCTAATTTCCGAAATTTACCAGGATGTGCATTCTTGCCTTCATCAGGAGCGGATCCATGCGCACGGTATGTGTGTGTGTGTGTGCGCGCGTGAGAGAGAGAGAGAGAGAACGAGAGAGAGAGAGAGAGAGAGAAAGAGAGAGAGATACGCTTCTGATACTGTTGTCTTTTTCTAGTTTGTTTCACTAAACTGCATCTCCGCTATTTTAAGCAGTACTAGACATGTACTCAAGGACTCTCCTCAAAAAGAATGGAGTAGCCTAATGGGACAATTCAATGTAGAGATATTCAGTATAGTCCTAATACGCTTTTAAATTGTCATAAAAAAATGTAACTGTGTTTTTTAAGCAGGTAGATCTTGTAGGCTTTATCATTTTAAAAGTAGATCACCACACAAAAAAGTCTGGACACCCCTGATCTACATGTTATGCTTATTCTGTTCGAGGGGAACATGATTTCACCATGCTGTCAATCACCATGTTTACATTTCCTGTATCTTTGATCGTAACCTTCAGAGAAATAGATTGAATGATGTGCCATAGCGTTTTTTTGTCTATAACTGTCATTACACGGACCAGAACAACATAAAATGTGGATTAAACAAATCACATTTATATAAACTAGACTGACAGTCAAAGCGTCTTGAAGAGGTTTTGCTCATAAATGTATGTAAAATAAAGTCATGTGAACTTTAAATTGTCTTATGGGTAGTAGTGCACACGGCAGCCAGTGTGAAAGCACGATGGCCACGTCTGTTAAAGGTGCCGCTTTACTCGCTGCAATGTGTTATTGGCTTCAAACTGAGATAGCTGAGATTAACTGCATTGACTCCCAGCAAACCCAATATTGTGTAGCTATATGATGGATGAACAGATATACAGGTATTTACCCTTATTTTCATACATATATTACTTAAAATTAAATAAATGTAGTTGATGAATATGTAATTCAGGTTGATGAATGTTCATGAAGAGTGGTTGACATCAAAAAATTACTACATTATAATCTTACAACAGCTGTAACAGTTTCATTTGGTTGTGTTTTGACAGATTATGTCAAATTACTGAATTCAGTCACTGCTGACAGCAAAGTTTTCTTCAGATCAATCATCAGAGGATTTATAAAGATCTGCAAAATGTAAATGCTTCAATGTCTGGACAGATACAGTAAGAGTTCAAACATTTTAGAGACATTATTTTAAGGTCAAAAAACTACATAGTGTTGCTTTAAAGCAGCCATTGTTAATACTGTGATGCATCAGCAATGTGTATACAAATGCTATACCCCTATACACATATCAATACCTATTACTGATATCATGTCATGAATAATATGAATTCAAATGTTAATATCTTTACATATCATCAGCCTGACAAGATATCTAAGGGGCTGTTTACACTTGGTATTAAGATGTGTTTTCATCGATCGGATCACAAGTGGACGAGAGAGACACATTACGTTTACACCTGGTATTTAAATCCGTCTCTTTTCTCCACTTTCGACCGCTTCTGTGCTGCATACTATGAGGGGGTGGTCTGTGAGACGATGGGCGAGTCTCTCTGCTGTCATTCAAACCCGAGCGGGAGTAATTATGAGTTTATATGGATGCGATCTAATATAATGTCAGTGTCCACTGCTTGTTTAGCAAGTAAACATGCTGCACAGTGTTTTGTACATGAGTATGTAAGAGCTTTCTTTGAATTTTCAGCGCAATTGATGAAATAGGATTGCGCAACTTTCACACGCTTTCAAAACAAAACTACGGAGATCAGCCGCTTAGTTTTATCAATGAAAGGCTAAAAATAGCGCTGTTCACCGAACGTTCACGCCAGAAGTCAAAAAAGACGTAAAACTTGTGTTTAATACCTCAGATTAGATAAATGGGCGGAGAGAAGGCGGTCGCGTGTGGCTGTTCGAACGCATTCAACCACATGTGCGTTCCGCAACTCCAAAGCGATCGGATCGAAAGTGGTTTCGACCACCTCTGGATGTGGTTGAAAGTGGTCGAAAGTGGACGAGCTCAAAACGTTTTGAACACCGTTTACACCTGGCATTAACGTCGTCCACTTGTGATCCGATCGACGAAAACACATGTTAATGCCAAGTGTAAACAGCCTCTAAAATGGAAAGGGATGTGTAAAGGGTTAGGAAGCAGAATGTGACCTGGAAAAAGTCTGGATAATAAGAAGTGCACTAGAAGTCACTTTGGATAAAAGTCTCTGCTAAATGACTGCAGATAAAAGTGGATTCTTATCATCTCATCTGGTTTAATGTCCTAACACACATTCATTGTCACTGTTGGAGATGCGTTTCATATTGACTTCAACTCATATTATGAAGATGTCAGTGGTATTTAAATTTCACAGTTTTATGTCGGGCCCTATAAATGTCCAATGAAAAGTGCACAAGCGTCATTATCACCACAGAACGGTTTTACTGGTTCCAATTAAAATCTAATGATCATCTCATATACCTTGTCTTCTGTAAGAAATAGCTCACTGTAGAATTTATTTTCTCCATATGGCGTCCCAACGTGGGAATTCGTCAAAAAACAGATGACACCATAAACACGATAGGCACCACATTTATTTCAGTTTATTATATATGCACAACTATACGCTTTCTATTACAATAAGATGATAAAATCTGACATGATCTTCATATGCTTTGCTTTTAAAAAGAATTAAAGCCACAGTGTTTCTTACGATATGTGAAAAGATTTAAAACAGATTTACACTTGTGTGCAAAAACACAAACCTCATGACATAACTGATACATGAAAATAGAGGTGTACATGCTCTTCATACTGTATGAACGAAAAACTTCACAAAAAAGTTAAATTAAAAAATTAGATTAACCCTGTAAAGCCCAGTGTTGTAGTATTACAACATCAGTTTAAGCTAATAAAACAAATAAAATATACCTGCACATAACTTTCTCTCTTTAAAACCACATTTACACAACTAATAAGTCCTATAAGCCTAATGCTTTTCAATGGTAGACTTTGTAAATAGGTTTGTTTTCCTGACGATGAACTTACACAAGCTACACAGCATCCTTTGTTTTGGACTGACTGAATAAATCAACAATCAAAAGTTTTTTTTTCTGTAATTTGTAATGTGTGAGCTTGTTATGTAAATGTTGTCATTTTACATTTTTATTAATTTTGTGAGCAACAAAATGTAATATTGATTTTAAATGTCTTCTTTGAAACCACTATGAGTTTTAAATAAAACATGTATGATTATTAAATTATACGTTTTTAAGAAAATAATTATTTATTTGAAAATTTTTGAAAAAGTTTTTGTGTAGCAATATTTGAAACTATCTGTATCTTATTATTTATAAAATATACTGGTCCTGTTTTCTTATCTAGACTTTGTTTGCCCAAATATCTGTTTGCTGCATGAGGGCCAGGTGATAATGTTCTGGAATTTGGGGTATAGGTGCTATTAGCATAATAAATAGTTGTGCATGCATTTTGGCAACGGAAGTGGTGTTGTTCCCCAGTGTTTCTAAAGTATTCATTAGCATATAGTGATATTAATGCTCATAATTTCTCTTGGGTGTACACAATCAGGTTTTTTTTTACTAAATACATATATGTATCTGGCCACAGTATATTTGGCCATCTGTTAACGTCTTCTATCCACTCCACTATAGTACACGGATCTGGTGGCCGGATACCATTTGATAAAGTCAACTTTATAAAAAACTTTCTCTGTGTTGCTTAATCCACTCACGTAGCTTGACAAGTTGCTGATTCTTGCCATACTTCCGTTGCCAAAATGTGCATGCATACATTGCTACGTCATCATTGTGTAGAAACAGTAAAAGGGTCTATAGAGCAATAGGATCACCTATTCATCAATAGGACAGTATTGTATGAATTCTGTGAAATGGGTGAAATGTTTAGTATGATTGGAATTGATTTGCATTGAGATTAATAAGCCTGGAAATTATCAGTGTTTTATTTTTTTTCATTTCAGAATGCTACCAGACATGACTGTCTTATCTACATGTCACTGATATTGGCCAAATTTGGAAAAAGTGACTTTGAGATGGGACTAAAAAATTTAAACCAAGCCATTCAAGAACACAGAGCTTGCCCCATGAAGGGTATTACTCTCTAAAAAAGAATTTTATTAGTCTCAAAACTATATTTCGTTTAAGGGATATCACTCATGATGCCATCTCCCTTTATATACCACTGGAGTACCTCAATCAACTTACTGAAATTCTGCTACACCGAAGGCCAAATGTTGCAATACTACATCATTTAAATAAAAAAAAAATTGCATTAGAGGCAACGACATATAAAAGGTGAAACAATTTTAAAGATTTTTTCTATATTTGGGTCAGAGATAACCTTAATTTTCAGACTGGCATTAATATATGTAGTTGTTTTTTTTGTAATAGGAAAAACATGCACCGATAAATTAAGTCTAGAACGTACAGTATTACTGTAAACCATGAACGGGGTCTATATTGATTTTATTTCAGATTTCATGTTTATGAATGTACGTTTTCAATTAAATCTGCTGTGCAGCAGGAGAATTTCCTTGGCAGTTAATTCTCAGCATGATCTTAAAGTTGTTATGTGAAATGTCCGATGGGAGATGTGGATAAGTAATTAAATGTTGTGTGCACAGACATTAGAAAGCAGGACAGCCTATCCTCTAATGTAGAATGAGTTACACTGCAAACATGCGGTGAAAAGAGGGAAATAATGGGCAATAGAGGAAAAAAGAATGCGGAGAGAGGGGAGGGGTAAGTAGAGAGATTTTAAAGAGGGGGAAGAGGTGGGCGAGAAAGAGGAGAGAGAGAGAGGAGTCAAATGGAAGTGGGTTGGTTAAGCTGGAGTAGCAGTTAGTCCCACTGCATATGGAAGAGTTTTCCCGTTGCACAGCGAGCTGCAGGAAGAATTTTAATGCGATCATCAATAAACCCAACCAGCTGCTCAGAAAGCAACACTGATGTGAGTGAATGCCATGATGGAGGATTTCCTGAGAAAAACAAACCCTCCTAAATGAGTGAATCCAACAGTTGCATTAGATTAGGTGAAGGTGTCTTTACCTCAGAGTTCTTACTGGATCAGAAAACCCCAATGACATGAAGTAATACGAGAAACACATTTGTAGGCACAGAAATCCAATCTAATCTGAATCTGATGAATAAATTATCGTTTTTGAGGAGGGTTATGACAGCCAAGTATAACAGAAAACTTGTGCTTCTAATTTTAAAGGATTTAAGATTAATTTCCCATCATTTGCATCCATTCCATTACTATCAGTGTTCTGTTTACTGAGAATCTGCTGTTGAACAGGGCTTTACGCCAAAATAATTTATGGGGAGGATTCCCGGAGAGGGTTTATCCTAGTCCCAGACTACAATGCATGGTTGAGCTGCCTTAATTTAAAAACACCTTGCACTGATATCTCTTAACATATCGTTGCTGCCCAATGAAACTAACGTATGTCCAAAACGGTTACTTTTCAGGAAGTGAAAAAACACTGTATTTTAAAAGCAGTTGAATGTAGCGTTGTCATACTTGGTACGGCATCTTTACATGTAACCATATTCTTGCCAGTGTAATGATATAATCCACATTTGACCAAAATTGAGTTTAAATAAACATACGTGCATATTTTACAGTAACGGTGGTCGATACGCGTTCTTCCGATCATTAATTAGAATGGCCAAGTTGCGTTTCATATTGACAGATGAATATGCTCAGTTTATTAAATAGCCTACGTCTTAGTTTATTAAATATGCCTAGTTTATTTAATATTAATTATACATTTATTAAATGTCTCTTGCAAATGATGAAGGGACAATGAATCAATACACTGACATGATAATGCTAGACAGCAGGGGCGTCAGTGTGTGTTGAAAAGTGGTGGGGACAAAAGATCAGATAAAAAACATTTCTGCAGTATGGGAAAAATATTGAATAATGGCGCATCAAAAATGGGCATAGAATAGACCAGTCAACAACAAGAAAATACTCAGCATAAAACCCTCAACAATGTTGACTGCACACATGTAACAATTCCTGCAACACCAGATCAACCGAACAATGCCAAAGCACCATACCGTAGAAAACAGCAGGGCGTTTAGTCAATGATTACAATGAATTTCATTACATATGTAAAAGAAAACACACCATAAGCATACAACGCAATATATGTGACCCTGGACCACAAAACTTGTGTTTTAAGCATCGCTTGATGTAAGCATCGCTTGATTTTTCAGAACATTTTAACCAAATTCTTTCAAAAAGTGGTGGGATGTCCCCAGCGTCCCAATGTAAATAACACCTATGCTAGACAGATCATTTGTTTGCACAGTCCTACCGTAATTTTGTCACTCCTAGACGTACGTCTGGAGACAGGGGGAAACGTTTACCTCGATGAAGGAAAGTCATTGTCTCACCAGGCTATGTTTTTTCGGCTATCCAGTGCTGAGCTTCGATGAAACTTCACAAGACCGGCGAGAGGCTTCCACAGGGTGAGAGATACGTGGCGTGATTGACAGCTTTGACACCAAATATATATACATGAAAATCAGATGACATGATTTCACAACTTGTCATTGGCCATTTAGATATGAAGAATACTGTATACGGAAATGAACCTGGACATTCAATCCGTCGAAATATCTAAAAATCGGCAAAATTGACATACGTGGTTTTCTTCGGACAGCAACGATATATTAATGTCAATGTTTTGTCTCAAGGTGCATACTACCCTTAACAAAAATTAACCATGGTTTTATTGTGGTAAAAATGTAGTAACCATGTTTTTTGGGGTATTGATTACTATCAGCAAAACTATGGTTTTACTACAGTAACCATGTTTTTTACTGTAGAAAACCATGGTTAATTTCGATAGGGTAGTATTGTTTTCTGTAAGGTTTATTTAGTAAAAACTATATATGGAGACATGTTCTGGGAGGGGGGGGGCAAGGACTGGAGTTGAAAACCACTGCTGTAGACTAATCATTTAGAAAATATACAATATATGCACCAAGTAAAGCCAAAACATATAAAAAGGAATCAGAAATGAAACAAAATGTAATTAATAGAAGATTGATGAGATTGATGTATGATTGTAGATTGAACTTGAGCGCCAGATATGATTGAGAAGAGAAGTTACAGGTGTGTCTCTAGGTTTTAAAGGATTACTCAGAGCATCTTGTTTCCATTTTGCTAAATATGCTATAATTATTAGTTGTTGTCTCTCTTAAAGTGATAAATATTATAATTTCTCTCCAGAAATATTTAATAACTCACTGAAGTCATCTGGACTTTAATGATAAATGTATGTGCTCTTTGGAGCTTCACCATATTCCCATATATGATGACATTTTAATATAAAATTACTATAAAAAAAGAATGTAAATTTATTATGAAATGATGTGGCTGAAAAAAGAAAGTCATATAGTCTACATCTGGGATGACATGAGGATGAATGAATTATGAGAGACTTTAATATTTTTTGGGTGAACCTTTAAATTCCTCTTACTGAGATTAAATCTTTAGATGTTTGCCCTGCCTTATCTCTCTCTCTCTCTCTCTCTCTCTCATTTTTCTGTGGACTTCATGTCCATGTTCTAGTTGGACACAGTGACTATGAGGCACAGGTGCAGCTCTTCCTGCCAGGACCCAACGGCCGGTTTACTTGTGAATGAGCTGAGATGGAAAATAACCCCAGAGTGGTGCTTGTCATTACCCCTTTATATGTCTGCCAAATTCTCTCAGTCTTTCCATTTGTCATTTGGTTGGAATGAGTCAGTATCTGCCGAACGTTCTTTATTCATGTTGTCACAGTCTGTGCTTTTCGATAAGGGTCAGCGCGATCCAAAGACTTCTAACTTTCCATCTAATTACAACATCTAGTCATTGCCTGTGGCTTATGAGGAGTTCTGGTGCCAAATAGCTTCTCTTCACACCACGCTCGGGATGTCGCGTCCTAGTGCCGTTGTGAGATTGACCCTCCGCTTGAAAACCATCTGTGGTGCTCGAGACTTGGACAGATGTTTCTTGGACTCATTATTCAAAGCTGTACTAACAGATGGTGGAAATTCAGAAGAGCCCATTTCCAGCGAGGTTTCTCTTGCTCGTGCTACACTTTGTCATCTGATAATTCAACATTCATACACAGATCATGTAAAAAAGCGGTGGTGGTGTGCGAGATAAAAAGTGAATTTGCTGCCTAACCTGTTCTTGTCCTTCAGATAACTTCAGTAGTACTCAACATCATAATGCTGCTATTTACAGCGTCATAAGGCAATATCTTGGGATCGATTTTTACAGCAGCGTACCCTCCACCCCTTCTCCAAGCACACTGGATTTGATAACTCAAGTGCTATCGATTTCTCTATAATCAAAAATAGTCTTCCACAGAGCATGCATAGACAAGAGCTCCCCAAGCGCTCGCTCTTTATTTCTACCTCTATTTTTTTGTCACATATCTCATCTCTTTGGCTTGTCCAGTAAAAAAGGGTCATACGGCAATGAAGGACACGAGTGTAAAACAGACAAGCTCTGCTTTATAGTGACCGAGCAAAGTCCTTCTACTAAACAGGTGTCCTTTATAGGCATATTGTGTTGCTTTATAAATATCACACAGTGTTTCCCTGTACCAATGTAACAAGCTACAAGTAATCGATTAGGTTGGTTCACCCTTCAAGTGTAAACACTCGTAAAACACTGTTGTGTTTGTTAGAGAATGCCGACCGTCTTAACCAATAGCGTGAGCTTTGGGCAACAACCCACGGTACAGAACACATGTTGGAGATAAACCGAAATCGCACACTTAACCTTTAAAAGACCGACAATACAAAATGACCCATAGTCATTCTGCATACGTTAGACCTTCATTTCAAACTCAGTGACTCGTCTGCATGTAATACAGCAGCACAACAGCTTGAGTAAATGTCAGCTGATATACTGCACCTGTCAGAGCTCTTCACTGACAACACACCCAACACCCATTTCAAGGTTTTGACAGATAAGCAAGTGAGGTGATGGGTTATTTTTTTCCACCCAGACACCTGAAATGGATATAAGCAATGAATGGTTTACAATAGTCTTAGCTGTATCTTTAAAAAGGTTATAGCGGTTTAGGAAAAGGGCAAGAAATAGGAAAAGAAGGAGAGTGCAGAAAATTCAAATAGATGATATAGATCGGGTTTGCTGGGATGGAGTGTGTATGTGTGTGTGTGTGACTGACAGAAAGTAATAGATTTGGGCGTCTGTTGTGATTAAGAATGTGTGTAAGTGTGTGTGTGTATAAGCTGTGATAATGTGCTGATATCTGTAGGGAACCGCCTGATGTTGGTCGCTGATAAAGTGCCGACTCAATGCAGCGGCTCAATTCCCAACAGTCATTTATTTTCTCTTTTTTAACCCTAAATTCTTTTTAAAGGTTTTATATTCAGTGAGTAACATTAAATGTGAACCATTAAATGAAGTGAAAGTAGAGAGGGATAATGTTTGCAGCATATTTTTATAGTGATTTTGCTCCTAACAGAAGATATTATAAAGACCAAGTTGTATCAAACAATGAAGGATCAAAGTGTTATTTAAGTATGAAGTATTTTCTGTGCGATGGTTTTCAGAACATTTTAGGGTGAAATCACAAACTTCACTGAGGTGTTTCAATTTTGTGCAAACTTTCTGCAGTTTTAGATTCAGATTCACTACTGAAGCAGCTAATTCGACTCTTTATTGGGTTATGTAATAAACTCTGTACTGAGTAGTGTCTGAATGTGCTGTGTCTTGTGTTTATGTTCCTGTCTGAATTTATTAAACACATTTGGTCTGCATTTATATCCAGTCTTCTCATCATTTTAATACAAGACGTTACATTATGGGCCCTATCATACACCCGGCGCAATGCAGCGCAATGCACAACGCAAGTGTCTTTTGCTAGTTTCAGCGCAATGATAACTTTCACATTTAGCGCCACATTGTTTAAATAGCAAATGCATTTGCACACAATGTTGCGCCCATGGGCATTCTGGTCTGAAAACGAGGTGTGTTTGGGTGCATTGTTGGCGCGTTGCTATTTTGAGGAAACTAAAAATAGACTACGCCATTGACCAACAAAAACCTGATCTAAAGTCTAAAGTCAGTGACGCAATTTGTTTTTGTTATTTAATGAGCGCGTTAGTAATATGCGCGTATAAACGGGACGACAACGTGGGTTTGCTTATCACACACAGGGATCGCAATAACGCTTTTAAATATGAAAAATTAAAGGATTAAAATGTAAAAGATTATTATTGAGTCTCTTGGACATAAATGAGGACTAATTATGAGCTGTTGGAATGCGTAAAGAGCTGCTTCACCTGTAGCCTGGTAAGTAAATAAATGCTTTGCTTTAAACAAATGCATCTTTTTAAAATGTTTTTTAAATGCTTTCCCATGGATTTATTGTATATGATGACACTGTACCTGTGGATATGGTGAGATGAGAACCGTTTTTAAGTAATGCTTTTAAAAAAACATGGCGCTGTCCGATTGCTGAAACGCTTTGGCTCTCCACACGTTGGTAAATTCTTTATCTCTTGTTATTTTTAGAGAACAAATCTTTTCTTGCATACTTGCAAATTATTTTATGAGATTACAATGATTGTGTAGGATATAACTACATTTACTGCTATTTTTACTTCCATGATTCAAAGAAAATGGCTTTTAAAGGTTTTAATAAAAAAAAATAACAATTTCAATACAAGTGAAAACAACAAAATTATTTAATCTTAAACTGGGGATCTTCTTCCTCCGCTTAGTTTTTTTAGTTTACAAAATCTTTCATTTAAATAGGGATTAGACATAGCACCAGCCCAACTGGCTTTTAAAGGGGATGAGAGCTGAGACTCTCATTGGTTTATAACACGTTACGCCCAAAACACACCCAACCCCAACAACCCTTTTCAACCCTGCACTCGGCACACAAACCATTTTCCCCGTTGATAAATTAGCAAAAGTGGAATCGGACACGCCCATTTAGACCGTGCGCTTTAGACAATGCGCTTAGATCGTTAAAATAGGGCCCCATGTCTCTCATACTGGCAAAAAGGCAAACAGCAGATTATTTTAAGATTTAGTCCAAAGAGGCAGAAATAGAAGAATATATATATTTTTAAATCTATTTTATTACTTTGAGGATTGAAATGACAATGCTTTATGATATTTCAGATTTAGTCTTTGTTCCATGAATGATAACGATGAAAAACTGCCTGTATAGCTTATGTGTACATATAAGCATGCATGTGTTTTCACTACCTGTAGGACTGTGACAACAGTCATTTATTTGATACCACTATTACCGTTTAAGTGATCCAAAGGGATTTAGTAAAAAGAAGTTATTCCATCACAATGCCATATGTCGCACCTCCCCAGGGAGAAAGCCTCCGGCTCGCCGTAACTTCATTACAGATTTAAGAGACGCACATTTGACAACTATTATATATATGTGAATGACTCTCCTCCAGGTTCTTTATGAAGAATAGAAACGGCTTACACTTGTACATACTCACATCATTAGTTAAGGGAATGAACATTTAGTGTCTGAGAGAGAGAGGGAGAGAGAAAGAGAGAGAGTCTTTGAATGAAGTTAGACATGACAGATGGCTTGTGTTTGTTATGAGTGAATCATGCATGTGGCGCTCTTTATTGTAAACAACACTAACAGCATTATTGCCATGTATGCTATTATTTCTCTCCTCTGTCAGTTCTTCAGTATAATACGCTCCATCTGGACATCTAAAAGGAATCCCATTTGACCCATTCACCTGCATGATCAGTAATCATTTAGATATGCCATCAATACTGTACAGTATATACAGAATAGCGACAGGAAATGTTTGCGTCATTTGTCATAGTTTGAGTGTGAGTACGTCAGTTGTCCTCAGTGTGAAAAGATGAATGGAAAGCGTCATACAGTCACTGATGGACAGGGTTAAATACACAGAACATGCTGAAAAACAAAGACTGTGGAGGACCTAAAGGATTTTTCACTTGGCGGTTTAATAAATCAAATCAAACAAGACTCATGAACAACCATCACAAAACTTTACAACTCTCATTATTCGCACAGGTAACATTATACACTGTAAAAAAATGCAGTATGAAGTTAATTTAACCTCTACTATTTTAAGTTTTGGCTTGTGATAGGTTGGCATACCGTATTTTTCGGTCTATAAGCCGCGTTTTTTTCATAATTTGGCTGATGCTGAGTAATACTCAGGGGAGCCATGTAGGTCAGTATGAATTAATTTTGACATTTATGAGGCAAAAGACAACATTACTGTCTACAGCCACGAGAGTCCGCCATATGCTGCTTCTGTATTTATGTAATTCAATGGATTCAGTGTCAGTGATGCAGAATGACTGCAAACTTCACGCTAGTTGGCTTGTTCGGTTAATTTAGACTATTCAACCTTCCAGGTAGGTTCTGTATGATATGGTTTATCGTTTAAATAACATAATATTACTTTAACGTACAGACATCTATTCAGCCTGCTGTTCTTTCTGCTATTGTTTAGTTAAATAACTTGCCTTTCCAGATTAAATATCTGTTCTTCGGCTTGGATTTTGTTAAATAATTTTCTAAATAAACGCGACGTATGGTCCACTGTGACTTATATATGTTATTTTGTCTTAATGACGCATTTTGGAATGATGCAGCTTATAGTACGGAAAGTACAGCAACTTATAAAATCAAGTTAAAATTGTTTAACTTATTTTTTTAAGTTAAAGTAACATAAAAATGTTGCTGCAATTTGTACAGTGTGGTTGTCGGGTTACAATTTTTTTATATTTTAAAATGAGACAATATGCTATTTGAACAATTACACCACCTTGAGCCATCAATGTAGCAATATTTGATTTTTATTCATTAATTAGAATTCCAAACACCACAGAAGTGCTCGTCCCCACAGTCATGTACAGAGGGAAAATGCTTTATTTAGAGATCAAAAACAGTGTTTTCTTCCATTTAAAATACAATAATGTGTCCATAACTATCAAAAATATATTGTGTAGACGACATTAAAAGACAAAATGCTAAATAAATATTATAAAATATATAATGAAAGTAGTGGTCACTGGTGTACAAAAAAGCTCTTATTTTTAAAATAAAAAACACACTGATGACATCACTTGACTTTCTTCTTTCACTTTCCTGGAGATCTATGAAGAGAAGTCCACTATCTCTTTTCAGTTATCAGAAATATTTTCATTTATCTCATGATTTCATATGAAGCTTTTAGTTTAAGTCACTGGTATGACCTCACTTATTGTTTGGGAATTGCAAAAAAATGGAATACAAATGGATTAAACTACTTAATTTAGTGAGTATACAATGATTGACAACATGTGGTTTGATACTTTGCAGCAGAAATTTTGTAAAATGCAGTTTTCATGAACATTGTCACTGGTGTTACTGTCACTGGTGTTACCTTCATTATGGGTAACAGCAGTGAAGATCAGTAACACCAGTGACTGGTGATTGGTTGTGTCACTGGTGTTACTGTGTTTTTTTTCTTTCACAGTAAATAAAATCTTTCACACGTGACATGATGATAATTTTTAATTCATCGAATTCTGCTACACTTAAGAATTAAGCTTTAACACATTCATAAACACCTTTTAATATTGCTAAAGAAGTAAGGTAACACCAGTGACAAAAAAGGTCCATGCAGTCTTGAAGTACATACACAAAAAAAAAAAAATAATTAAGCTGTGTACTTTTAAAAGTCAAAGAATAATCTAATAATGTGGTCTAAGTTTTATGTTAGAAAAAGAAATCAATTTTAAGACATCTTGCCATGCCAAATGTGGACGTTTCTGTAGAATGACCCATCTACAGTGGCGGTTCTACACGGAGGCCAAGGGTGGTCCGTGCCTCTGTAGACATGTCTCTGGCCACCCCGTGCTGACCAAATAAAAAAGTATAAATGTATTTTGATTTTATACGCGAGCGCCAAAAGCGGAACTAATGCAACGCAACATTTTAAACGGGCAAATTAGAGCGGCGCACCCAATCACTGTAGCTGGCTGCAGGGGCTGCTCGGCGAGTGTCTCAATTCGTTCCCAATCTCCCGATGTTGAGAATGTGTATGCAGGTTTGGGCACTGGTAAGGACTCTCGGTCACTTCACAATGGGACACTTCACTTGTACTCCTGTGACGTGGCTGCTTAAGCGCGTTGTGATCATTCACAGCTGTTACTCATCAACAACCGGCAAAACCAACATCTCGCTAACTTTTTTAAGTTTACACATTGTAAAAAGCACTGTAATTATGCTCTTACATATACGTGCAAAAAATTGGATGAATATAATTAAATGTAACATATAAAAAGGTTTACAATTTAAAATAAATATTATTTTAAATACTGATTAGATTGTGGTCCCTAACTGTCTAGCAATGTGTATTTATATGTAAACTTAAACAAACGTTTGTCTTTATAAAAGTTTGCATTTCATAAAGTTTATTGAGTAGGCTCGCATGATTTTCCGTTGGGGGGCTTTAGAAAAGAGTCCAGCTACTCTTTTGCACCTGCACTCACTCTTGTATTTAATAAATATTTATATGATTGTAAAGTAAAATAAAGTTTATGGGGCAGTTTCCCGGAAAGGGATTAGACTAGTCCTAGACTAAAATAAATGTAAGAGCTGTCCAAACTGAAAACAACTTGCACTGCCATATCTTAAAATACATCAGTGCCCTTTGTTTTGCTTTAAAATGCACACAAGTAATGTATTTAGTAAGGCATGTTTGTTAAAACTAGTTATATTTCCTAATTAAACTAAGGCATTGTCCTGTCTTAAACAAATTCCTGTAACCACCCCTATAATCTTTAAATATAATTTCTTGCCATTTTTCTATGTGCCCCTCTGGTAAAACACTGGCCCCTCCTTGGCCCCCCTAGTGAAATTTGTCTAGAACCGCCACTGCCCATCTATGAATTAACATGCTGAAAAATACATCTGAATAGATTATTAACATATACGTTATATCATTGAAACATCATTGGTTAGTCTTAATCCACACCACATCTCCTCTAGTTTGTGTCAGACACTTATACTTCATCTACTCACTAACATGATGAGTACAGATGTCAATATAATCGTCTTCTGGACCTCAAACTGATTCTCAACTGTGATTCATTACTGAGAAAATAATCAGACCGCCCCCTTTGCAAGTCAATTATCATCTCTGGACTTTACAGCTCCAGATCACGTATATAGCCTCATAACTCAAACTTAATACAGAAGCAATATCTGTGGATCCGACAGGAGCCAGCAAAGACATTTTGATACAGAACATATAAAAAAGGTTAAAGCAACACTATGTAATTCTGGCTCACAGTTCCCCCATGTGGTTGATAAGCACACTTGTCTTACCAGTGTCGTAAATACTTTCATTGTATGAGCTTTCTCGTGGGCAGGGCAATACACGTGACTAAGCTAATGGAACCGATGAACCAGGTAAAGTAGTTTTTTTCCACAAACAGGATGGGCGGGGCTGTGTGCTTCTACCCGAACACCAAATTTATAGGGTGTGGTTATACCTGTGTCAATCTCTAAACAGCAGTCCACCCTACACACATGTGTCCCAATTATCAAGATGCTGTCACAGTGTTTCTTTAGATGTTGTTTATTATGTAAATATTATGTTTTTTATATTGAAAGTTTTTTTTCTTTAAATGTTAAATTTGCCATGATGGCAAGGTAGTTACATTTATGCTATTAATGTTATTCAACATTTTACCCAGGTACCCATGTACACCTTTTCCATAAAAAACAAGAACATTTGTAAAACATGTATTTCCTATTTACACATTTGGTAATATAATGGGGTAATAAATAGAACTAATAAAACTATTTTATTAAAAATATAAAAAATAAAAGCTTCCATAATATAAAAAAACAAGGTTGAAATCAGTTGTTTGCAAACCAACATTTACTATTTAACATGAAGCATGACAGACAAAATAACTATACATGAATCTCATAACAGTGTACAATTATTAATGTTTTACTGTAAATGTTATGATAGAAATGATCCACCTCATAACAGTTATTTTTTTCTCACCTAATTTGTATTTTCTCAACTTTAAATGAACAGCCATTTCAGAATCCAGATTTAAATTTTTATGTAAATAACAGTATGTTGGAAAGATAACAGTTCTGACATTACTTCGTACTTAGTAATACGTTGGTTTATTTTCAACTTAGAAATCTGTTGCTAACAGTAATATAGAATTGTGGTTGCAACAAGAGTTTGTGCTCATTTCATTAAGAATATGGCCTTTTAAAACAAAAAACTAACAGATGATAACAGCTACGGCTAGCATCATTGCTAATGGAAGAAACACCAAAACACATTATCTCCTTTATTATTACCTGAGTGTGTAGAACACAAAATTACAAGCATGCCAGTGACACTAGTGTTGGACTTATGCTGGCGGAAGTAGAAATACGCAGCTTCGACTCAAAACAACTTGCTTTTGAGCATCTTGATTGACAGAGGTGTCATCTAATCAGCGGTAACAATTCCATCCAAGCAATGTACCAACCTTTTTCGGAAGAATAGGTGGACATCAGTTGTAAAGCACAGCCGCTAAGATAAAACCATGGTATCGAGTGTTGTAATAATGTGATATAAAAGAGAGTTCTAAGCTGTCAGCTGACCCCCTAGGAGAATTTTTTTATCAAACATAGCTGATTCTATAGAAGATATATTATATATAAGATACTATATTATACAATTTTATGGGAATTAAAACATTTACATACAGACACAGACATACTTTATACATACAGTTGTGTTCAAAATTATTCAACCCCCCAATGCTGTTAAGGGTTTTAGGGAATTTAGTGTACATTTGTAATTGTATTCAGAATGAAATCCTACAATGACTTCTTAAAGAACCATATGCAACTAAAATGACATCAATTGGTTTTGTAATATAGTAGTAAATGTTTTTTTTTTGTGAATTCTTCATTGACACAATTATTCAACCCCTTAAAGAACTACCACTCTGAAGAACAGAGGTTCATTGAAGTGTTTTCAATCAGGTATTGAAAACACCTATGGATGTCAGGGAACAGCAATAAAGCCTAATAAGCACCAATTAGGCAGCTTTAAAATGACTGTGATACTCAACTCCTTCTAAACATTTATTGGTGTGGTTACAAACATGGTGAAGTCAAAAGAATGGTCCAGGAAGACAAGAGAAGAGGTGATTAATCTTCACAGGAAGGGCAATGGCTATAAGAAGATTGCAAAGATGTTAAACATACCAAGAGACACCATAGGAAGCATCATTCGCAAATTCAAGGCAAAGGGCACTGTTGAAACGCTTCCTGGTCGTGGCAGAAAAAAGATGCTAACTGCGACTGCTGTGCGCTATCTGAAGCGTAGAGTGGAAAAAAGTCCCCGTGTGACTGCTGAGGAACTGAGAAAAGATTTGTCAGATGTGGGTACTGAAGTTTCTGCTCAGACAATACGGCGCACCCTGCGTACTGAAGGCCTCCATGCTAGAACTCCCAGGCGCACCCCCTTGCTGTCTCCAAAGAATAAGAAGAGTCGACTGCAGGATGCCAAAAGTCATGTGGACAAACCACAGAAGTTTTGGGATAGTGTTCTGTGGACTGATGAAACAAAATTAGAACTGTTTGGGCCCATGGATCAACGCTATGTTTGGAGGAGGAAAAACAAGGCCTATGAAGAAAAGAACACCTTGCCTACTGGGAAGCATGGTGGGGGGTCAATCATGCTTTGGGGCTGTTTTGCTTCTGCAGGTACAGGGAAACTTCAGCGTGTGCAAGGTACCATGAATTCTCTTCAGTACCAGGAGATATTGGATGACAATGTGTTGCAGTCCGTCACAAACCTGAGGCTTGGGAGACGTTGGACCTTTCAACAGGACAATGATCCCAAGCATACCTCCAAATCCACTAGAGCATGGTTGCAGAAAAAAGGCTGGAACATTTTGAAGTGGCCACCGCAGTCACCAGACTTAAATCCGATTGAGAACCTCTGGTGGGACTTAAAGAAAGCAGTTGCAGTGCGCAAGCCTAAGAATGTGACTGAACTGGAGGCTTTTGCCAATGATGAATGGGCGAAGATACCCGTAGATCGCTGCAAGACACTTGTGTCAAGCTATGCTTCACGTTTAAAAGCTGTTTTAACTGTAAAAGGATGTTGTACTAAGTACTAAGATTGAATGTCACTTGGGGGTTGAAAAAAACTGATAATGATGTGAGCACAGAAAAGACATTTGTGGTTATTTCATTATAAATGTTATGTTATATTTGTCTGACCTACACATGCCTCTTTGATGTAATTGTAAGCAGGATGACTGAATGATCAAAATCAATGTCAAACCGGCCAAAACAATCAATTTCAGTTGGGGTTGAATAATTTTGAACACAACTGTATATGAAGAGTTTGGTTCCAAAACGCAATAAATCCATTTTGACCAATTTGGGTTAAAACGTGTTTTCTATACCAAGAAAGTGACAAGATGAAAACAACTATTTTCTGTAGGTTATAATAACATTTAACATTCAAATCCAGAGGCTGAGGGTTAAATACATTTTTATCTGTAAACACCGGCCAGAATGAGTGGCCCCACAAAGCCTGCAGTTTCTCTGTCTCAACATCTCTACACTCTGCAATTGAGTGTCTCCCATGCAGGTTCGTCATGACCCCAATATGTTGCAGGATTTCATGCATAAGCATCAATGAAAAGCTTGAAGTCAGGACACTGATTCGGGCAATGGCATAGTGTGTAAGCCTCGGGATCAAATCTCTGGCTGCTGGAAAGCTACACTGATCATACTTATAGCAGTGTACCTGCATAAACAAGGTTTCAGTTAGGTTTCAGTTCTGGCCTGTCAACATGTGTCGGTTTTTGTGTAGCTTAGCCATTTTAAGCTAATTTTAAAAACTGAAAACAAAATTCTAAAATGTATCAAAAATTATTAACCTTTGGCAATTTTGTGCAATATTCAATCATCACAGTCAACATGGTTTAAAAATAAAATTCAGAATGGCACAAAATGGTGCTAGGATCTCTTGAAAGTTAAATAAGATCTAAACCAGGCTTAACGCCTGACTAGGGTTGCCACCCAGGTCTGATAAAAAACCTGGACATATTAATGACCTGACCAATTGTTTTGCTCACAAGCCCCCCCCCCAATAGCATAATATTTCTATAGACCTATGCAATTATTGGCAACACTTTACAATTCTTATTTGTTAACATTATTAACTTAGATAAACTAACCGTAAGCAGTATGTTTGTTACTGTATTTGTTAATCTTTGTTAACATTACTTTTCATGGTTTATTCATGTTAATTCACAGTGCATTAACTAATGTTAACAACATTTAAATAATGAATTATTAACATTAACAAAGGTTTAAAAAATTGCTTTATAAGTGCAGTTCATTATTAGTTAATGTTAACTAATGTAGTAAACTGATGAACCTTGTAAAGTGTTACCCAATTATTTGTTAATTAAGTTTAAATAGGTAAATCACTTTAACAATTTATATAAGCTGCTTATACCATTTATGTAAACTGTTTTATTTATATTCCGTTCAAACAGGTCTAAATAGCAACTAGCCAGCCTGAATAATGCACATGAAATTAACCTTGTTGAACTCACCTCAACATGTCTTTTACAAGAATTTAACCCACATGGACAATGCTTGAAGTCCCTGTTACAAACTGCTCACTGTGCAAGATTGTCATGTTTTTAACGCTTATAACTAAGACAGGGGTACACTTTCGTACACGTGTCTTATATTTTCGCTTTTGGGGCGCTCCTGTTTCTGAGAAGAGATAAAAGCCCGCCCACACTGACAATTGATTGGTTGATTTACCGAAAGAGGCCAATCAGGATGCTCTTTGTCTTACATGGGCTTACTGAGGCACACACACACACACACACACACAAAGACGCAAGATCTCCGTCTCTGCCGCGCGCGCGCTAAATAACATTCACATAGCTTTTCGAAAACCGGGACATTCAGTGTCCCGGGAGAGTTGACAAATTTCCCGGGACAGGTTATTAAAAAGAAGGGCAATCCCGGTAAAACCGGGACAGGTGGCAACCCTACGCCTGACCACTGATGCCAACATAATTTCCTAGTCTGTTGAGTAAGATTGTGTGATTTATTGTGTCAAAGGCTGAACTAAGGTTTAGTAATATAAGAATTGAGATTTCACCACAATTGGATGTTAACTCTTTCCCCGCCATTGACGAGATATCTCGTCAATCTGCAATACCGCTATTATCCACCCGGTTGGCGCTATTCCGCAACTTATAAAAACTGGAAGTATTGCCCTAGGCCCTAGGGCAAACAGCTGTATGTCCGTGTATGTTTTAAAGATCGCTCTGCATCTGATCTCTATCAAAAGTCCTTCACAAAAATGGAATTATCTCAGCTTTTTGCTCAAAATGTGGTGTTTTTGATGAAACCTACACATATTTGAGAGGTGATAAAAACAGAACACATGAAGGTAGGATGAAACTGATTTTTTTGTTTGAAAGCAGAGGGTCTGTTCTTTTATTTCATATATTGTATGTTTATATATTTTAAAAGGAGCATTTTCTGGAAGGCATTAAACTTTTGTGAAAATCGTGAAAAATGCTGGCGGTGAAAGAGTTAAAAGGAATTTATTTGTAACTCTAAGCAGCACTGTCTCTGTGCTATGGTGGGGCCTGAATCCTGATAGGAGCTTTTTATATGTACTGTTATTCACTAAGAATGCACATAATTGGCTTGCCATTACTTTTTCTAGTAGTTTTAGAAAGAATGAGGAGATTTGAAATTGGTCTAAAATTATAAAGCGCTCCCTGGTAGAGGTGTGGCTTTTTAATGAGGGATCTAATAACTGCGCAGGTAAAGTCTCATTAATCTCTGCACTGCAGTTGAAGATGATGTTTGTTGAACCATGATTATAATGCATAGACTGAGTAACAAAGTAGAGAGACACTTTACATTTTTTCTTGTGGAATCCTACCTGAATGCCAATAAACTTCTGTAATTGAGGAGCTTAGATAGCCTGGTTAAAACCAAACCATTCTCAGGAGTAACTGAGTTATGGTCTGCCAAAGCTTCATAGACAAATCACTTCCAAAGGCGTCACCAACGGACATCTCTGTCCAATTGGATAGACCTAAAACCAATAAGAACGATGAAGAAGATGACATATGCAGAGCTATATTAGACTTTTGCCGGATCCAGTCGGTAAGACAGCGATTACATAATTTTTTAGATATGAAGGCTTCAAGTGTTGTTCTTTGCCCGGGTTTTAACGAAAAGGAAAAGTTTAAATCACTTAACACAGACGCGATAGCTGATTCGAACGAGTGATGTTCCACGGCGGCATTCCATCTTTGTAGTGTACAAAATCTGCTTTACCGTCGCTACACTGTTGTCATCGTGTAAAGCCAGCTCCAACGTTTCTGATTGGTGCCACAATTTCTCTGCATTAGAAATGGGCTTGAATGGCCTCTTTGCTAGACTAGTTGCAGAGCAAATCTAAATTTGCCAGAAGTTGTCTGGGTTTCGAGCTTAAAGTTTAGCAGCTTTTAAATCTTAGAAATTCAGAAATACCAATTTGTTGGCAGAATCCATTAAGAGTCTGATAAAAATGCAAGATTCTTGTCTGGGAACTTGGATCACAATTGTTAAAGCATTTTCCTGATTTTAGTCTTTATTAGGCAGTTTCTCAGACAGGGTTTAGATTACACCAGGATTTTTTGTTGATATATTAAAACATTTTAGGAGATTTTACAAACATACATTATGAAAAACCTTACTGATGTGCATCTTAAGACTAAACAATAGCACTGATATATTTTAAGATTTCTGAGTGTAAGCTGCTTTTAAGTTGTCAATCATTCTGATGATATGTTAATGTAAGGCCGTCATACGTGCTCATCCTTAGGTTCGCTTTCTGCACATTGGCACCTTCAGGTGTATATGTGTGGTGGGCAGTGCTTTAAGTGGGCCGGAACGCCCCGGTACTCAGTACCGCCACTTCCAAAAATAGCTCTTGAGCGTACCACCACCTCTCCGTCCGCCCAGAACGTGCTTTTAGCGTACCGGAACGCTCATTTGCACATCTGTTTAAAAATCAAAGGTTTAATTTAATCCTTTGGATGCGCTGCGGCTTTTCAGAGCGCCCTTAATGTACGCTTCCTAATTCATCCCACCGAGAGCAGAGACTACATTACCCATACACCCTTGTGTTTACAAGTTAAAAGCGCATGCGTCGGTCAGTCAACGTGCTCTGGACTGGAGAGGTGTGTGTGTTTGTGTGTGAAACGTGCAACCATAGCTGCTCGGTTAAAATGAAAATACAATGAACACTCCTCCTTGTTTTAGACTCTGAGTAGTAAAAGAACAAGGTCAGAATCAGAGGACTCGCTGGCTGACATCCCACCAAGCCAGAATGATAGCTGCAGGTCAGACGCAAGCCTTATTCAATACCCTTTTGTAGGTACGTGATAATCTCCGCTGTTGCGGCTGTCAGTTTGGTTCCCCTCGATGCAACTTCGGATTTCCTCAGGCGATGTGCAGAACACATTCTTGAAATTGTAATATACATTTAGTTTAATTGCTAAACTACAAGTGAGCGAAATTTCAATGAATTTGAATGACGTGCACAGTAGTTTTACCATCCGCAAAATGGAAAACAATGGGACAAAATAAATGACTTTCGAGTTTCAAATGGCCAGTATTTTGTTATTCTTGAACCCATAGACATGGTCTTGGTGTCAATTTAAAGTTTTTTTTCAAGCTCTTTCTATCTGAACAACTAGTTTTAGCATTTACCCATGCTGAAAATTTTACTCACATATCTACCTTTTGCACATTTTATTTATGTTCAAAAGCTCTTTCTACAGTAGCTCTTTCTAATGGTATTTTTTCAAAATCCTTTTGCACATTTTATTTATGTTAAGTAGTTATTTCTAGCAAATCCACAAACTTATAAAAGGATTTATTATTTTTTACAAGGTCGTCTGTTGACTGCTGAATATAAATCCCCTTCAATATAGGAGTCAAGTCAGCAAAACAAAAACAAAATAGAGTACCGGCACCTCTTTTGGGCCACTTAAAGCACTGGTGGTGGGGTACAGTTTCAACAATTCATTGAAGCTCGCGTTCTTACCGTGTTTTTTCAAAATGTCTGAGGGTCGCAAGAGAAAGTGTCTACGAATTGTATGACAAGAAGAGAAAGGCCTCTGAAGAAAGAAACAAGACCAGAGTGTTTTGGGAGAATATTTCACCCGCTGGCGAGCACTAAAAGCTCAGGTTGGGCTTCCCACTGTTGCCTCAGTCGCGAAGTTTCTACTCGACAGGTAAAGTCATGCTATTTGGAGAAATCCATTAAAATCACTGCTAGTAAAAGTTGATGTAGGCAATGATTAGCGATGCTAGCCCTGGCACAAGTCACGAACACGTTAAACATCTCAATGTATGTGCCATGCCGACAGCAACTTGTAAACAAAGCGAAGAGAATTTTTTTTTTTTAATATTTATATTTCTTCTATCAACAGTTAAAGGAATATTCCGTCGCAATTTTTTTCTTGAAATTTAATCACCCTCATGCCATCCCGGATAAAACGTATATGACTTTCTTTCTTCAGACAAACTGCATACAGTTAACTGTGCTCAAAACCGCTTCTTGTTGATATAAAACCCCTTAATTTTTTTTCCACAGGGTCCTGATCATACACTGAAAAAAATGATTCATTGAATCTAATCAATCCTTCCAGGGCAAGTGGCCGCAACAAATTTATTTAAGCTACATTTAAACAAAAGTTTTATATATTTTTTACGTTACTAATCTTTTTTGTTTAAATGTAGCTTAAATAAATTGATTGCAACCACTTACCTTAAAAAAATTTATTAAATTCAATGAATCATTTTTTTCAGTGTAATATCTCACCACCTGAACAGATAAATAATTTACTTGAGTAAAAAACGTAATACAAAATTAGACTGGATTCATTCTCTGCATAAAACAATGGTCATATTTGGTCATACTGTTCATAACTTTGAAGTAAACTATACAGTCTTAGATTTCAGTCTTACATTCAGTCAAGACATTGAGAAAACTGTATGAAAAAATAGTGTGCTTCAGTGCAGTGGTTCTCAAACGGGGGGCGCGAGATGGTGCCAGGTGGCCCCAGTTTTATGATATTTTATAAAAAACATTAATTTATCTTACATTCTGTTAAATTAAACATAAAAATAAAGCTGTTAATCATCAGCACTATATTGTATAATTTAAATTATGTATGTTTTATGTCATAAATTTTCTTTGGGGGTCCATGAAGGGATGCATTGTACACAAGGGGGACCGCATGCCTAAAAAGGTTTAACACATGCTATTAAAGCACACAAATTCAGACACAGTCCTGGTTTAAAGATTATATATTTATAGGTAGCATTTCAAAAAATGAAATGAAATTGAAAAGATGTTGAACTAAAAGACGCATTTCTTCTTTTTACATGTACTCACTGCGCTCCTACATGTTTTTGAAATCTGTTCGTTTACTTCCATTTCCTGACCTTGTTTTGAACCCACGCTTGTTTCCCGCTGAAGAAGAGCTCAATAGAAAATACCATCTGAAATGTTCTAGTTACTAAAGTTCACAGGTCATTTCATCTGAGGGCAGCTGGACCCGGGCGGTCATTAGAACCGCTGAGGGTTTTAAGGTTCAACCCGTGTGCTGTTGTTATTGCTTGCTGTATTCCTGGGGATTTGTATGAAGTTGTTTTGTGCAAACCTTGACTTCAGTGAACCGTGAGGTGGCCACTATTGAATCAGATAGACCTTCTGCAGATAAAATGCTATATAAATATAGATTGCCTTGTCGTTCAATAGGAACCTAATCCACAAGCGTGACCTGGAGACAAGCTATCCTCGGAGCGCCAGATCTCCTGAGAATGTCTTTGTTTGTCACACAAAAACAGAGAGTGTTAATCCGGATAGATTGCCCGGCTGCCTTTAAATCACATTTGACAAATGGACAAATAAGAAAAGAAGGTTTGTTGCTTTGGCTTAGTGTCAACAGAAAAGCTATGTGCTGTCAAGGCCAAATTCATTCAGATAACAGATACAAACAATGAGGTCATGCCATGTGTATTTGTGTAATAAATGGAAACATATTTTGCAAGGGAAATATAGTTTGCGTAAGGTTTTATGCTTTAGGTATATTGATATTGCAAGTTTCACATTTACAAATCTGTCATTTACAACAAAGGTCAAACAGAAAACAGTGCTTGAACAATTTTTTGTTCAGATGTGACTGAATTCAGCCACCTCATGTACATGAAGAATTAGCTTAATGTTCAACTGCTCTTTAACTCTAAAATGGATAATTTTTACATCTCTTTTAGATCCAGAGATGACATGCATGTGATTGCCACGTTGGCTCCACGTGGTTAAGACAATCATTGGTTCTTACGTGTCTGGTGACTAGTGGCGTCATATGCATCATATTGAAACATGTGGTCATGAGACATGCGAGAACCAACAATCGTCGTTTATACGATGTGGATCCAGAGTGCTACAGTTTTAGATCATACACAACTTACAGCATTGTTTACATTTGACTCATCATCTCTAAATAAGCTAAAAATACGAATCGTTTTCTCTTACAAATGTAATGTTTCGCTTTAAAAGACATTTATTAACCCACTGGAGTCAAATGGATTCATTTTTCTAATGATGGATGGACAGACTTCAAACATGTGGCTGCCAGTGTTGCCAAGTCAAGAGACAAATACGCAACCAAAGCTTCTTCATGAAATTAATAAATCTATTATTTATTCTTATCAAGGCTATTTAGCATAATATTTATCAGTAAATGAGTAAACACATTAATCTGAGTTTACACATGTTATATTACAAAAATCACCAAACTCTAACAAAGCGAGAGGATTATTCATAATGAATCACCTTTTGAGCAAAATAAGTCTGGGCAGATGGAGAAAATGAAAAAGACAACAGCACTATAAGAAGTAATTATTGTAATTTAGTAATATATACTAAAACTTCCTGATTGCACCTTTAAAGCCCCCCAACCTAAGAAAATGCACTTTTAAATGTGTTTCTATCAAAAAAGTAAGTCGCCAGTGTGTGTGCAGAAAAAAAACAGGCTGTTTGGGATCCCTATCAATGTGATGTCACACTGATTACGCCCCAAACATAACCGCCCACAGACCCCACCTTATGAATGCGTAGTTCAACCTTCACCCAAAGACACGTTTTGATGTAGTCCAAAGCACATGTGTAAGCGCTTTACCCCCTACGTTGTCTATGGGGAGGGGAACAGAAGCTTTCTCTGCATTTAAAGCTGCCCTTTATCTGAATGCCATGTGGGCTAGAATTGCCAAACATTATTGGATAATTCTTATAATTGACACTTCTCTGGGCCAATCAGAATCTTGGCATTTGCTTTTCTCTGGGCCAATCGGAATCTTAGCACTTCCTTCAGAATCTTGAAGACAGCGCGCAAGCGCGGTCCTTTGGATGAGAGACACACCTGGCTACCACGCGAGTCTGAGGGACACTTTTAACGTGAAGGAACCATCTTATTCAAGGTAAGTCAACTTTTTTGGACCAAAAACAACAACTATTTGTTTGCTTGATTTAAATTAGCGTTAGCTACTGCTTATATTGTATTTTTAGGAAAGAGTCAACGCCGAGTAATGCACAAGCGTAGACCTTGCATAAAGTTTGCCTATGCTTCGAGCAAAATTACTAATGTTAGCTAACTTAGCAGAACGATTGTTAGCTAGACTTATCGTTACCCGGGTGCTCTGCCCTGAGTTCCGAGATATACGGCTACTACTCGAATTCTGAGCTAACGTTACCCTGAATAACTTCATTACGGTGGCTGGCGTGCGCGCTTGCGCAGGCAGTCATTCGTGATGTGGGTAAATGTGACTGTTTACACAATAGCTGATGCGAGAGTAATGTTAAAGTAAAACCCACCGTTTTTACCTCAACTTAAACTAATTAATACATACCTATCTTTTTTAAATGCATGCACTTAATCTTTGTACATCGCGTTGTGAAAGTGATTTAGCCTAGCCCAGCTCATTCCTGGTGGCTGTATACCTGGTAAACAGTAATTTTTAACTACATAGGGCTGTTTAGACAAAACAATCTGGCGAGTGTGTTGTCCTAGGCCAGTGGTTCCCAACCTTTTTAGCCTTAAGTACCCCCACAGCCCTATCAGTAAGGCCCAAGTACCCCTTCATCGAAACTAAACCGAAGTTGTGTTTTAAAGACAAATAATTAGTAATATTAATTAATTAATTAATTTTAAACATTAAAGTAAAAAGCACTGACTGATGAAGCATGTTTATTTCAACAAGCCACTATCATTGCGATCAGTGTTTGCATTTTATCAGCTCATCTGCATTTTAAAAGACACACCCAAAAATGGCACATTTTGCTCAGGCCTACAAAATGGCAATTTTGACATGCTATAATTAATTATCTGTAGGGTGTTTTGAGATAAAACTTCACATATGGACTCTGGGAACGCCAAAGACTTATTTTACAAATTAAAAAATTTCATCATATGACCCCTTTAAGGGCCAGATTTACTAACAGCTTGCGCAAACCATCATTTTGGCATTAAATAACGAATGAACTTACTAAAGACACGTAGTAGATATTTAGCTCTGAAAAGGTGCTATTTTTGCGACCTTATTGCATGTGCATTTGTAGAAGTTTTCCTTTTAGAAGCAACATTAATGCGAGGAGAGTATTACATTTTGCCAGAGGAACATACTTTAAAAAAACTATATAGTTTGCCAAGCCATGCTATGTTTAATTTGCTGGAGAAAAGAGGAGGAGAAGTCACGAGGAGAAGTCAAATCAGGTATTTCAAAACGTATTTTACCCTTCATCTTTTGTCCTCCAGTTCTTAGTGTACTTTTACTTAGCTGGAATTTCACACTCCGCAGTCCACATTTTCATTGCGATGTCCTGCCGAGGTCTCTTATTTGCGACCCTGTACTAATTTGTGCTGCTAGTAGATTGCAATGGTCATTATAGAAATGCGCTTATGTCATTATTGTGCCTGTGTATTTTATTTGCACCTTTGTAGTAAATCACGCGCAAATTTTCCACTCCGTCGCTTATTTGGAATTCTCACGTCCTTTTTAGAAAATGCCCTAAATTTACTAAAATCTCAATTTAAGTTACTAATAATTAAAGTGTGCAAATAAGTTAAATTATTCGGTTCAAATATAAAGAGAAACAAAATGTGTTAAGACATTCTCTATAAATACAAAAGACATCATACGGGAAAAAATATGTTAGCCAAAAACAATGCAAACTTTTTTTTGCATCATTTGAAAATGCAATGGCAGCGGGAATGCATATTATAACATTATTTGAACATTATTTATAGTTAATAAACTTTGTGTCTTTAGAAACTATTGAGGTTCATTGAAAATAGTCAGATCGTTCTTGAGTTGGACATCGCTATAGCGTTTTGGATCATGCAGCGCATTTACTCTTGACGGCTAATTATATTAATGATAAGATTAAAATTACAAAGTTGTCCTTTTTACAATGCTTTCCTCACAAAAATCAATCTTATGTAAATGACTGGACAAACGAAAGACATTTTTATTAAAAGTAAATGAGATCAAAGCAAAATGTAAATCTTTTCGCGTACCCCCTGGAAACTCTTCACGTACCCCCTGGGGTACGTGTACCCCCGGTTGGGAATCACTGTCCTAGGCTAATACACCAACAGCAAATTTCTGTATAATAAAGGGCTACATTTTGCATCAAAGTCTATCAATGAAATCTTTACATTGTGTTGTAAGTTGAATTTACATTATGAACACTAGCACTTTGAGATTGTTTATTCAATGTAAGGAGCCCTACATATAAAATGCATTATTATTATTATAATTATTGAACAGAAATGTATGTTGATATTCACTGCATATCAGCCATACAGTATGGAGACACGTTGTTTTATCATATTAGTCCTATGTATGATAGTTTGCAAGGTTACATTTTAATGATTTTAATTTACTTTCAGGCAATGGTTCTGGGCACTTTGGTGGAGCACTCACTGCCATTCACAATGCCCGTCATCGTCATCCTTGCACAGATGCCGGCTGAGGACAAAGTGGCTCTGTCGCACGAACATGGGCAAAATATATATATATATATATATATATATATATATATATATATATATATATATATATATATATATATATATATATATATATCAACCCAGTATCACGAAATTGCGTGACTATTTCACGCATGGACCAGCGTGACAATGTCACGCTTTGCCGCGTTTGAGCGTGAGCATGTCACGCTTTCTGTTTGTGTCGCTGTCACGTATTGGTTACTCAACTTTTTTGTCCTAATTTCTTACCATTGTCGCTTCGGTTTAGGGTTAGATTTATATATTATATATTATATATATATATATTTTTTTTTTCTGTCTCTTGTTATTTTTTATTTCAGTGTCATGCTTCACAACACTTCCAGGCATTTCCGTGAGTTGTAAATAAAAACATTTGTAAAATATTAAATGTGTCATTCTCCCTGTTAAGCGTCACCGTCCCGTATACGGGACACCTAAGTTTAATTCAATATTGTTGAGGTAAATGTTAATCTATCACTACAAACTATATATTGTTGGAAAGGTCTAAGCCTCTAGAATACATATTTCAGCAGTGTTTTATAAAATAAATTATGTAGGGAGAGTAATTGATTAATTTATGAAGAGAGTGCGCCTCAAAACATTTATCCTGCTAAATGTCACTGTCTCGCCAGTGGGGTGCTTACGTTTACTTCAGTGTTTTCCATGTGAATTCTTATCCAATCCTGACAAACTATATATCGTTTGAAAGCTCTAAGGGTGTAGTTTCCATTTATCATCAGAATTATGGGAAAGAAATGACATAGTGAGAGCCATTTTCTAAAATGCCACAGGTCCACAGGTGGGCCCATGTTGTTATTATATATTGGTAACACAAATACCCTATCTAAACCTAAAATATATTGACAAACTATATATCATTGGAAAGCTCTAAGAGTGTAGTTTTCATTTTTCATCACCATTTTGGAGAAATTATAACAGAGTAAGAGTCAGATTCTAAAATGTCACCGGGCCACAGGTGGACCCAGTTTGTTTTTACATATGTATAGCACTAATATCCTATTCCAAACCTAAACAATTTTGACAAACTATATATCATTGGAAAGCTCTAAGAGTGTAGTTATCATATATCTTTACCATTTTGAGAAAAACATGACGTAGTGAAAGTCAGTTTCAAAAAGGTCACGGGCCCACATGTAGGCCCAATATGTTTTTACATTTTTCTAACACTAAACCCCACCCTAAACCCCCAAAATCTTGATAAACTATATATCACTGGAAAGCTCTCAGAATTTAGTTTTCATATGTCAAAGTCATCTGATGATAGAAATAATTTAGTGACAGTTTTTTGTTACATGCCCCCCCCATAGGAATACATATTATTATTATTTATTCATAATGCGATATCCTATTATAAATATTCAAAAATGTTGACAAACTATATATCATTGGAAAGCTCTTAGAATGTAGTTTTCATATTTCAAAATGTTTTAGCAGTAAAAATAATGCAGTGAAAGTAATTGATTCATTCATGACAAGAGTATGCAGCAAACCATTGACACCTACTGGCCGTTGTTGGTAAAACCACTAAAACTGTAAGACAAACCTCATTTTTTGTGATTTTAACTTGAAATTTGGATCACAACTGCTTGAGACATCTGGCTTCATGTTTACATTATTACTTTTTCAGTCAAAAACCTTGAATTGTCTTCTTTAAAACAAGACCAAGATTAGGCTTCTAGACCAAAGAGTGCCAGAGTTATATTCATTTGAAGATGCACTTCAACTTTTCATCCCCCCCACTCTAAAGTATAGGACGATGCTTAAGAGGTTAAGCTTCAAGGACAACATGATCTCACAAAGTTCCGTGGGATAGTCACAGAATTTTGTGCTCATTTTTCTGTGGCATTCTCACGGATCTCCGCATTTTTCCGTGGCCCTGCAACGGACTGTCTTTTCCGTGGCATTCTCACGGATTGGTTACTCAACTGCTTTTTCCTATTTTCAAACCATTTTCGCTTTGGTTTAGGGTTAGATTTGGTGTTTGCGTTAGTATGTCACTTTAAATATTGGTTTATACTATTTTTTCTGATTTATTCTTTTATATTTCTAAACTTTAAACAATTGTCGCCTGGCGTTGGGGTTAGAGTTGGGTTTGGGTAGGGATGTCATTTCATGTAAATCTAACCCTAAACCGAAGCGAAAATGGTAAGAAAATAGGACAAAACAGTTCAGTAACCAATCCGTGAGAATGCCACGGAAAAATGAGCACAAAATTCTGTGACTATGCCATGGAAATTCGTGAGATCAGGTTGTCAAGGATGTTTTAACATTGATTTTTAATTAAAGTATGGTGATTTTTGTTAAGTCACGTCCAGAATCACATTAAAATCACTCAAAAAATAGAGCTGGGGTATAAAATTTTATAGTAGTAAAACAGTAATCAATAATCAATACACCACTCTGCCGCAATATTGACATTAAAGACCTTTGTTCATACAAGCAAACAATTATCCTATATAGCAATGCGATATATGTGTCACGATCGCAGTCTGTCTGCCTGCCTGTTTTCCATTTGTTTTCTCCACTATTCTCCCCATGGACTCCAGTTCCAACAATCCCTCACTTTCTCGCACATGCTCCTCATTTCAATCATCCTCACCTGCCAGCAATCACCCACATCAGCTCCAGTATAGTTCCTCTGTTTTCCCTTGCCCGTTGTCAGGTCTATTATGACGTTGTGTGTAGGCCTGTCGCGATAATTACTTTATCAACTTATTGCACGATAAGTCAGCGTGACTTTTGCGATATATTGCCATAGTGTTTGTTTGTTTGTTTGCATACAAAATTTACGTCATTACAGTGACAGGCAAAGAGAGCATTACTGGAGCTGAATTTTTTTCTGGTGAATACATACTGTTTGAAAGAATAAATCTGACTAGAATTTGTTTCAACGCTACAACCTGCATCTCCGACATGAATAATGCGTGAGGAGAGGAAAGCCAAAACGTTATTTGCTAATTTTAAACTTTGTGTATGTTTTGATAATTGTTCTGAATCTGATCTCTTACACAAATCCTTCGCGAAAATTCTATTTTTCCGGCAAAAAATGTATAGAGGTGGTGATGGTGCAGTGGATATAAGGGTGTTTTCACACCTAGTTCGTTTGAGCCCTCCAAACGCTCTCAGAGCAGTTCAGGGTGTATATGTGAACAAACCAAGTGATCTCAGACCCCCGTAAAAGGACCCAAAAGCGAACCGAACTCAGACCACTTCTGGAGGTGGTCTGAGTACGGTTCGCTTTTGGGTTTTTGTGTGGTTCGATTTCTTTTTGATATGTGAAATCAATGAGGTCCCGATCCGTTTCATGTGTGGTTTTGACATTGTATCAAAATAAACTGCTGCACAGAAAGCTGGGGTCTGAGTTCTTATGAAGTTGTGATGTGAACAAGAAAGGGTCTAAGATCACTTCAGTTCTGAAGAGGACCAAAAAAAGACCTGGGTCCTCTTTTGAGTCCACTATATTGTGAACACCAAAAGGACTGAGGTCACATTCGGCTAGTACCTTTTCTGGTTCACTTTAAGTGAACTGGGTTTGGTTCTTTTAAAATGAACTATATGTGAAAACACCCTAAGACACAAACCTTTGGTGTGAGAGACCCAAGTTTGAATCCAGTGTGACACACCATTGTGTCCATGAGCAAGACACTTAACCCCTAGTTGTTCCAGAGGTGTGCAACATATAGCAATCGTAAGTTGCTTTAGATAAAAGCGTCAGATAAATAAATATAGATGGGATGAAAAGTTTTTTCCTGTATTGTTTGTTTGTTTGTTTATTATTTGTTTGAAAGCAGAGGGTATGTTCTTTCATTTGATATATTTGTATGTTTATATATTTTAGAAGAAAATTTTCCTGGAAAGCATTTTGTGATACTTTTGTAAAAAAAATGCTGACGGGCAACGTGTCAGGCCTAGTTGTGTGTAAAGTTTCTTAGTCTGTATGCTCCTTAAGTTCTTAGTTTCATTAGTTTGTTTATGGTATTGTCCTTTCTACACCAGCATTGTTACAGAAGACCGGACCTAAAAATGGAATCTTCGGAGGATTACCACCGATGGGGACTCAACCAAGGTGATCTGCCTCTGGAAGAATATGTGGAGGAGTTTTTGGACTATACTCATATGGTGACCTGGGGAGAAGCTATGCTAAATACTTGCTTTCGGTTGGATCTGGATGATCCTTGGTTGCGAGTCACTACACACCAACTTGGTGTATTTACCTTTAATGGATTTTTTAAATTTAGTAATCATCCAGTCACATTCCGCAACTTGTCCAGTGCTCCGGCTTACCCTTGTCCTTCTGTCTTCCACCTCTACTGTTTGTTGCGAGTGCCACGCTCACTCTTCTGATTGTCACGAGTGCCACACTCACCCCGAGGTGAGCACTCTGTCTCATGGCTTCCCAGAGGCGCACGCTTGATCTCCTAATCTCTGCGAGATGTGCGCTCTTTCTCCAGACTCCAGCAAAGGCTATACTCCAATGTCAATAGCATCAGCAGTAATAGTCTATGATGCAGAGCATACTGGGAAGCATAGCACTGTTACCATTAAAGGTGCGTTCAGCAGGCCCATCACTGAGAAACTCTGTAAAATCACTTTCAGATCATTTTAAGAGTCATCTCAGTACGTGGACAGTTTGGATATTCATGAAACTACATGCCTGTGTTGCTGTTTCATAGAGAAAAAACCCTCAGCAAATTGTACAGAGATGATTAAAGTCATGAAAGCACCAGATCATTTATCTGGAAATATTATGTGCTTTTTGTTTTTCATTTTTCAAAATTACCGTGATTGTCTTTGATGGTGTTTACTCAGGAGCTGTGAAAAGAATTCATTAGCCATAATTAAGCATTTACTTGATCAGGGCTTTAGGGGAAGAGAATAAAGCCCCAGGATAAGCGGAAACACTGCTAAGGATTATGGGAAGTCAGATTATCAAGGTTGTCAGCAGTCTAAGCTCCTCAGATCGTCATCTTGTTAGCGATTTATTCGTCAGTCGTCTGTTGATGCTAATCCAGACTGGGGGTTGGGGGCTACCGTGCTTTGACATGGTTTGGTGAAGGCTGGTGGTAACAGTCTCTTGAAACTAAGACTCTAATTGAAAGCACAAGCCAGAAGTGTGTTAAATAATGAAACTTCAGGCCGTTGTGTTTGACTAAACCCCGCCATATTCATTCAGCTTATAATGATCCTGTTAGATCGTGTATGCTTCTGGCTTTATAGGCTTAAGCAGGGTATTAATGAAAGTCTTTTCACACAGAGAAGTCCCTCATGATATTGTAATCATGGCGGATTTTGACCCTTGAAGCATTAGGTTCACCTGATGAAAGCCGACAAAGTAACATTTGGCTTGTTCTTATTATTTACTGTACACATCATGGGCTTGACATAATACTGTAGTTTCTGACCTACATCATACAACATGAACAGACAGTAATGGTCAACGTGTTATTTCAGTACATGATTAAAAGGCTTATTGTAGAATAGTTATGTCCCGGGGTGACAAAGGCTGTTTCTCAATATGCATTCTTGTCTTTATGTCACAAGTGACGAACAGGCGGAACCAAAAGCGGCAAGGGAAAGTTCCGCCCGGACCAACTTCAGCAGACACCGGTACTTCCGGGTAACCCCTAGCAACGGTAATCATGGCGAAATACACGCCAGGTGTGTGTGATGACACGGCGAAAGCCCATTGGACCAAATGGGCAAGCTAGAAGGATAAAAGCAGCGTCAGGAAACCAGGAAGTGGTTGATTGTGGTCGTGTGAATGCACAGCGAGGCGGCGTGTGGACTAAGCGGCGGCATTTTGGGTGAGGAAAGTAATGTGCCGCCCAGTTGAAAACCTGAAATTGAAGCTAAGAGTTACACTTACCCGTCACGTCCGAGAGTCCCACGTAGTTTGCTGCCCAGTTGAAAACCTGAAATTGAAGCTAAGAGTTACCCTTACCCGCCACGTCCGAGAATCCCACATAGTGTGCCGCCCAGTTGAAAACCTGAAAATGAAGCTAAGAGTTACACTTTCCTGTCACATCCGAGAGTCCCACGTAGTGTGCTGCCCAGTTGAAAACCTGAAATTGAAGCTAAGAGTCACACTTACCCGCCACGTCCGAGAATCCCACATAGTGTGCCGCCCAGTTGAAAACCTGAAACTGAAGCTAAGAGTTATACTTACCCGTCACGTCCGAGAGTCCCACGTAGCACGCTGGTCAATTGAAGGCCTGAACCCTTCGAACGAACTGAGAGTCCTACTCCTTCGGTACGCCTGTAAACCCCTTACAGTATACCTGCGTCACCTGGGGAGAGAACCACGATTAAGAAGTCTCTAATTGTTTTGTGATCACAGGAAACGGCGAAGGGAGTACCTCCGAGGAACAGGAGAAAGGATCCATCTCTCCCGGCAAGGCACGGCCTTGGCCCCGTTCCGTAGTCAACGCCAGGCTCTGACGAGGGAGGGCCTCAACGTACAGGTGACCACTGGATTTAAATCCTCTATTAATTGTTTGTTCTATTTGCCTCCAGGAGCCGAGGAGGGCGCCACATGTACATAAAGGATAAACCAAGGAAGTTACGATCAGCACGCAAAAGAAGAAATCATACCTACCAGGGACGAAGGAGCTCCGTCCCCTTCTCCTTCGGCCCTTCCTCACTCCCCCTGCAAAAGAAGCACAACGTCGATTATTTAAATCCCCTTTGCCCTTTCCCACTCTGATTTTAAATAATTTAAATAAAGTTGTTCAAGTTTTACATATCTGGTTTCGTGGTCTGGTCATTGGGGTGCTTTTGGGGACCTTCTCGAGGTGAAACGTCGGGAGGGCGCTAGAGGCCCGCTCCGGTAGGTGACATTTACTTGTGTTCTTGTGGACTTGTGAAACATCCTCAGGACTGCACGTATTGGTTAGACTGAATGAGAACCTCATGTACTCTGCTGTTCCATTTGCAATATAACCGGACTCTCGTCCTCTTGTCCTCGCAAGTTTGTTATTCCGAGTCTAAACTTGCAAGTCCGAACTATAAATGACGCAAGTCCGAACTTGGCGTACTCGGTATTGAGAAACGGCCAAAGATTGGAGTCTTCTTCTTGTAGTGTTTAATGGCGGTTGACATGCCAACTTATGGTGTATTACCGCCATCATCTGGACTGGAGTGTGGAGCATAAAAAAGAAAGGGTACAGTATTACTAAATAAAAAAAGTATAATAATTATATTCTACAATCCTTAGTACTATGTAATGTCCTACTTTACAAGTCAGCAAATCTAAAAGGATGGCATTGGTTTTACCAAAGTTTCTCATTTTATTAAGTACTTGTTCTCTTTCTCTATTATATTTCCTACATTGCATAACTACATGCTTAACAGTCTCAGCTTTATCACAAAATTCACATAACCTTATTTGATGTTTCCCTATTCTATTTAATGATTGGTTTAAGCCACAGTGTCCTATTCTGAGTTGAGTGTTAATAGTATCATCTTTCCTGTTATTAAAAACTATTTTTCCTTTACCAGTGTGTCTTTACAATTTTTTTATGCGTTAACACCTTTGTTTCTCCATCTCACATCTCTCGCCTCTTGATGTTCAAAATTCCCTAATTCTTCCTTTTACTTCTGTTTTACTTAGTGGAATTGTAAAGTCAATATCCATATGTTCCAATGCATGTTTAGCTAATTTGTCCACCTTTTCATTGCCTTTTGCACCTACAGTACATGTGCAGGTACCCAATGACATTTCAAGACTATGCCCATATTACGAACACAGGGAGAGAGATACAGCTCGAATTATGGTACTTAGTATAGATATGCCCTCCCCTTGGACGCAAAGCGGAAAAATGGCCTGTGGCGAGGGAGGATGGACACATAAAGTACGCATCTTACAGGTCTAGGGCAAACTGATCTGGGGGCGAATACATTGAAATATTAGTTTCGGCGTTTACATTCCGAAGGATCGCTTTTTTTCAAGAGTCCCGATCAGAACCCGCAAATCCAAGATCGGTCATAACCCGCCGCTTATTTTGGGTACTATGAGATAAGGCTGGAAAAACCCTATCATCATCTCGGTAAGAGGGACCGGCTCGATCGCGTCCTTCGCCAGCAGGACATTGACTTTGTACATGTGCATTGGATGCTTCACTGTAGTGAAACGAATGCCCAATTTGGTTGTGCTGGTGAATTGTATTTTGTAACCGAGGCGGATCGTGCGTAATAAACAACGGGACGGGCTGGGGAGCTGAAGCCAAGCACCCAGAGACTGTACGAGTGGAATTAGCGGCACTACCAATGTACCCGCGGTGGGGCAGCTGAGCGGGACAGGAAAACTGCTGGTGTGTGCCGTGGAGCACAAACAACTACAGTGTGTGATGTGACACTAACCTGAGACCACTGAAGGGTGTGATGGTCGTCTGGTCTCCGAGACAGAGTGCCAAGGCTCCGGAAAACACCCGCTGGCGATAGATGAGAGGGAAGGTGAGCGGCATTCAGCACTGCAAAGGCGCGGACGCGGTTCCCGTAGAAACGACAGTCGTCTCCGTAATCCAAGAGGGTCATGCTCTCACAGAGAGAACAAAAACCCTCCACGAGCGCAGCCTTGGGGTGCTCGATGCCCAAGCACGAAAACAGCGCTCGTGACCGTCTCTGGATCCCCTGTACTTCTGCATCCAAGATTGCACGGAGGAAAAGCTATCCTGAAAAGGACGCTGATCTCCAAATATACAAGAGGGTGGCTGTCTTTAAAAAGACACAGAGCTCTCACGTATCACTCTTTCAGGGAAATCACTCTATAGGTGCTCAGCTGGTGATGCGCACAGGGAGAGGCAACACACACACTGAAACTCAAAATAATAAAGAAGAGCAGTGGAACTGCGGCATCCGCTGTGGTAGTACTGCTTGTCAAATCAACTTCAGCAATCGTTCCCAGAAGAGCAGAGAGTAGCTTCTCAGTAGCAGATATTGCCAGTTTTCGAAGCGAAAAAGCTAATTTCCATATTTGCACCTGCGGCTTATATACGCACCTGGCGGGGCGGCACTGGAATTATACAAATACCTCAATGCCAAGTTCATTGGCGTTTTAGTAATAAACGAAGCAGATTGGTCTCTCTAAGTGAGTTCCCAATTCGTCGATCACGACGTGACGTCGTAGTGACCGACTGAAAGGGAACCATGTAGGTACATTAGGCACAGTAACAGTTGGGATAGTTTTAATTTTGTGTAATACCGAAATTCATAGCATCCTTATTTGCTGTCCAACCGAAACTTCTAATGTTATTTTTCCCCTATTCCCAGCACTGCTTTAGTATTTCCTTAGCTGGGTGAATCTCTGAATGTCCTTTTAAATTAAGACAATAATTAATTGTTAATTGCAATCTGTGTACATTAATGGGAATTTCTCCTACTTCTACTTGTAATGGTGATACTGGAGCCCCACAACAGATACTTAATGATAGAGCTTGCACTACTTCTATTTTCTCGAGCAATGATACAGATGCAGATCCATATATTATATATCCATAATCCAACACTGACATTATCAAAGCTTTATATATATATGCAGCATGGATTTTCGACTTGCGCCACATTTGATTCCTGCCAGACACATTAAAACATTATTACTTTTTTACACTTATCTACCAACTTCAGAATATGCATCTTAAAAGTCAACCTGGAATCCATCCATAATCCCAGATTCTTTATAACTTTAACCTGTTCTAGTACCTGCCCATAAAGTTTTATTTGAATTTCGGGGATACGGTTTCTCTTAAGATTGGAGTCCAGGCAGAAACAAAGATTTAAAGTGTAGGTTCCATATGTCATAATTGTTTGCATAAGTGGTTATTTTTGGGTAATTTGTGAAATTATAGGTAATCATATTTTAAATGAACGAAAAGAACGAAATGACTCAAAAAAGATTAGTTCATTTTTATGAACGAGATTCAAAGATCCGAATCAGAAAAATGATCCGAACTTCCCATCACTAACAGAAACACACGAGTCAGGAAACTCGACACGCTTTTTGGTATTCTTATAAAATACGAGATTGCAACAGTACAATCCTTATTTAGTTGTATCTAAGCGTTTATCTCCGCACAGCAAGTTATTATACACAGGATCACTCGCATGTGCACAAATAATGCTTTCATGGCACATGAGGGATTAATGGCAGCGGCGGCTGTAAACAAACATTGATAAGTTTTTACATGCTTGTCCCTGGCTACACCCAGCTTAACCGTGGGTGTAGGTTGGCTACACCCGGTATGTACTGCGGGGCCGATTCGCCCGCTCCCTCTCCTCTCTTCCGGCGGACCGATGGAATCGCTCCACAATGCAATAAATATACACAGCAGACTGGTTCACATATGATGGTTGAATGCTTCCCTTCAATACAATGGTTTTCCCCACAATTTCCACACAGTACCTTGTCTTGCGTTCACACTTCGCCTCCTTCAGGCTGGAACACGGGGGCCAGAGTTATAAGCGGGCATGTATGAAGCGAGCGCACTTCTCCGCCTTGCGTCTTTTGAAGACATATACGCACTCACCAGGACCCAGAAAAGACTCACACACCTTTGGTTGATGCATGCCCACACAGAAATTCAGAACTCCCTGGGCATTCGTCCCCTCATGAGAGACTTTGAGACATGAGAGACAGCACAAACACGCCTTTTTAAAGGATTAAAATGTAAAAGATTATTATTGAGTCTCTTGGACATAAATGATGACCGATTATGAGACGTTAGAAGGCGCAAAGAGCTGCTTCATCTGTAGCTAAGTAAATAAATGCTTTGCTTTTAAACAAATCTATTTTTAAATCTTTTTTAAATGCTTCCCCACGAATTTATTGTATATAATGACTCTTTACCTGTGGATATAGTGAAATGAGAACGTTTGTAAATTCTTTATCTCTTGTTTGTAACAAATAAAGTATTTTTAGAGTACAAACCTTATATAAAGCCTAATATATTCTAAAAATGTAATTATACAGCTTGTAATTCTTTATAAAAGTATACAATATCAGAACTAAACCCATTATTATTTTTGTTCAATGTATGAATTATTTATAAGTTAAACAAAGCCAGCAATAGTACTATTTATAAAAAAAGGTCTATATAAGGTATGTAATTGTGAGAATATTTTACCACTGTTAATCGACGTGTGATCCTAACTTAAAAACGAAAGTAAAATATGTTCGTCTGGACATTGAAAAGTGTGAAGTTTATTTAATATATGTTGTTATAATATCATATGTTGTATGTAAATATATATATGTAACGTATGTCTGAAGTTGTAACGAAAGTAATTTCCCCTGGAAAAGTATTTCTGCTTCTGATTAATAGCGCATATATATATCTGATGTCTGTGTGTTTCAGACCCTGCTGTGTGTACTAAAGTGTATATGACAATAAAGTAGTGTGAAACTCAATGTATTTATTTTTAAAATGTATTTTAAATGGGCCTATAGGCTCATAGGTTTTTTGTAAAAAAAAAAATTCACAGCACCCCCTGTTCAAAATGACTTCCAGCGGCCCTGCCGTGGTGTCTCTTGGAAAAACAACTTTTTTCTTGTATTTCTTTATACTCCTCACGCCGTCCAAATTGCCCAATCCGTGATCGCGACGTTCATTAACACACCTGTTGTCGATATCGCCTGATTTTCGGTTGCCCGGGGTTTCCGGAAGTGGTGAGTGTTTGGACATCTAGGTCCGGGCGGAACTTCCTTCTACTACTTTTGGTTCCGCCCTCGCAAAGTCACTCCGTGACACAAGTACAGGCTCACCCAGACACAGCCGCTTGGCTTTTGGAATCGAAATGTGGCACCGAAAGATAAATCATTTTTCGATACTCAAAGTATCTGAGTTTTTCGTTCGATACCATAAAAGTATCGACGTTTGATACCCAGCCCTACTCTTTGTTCATATATTGTTTGTATATTTTTTATGTTGGATTTAAATGATACACAAGATTAAATGAAGATATTTAATCAGAAAACGGAGTACATGGATGATTTTGTCAGACGGACACAGAGCAAGTGGATTGTTTTGTCAGATATGGAGCGAGTGAAACCAATACTGAAACTGAATGCGCACTCACACATACTATGGAGTTTTAACAGTTGTACAGCACAGTGTGAATATTTTCCTGGAAACAACAATCGCGGATCGTTCTCTTCCATGAAGCCGATTTCAACATCTAAGAATATATTAACATTTCTCGGATTTATTGCTTTTGTGGACTACAAATGCAAGTTGATGTCAAACTGGGATTGATGGGCAAAGTTAATTTACAAACATGAGACCAGATGGATTATGACTTGCACATAATTTTAAACAAAGATATGATGTCCCGTTTAGATTTTTCATGTTCATTATACGCACTGTCAGCCATGATGAAGTTTAATGATTCATTGAGCCGCCCACCACGGTCCTGCGATGTTAGATCTGAAATGTCTTGTCTGCAACTGTTATTTTTTTACAAAATAGAGTAAAGCGTTACTCCCATGATATTCAGCCACTGACTTGTTTTCCGCCTAGAATGCAAGTAAATGCTTCAAGTGCTTTTATATTTATAAGAAACAAGCAAAATAACATGAAATTATGGAAGTTATTTGTGTATTTACAGCTGGTCTATTCGCACTGGATTAGTATTTACCTGAGGTAATTTCTCCGGACCTTTTTACAAAAGGTTAAAGTCGCTGTAATCTTTACTGACATTGTCCGTAATGATTACTGACATGGAGCAATCGGACGGGACTAAAATCACTGAGAAGCTCTTATAAAAGTTGCTTTACCCCACATACCTATGTAAAACTAATCCCGTCCAAAGTACTTATGTGGTCAAGAGGGGCATACTAAGCCTAATTGTCCAAAGAACTCTGCTTATCATGCACATCTATGTTTTGTACCAAGACATGAGACAGCCAAACCTTCAGGTTTCGCTAGGACTACGAATGTAGAGATTAACCGTGAAAATGTATGGCTTTTATTGACACTGGCAGTGATCAGACCCTTGTAAATAGGAAATTTATTCCATCATTGATCAGTTCAGTGAACCAACTGCCTATTTGTTGTGTACATAAGAATGGCATATTGTTGCCTACTGCCAATGTTTATGTTAAGGTAAAGGATCAAACTTACCTGTTGGAAGTGGGAGTGTCTGATAACTTGCCCTTTCCTGTGATCTTGGTGTCATGTTGTGAATCAGGAAGCAGACTAGATGTAAGTAGAAATTATCTTTATTGTAAACACACACGGTAATAAAGTAGACAGGTGAGTATTCTGATGTGGAAGATGACAGAACTTAACAGAACTTAACAAAATGTCTTTGTTTGCAGGAGCGGATGATGATCAGAGTGGTCAGGTACTGAGATGAAGATACAAATGGTAGTCCAGGTAAGTGTTGCTGGTGAGTCTAGCATTCGAATGATGAGACCAAACAGGGACTGAGTGAGAAGGTGAGTTATTTAAAGGGGTATGGTGATGAGGCACAGGTGATAGTGATTAGTACTCAGGGGAATGTGAACAAGAGGGAGGAGTGAATGATGATGTTGATGGTTCTGGAGATGGGATCCTGACAGTACCCCCTCCTCCCGAGGCAGCTCTTGACGCCAGTTGAGAAGGGTAAGTATGGCGCCGAGGTCTCCCTCAAGGTCTGGGGTCAGGACGGTCGGGGTGGTTGGAGTGGAAATGGGTAAGTAGAGCTGGATCTAAGATGTCCTCCCGGAGAACCCACAACTGTTCCTCGGGGCCGTAGTCCTCCCAGTCCATGAGATATTCCAAACAGGAGCCTCGCCGCCAAGAGTCCAGGATGTCCAGGACCCTGTAGATGGGGTCTTCATCAACAGGAGGAGGTACATCATCCAGGGTTTCCCACAAAAAATGTGTTAGTTAAGGTGGTAGAGTTGGGTGAGTGGGCGGGGCCTTGGGCATGGCAATCAAAGGGGCGGGGGCGTATGCATCATGATGAAAATATTTTTATTTAAAACACTCAAATAAAACTTAATTTTGAAGAAACTATGACTGAAAATGAACACATCCTAGATTATTAATAAATTAAATGTTTTTACCTCTAATGGGAATAGCTGCGTGTTGAAGTGAAACTAAAGGGTTAATAAACACAAACTGAAGCAGATGTTGTAGAACGTCTGGCGAACGATGATAGATAGCACGAAGATTGTAAAAACTGATTATTTCCCACTATTAATTACATTATCTTAAATGAGTGTAAATACTGTAGCATGTAAATAATGCACATAAATAACGTGAGCAGAGCGCTCAACAATTATATCTAATCAACAGGTACGTGCAACCTAGCTAGCAGGTTGTTCAAACAACAAAATCACCAGCTAACTTATTTTAAATATGCAAGAACTATAGACTAACAGGCTTAAATAAACCCAAAACATAAGTCCACTTACAGTTCTCACGGACACGCAGTTTATCAACTGGCTATCCTCCAGACAGTGACAGACCATTTCGGCCGTGTGCAGTGGCGTGCACGCTCGCGGTATGAAGCGTGGCCGCGCTATTTTCCGAGATGTTTTATTAACTGGCAAGTTATCCTCCAGACAGTGACCATGTCTTTCAGGACCATGTCTTTCTCTCATTTCGGTCTTGTTGCGCACATGCCTGCTCGCGGTCTGAAGCGTGTCTGGCAAGTTATCCTCCAGACAGTGACCATGTCTTTCAGGACCATGTCTTTCTCTCATTTTGGTCTTGTTGCGCACATGCCCGCTCGCGGTCTGAAGCGTGTCCGCGCTATTCTCCGAGATCCACTTGACTGCCTTTTGTGTTTTTTAAAGACCTAGTTAAGGTGGTAGGGTTTCACAGCTTAAGTGGGCCGCCCGAACTGCAAAGTGCTGTGGGAAACCCTGGTCATCGGTGCCGGGGTCTGTGGAAGGAGGAGCTGAGTCCCAAACCCTCTCACTCTGATGGAACCAGTGATCGACAGCTGGAACCGCTTAAGGTTCTCCTGACCAAAGGAATAGAGGTGGTTGGTAACCCAGACTACATTGGAACGGGGAGAGACCTGTGGTGGATTGAGGTAAGGAGTTCGGAGCATACTCGGCCCAAGGGAGATTGCAACTCCAGCTGTCCTGGTACTGATGGCATTAGGTACGGAGGTGATGACTGATCTCTTGAATTTTACGCTCAGTCTGACCATTGGTTTGGGGATGATAACTGGTGCCTGGAGTGGAATGAGCAAAATCCAAACGTTTGTGATGTAGATGCACCGATACAAAGGTGAGATTAGCGGAAGTTTCTGACGGAGCACGGTTGGTGAGATTTTCCTGGTTGATGAGTTCATCGATGTTCCAGATGATAGGGCTGACAAACATAGCATGGAGTTTGGGATGATTCCCCTGCCGCTGAGAAAGGATGGCTCCCACGCCGGAGGATGAAGCATCTACTTCGACTATGAAAGGGATGGCTGGATCTGGATGTACAAGGATGGGGGCAGACAGGAAGGCTTCTTTGGCTTCTGGAGACAAATTTTGATTCTTGGGAGCTCCTTTTAAAGATGAAGTGAGTAGAGCACTGCTATGGCTGTAGTTCTTGATGAATCTGCGATAAAAGTTAGCGAATCCAAGGAATTTCTGTAAATCTTTCACAGTGATGGGCAAGGGCCAGTTTTGAATGACGTCCACCTTCCTCTGGTCCACTTGAACACCCTGTTGATCGATGATGTATCCCAGAAACTAGAATGACAGAAAAAGTATGGAAAAAGTATGGAAGTCACATTTCTCAAGCTTAAGGTACAGTTGATGCTCTCGTAACTTCTCCAAGACAAGGGTTACATGATGCTGGTGTTGGGTTAGAGTATTGGAGTAGATCAAGACATAATCTATGTAGACGATAACAAATTTGTTCAGGTAGTCATGGAAGATCTCGTTTATGTATCCCTGGAACACGGAGGGTGAGTTGGATAATCCGAAGGGCATGACCTGGTATTCAAAGTGGCCAGAGGGGGTCACGAAGGCAGTCTTCCATTTGTCAACTCGACGGATGCAGATTAAGTTATATGCACTTCTTAGGTCCAACTTTGAGAATATGCATGCTCCTCATAGCTGTTCCAAGGCAACAGGAACCAGAGGAAGGGGTATTGAAACTTTACAGTTTGAGAATTGAAGTGACAGTAATCAAAGCAGGGTCTCAAGCCTCCATCCTTCTTGGCCACGAAAAAAGGCTGGAAGCGGCAGGGAAGTAGATTGTCGATGAACTGCTGATTAAGAGCTTCCTCCACATACTCCTCCATGGCCTTCTGTTCAGGAATAGACAGGATAGATGCATTCCTTGGGTAGTGAGGTACTAGGTAGCAGGTCGATAGCACAGTCCCATAATCGATGTAGGGAAAGTTGCAGTTGCTTGCTAAAGACATTCTGGAATGCCTAGTATTCTTCAGGTATTTCCACCTCTTTGCAAACAGAAGGGCTTTCAACCATCGTAGATCCGACTGGGAGTGAAGATTCAGACTTGGGTGAAGAAGAATCAAGAGGACTGGTAAAAGACAGAATTGGAAACACTTCTGACTCCAGCTGACGATTTTCCGTTGTGCCAGTCGATGGTGGGTAGATGCTTCGAAAGCCAAGGGTGTCCCAGGATGACCTCTGTGGATTCCTCCAGCACCATGAAGGATATTTCCTCCACATGAATACATCCAATGTGAAGGGTTAAATTGGGTGTGTAGTACCTAATGCGACCTTTGCCCAACGGTTTGCCTTGGATGGTGTGTACTGTCAAATCTTGCAGGTATGTGCATCTTCATATGTTCAGTTTTTGAAAGAGAGTAGTGGAAAATATGTTCCCCGCAGATCTCGAGTCGATAAGAGCTTTCGCTGGGACACAAATACTATAGGTTAGCAGGAGTACAGGAGTATGATTTAAAGCTTCTATGTTCGGGGTAAGTTGAACTGAGCTTACCATTGGGCGAGGAGGTTGAACTGGACAATCGGAGATGAGGTGCTTCTCTCCACCACAATACCGACATAGCTTGTTGCAAATACGTTGGTGTCGTTCAGAGAGAGAAAGATATGTGGAATCCACTTGCATGGGTTCAGGTGCTGAAGGAACCATTGGTAATATGGGAAGCAGAGGATTAGTCGCGCCAGGCGTTTTGTCACAGGTTGTCAGACGCTGAGAGACATGGATGGTCTTTTGAATGAGGGTTTATTAACCCAGGGAATCTTCATAGACCACGATGAGCTGATGGATAAGAGGGTTTAATTCGTGATGAAAAGCTGTGACGAGGGCAGTTTCATTCCATCCGCTTGAAGCCGCTAGGGTTCGGAATTGTAAAGCATAATTACTCACAGATAATTTTCCTTGGCGTAAATTGAAGAGAGAATCATTGACGGATAGATCGTACAGGGTTTGGCCAAACACTTCCTTAAAATGCTGGAGAAAGCTGGATAGAGATTGGATTACTGCAGATTTAGAATTCCATATAGATTGAGCCCAAAGGAGTGCACGTCCAGAAATTATAAATGCCACTCTAGCGGTATCATTGGAAAATAGATGAGATTGCATTTGAAAATACAGGGATACCTGTAGTAGAAATCTGCTGCAATCCGCTGCCTGGCCTGAGTATGTCGCTGGGCGGGCCATGGGACTTGCAGAGGCAGCTGAAGAGGCAGCGTGGTTTTGTGGAAGTAAATGTAGCCGGGCTGAGTGAAGGATGTCTTCGGGTATGGCAGGAGGGTGACTCGGTGGTGATGGAAGTAATGACAGACGGACAGCATGAACCAACTCTGTGAAGGGGTCGCGAATCGGATTCCTTTTCGGTTTCTGTGGTGTTTTGCATTTTTATGTCTGGTCTTCTGTCATGCTGTGAATCAGGAAACAGACTGGATGTAAGTAGAAATGATCTTTATTGTAAACACACACTGTAAAAAAGTAGACAGGTGAGTATTCTGAGTAAGTCTTTGCAGGAGCGGATGATGATCAGAGTGTTCGGGTACTGAGATACAAACGGCAGTCCACATAATTGTAGCTGGTGAGTCTAGCATTCAAGTGATTAGACCAGACGGGAACTGAGTGAGGTGATTTATTTAAAGGGGTATGGTGATGATGAGGCACAGGTGATGGTGATTCATACTCAGTGGGAGAAGTGAGAAGGTTTTTGTTAAGCAGAGCACATTGTGGTGCTCTGTAGGAAGCATGTCACCTTCAGCACCATGGAGACTACCATCAGTGCCAACCAGAGATGTTCAGGACCAAGTTTCTTCAACACAGGTGTGCACAGTTTCTTTTTAGCTGAGTAATAGTAGAAGACAAGATACTTACAGACCAATGCTCATGCCTCATGTCTACTGTAATCAAAGAGACCTGCCGACAACTGAAGGTGAAGCAATTCAAACCTCCATACTCCACCCCCAGACTGATGGGCTTGTAGAATGGTTTACCAATACTCCTAGGTCTTAACCCGATGGCTTTTTTTTAAAGTTGCCCGCCAGCAATTATTTTGTGATTTTCACAAAATGCCTTCCAGGCAAATTAAAAAAACAATAAACAAACAAACAAAATGGGGAAAAAAACATCTCAACTTATTTTATTTTTCTTTGTTTATAAACTCTTAAACATGGTATTTTCTTGTCACGGAGTGACTAGACGGGGCGGAACCAAAATGAGAGAGAAGAGGTTCCGCCCCGCACGGTTTGTACAAACACCGGCACTTCCGGGTTTCCCGGGAATCCCCGTAATCACCGAAATAAGACAGCTGCGCAGACGACGTGGCGAATGGCGATTGGGCGAGTCACGCTGGGGAGGAGGATATAAACTGAGCAACCAGAAGAGACAGCTGTTCGTTGGTTGCGTTAGACAGGCGCCGTGAGTATACGCTGGGTTGAGTCTTTTGAATACCCGAGTACAGCACCGTTAGAACGTTCTGGGATCTGTGGAGAGAGAAAACAGTCCAAAGTCAAGTAAGGGTGAGCACCGGATTTGAATGAACGCATTGATACCTCTGTTGCTGTTGTGTCTGCACGAAGGTCTCGGCGAGTTGTATTAAAGGAGTTGTTTACATTGGAGGATGCCCTGGAGAAGGAGGAAATAGGACCGATTAGAGACTTTCCAGCCGTGAATAACAGTAAATCATTGGTGTATGCTAGACACTTACATTGTTAAAGGAGAGTGTAATCTGTTTATAAGAGGCCCCACCAGGTGTGTGTGATAGGTGGGTGAGCCGGAAGATGTGCATTGTGCCGACGCTGGACAGCGAGGCCTTCAAACCCGGTTGGGACACCGCTCGGCGTAGCGAATCAAAACCTCACTCCCTTACCCAGGGCTAGTCCCGCCAGGAGAGGAGTACGGACCTTAAACTATTCACTGGAGTGTGTGCTGTGCAACGTGTGAGTGATCTATTTGACGTGAGTATACCAAAGCTTTTGTAGTGTTGTGCCGTGTCCTTGTTGTTTGTACTCACCTCAGTAAGGATCTCTGTGGAGACCATTGGGAGCCGCCACGACGGTGCACGCCCAGCCAAATTAGTTACGCCCCATGACTGTGTCCAGCAGGAGTCTGACGGAGCTACTAAGTGAGGTACTGTGAGGAATACCATAGTTTTACCCAACCACCTAGCGGCAGAGGAGGTGCTAAGGGAGATAGAGGATCTGGGCGCCTGTATATATGCTGTGTGTGTGACCAGTGCATGCTAAATACTTGCCTTCTCGTCTAGATCTTCACCTGCCCATAGGAGAAATGGAAGAGGACGTGTGGTCCGGGAAGTCGGACGTGTGTTCACCGTGCCATTCTGCATTACCACTCTACGAGACGCTGTCGCGTCGGCCACAGCTGAATGCCAGAAAAGGCCCCCCCCTCGCTCCCTGCTAAGTTGGATGGTGGTGGTGACGTATGGTTTAATTTCTGTTAAATCCCAGTGCCTAGTTGATGATATACCTACTTTGCAACTTCAGAAAACCTGCAGTGAAGAAGATACTCACCTAGTCTCGAGCTAAAGCTAAACTCACCCAGTAACGACTCGTAAACTCATAAAGTCTGTAGAGAAGAAGCTACTCACTTAGTCTCGAGCTAAAGCTGAACTCACCCAGTAACGACTCGTATATCCAGGAACCTGTAGAGAAGGAGATACTCACCTAGTCTCGAGCTAAAGCTAAACTTACCCAGTAACGACTCGTAAATCCAGAAAGCCTGAAGAGAAGAAGATACTCACCTAGTCTTGAGCTAAAGCAAAACTCACCCAGAACCGACTCGTAAACTTGTGAAGCCTGTAAAGGAGAAGATACTCACCTTGTCCCGAGCTAAAGCCGAACTTACTCAGTCACGATTCGGAACCCTAGGGAACCTGTAAAGGGAGAAATACTTACCTGTGTTACGAACTCAAGTTAAATTCGCTCGGCACGATTCGGAGATCCAGAAAAACCTGTGGAGAAAGAAAAAACTCACCTCGTCCCGAGCCCACGCCAATTCCCCTCCGTACGACCCAGGAACCTAGGAAGGAGACACTGACTTGATTGTAGCCCAATGCGAAACTTACCTTGTGTTTACTTTGCCCTCAGGAGCAACGAGGAGCGCCACGAGGAGTCCTTCAACGCAGGAGGTGGGCCGAGGACGAAGGAGCTCCGCCCGGCCCTTGCCCTGCTATCCCCTGGCCCCACGGAACAGACTTCTCCCCTCCAACGTCCCTCCCCCGTAGTTTTCCCCCTGAGGGCGAGAAGATACATTTTAAATTCCCTTCCCCATCTCCCTTGATCTTTTAATTAATTTAAATAAAGTTTACTGTTTTTATTATACTTATCTCTCTTTGTTTGGTCATTGGGGTGCTTTTGGGACCTCCTCGAGGTGGAACTTTGGGAGGAGCGTGACGCACACAGTCTGTGGTCTGCTCCAGCCTGTGACATTCTTAAAAAAAATTTGCAAAAAAGCTTGAATAATAGTATTTTTGTGAAAGAATATTGTTAGAAATCAGATTCAGAACGATTATTAAAACATACACAGAGTTTAAAATTATTAAGTAATTTTTTGCTTAAGAGTTTAGAGAGCTTTGTTGCGAAACCGTGATATCCTCTCTGATCTCCCTGGACAGACCTCATTGTTAGACTTCGAACATACAGGATTCCAAAAGCTAAAAGGGAAGCCATCCAAAATTAGGTAAAAAAAGATTGAGTAAGGAGTTATAGAAGAATCTCAAAGTGTATGGTCAAGTCCCATCATCCTAGTACCAAAACCAGATAGGGGCACACTATTCTACAATGACTACAGAAAATTGAATGAGATTTCTCAATTTAACACTGACCCTATGCCAAGAAAAGATCAAGCCAAACCAAAGACCGTGTTCTGAGGGAGCCTTCCAATAACAGGTTATTTCTTTTGGAGTCCATTGGGCACCTGTCACTTTTCAAAGACTCATATATAGAGTCCTCCGTCCCCATTAACAATATGCTGATGCATATCTGGATAACATTGTTGTGCACAGCAGGAGTTGGGAAGAACATTGGCACCATCCAGAGGCTGTCTTACAGGCACTGTGCACAGCAGATCACACAGCAAACCCAAGTAAGTGTTTACTTGCCCAAGAGGAAGCCAACTAACTAGGTTACATTGTTGGTAGAGGACATGTGATACCCCAATCTAAGAAGATTGATTCTATACTCACCTTGCCTAGCCTCAGACAAAGAAACAGATAAGGACCTTCCTTAGGTTAGTTGGTTCCTATCGAACATTCATCTCTGGCTTTGTGACAAAAACGGGCCCCTAACCAAATTGACACGCTAATACCTACCAAACCAGGTGAAGTGGACCAATGAAACAGAACAGGCCATTATTAAGCTAAAAAAATCCCTCTGTTGTGAACCCATCCTGCAAGCCCAAAACTTCAAGACAACATTTGTTCTAGAAACAAATGCCTCAAAAGTAGGGATTGGAAATGTGCTTTCCCAGTGGCAAGAAGGTATGGAGCTCCCAGTCATGTTTATAAGCCGTAAGCTGCTGCCTCATCAGTGCCACCCAGGAATGTTCAGGACCAAGGATAGCTCTTCCAACACAGTTCCCTTTTAACAGGGAGCCTCAGCTACAGGCTGTTGGGCCCAATCAGCAGCCATATAAGAGAACAAAGTATCCACAGTAAGAGGGACACAGGGAATGTGAACAAATGCTTGAATGTTTCACAGCCCCGGCTTTGGACCAGTCCTAACCAAACCAAGCTCTTAAGGACAAAGGGTTATCACCTCCCTCCAACAGCTTCGGAAAAATGGTCAGTCTTATTCATGCACTCTCAGATCAGTCTACGTTAGAGGAGCCAGCTACTCAACCAGTTCTGGTAAATTATCCTATAACTGTAATTGATGAAAAGTCATTATACTTAAATTCTAATTGGTATGAATTGTTTAAATGGATCGAGGTACACTCTGAATTAACTTTACGACTGGTTTTGTAATATAATAGAATTTATACAGGAATAATGCAAAGTCCAACAGTCAAAGATAAAGCTATAATTTAAAATATTTTAATTTAACATATTTCATTAATTTATTTATAATACCAGATGCGTAATAGATGCAACCTAAACTAAAGAAGATTTTGGCAGCAGAACAAAAAAAAATCATTCATTTTTCCAGACAGTGACGAGGTATTACAATATGTTCTTTATTGTCCTTGTGTGTATATTATAATAAATATGATGGTGCCTTTCTTATAAACACTAAAGGGTTAATTATGATGCTTTAGAAAACCTATCCTCTTAAATAGCTTTTAAAATTCACAAATAAAGCTCAGGTGAGCCTACAATTTTCATCAAATACTAAGCCAGAGGGAAACCTGAGCGAACAGATGCCATAAGAGAAGATGGTGAATAGAAAACAGACCCTTAGAATATATGCCAGGGCTTATTTGCATATGTTCTAATGCTATAAATTACTGAACCATCTGCTCACCTCATATGTTTCATTTGACAAGGCAGACAATGGAAAACAAACCCGGTGGTATTCCTTTAGTTTCAATTATACAAGAAATGACTTTGAATGGCCATAATGGCTGCACATGCTGGGTGTGAAATCCATTATGAAAATTAACTATGGTTTTACTACAATTAAAAAAAGGTTACTGTTGTAAAACCATGGTTAGCACAAAATAGCCATGGTTTTGAAAAGTATGTGATGCTGTCTGTTTCTTATGTAAATAGACAAAAAATGTTTTTGTATCTTTAAGGCCCGGTTTCACAGACAAGGCTTAGCTTAGGCCAGGACTAGGCCTTTTTAAATTAAAATGTTTACGCATCTTTGAAGGTGCAATGTGTCAAATTTAGAAGGATCTATTGACAGAAATGGAATATAATATACATAACTATGTTTTCAGTGGTGTAGTACTATGTGACACATTTTGATACGAGCCCTGTCCCAATATTCACACTACGCCCTAAGGTCTTTCTCGAAGTGGACACTTGTTGAAAGTTCACTTAGGCGGGTAAGTGCACAAGGGCCCGAAGAAGAAATAAGAAAGTTCTTTAGATAAATTATAAGAAGTTCGTAAGTACAATTCTCCAACATTTCTTAAAAAGTTTTCAAATATTTACTTAAGAACATCTTAAATGTTTGTCTTAAGAATACAATGACAAGCTTTGAAATGAATTATTGTACCCTGCTCATGAGGTTATCCGTCCATTCATCTTTTACCACCTTGTAATCATTAACGCAATATATAATACATAAATGAGAGATGTGTTAAGACTATAGAAGATGTTATTTGCTGTTGCAACAGAGTCCAGCTAGTGTATGAAGGCGGTGCAGTGAGTAAATATCATTCCCTAATCTCCCAATCGGTCCATCACGCGGGTGCTTCACTCTACGTGCCCCGTTCTGTCTCCCACACACATGCGTCTGCGTGACAGAGATGGACGCGGAGGGTGAAGTGTGCCCAGGCTTTCGGAGCGTTCGACTCACATGACGGATCGATTGCCGATTTGATTCCCACTCAGAGCGTTTTCGAGAAAGTATAATGTATAAAGTCAAATGTTAGTCAATATTATCACTAATACTTATGTTTTGTGACATATTACTAAAGTAAGCCATTAAACTCTATTATCTTAGGAGTTTGAAATTCCTCATTAAACTAATCTTTGTGAAGTAAACATTTTAAATGTTATCCTTCTGAGTTTTCCCGGTGCAGACCATAGCAACTCTTTTGCTCCCTCATTGGTTAGCTGTTCGAAACATTACGACACTACAAGGTTTCTGGGTAGCAAAATGCGGTCTGATGCACACTTGTGAAAGGGGTGCATTAAGTACGCTTATGATCATCCCTGGAGAACACCATTAGTGGTTTGGAACACCATGCGGTCTTGCACCCCTTAGCGAGAACACGCATTGAGGGGCACAAGGGTGGAAGTGCAGATATTGGGACAGGGCCATGGTCTACCGGTCATGTGAATGGTCAAGGGTTGCATGCTAAAGATGCTGTCATAGTTTGAAATGCAAATGTAATCAGGGTTCGGAGAAAATCACTTTGTTACTTTCATCCCACATTACTTTCGCCCCGGTTCTCCCCTTTTGTTACTTGGGGGTTGTCACAAATCAAGTAAACAAGCTTCAGGTAGCTCAAAATGGGCTGTTGCCTGGAATTGAATGTTTCATTTCTCTACCATAAGCCGTCTCCAAAGGAATTTTAGAGAATTTGGCAGTACATCCAACTGGCCTCACAACCGCAGACCATGTGTAACCACAACAGCCCAGGACTGGTATGTATGGTACAAAATGTAGGGTTGGCAATGAAAATTAAACATGAAGACTCTTTAACATACAGAAGATAAGCACCCTCAGCCAGGGCTATTTCAAGACATTTGACGACCTAGGCAAAACTCCTTTTGGCACCTATTGGTATTAAATCTGTTTTGCTGCAGGGTTACATCACTTTGTGTTATGTTACGTCAGGGAGACAATGCTTAATGCTACAAAGGTCTGCATATTTATGCAAAGCGACTTACAGTGCATAACAAAGTATGCTTTTTAACAATATGTGTGTTCCCTGAGTTCAAAGCCATGAGCTTTTGTGCTGCTAACGCAATGCTCAGCCACTGAGCAATACAGGAGCACGTATGTCACCACGTAAACGTTGAAGCAGTGTGCAAGTTTGACAAACGGCCCTTGTGGTGGATTGTGTCGTTATGCTGATAGCCATTAAAGCTGCTCACTGTAGAGACAGGAAGTCCTCGAACCTTCAGAGGCGAAGCAGATGGGATCCGAAGGCTTGTGAGGTCTTGACTTGAAGGATCACGCATGATTGACTCTCTTAAAAGGAAGTGGGATTCTTAGGGGTTTACAAATGTATAGTTGCCATGGTAACTGCTGGTAGTTTGCCTTAGCATGGAAGTTCAAAACCCAGTTACAAATGGCTAATTAGACTAAAGGTACTTGAGAGGGAAGGAAGCAGTGAATTCAATCAAGGCGGAAAGCAGCTGTGTGCTAAAGACGACCATTTTTCCCACTGATCCTAATCTGTGTAATTAAACGCGCTATCAAGAATCAACATTTGTGTGTGTGTGTGTGTGTGTGTGTGTGTGTGCGTGCCTGCATGTGTGTGTGTGTGTGTGTGTGATTGACTAACATGACAAACAAAACATATATGCAAAGATTTTGTTGATTGTTTAGTTATGTCTCAATAACCATATACATTTTTCATTATGAAACTTTAAGTCAAATGTAGTTGTTCTCTTCAGTGGAATACATTAATATTGCATATTAAAAGTGTCACTACATAAGTAAATTATAAAACAAAATGTAAAAAACTAATTGAAGACAAAAGGTCAATGCACACCAATAAATTCACAAATATGCAAAATGACCAGAAGAAATCACACATGAGACCTGGCATCACACAAATGTAAAAAATAAGACAGCCAAACATCTTCACAATCCAAGTTATTATAAACATATAACACAAGAAGGAAATTCCACTGTTAAATAAACAACCTCTTTATAATATCATTAAGCATATGGAGTGTTAAACCATACAGCAAGGTATTATAATATACAGTTGTATTTTTCTCATATAAAATTAATAAAATGCAAGCTTGCATTTCTAGTGTATTTTAAATCTTAATCCCTAATGATTTGTTTTTAAAAATGACTATGATTTTGAATCTTGTCTTTAGATTTTGAAAAAGAAAATAGTAATGTGTTGCTTATGGTGTTATTTTGCAAATTTTGAAGTGAGATGCATTGCCAGATTGAGGGTAGGTAAAGGAATATTGCACAAAATTAACTTTTACTGCCCAAATGGTATTTTTTACAGGTTAAACTAATAGTATATTAGGTGACTGTCATGTTTGCTGATGTGTAGAATGGCAGGCAAAATTATGTTGAAGATAAACTAACTTTTTTACAGAGGGTCACAAATTAAAACTGTATAAACTCACTACACTTTTCCTTGCATTGATTTCCATTAATATGCGCCAGACTGGAAACGCAAGCTTGTGCCCAATATTTTGCAGATCGCTGCGTAGCAAAGTTTAACTCTGGTGAACTCTGACATGCGAATTTGTATCACATGAAGCATTGTGACCAGTACAAAACCAGTATGTCACTGGGTGACCTATCTCTCTACTGAAAAGCACACATAGATGAAGCCAAAAAACATATTGATTAGCTGGTCCCCACCCACTGCCTGCTGCAACGTCTGACAAATAATTGCATAGTCCACACGGACGCAGGTTTTTCCTCCTGTGGTTAAAAAAAAATTCCCTCCACACATGCTCGCTTTAAAAGAAATCTCCGCCTAGATAAACATGCAAAAACACGTGATCACACGCTGTCAAGAGCATACCACACCATAGGCCGTGATATTACCCTAATCGTAAAGCCACATCGGCCAATCAGAAGCCTTAATCAGAAGCAAAACCTGTCTACTCGACAACACTGCAACTGGTATTTCTAAAAAAAAAAAACTCACGCTGGCAGGGTATTTTCAAAAATTTTTGGTTTTAGTCACGTGATACTGCGTTTCCATGTGGATGAACAAACTGTAACAAACTGCAGTAAAATTGACAACATTATTTTATAGCAGCGGGCTGTTTTTCTAATAATACAGAAACTTGCTGTAAACTGCAATGCATTGTGGGGTTGATTGCATTGGAAGTTTTGTCTCAGAGCAGGTATAAATCGTCACATTACAAAATACAACATCATAAGTGATAAAGACTTTAAGTAAAGCAATGCTATCTATACCTGCTCTGAGACAAATCAAACTTGCAAACTGCAGTAAAATCATGGTTAATTTTTGTAAGGGTTAAAGAAGAGACGCACACAGGTAACTCGCACACGCATCTCTCGCTCTCTCTCTTTCTCTCTCTCTGGTCCTTCTCTTTTAGTTCTCTGTCTCTCGCTTTTAATAATTAATTTAAATAAATGTGATAAGTTATTCAAATAAAAGCAATCCGTTGGCTCTACTTATTAAAAGCGGACGGAGTGCTAGAACTAACTGTCAGGAATCAGGACACAGAGAACCCAAATGCAGACACGGATAAGGACAAAATAATAATTTATTGAACAAAACTGAAAACAAAACCCTCGATGGGGCAAACAAACAGGGCAAACACTAAACTATACAGAACTACACCAAACATGACATATAAACAAAACACTAAACTTAAACTAGAACACACTACACTTAACTTAAACAGGAACACACTGGAAACACTTGAATGGCAAGACCAACGTAGTAAAACAGACGAACCCGCACTGGACAACAAACACAAGGACTCTTAAATAGGGAGAAAGTAAATTACAAACACCTGGAAAATAATCACAAGTAAGGGATCGGGGAAAAAGTGACGAGACCCAGGAAATGCGTGGTCAGAATAAACCAAAACTACAACCACACATTTCCCACATAGAACATATGTACTGTCAGAACCCTGCCATGCTAAACTAGATCTAAATACCAACAGGATCCGGCAGGATTCTGACAGTACGCCCCCCTCCAAAAGGCGGCTACCAGACGCCTTCAGGGGGAACACTAAACACAAGACACTAGAGACTGACAAACAGACAACACCCAAGAAAACATTACAAATAACAACAAGGGTAGACAAGAAAAAATAACAAATGGGTTGGGGTGAGACAACAAAAATAACAAACAAGGGAGGGGGGGTGAGGGAACAACAAAGTTCATGACAGGTGGTGGTCCAAACTGGGTGGGATTGGGTGAGTAATGAGTTCTGGCAGATGGCTGTGGCTGCGTCTGATGCGCAGGCTGCTGTGGCGGCTGCGGCGAATGCGCAGGCTGCTGCGGCGGATGCGCAGGCTGCTGTGGCGGCTGCGGCGGATGCGCAGGCTGCTGTGGCGGCTGCGGCGGATGCGCAGGCTGCGGCGGCGGCTGCGCAGGCTGCGTCGGCGGATGCGCAGGCTGTGTCGGCGGATGCGCAGGCGGATCCGCAGAGGGCTTCGGCGGATGCACAGGCTCTGGCTGGGGTGCAATGACATGGGGTTCTTCAGCTGGCTGGGAAGCCATCTTGGGCCCAGAAGACTGAAGAGAAGAAGCTCCCTTTTTCCTTTTCTTCTTGGTTCGCGATGTGGGGAGTGCAGCATGGAGAACAGACACTGGGATGGGCAGGACAGGTGAGGAAGAGTTCTCTGGGGTCGGAGAGGCGAGAATCGGGTCCCTCAGAGTGATCGCCCCCATGAAGAGGCCCTTTGGAGCGGACGACCGCGGACCGGCCGATACCCTCTCATCCCGGGATCGTTGCTGTTGGCTGAGATGGTCCACGATCTCCCAATAGGGCAGAGAGATGAGGTCAGATCGTTCCGAAACTGGTGGAGGGTCGTTAAGTCCAGCCAAGAAGTACGCCTTGACCATGGGGTCCGGGAAGCAACCCTTTCTCTGCTCGACCTTCAAGGCATAGTCTCGCAGAGAGAGACCCTTTTGGTGCGGAAACATTCCAAAACCGGAACGTGATTCGGCAGAGATGCAAGCCCACCACTGTGGGTCTCCAGAAAACATTGTCCGCTGGGTTCAGTTGTGGCGGGTTCGTTCTGTCAGGAATCAGGACAGTGACGAGACCCAGGAAATGCGTGGTCAGAATAAACCAAAACTACAACCACACATTTCCCACATAGAACATATGTACTGTCAGAACCCTGCCATGCTAAACTAGATCTAAATACCAACAGGATCCGGCAGGATTCTGACACTAACGAGCCGTAACTTAAGAAAATAATCTTCATTTTTACCTGTCTGTTAAAAAAATACACTGTAAACATCAGTTACAGCTTTAACTTGTTATTAACTTGTCAAATAACCATGGTATAAGCGGGATAATCCATGGCTAGCCATGCATTAAAACGACCGCTTTGCGTCGGGTGGTTCTTCGTCTCTACATCGTGTGTCGTAAGTCTAGCTATAAAGAATCATTGTTCAGTGTTAATCACAGCTTCATAGGCTTTATCTCTTTAAATGGGTGTTATTCTGTTAATTTGCACCATTCATGTTTACAACAGCTACACCTCAGATCTAAACACTAGATGACTTTTTATTTGTATAGCTCTTTTCATTAGATCTTACATAATCTTTATAGTTGTCATTTTAAAAGTCTGCCTATTTTCAGCAAAGATTATATGAAATATGATATTATTTTATGTGAAGAAATGTGCAATAAAAACATTTGAAGCATGTGTCGTAGCAGTGAGTAGGTCATACTGAGGTATCCTTAAATGAAACACCTGATTCCACTCATCAGGCTCCTTCCAGAACGTTTGAAACATTTCCTTAATTAACACACTAACAAGCTCATGAACTTTCTTACATATATTATTTTCTTTCATTCTCAGATGTGCAAGTTGAAGTAAAATGAAATATATGATAAATGTATAGACAGGTACATATTATAATTAACATGATCATTATAAAAAATAAATGTCACAATAAAAAAATAATGCCTTTTTATTTAAAAAGTGTTATACTGATCAGATCATATCTGTGATATTATTTGGTTTTTGTATAAAGTGACAATCAACCAAATTTTTTTCAAGAGTTTAAAGGGACAATGTGTCGTTTAAAAAAAAAAAATTAATAGTCAAAATCAATGTATTTATTCATAAATATGTCCTCATTGGTGTCAAATGACCTCTGCTGATGATCTGACTTTTCTTTGTGAGCTTAACATTTCTTCTCTTTAATTACATTGAACGGGTAAGTCCAAGGAGACTTCCATGTCGTTCCACCATACTGATAAATTACAATAGCAGAGAGGGACAAAACGCACTAGCCTACCGCAACGCGTTTTTGTTCAGAACACGTAAACCAGTTGAAACGGACGAAGAGATCAGTGAGTAAATAACGGCTACCGTAGTTGAAACACACATTTGGAAAAGCGAGGCGCTAGAGAGCACTATTCGTTTGAAAGCAAAATACAATTTCACCACTAGATGGGGGAAAATCCTACTTGCTGTCCCTTTAAATGTATAAAAATGTATTTCAAGCATGAAATCATTTTGCCTACATAGGTCCTAGGAGCGTCCCATATTATCATCCCACATGGGCATACCTATAGACCCCTTCACGGTTCACGTCACAGGCGGTTCCCACTGCGCATGTCGGGGTCCGAAAAGTCATTACAGCAGATTGAGTTACATATTATTCGGTATCGTCAAAAATGCCTACTTACGTCGTGGGCTGTGAAAATCGCATTAGGTCTTCCGTTAAGTTTTATAATTATAAATTATAAAGCCTGGATGGTATGAACAGTTTGACCCCATGCTGCGCGTGCACCCGATAGTCATTCAATGTTTACAAACCTTGAAGGGGTCTATATGTGACCCACATAATGAAACTCACATAGGACCCACATATATTGCCCATGTTAATCCCACATGGAACCCATGCTGCCTAGATGGGACCCACTTGGGTGCCACATATCAATGTTGGCTGGGTCTGGTTGCATCGTTGTCGTGTAGGAGTCTTCGGCTTGTTACATTGTTGTTTGTGTCGAAGCGAGACTCTGCAATGGCCTATGCAATGGCCAACATGGCTTTACGGTTAGGGATATATAACCATTTGGTTTGGCATGCTGAGTTTTTGCATGTTTGTGTGGATGCTAAGATTTTTTTAACAAGGGTGGGAACTCTGTTATAAAAATACCTGTGTACAAGGCCTGAGTTTTAGCAATTTAAATATACATTTAATTTAGACTCAGAGACATATAATTTTATTTATTTATTAATTTTAAACTCATTAGCAATGAGATCAACATACTGAATTGTGCATGTTATACGAAAATGTGCAGTGCTGTGGGTTAGCACAATTATCAAAATGAATTTCATGTTTTAAAATGTATAATTTTTTAACTATTTATTAATTACCACCAATGGAAAAGTTGGATGTATGCATCTCACTTACTAAGCATGCATATACACAAATTTGTGTGTGAAATATCTATACAGATGTTTTCATGAACAGATATAATTTACCAAAGACTTCCGTGCTAAAATTCATTTAAAATGTATGAAAAATCCAAGAACAGCTTGCCCTGATTAATAGTCAATCACCGAGCAATAATCACATACTACAATTACCTGTAAAAAATGTGACCCTTGACCACAAAACCAGTCATAAGTCACATGGGTATATGTGTAGCAGTAGCCAACAATACACTGTATGGGTCAAATTTATTATTTTTTGTTTTATGCCAAAAATCATGAGGATATTAACTCATTCCTTGACAGACATTTTTTGAAAAGTTCCCCGTCAGCATTTTTGTGATTTTCACAAAATTCCTTCCAGGAAATTTTTCGGTAACACTTTATTTTATGACCCGCAAAGTACCGCGTAATTAAACCGAATTTACAGCATACCTATTTGTAACAACAGGGTACAGTACGTACTTGTAGGTATAAGGGAATAATATTTTAAGTTTGGGGTAATAAGGGGGTAAGAATATGGAAAATTATAAATTATTTATACCCTTTATATATAAGTATTTTATAACTACAGGGTACCTATTGTAATATTACGTGGTATGTATAACTTAGTCAAGTCTATTGGGAAATTATGTTTTTTTTATGATTTTATTGTGAATTTTTCATATTGACTACTAAATGTTTATACAGTCGATGTCTACGAGCCACATCGGCAAATAAATACAGCACATCACTTTTATTTTAGTAGCCTATATTACTTGATTTTAATAACAAAAGTCCAGCTGATTTAATGTGGTTATCTTTTTATAAGGTAAGTACAATAAAAATAGCAACTTATTCCCTATTTACCAGGAAACTCTTACATTTGCGGACGCTTTGCAATTTATTTACTTTTATTTCAAATTACACAATAATGACCACAAAGCAGAACGCAATTTGTTATTTTTAATAGGTGTTATCATTGGTAGAATAAAACTTTGCAACATGTGTAAACACAAGTATTTTTTGCCAAATATAATTTATGCAATGGCAAACCAGAATGAAACAACAGATATCAGCTCCTGCTAAAGCAAAAGATGACTACATGCGTAGGCTACTGCGCAGGTGTAGAGCGCGCACCCGTCTGCAGGAGGTTTGCTGGAACGCATTCCTGTGGTGAAATTTTCTACACTGTGGAGTACGGCTGCAAGAGATGTGAGCAGGATCCGCATGCTGGATACATGATACATGACTAATACATGACTCACGCATTTCAAACAATGTTTTTTCAAGAAAGTTGCCAGCTAACTGTAGCAGCAGGTTAGCTAGCACATAAATTAGCCTAAAGTTAATAACTGGAAAACTCTTTTTGTCAAGGAACAGTGAAGAAACATTTACTGAAGGCTTTCATTTATGTTTTTTATATGTAATGCAGAACAGCATTTGTGAGACGACATCAACTCAACATCCGAGTGGACAAGAACACCAACAAAGGAAGCCAGCCACAAAAACAACGAAAAATTGTCATGACTTTTTATTTGAAATAAAATATAACGTATATAACAAGAGGTGAACAAAGCACCACTTTAATTTACAGCCCCCAAATATAATATTTACCTGGTAAATACACAATACAAGGGGGTAACAAGTGCCACTTAAATGTACAGCCCGCAAAGGTAAGAGTTACGTGGTACGTACACAGAACAAGCCGGGAATTAGCCCCACTTTAATTTAAAGCCCGCAAATATAAGAGTTACCTGGTAACTCCTGTATACATATACAGATCAAAGAGGTACAAGTTGCTATTATTTTTATTGTGCTGTTATATTTTATTTGCTGACGTGGCTTGTAGACATCAACTGTAGGCTTATACAATACACTTCATCAGGTAAAGTAGCAAATATGAAAAAAAAAACATATTACTCAAAGACCATATTACCCATAGACGTAAGTCATACATACCATGTAATATTACAATAGGTACCCTGTAGTTATGAAATACTTAGAGAACAATTTTCCATATATTCTTACCCCCTTATTACCCCAAACTCAAAACACTGTTCCCCCATAACCACAAGTACGTACTGTAGAGGTACTCTGTTGCTACAAATAGGCACGCTGTAAATTCGGTTTAATTACCTGGTACTTTGCGGGTCGTAAAATAAAGTGTTACCGCATTTTCTATATATAAACATGCAAATATATTAAATGAAAAAACAGACCCTCTGCTTTCAAACAAACAATAAACAAACAAACAAAACGGGAATAAAACGTTTCATCCTATCTATATATGTTTTCTCTGCTTATAAACTCCTAAATATGGGTATTTTTCTTTAAAAATATTTTTTTAGCAAAAGCTGAAATAATTGCATTTTCAAATAAAATGGAGAGAGATAGAAGAGAGCCTACCAGGCAAATACAGGTTACAAGATATACTGTTCTCTGGGCTAAATGAAAAACAATGTATGCAAGTTTTTAAACTAATCATCGCCATCATGATAGTCAATTTTGAACTAATGGAAAAATATAAATTATTCCCATAATTGGCACACACCCATTTGGTATATTAACAAAATTTGTTCAGGAGGTGCACTATTTTTTTTCTAGAGACTGGATGCAGAAGGGCATTTATGGACCTAAATTAAGCTTTCAAGAACTGTGTGAGAGGTATGGAACAGAACGTTCTTCTCTGTTTTTATACTTGCGCTTAAGGTCGGCCATAAAGGTCTATGGGCTGCCCGAGGGGGAAATCTTCCCAAACATCCGATCATTACTTGGTTTGATTTGTCCTCTTCTAGTCACTTCACTTCATGGATGTACGAGAAGGCCTTAGAGGCTTCAGGAAATCACTTAGCTATACAGCGTACATAGGAAAGATAACTGAAACTCATTCAGGAGGACCTCTATGCCGGCATTTCTGTGCCAAAAAGAATCGAGCGCATCACTGATACCAGCGCGCGCACAAAAGTGTTATCGTGAGAGCATAACAGATCGCCAAGAGAGGAAACAAAAGATTGCAAGCTCCTTTTAAACTCTCGCTCACACATGCCATCTCATATGCTCGCAAATTAAGCCCTTGCACGCGGAGATGTGTCTTACAGCACGCGCAAAATCATCTCCACACCCTCGCGCTGCATCCTCTTTCACCTGCTACATTTCGCTTGCGCGAATACAATTCTTTTTGCCAGTCGAGAGGCGGGACTTATTATTTTACATGTAATCTCTGATATCATTGGTTGCTGCACTGTTCTTGAAACCGGTTGTGGTTGGGCGGTCGTGGTGATCGGCGGCCGGCATTTTGGGGTGAAGGTGTCAACTGGACAGCACGGATGCACAGAATGACAACGAAAGAGAAGTCAAAGTGGAAATAAAACACACAATGTTCAGCAATCCACTGCAAAAACTATTGTTTATAGTTTATAATAGTGATAGTACAAATCTCGCCTTTCATCTTTTGTTGCTATTTTTAGCTGTTTTTTTAGTGTAATAGCAACTTTTTCCTTTTAGAAACTGCAAGTCCTAGCCATAGAAACCAATATAATGATTTATATGAATATGATACTAATTACAATGGGCTTATTTAATATATTTAGTGAATTCATTTATTTCATTTGGGGTAAGATTTTGCGTGTGCTGTAGACACATGTCCGCGCGAGGGCTTAAATTAAGAGCATTGAGATGGCATGCGTGCATGAGGGTTTAAAAGGAGCTCGCAATCTTTTGTTTCCTCGCTTGCAGATCTGTTATGCTCTCGCGATAACACTTTTGCGCGCGCGGGTATCAGTGATGTGCTCAATTCTTTTTGGCACAGAAATGCCGTCATAGACCTCTGGTGAACTTGGACGGCGGAGTGATCGGAATCAACACGCTGAAGGTGACGCTAGTCTGAGATTATGGAAAGAGATGATGGAGAAAACATACAAGAAAAAGATAAGAGGAAAATAACTTGAAAATGAAGTGTTAAGATCAGACCCGCATTAATATTAGAAAAGTTTTCCAGCACTTGAGAGACATTAGAAAGCAGGAGGCCTGGATACAGGTGCCAAGGCTGAATATGTTTATATGCTTATGGATGTTGTGGCTGTCCTTATAAGACAAAACTAATCAGTCTTCTGTGTTAAAATTAATATGCAAAAATATGTATTTTGAATATGGTATTGTATACTACAATGAGCCACTACAACATTACAGACAGTGGTGGCTGGTGACTTCTCTTCTAAAAGGCGCAAATTTAAAATATGTGTTTGGTGCGTTATGTGGGGCTCGTCATCTTAAAATATCTGCATGCTGCACAAATGTGACGAAAGGGTTCATGATAAAAGCAATGCTTTTTAATGACATTTTAATGACAAATTCATTATGTATCACTGGTAAAAAAAAAGTGGCCAGTAAAATGTCAAAACCAACCACATGACAGTTTAATTTAATGTTAACTTAAGTTTGATAATTAATCTGTTATGTCATGTTTATGACAGATTTATGACTATTTTTGCTCGTTTTAGGCACTAATTCACTAAAATTTGTATGCTTTTGTCTACAACCAAGACTTTCTTAGGTCATTTTGCTCATCAAGAAAAAGCATCTTGATTTAGGAATTTTTTAGTACTGTAAACAGGACAAAAATACTAAGTAAAAAATTTTTTTTGCATTGTTTGACTGAAACACAACTGTTTGTATTATGAACTCACAAATTAATGCAAACTGGTGTAAAATTGATTTAAACCTTCAAGCCCATCTTCAGCATTCATACATAACCAACCAGTGGTTGTAGTCTTTTGTCAGGTGTCATATTGTCTCGTGATAAGCATGTAAAATTGAAATTGCTTCTGCATAAGAAAACAGAAGCTACGCAGCTGATGTGTGCAGCGCTCAACCATTCAGTGTTCAAATAGTTGTGCTATTACTTTCAATGGTTCTTTACTTAGACGCCTTCATCACAGCGGCTTTGTTTCATGCCATCCTTATGGACAAACTGTCAAAACATACTTCTCAAAGGAACAGCATTCATGCATGTGCTTTAGCATACAGTCATGGGTTAGATTCAATTCAATTCAATTTTATTTATATAGCGCTTTTCACAAGTGTTAATTGTTGCAAAGCAGCTTTACATGAGAAGATGTAGAGGAGAACACAGAAAATCAATAGATAATATAAGAAGTAGAGAAAGCGGTTAAACCGTACAAGCGAGCATATTAATAAAGTAACGTATACTGTAAAGTGCTAAATTAAGCCAAAGTTGGCTGACTCTCCCTGGGATTAAAAACCCTCTAGGAAAAAAAACCCAATGGGAAAAAGTCCTAGAAGGACAAAAACCCTTGGGAGGAATTAATATATATTTATATATATATATATATATATAGAAACGGTAGGGATAGGAGGCGGGTAAGCGAATTAAACTGGTTTAGCCGGTGGTCGTTGGTCGGGCATCGGCTGGTCATCACGTTGAAGGACAGCCAGTGGATCAGTGATGCAATGATCTTCACAGCAACCGGAACTGGGTCTGTTTGTCTCATGGTCCTCGTGGTTGAGGACGAGACAGGGAGAGAAAAACAGAATTCTATTAGCGTAGGGGCCGTTCGCATGCAATGCAAGTGTCAAACATTATAGTGGTTCAAGTCGGCTCGGTTCCAGACAGGCTAACTATTGCGGCATAAGTATATTACCCATATGAGGTATGTGAGTGCTTTGTTCTGGACAAACTAACTACTGCGGGAAATGTACATTTACTGGACATTTTATGTGAATGCTTTGTTAAAGAAGAATGTCTTAAGTTTAGATTTAAATTGATCGACTGTGTCTGATACTCGAACATTGTTTGGTAAATCATTCCAGAGCTTAGGGGCCAAGTAGGAAAATGATCTACCACCTTTAGACACTTTTGATATTCTAGGGATAATTAAGTGACCAGAATTTTGTGAGCGCAGTTTACGTGATGGATTGTATTCTGATAGTAGTTCTTTAATATACGAAGGCGCTAGGCCATTTAAGGCTTTGTAGGTGATTAGTAATATTTTAAATTGTATACGATATTTAACTGGTAGCCAGTGTAAAGATGCCAGAATTGGACTGATGTGGTCATACTTTTTAGATCGAGTAAGCACTCTTGCGGCGGCGTTTTGAACCAGCTGTAGCTTGTTTACCTGATTTGCATGGCATCCCCCGAGTAACGAGTTACAATAGTCTATTCTAGAGGTCATAAAAGCATGTATAAGCTTTTCTGCGTCTGATGCAGACAGCATATGGCGTATTTTTGAGATATTTCTAAGATGGAAGAATGCTGTGCGGCAGATGTTGGCGATATGACTATCAAAAGATAGATTGCTGTCGAACATTACGCCTAAATTCTTAACCGTGGAAGATGGCACCACCGTGCAGCCATCTATGGGCAACTTGTAATCTGACATATTATGTTTGTAGCGATTCGGTTCAATAATAAGTATCTCTGTTTTATTGGAGTTTAGCATAAGAAAGTTTTGTGCCATCCAGTCCCTAATATCACTAATGCAGTCTGTTAGCTTAGAAAACTGGTGGGTTTCGCTAGGATGCGACGAGATGTAAAGCTGGGTATCATCCGCATAGCAGTGAAAACTTATGTTATGTTTCCTGATAATGTATCCTAGAGGTAACATATATAACGAGAATAGGATAGGGCCTAGAACTGAACCCTGAGGTATGCCGTATTTAACGGGGGAGTGATATGACTCTTCCTCATTTACATAAACAAAGTGATATCGATTGGTTAGATACGATCTGAACCAGGCTAACGCCTGACCACTGATGCCAACATAGTTTTCTAGTCTATTGAGTAAGATTGTGTGATCTATTGTGTCAAAGGCTGCACTAAGGTCTAGTAATATAAGGATTGAGATTTCACCACGATCGGATGTTAATAGGAGGTCATTTGTAACTCTAAGCAGCGCTGTCTCTGTGCTATGGTGGGGCCTGAATCCTGATTGGAACTTTTCATATGTATGTATGATCTACTCATAAAGTGTTGTTTGCTGTTGCAGGTAATTAGATCTCAGTTGCAGGTTAAATGAACTTATGCCAGATAGATTGAGAAAAAGCAGAACAAAAATAAAAACAGGTAGGTGTATAGTATGCAATTACACTTTGAAGGTCTTCTTCAGTATTTTAATTGACAGATCATTGTTAAAGATAATGTCAGCACTATTGTCTTAATTCATTGCCAGATGCACACTAATGTAAATGAGGGAAAAGGTCACATTCAGTGTATATTCTAAAGTGGAATCCAATTCTTGCTTATTAGCAAATGCACCTTGAAATTTGTCATTCAGTTTGGTTGATTCATTAATGTGAGGACATTATGTCAGTGGCAATAATGACTCAGACCTTAAGGGTGGTAACTACTGCTATTTCTATCTAATATGTCAAAACAAAAGCAGGTGAAGGACAACATGTTAGACTACTAATCTAACTTTATTAATGTTACTGATATGTCATTACATTCATTGATTTTCTTCTGTGAAAGGCAAAAATGCTTCTTAATGTAGGATAGGATAAAAAAAGAACATTTAAAGTCTCACAATAAAATAACAAAAATACTCAAAGACTTTTAGAAGAGCAACTAGCAGGTTAGCTGATCCTAATGTGTAGAGCAGTGTTACTCATTGACAAATGGGCAAGCCAGCATATGGATCTGAACGATTTTAACAGGGCCACATTGTGATGGCTAGACAATTTTTAAAAAACTGCTCTTGTGGGGTGTCTGCAGTGGTCAGTACCTATCAAAAGTGGTCCAAGGAAGGAAAAGCGGTGAACTGGCGACAGGGTCGTGGGTGGCCAAGACTCACTGATGCATGTGGGGAGCGAAACCTGGCCTGTGTGGTGTATTCAAACAATTTCTGTAAAAACGTGTTTTCTATATCAAGAAAGTGACAAGATGAAAACCACTATTTTCTGTTACAAACCTTCACATAGCATCTTTAGGTTATAAAAACATAAAAAATTTAAATCCAGAACTTGATTTTCAAAGATTTATTATAAAAACGAATAATTTTTTCCACAAAATGCAATAAATCCATGACAGTTTTTTATTTCAAAATGCTATAAATCTATTAAATCAATGTATAAATGTGAATTCATCTTTACCATTTTATATTTATTAAGTTGACTAGTGGTATACAATGATTAAAAAATAAACATTAATGGCATTAACCAAAACACTTACTTTGTTATATTAAGAACACATTGCAATGCAATTAAAGTATTATTTTGTTTTGTTTGTTGATCACGAAGTACAAAGTAGATGAGGAAAACTAGGACTCCGTGTACTCTGCGCGCCGCCATTGTTTGTTTACATTGCGTGACTGGTGGGCTGTAATATCAGGAATGGATTTATTGCGTTCTGTAAAAAAGGAGGAGTGGCGTTTGTCGCATTTTGGGAAGAAGGGAGAAAAGATGACAGCATATCACGGTGGGTATTGGATTTTGCGTAAAATTAAGAATTTACTTTTAACTACTGACATGATATAATACTGATTTTGGCAGTAACTCATTTTTTTTCCAAAAATGGCGTTTACCGCGTTTTGGAACCAAACTCTTCATATATATATATATATATATATATACACACACACACACACACACACACACACACACACAAATAGGCGGAAATCCCGGGGGGGTCAGGGGGGACAGGACCCCCCATATGAGGGTTGCCCCCCAAAATAGTAAAATATGTGTATTGAAAATTATTTAATGATTTATAATACTTAAAATAGTTGTGTAAGAAGTAAAACAATACAATACTCGATTTTGCCGACAACATTGCGCTGCTTGAGGGCGGCGACAACAACAAGCAGCAAAATCTAGAAAAATCGCAAGCTCAACTTCAAACAACAGCAAAGTGGGCTAAACGAGTAGGACTTGAGGTCAACATTAAAAAGACGGAAGCATTTAGTAACCAAGAGCTTGCCGGGCCAGAGATGCCGATCAACTTACATCAATTCATTGAACTCAATGGACAAAAAATCGAATGGACAAAAGACTTCAAGTATCTTGGCTCTTACATTGCGTCGAGCGAAACAGATATCAGAGCACGAAAAGGACAAGCGTGGGGAGCATTCTGGAAAATGAAGGATGTATTTCTATCAAAAACTCTTCCAATCAAACTCAAACTAAACATCTTTGAAGCATCGTGCATCTCCATCCTCCTGTACGGCTGCGAAAGCTGGATCATCAACCAAAAAAATGCAAAACTCACTCAATAGCTTTGCCACCAGTTGCTACAGAATTATGCTCGACATCAAGAAAATAGATCGAATAAGTAACCAAGCTGTATACGAAGCAGTCGAAAAGAACCAGCTTATTCTTCAAATCCAACAAAGACAGCTACGTTTCGTTGGCCACTCACTTAGAAGAGACCCAAACGACCAAATTAACAAATATGTGTTATATGCACCCGAAGAACGACATGGCAAACGAAGCCGAGGAAAGCCGCACACATTATATCACACATACATCGGCAAACTAATTAACAACGACATGCCACCAACTGCTGACGAGATGAGAAGAGCTGCTAGCAATCGAACAGAATGGAGAAAATTTGTGACCGACTGCAAACCCGTTTTGTTCGCAGCCGATTAATGATGATGATGATGATGAGGCAAAGCTGAAAGTAACAAATTACATTTACTCACGTTGCTGTCATTAAGGTTTCTTTTGTGTACTTTTACTTTTTTGAGTAGGTTTAAAATCTGTACTTTTACTTTTACTTAAGTATGTTTTGTTTAAAGTATTGTAGGCTATACTTCGCTACATTTTAAATCATATCCGTTACTGAGTAAAAAAATAAAATAAAAAAGGCAAGGTGATAAAGAAGCGCCACGGACGATTGATTGATGGGCGGGGGAACTCACAAAAAGAGCCATGGAGAGGGACGAGACAGGCGCGGGCTAATGCAGACCCTCAATTCAATTCTTATGAAAGAAACCCCTGGCCATTGACGCAAAGCGATTGTTTCATTCAGGTAGGATTCATGCTTTTGAGTACGGAATTGTGACCGGGTTTTTACCGCTTATTTGCACGACGCGTTTTTAATACATGCGCATTATCCTTCGAGGTCTAGCAGCTTCGCGTCAAGTCAAACACAATTTAAGAACGTCCTCGGGAATGCGCAGGCATTAGACATTGCAGAGAGGGAGAGAGCGAGAGAGAGAGAGAGAGAGAGAGAGAGAGATTGAAAGACATCAGGTACACAGGTCTTGGAAGCTAGAATACAATAACCGTGTAAAGGATAAAAGTATATGGCACTCATCTCATTATATGCTCATTTAAACTAGGTATATAGTTTAATAAAATAATGTATGTTACCAGCAATACATCAATTACAACCTTACTATAGTGATTGTATTTACTAGCTGCTGAACTCATATTATTTTTGCTTCAAAAGTGCATAACTCACCTGTAAAAATCATTAAATAATTCCATAAATGTTTCTTAGTTATAAAAAAGCTTTTTGTTTTATTAACTTTTTGTTACTGCACTTTAATTGTAAAGATGTTCCTACAATAAAAAACAACTAGTTTGAGATTTATATTCCCTTGTCCTTTTTTAACTATACTAGAAACCGATCCCCGCTGTAAAAAAGTAACTTTTACACTGAGTAAAATTAAAATTACTTACTTTTTACTTTTACTTGAGTAGATTTTTAGACCAGTAACTTTACTTTTACTTAAGTAGAATATTTAATTACTCTTTCCACCTCTGCATTCATGTGTATTAAAATTAAATTTTCGCCCTGTATATACACTCCCTGACAAAAGTCTTGTTGCTTATCTATTTTGTAGAAACACCTGCTATTAACCTGACTTTTAATGAATCAATTGCTGTTAGAAATAGCTCATATGAAAAGCTAAAACCCTCCAAAAAGATGTTTAATTCACTAAAATGAATTAGTTTCAATAAATTTTTTTTATCATTTAATCAAGACAGAGAGGTCAAATTTTAAGACAAAAGTTTTGTCGCCTATACAGAAATTTACTGCAAATACAAAATTATTTCAGCAAATTAAGTAGTGGTGCTGTGAGATCCAAATTTAATATCTTGTATGACTTTCATGAGCTTGAAGGACTGCATCCATGCGGTTTGGCAAGGATCCATACAATGTTTTGATGAAGTCATCAGGAATAGCAAAGAAAGCAGTCTTGCATGCCTCCCAGAACTCATCAATACTCTTTGGTTTCGTCTTCTATGCTTCCTCTTTCATCCTACCCCACATATACTCAATGATGTTCATGTCTGGTGACTGGGCTGGCCAATACTGAAGCATCTTAATCTTCTTCGACTTGAGGAACTTTGATGTGGAGATGGAAGTATGCGATGGAGCACCATCCTGCTGCAGAATTTGGCCTCTTTTATGGTTGGGAATATAAGAATAGCTAACATTTCTTGGTATTTTAGACTATTGATGTTGCCTTCCACCCTGCAGATCTCTTGCACACCATGATTTTTCCACCACCAAACTTCACTGTTTTCTGGGTGAATCTCGGATCCATGCGGGCTCCAGTAGGTCTCCTGCAATATTTTAGGTGACTGTGGTGTAATTCAACAGAAAATTCATCTGAAATATCCACCTTCTGCTTTTCCAGCGTCCATCCTTTTAGCAGGATGTGGGCCTTGGCAAATGCCACATGTTTTTTCAATTGTATTTTGTTTAGCGCTGGTTTCTGGGCACTAATTCGACCATGGAGGCCATTTTGAGACAAAATTCGACAAACTGTTCTGGTTGACACAGGGACTTCAGGTGACCAGGTCTCGTGGAGCTCTGCTGCAGTGGAAAATGGGCTGTCCTTGGATTTTCAAGCCGACAAACGGTCCCTTCGAGCAGTTGTCTTGCGGGGTCTGCCTAACCTGGGCTTGTCAAAAACGTCTCCAGTCTCTTCAAATCTTTTTTTATCCTCTGTACTTGATGCTGAGACACAAGCCGTTTCTCAATATGTGTTCTTGTCTGTACTTGCGTTCTTGTGGACTTGTGAAACGTCATCAGTCGCAGCCCAAGTACCGTTCCAATTCAAAGTTCGCATCAAGCCCAAGTTCACATAAAATCCCCGGATGTGTTCTTGATCCGCCCATTTTATCGAAGATGCATCAGAGGAGACTTGTGTGGACTTATGACAGCGAAGTTTCCCAGAATGCATTTCGCGTCAGAAGTTCGTTCTTCCGAGTCTGAACTTGCAAGTCCGAACTAGGAAGGACAGAAGTCCGAACTTGGCGTACTTGGTATTGAGAAACGGCTACATTGAAGGTGTCTGCCACATAAGCAGTGGATCTGGTCTTCAGCCTCTTGAAAATCAAAACTTTTAGTCTCAGGGTGAATCTTAGGCATGTTTGCAGAGGTCAAGTTGCAGTTCATGTGAAGGTCTGGTGTACTGGGGTTCCTTTTATACATGGCTGAGACCTAATTGATCCATTATTAGTCACAGATGAACCTCATATGACAAGGCGACAAGACTTATGTCTTTGCAAAAATTGACTCAATGGGCTTCACCAAGCTGTGAATTTTAGAATACTTTTTGACAGTTTCGTTTTGCACTGAAACATTCTTACAAAAGCTGTTGGGATTAAAATGAGCCATTTCTTGAAAAAAATCTTGATTAGAAATATATTTTAGCGCCACTTTAGGTCAATTTGTAGACAAGCGACAAGACTTTTGTCAGGGAGTGTATATACATATAAAATTGTGGGGTAGGATGAAAGAGGAACCATGGAAGATAAAACCAAATAATATTTATGAGTTCTGGGAGGCATGCAAGACTTCTTTCTTTGCTATTCGTGATGACTTCATCAATACATTGTATGAATCCTTGCCAAACCGCATGGATGCAGTCCTTCAAGCTGATGGAAGTCATACAAGATATTAAATTTGGATCTCACAGCACCACTACTGAATTTGCTAAAATATTTTTGTATTTGCAGTAAATTTGTTCAATTTCTGTATAGTTCTCTAAAATTCTATACATTTGTCTTGTATATATATATATATATATATATATATATATATATATATATATATATATATATATATATATATATATATATATATATAGGTGCTGGTCATATAATTAGAATATCTTCAAAAAGTTTATTTCACTAATTTCATTCAAAAAGTAAAACTTTATTATATTCATTCATTACACACAGACTAATATATTTCAAATGTTTTTCTTTTAATTTTGATGATAACCACTGACAAATAAGGAAAATCCCAGTATCAGTATCTCAGATCATTAGAATATTACTTAAGACCAATACAAAAAAGGATTTTTAGAAATCTTGACCAACTGAAACCTATGAACATGAAAAGTATGAACATCTACAGCACTAAATACTTAGTTGGGGCTCCTTTTGCCTGAATTATTGCAGCATTGCAGTGTAGTAATTTTTACACTGGCAAAAATTTGGTAATTTGCCATACGTAGGATATTAGAGGTTTCACCTCAAGTTTGTGTGTGTGCATGTGTCAGATGACCCCTCGCTCCTCTACTTTGGGACACCAGCTAAAGAATTTCACTTTAACAATAAGAATAATCTAAATAGATTAAGAAAATATTTAAATTGGAGGGAGTTTGTCATCTAATTTAATTAGTGAGATTCTGATTGGAGGTCTTCTCGGGTACAAAGAAATGTACCCGACCCGAAATGACCCGAATCACTTTATACCTGAACCCGACGTGCATAAATATATTTTTTTTAAAGAAAGAACCGACCCGATACAAACCCGAGAAAATTAGACCCGAGTCCGACACAAAATAGTTTTTTTAACCCGACTGGACCCGAATGTAAATGGCACTACCGTGTGTGCATTCTGCAGACCCACACGCAGCTGTCAGACAGAAAGAAACTCTGGTGGCCTCGCAACCATTTTCGCAAGGTGCTCCATTTGTTTTACTTTGTTATCTGACGACGACACAAAGATAACAACTAAAATGTACACTTAAAACTTATTGTCATGTCTGTCTAAACAAAAATTAACCTACTGCCAGCCACACAATGTCACTGGCAAACAGAGGAGAGGTTTAAAAAGGACATTGACGTACACACGCAATTCGGGTACAACACAGAGTTCGGGTCTTCTCGGGTCTGTTCAGCAAAAACACATTGATTTTAAATTACCCGAGACCGATACCACTATTATTGTACCCGACCCGTGTCCGAGGGGCATGTGAAACTTTTAGACCTAAACTCGATCAGGTCTCGGGTCGGACCTCGGGTTTTTGGATCTAAGTGGACCTGTGAAGACCTCTAATTCTGACCAGCTTGTAGAACCCTGTATTATCAACACAAGGACGACACAGTGGTAATAAAATGGAATTTATTAACAAAAGTTAAACAAGAAAACTAAAAACACTACTAAATGATACTAAAATACTGAAGAATAGAAAAAGATAGGAACAAAAATGCAAAGAATAGAAAATTGAAATGACTGAGTTGAATTTATGGCAGAATGTTTTCTGTTTCTTATAAGATGAAAACCTTATTTTAATTAAAGAATTATCTGCTAAACATTTAAAGAAATCAGTTATGCAATATTTAAAATCATATATGGTAACAGTTACTAATAGAATACACCAATTCCATAATTACAGAGAAGATTTGGTTATTTGATATTTATGTTTTGTGCGGTCGAATGAGCAGTCCGGTGGTGGCACATCGGCCACGTGTCTGGCTTTTCCGTGCTGCAACGGGTAAAGAGTCAGGTTCAGTTCAACAGCCTTGAACACAGAGTGCTGTGAAAATGCTGATCTCTGGGAAGCACAGAGGAGATTCTAGCGATCTGGAACATGCAGATGCAATCCTGTAGTCGGTGCAGAAGGTCCTTAATAAATCTGGAAAAAGCAGATGAAGGTCCCTTGAAGTGAAGGTTTGCTCTTCAGAGCTTCACATTGTTGCAGATGTCTGTGATTGCCTTTCTGGATGTGATGCTTGAAATGTGGTGTGATCGGCTAAGTCTCTGGAAGCACAGGCCAGAAACTGAGAATTTGTGGTTGATTTGGTTCAGTCTATGTTGTCAAACTCAGAACGAGGAGCTGTCAAATCTCAAGGAGAGATTAAAGAAACTTGGTTGGTTTTCCAATGATCTGTTATTGTCTCTCTCAGTGGGAGACTCAGAAGTTGGATGGGGTAAAGGGGGTTCTAGAGGATGCTAAGGAAAAGTGGTCTGGACCAATCAAGAGTCTTATTCCTCTCAGCTTTGACACTGAGGTCGGCCATAAAAGTGTTACCTACCAAAATCCAATCCAAATGTAGCAGTTGGGAGGGGTCTGGAATGCTTTGTTGTAAGCTGTTCACTACTATAAATTTGGTCCTTGTGTCAAGTCGCTCTTGTACAACAAACAGCGTCAGAAGCGTCTCACCTGGGCTAAAGACGAAAGGGACTGGACTGCTGCTGAGTGGTCCAAATTATGTTCTCTGATGAAATAAAATGTTGCATTTCCTTTGGAAATCAGGGTACCAGAGTCTGGAGGGTGAGTGGAGAGGCATACAATTCATGTTGCTTGAGGTCCAGTGTAAAGTTTCCAGAGTCAGTGATGGTTTGGGGTGCCATGTCATCTGCTGGTGTTGGTCCACTGTGTTTTCTGAGGTCCAAGGTCAAGGCAGCTGTATACCAGGACGTTTTAGAGCACTTCCTGCTGCTGACCAACTTTCATTTTTCAAAAGGACTTGGCACCTGCACACAGTGCCAGAGCTACTAGTACCTGATTTAAGGACCAGGGTATCCCTATTCTTAATTGGCGAGCAAACTGGCCTGACCTTAACCCCATAGAAAATCTATGGGGTATTGTGAAGAGGAAGACGCAATATGTCACAGCAAGAAGGTCCCTTGTTTGAGCCTCAACTAGAGCATGGGGCCTTTCTGTGTGGAGTTTGCATGTTCTCCTTGTGTCAGCGTGGATTCCTGTTTCCGGATTCCTGAAAACATAATGAAACATAATTAAGTGTTGTCCTTATCTGTCATTTTTTATGTAAAGTGTTACTTTATTATTACTGCTGTTTTTTCCAGTTTTAAGACAAATGAACAAATGCGTAATGTATTTTTATTTATATCTCCTCAGGTCTTGCACTCTCAACGCATCAATGAGACTCCTCTGAAGCCATGGGTGATCATTGCCAACGATGGCCAGGTTTGCTGTGCACACTGTACATGCATGGCTGGCATTGCATAGCCATGTACACATCTTGGGGCTCTACAATTTAAGATTGAGGCAGCAGTCCATATCCACAGAAAAAATACCATCTGGAATTAACATAGTCCACGGAAAGGTCACCCACCCTGGATTTTGCATCAACCCTGCGTTTCCACAAGTAGGCGCCTCACCAAATGGATTACTTCACTGTATCTGCTGTGGGAAAGGCTGCCCAGAAATAAATTGTCCAGCAAAGCACAAGAATACCACTGTCCAGTAGGCTTATGATGGTGACAGTGACTTCTGTCTCCAACTTGTGTACAACACATTTCAACTTAAACGAGGCCACATATACTACACACAGGTGCAGACACAGATCTTTGTGACTAAGTCCAAATTCTGTGACTTTGTGGTGTGGACACAGAAAGATCTTGTTGTTGTCCGAGTCATGCCAGATGTCAGGTTCTGGGAGTCATGTCTGCAGAAGGCACAGGATTTTTTTCTGAAGGTTTCCCTCCCTGAGCTCATTTGCCACCACTACACACAAGATGCCTCCACATCACAGGCCCCAAGAGTTAAGGCTGAAAAATCTTGTAACACTGTAACAGTCCCACAAGTAAGAGGGCAAAAGAGAGCAAGGAAGAGGACCACCAAAAATAAAGAGAATATGTGGTGCGTGTGCCAAGGACCTGAGGAACTGGATGACATGGTTGGGTGTGATCACAAGAACTGTGCGATGCAGTAGTTCCACCTTTCCTGTGTTGGACTTGATGCAACCACTGCAGCAGTTGACTCCTGGTTTTGTGATGCATGTTTGTAGTCAGTCAGACAGCTATGCAAAGACATACACTCACCGGCCACTTTATCAAGGACACCTTACTAGTACCGGGTTGGACCCCCTTTTGCCTTCAGAACTGCTTTAATCCTTCATTGTATAGATACAACAAGGTACTTGAAACATTCCTCAGAGATTTTGTGGGTCCATATTGACATGATAGCATCTTGCAGTTGCTGCAGATTTGTCGGCTGCACATCCATGATGCAAATCTTGCGTTCCAACACAATGGTGCTCTATTGGATTGAGATCTGGTTGCTGTGGAGGCCATTTGAGTACAATGACTCATTGTCATGTTTAAGAAACCAGTCTGAGATGATTTATCCTGCTGGAAGTAGCCATCAGAAGATGGGTACACTGTGGTCATAAAGGGACGGACATGGTAAGCAACAATACTCAGGAAGGTTGTGGTGTTGACACGATGCTCAATTGGTACTAATTGGCCCAAAGTGTGCCAATAAATATCCCCCACACTATTACACCACCACCAGCCTGAACCGTTGATACAAGGCAGGATGGATCTATGCTTTCATGTTGTTGACGCCAAATTCTGACCCTGCCATCCGAATGTTGCAGCAGAAATCGAGACTCATCAGAAGAGGCAACATTTTTCCAATCTTCTATTGTTCAATTTTGGTGAGCCTGTGCGAATTGTAACATCAGTTTCCTGTTCTTAGCTGTCAGGAGTGGCACCCGGGGGGGTCTGTAGTATTATTACATAAGAAATTGCACTACATCCATTTATATTTGTATACCTGTTAATTTATAGCATGGAAAGAAATTATAAGAAACATATATTTATTATTATTTTTACACAAGAAATTGAACTACCTCCATTTGTATTTGTATCCGTTTTTGCATTGTTATTGTTGACTATATTTATAATTTGCACTTCCTCCATTTTCTAGGTGTCCATTGTTTTTTATAGATACCTATTTGGTTATATAACAATTATAAAAAAATGTATAAATTCTTTCAATAATATAATAAATTGCATTCCTTTTTCTGTGTCCATTTTTTTATTTGTACGGTAACCTTTTAGCTCAAAACATTCCAACTGCACCATTCTGTGTTCTCAGGTTGCATTACCTGCAAATAAATGCTGAAAAACATCTGATTGTGTGACACTTCTTGCTTTTGCACATCATACTGGTATTACTTCTTGTTTTTAAGACACATGGATTTAAGTATGTTTATTGTGAAGATTGTGGGCATGGATGCAACAGACAGTTATGGCTGTATTACAGCACATCACTAGGGCTCATGTTTGTCAAAGCACAACATACAGACACAATCTTATCGAGGAATGTCATGTCTTGATCCTTGCATGGCAACACCATGTGAATCGGTACTTTAGCTGACAAAATAGTGTACTTGTTGCAGGCGGTTTCAATCACCCTTTCCACGTGAATTCGGAGGTGGGCAATTTTTATTGTGCTCTCCACATCTCTTGGATCCAGCTGACAGCGTCCTTTTGTGAAAGCAGGGATCTTCACCTCGTACACATAAGTCCCACACTGTCCTGTATATCAAAGCCGCGATCAGCCAACACCAAATCCCCAGGTAACAGTTTGTCCAGAATCCCACAGTTATCAGTTATGTGTTTATCACTGATGCGCACCCCACATCCCTTGGAAATTAATGAAATTGAGCCCTGTGGTGTAATACCAATAAGCTATTTCATAGTTGTGTTTGTAGTGGGAATATGACTGAGCTTGAGCTTTAAGATTTGATGGTTTCTGTATGAATATTTCAAAACAATCCAGGATAACGGCAACACACTTCCCAAAGGCCTCCACTCACCGATGGGGCATAGTTGCATGCAACACATCTTGCTCTGGCCAGTTAATCAAAGGGCTGGTGCGCGCATGCAAAACATTTCCTGTCTGACCTCGTAGTCACTGTAGATAAAGCTCTTATCGTTGGTGACTTTAATATACATGTTGATAACCCAACAGATACATTAGGATTAGCATTTATGGATATTCTAAATTCTCTCAATATTAGACAAAACGTGACAGGGCCCACGCATACTCATAGGCACACATTAGACTTAATTCTGTCACTCGGGCTCAATATTAATGAAATCGAGATATTACCTCAGAGCGATGCAGTTTCAGACCATTGCCTTGTCTCATACACGGTACTTCTAGATATGATCACTAGATCCACAATACGCTACCGACTAGCCAGAACAATAATTTCCACCACTAAAGATAACTTTATTAGCACTCTTCCAGACCTGTCCCAAATGAAACATGTAGCAGATAACCCTGAAGATCTAGATATTGTAATAGAAAACCTGAACAGTATTTGTTCTAACACAGGATGCCGTAGCTCCAATTCGAAAAAAGAGAATCAAAGAAAAACCGCCAGCTCCATGGTATGATCATCACACAGCAGCACTCAAAAAGGCAACTAGGAAAATGGAAAGAAATTATAGAAGCACAAAGTTAGAGGTATGGCGTGCAGCATGGAAAGAGAGTGTTAAACACTACAGACAGGCTATAAAAATCGCCAGATCTACGTATCTCAGCAATCTTATTAAAGAAAATCATAATAACCCTCGCTTCCTCTTTAGCACAGTTGCGAAACTGACTAGAAATAAAGAACAAACAGAACCCACTAATAAACTCCCACACAATAGTAACGACTTCATGAACTTCTTTACTAAGAAAATTATGATTATTAGGGAAAACATTGTAGGTACCCAAGCAGCCACCACTCTACCCAGTAATACATTTAATGCTTGCCTACCATACGAACATCTTGAGTCATTTAAACCTACTACAATAGATGAGCTATCTAAATTAGTAGCATCATCCAAATCATCGTCCTGTATATTGGACCCTGTTCCCACAAAATTACTCAAAGAGGTATTCCCTATAGTGTCTAACCCAGTACTAAATGTCTTTAACTCATCATTAGAATTAGGCTACGTTCCTACAGCTTTCAAACTAGCAGTTATTAGACCGCTCATTAAAAAACCAAACCTTGACCAGGGAGATCTAAATAACTTTAGACCAATCTCAAATCTCCCTTTTCTTTCCAAAATATTAGAAAAGGTAGTGGCAAGCCAGCTACGCACATTCTTAGCAAATAATAGTACGTATGAAAAGTTCAGGATTCAGGCCCCACCATAGCACAGAGACAGCGCTGCTTAGAGTTACAAATGACCTTCTCCTAACATCCGACCATGGTGAAATATCACTCCTTATATTATTAGACCTTAGTGCAGCCTTTGACACAATAGATCACACAATCTTACTTAATAGGCTAGAAAACTATGTTGGCATCAGTGGTCAGGCGCTAGCTTGGTTCAGATCGTATCTAACCAATCGCTATCACTTTGTTTATGTAAATGAGGAGGAGTCACATCACTCCCTGGTTAAATACGGCGTACCGCAGGGATCAGTTTTAGGTCCTATCCTGTTCTCGTTATATATGTTACCTCTGGGAGATATTATCAGAAATCATAACATACAGTTTCACTGCTATGCAGATGACACACAGCTTTACATCTCCTCGCATCCTAGCGAAACACAACATTTTTCTAAGCTATCAGACTGCATCAGCGATATAAGTGACTGGATGTCACATAATTTTCTTATGCTAAACTCCAATAAGACAGAGATACTTGTTATCGAACCGAATCGCTACAAATATAATATGACAGATTACAAGTTGCCCATAAATGGCTGCACTGTGGTGCCAACCTCCACGGTTAAGAATTTAGGTGTGATGTTCGACAGCAGTTTATCCTTCGACAGCCATATCTCCAATGTCTGCCGCACAGCATTCTTCCACCTTAGAAATATCTCAAAAATACGCCATATGTTGTCTGCATCAGATGCAGAGAAGCTTATCCACGCTTTTATGACCTCTAGAATAGACTATTGTAACTCGTTACTCGGAGGATGCCATGCAAAACAGGTCAACAAGCTTCAGCTAGTTCAAAACGCTTCTGCAAGAGTTCTTACTCGAACTAAGAAGTATGACCGCATAAGCCCAATTCTGGCATCTTTACACTGGCTACCAGTTAAATATCGTATACAATTTAAAATATTACTAATCACCTACAAAGCCTTAAATGGCCTAGCACCCTCATATCTTAGAGAATTATTATCAGAATACAATCCATCACGTGCATTGCGGTCACAAAATTCTGGCCTCTTAATTATCCCTAAAATATCAAAAGTGTCTAAAGGTGGCAGATCCTTTTCCTACTTAGCCCCTAAGCTATGGAATGATTTACCAACCGACGTCCGAACAACCTAATAAATAAATAAATAAATTAATGAATAAATTAAAACCTTTTTTTTCGTCAACACTTCAAAGCATGGTAAATCTCATTAATACTCTTTAGTAATATGCTGAAACTTTGAATTGGTTTTCGACTGAGTCTTAACTGCCAAATATGGCCAGCTTGCAATTTTGGCCTTTTCCCATGACCTTAAAATAGTATGTCATACAGAACCGTTTGCCACTGTACGTTAGCATTAACGACGGCAGTGGGGCCTCTGGCCTTAGTCAAACGAGTTCTGTTTCCGTTTCTAAAATCATTAACTATATGTAATACACTTAACCAGCAATAGTTAGCCTGTCCGGAACCGAGCTGACTAAAACCACATTACTGTGTGACACTTGTTTTCTATGTGAACGGCCCCTACGCTAATAAGATTTTGTGTCTCTCTCCCTGTCTCGTCCTTGATCCCGAGGACGAGACAAACAGATCCAGTTCCGGTACATGTGAAAGTCGGCACACAACTGATCTACTAGCTGTTCTTCAACGTGATGTCCAGCTGATGCCTGACCAAAGACCACCGGCAGAACCCACTTAATCTCCGCTTAATCTCCGCTCAATCTCCTTCCGTTTCAATGTGTATATATATATATATATACCTCCCAAGGGTTTTTTCCTCCTATGACTTTTTTTACTTCCCCGGCTAAAATTCCGGGGTTTTTTTCTCCTAGGGGGTTTTTCAACCCGGGGAGGCAGCCTTTTTGGGCTTAACTTCTATACGTTACATTAGTAATACGTTTGTTCATAATGTTGATTTATAGTCGTAGCAAATTTAACTGCTTGTGCTATCGTTTATTATGTTGTGCTATCTGTCGATTTTCTGTGCTTTTCACTGCATCTATTATGTAAAGCTGCTTTGATACAATTACCAAATTGTGAAAAGCGCTATATAAATAAAATTGAATTGAATTGAATTGAATTGAATGATTAGTGATGGGAAGTCCTACTTTTTTGTGAATCAGTTCTTTCGGACAGTTCGTTTCAAAGAACTGGTTCAAAAAACCGATTCACCCGTTCTTTAACGTACTTTACGTAATGACGTCATTCGCATCTAATTCTATCATCCAGGAGGGTAAAATACATAAAAAGAATAAAAAATTCCAACTAAAACACATTCAAAAACTTTTAACAGAAATCATGATCAAGCTCATAACAACTTAAAATATAAACTGCACACACACACACACACACACACACACACACACACACACACACACACACAAAAATACATTTGAGTCAAAACGGTGTTTAATATAATTAGCTGTTCCATGCATATTTCGCATAAGTTTTATGGTAAAATTAAATAAACACATGCGCAGTATTAACGGCTCATCAAGTCTGACGCGTCTGATAGAAACCGTTCTTGATTCAGGTATTCATTTTATCTGTGACTCTGGAATAACAGTATGTTTGTTGAGCATGCTCAGTATCAACAAAGTTCACCATACCTCGGTTCAGTCAGTGATACTGTTGGGGAGAGCTTCTACGAGTTTAGATATGGATTACTCTCTCTTAATTAGAATCGGAATGAGTGTCGAGCACATCTGAAAGTGAGTAACTTGTGGATCATTGCTGTCTCGAGACACAAACTTTTTAAACGATTCAGTCCGATTAGGTGTACTGATTCAAGTCGTTCACTGAAAAGAACCAGTTCAAAAGAACGATTCGTTCTGGACATCACTATTTATTATGTTACTGAAGGTTTTGGGAACAGTTTCTCTGTTAACACAAAAGAGTTGTACATTTCATTTGCTGGTTTTCCTGGTAACAAAAATTATCATCCCATAGCAAAAGTATTGAAAACATGTGGAAAGTTATGTTTGGTCGTCTTACAGCCACGATCCAAGCGAGCCAACGACTTTTTGTTATCTCGGATACTTGGTCTCCGTGGTTGCCCCTCCAAGCAGGAACCCATGGCGATTATGTGTTGCGCTGTTAATCTGAACCCATCTTTGTATGAAAGATGGGTAACTTTTACAAGTTTACTACAAGTAGTACACATTTTTGTAATACTATAGAATATATATATAGAATATATAGTATGTAAAAAGCACATTTCAATTCATATTCATGGCATCTCAAAATAGCACAGATAAGTAAACTTAAATGTTCTTAAGATTATCTTAAGTAGTAAAGAAGAATTGTTGGAACATTAAAAACAAAACTAATGTGTGAAAATAGAGCACTTTAAAGAAATGGTTCACCTTAAAAATAAAATTCTGTCATCATTTCTCACTCTCATGTTGTTACAAACCTGTATAAAAAAAAATCTGAAGGAATCAACGAAAGATATTTTTGGGATTGTTTATAACCAAACCAATCATGAGCCACAGATGTTTTGTTTACAAAACAGTAGGAAAAATTAGACTCACTGTAAAAAAATTCTGTAGAAACAGTGTTGGGGTAGTTACTCAAAAAATGTAATTAGTTACTAGTTACTAGTTACTTCTTAAAATTGTAATGAGATTACTTTACTAGTTACTGCATTTGAAAAGTAACTTCACTACTTATTACTTTACTTTCCTTTTTCTTAATTTACCACATAGATACATGGACATGGTTTAGGCGGGGTCGGCTGATGATGAGTGACTACTTTAAATGACCGGCCAGGGCTCTAGACTAACTTTTTGCACTGGTTGCACTGGTGCGCCTAACATTTTTTCTTAGGTGCACCAGCACAAAAGTTAGGTGCACCCTAATTTTTGACCCCATCGGATTTATAGTTCGCCCAAAAATTAAAATTCTGTATAATTTATTTTTAAATCAGGTTTGTAACTCTCGTGTTGTTACAAACCTGTATAAATGTCTTTGTTCTGGTGAACATGAATGAAAATATTTTGAGGAATGTTTGTAACCAAACCATTCATGAGCCCCATTCACTTCCATAGTATTATTTTTTCCTACTATGGAAGTGAATGGGGCTCATGCTTGGTTTGGTTGTTGACATTTCTCGAAGTGTGTTGCTTCGTGTTTATCAGAACAGGGATATTTATACAGGTTTGTAACAAAATTTATAATTTATTTTTGGGTGAACTGTCCCTTTAACACCGCAAGTTTAGCGCCCATGGTGGTTTCATACAGAATATAAACATGTAGGCTATTTTATAATTTTCATGTTGTCATTCCATTTTCCTTATACGAGTCATGCACAGTCCTGTTTGATAACCCGCATCCGCGCGATTAAAATAACAGTTGACCCGTTATCCGACATCAGCATCAATTTATTTCATACCCGTTTTACATAAAGACTGCGACCGGCCGCACCGCAAATCGTGATGTAAGTAGAAACCTTTAAAGATCTTCATGCAGAACATTGACAGAAATAAGCACAGGACCATGCTTGTTCAAATATATTATCATTTAATGTGAAACTTTGTGAGGGTCGGCTGATTGACAGCTGAGCGGTCAGCAGTGTTTGAACACTCATAAGCGCTGCGCTTATATTTATTATTACCTTATAAATTGATGATATGATTGCAGTGATTCCAAAGGGATGTCCAAAAAAACTCAAGTAGAATGTTAAATGTTTAAAGTTTAATGTATCTTTCTCGCTGCCCTGTGTAAACCCACGCGGGTGATGGCATGAAACGCGTGAGGAGCTTGCATTTTGCATTACCTTAAATTACCTTAAATTATGGTCATACAAATAAAAGTAAAACAACATTCAAAACTGTAATGTGTAAATTTATTTATGTAAAGTTACACTCGCAATAATAACAAAACATTGTGCTTTTTTAAATAGGTAAAAAGTGTTTTGTGCTGCATCGGGTTGGGAGCGCGTCACACAACAAATAAACTCATATAGGCTACTTTTGAATTCGTTTTGTTAATTTGCTAATTATTTAAGGGAAACACATTTCATATAGGCTTATTTATTTTATTATTTTTTCACCAAAGAAAGACGTAATCATCACGTTCTATTCATTTTAATGCTTTTTGCGCATAAACTAAACCCTTGGGGGAATTATTTATAAATGAATCAACAACGCAAATCAAGGAATTAACTTATTTCTCTATTTAAGACAGTCTGGCAGGGCGGTAACAGTGATACATCAAACACCGAAAAGTTTATAGGATTAGATTTGGAAGTAAATTATGAAGAAAACAGCGGTCCTGACTCCTGGCTTTTTTCTATAAATTGAGCGCACGCGACATTGCTGTTCGGGTTACGTTCAAATAATTTCTTGAAAAGAATTATGCTCTGGCTCTGACTCGATTGAGGTTCATTACCTAATTCCGTCTTCGGGTTCGGACCTCTCGATCCCTGACCGGTAAAGTTAAGCAGGATCTTTCGCCACAAGTGTTGTATTGCCATGCTGGGCTTACAAATGCTCAGACAGGTTGCTCATCGCGTTGTCAGCAGTTGAAAGACACTTGTCGTGTGGGCATAGTGTGCATTTCACACGAATATTTTTGTACTTTCAAGCAATACGCTGAAAGTAATGTGAATATCGCCCCAGTGGCTGAAACCCTCCGTCTTCATTTCCCGCTCCCCTTTGCACCAGCAGCTCCGTCAAATCAATCTCTATGGCAACGGCACACGTACAGTGACACGCATGCACGCACCACTTAAATAGACAGAACTTTACACCCAGGCAAACACTGCTTGGGTAACGCAGGAAAGCGCGTTCCTATAGTCTAGTAAAGTAGTGTAGTTACCAATATTATTAGTGTAATGCGTTACTTTACTTCGTTACCCAAAAAAGTAATGTAGTTACTGTAATCCGTTACTTTGTAACTCGTTACCCCCAACACTGTGTAGAAAGTACAGTATTAATGGGTATTACTGGCAACTAGCTGCCAGTAACTTACTGTAGATTTTACATTTATGTTATTTACTGGCAACATTTTATTCAAAGTTATAAGAACATGAAACATTTTCAGACTTTATCTTCTACAGTAAGTTACTGGCAACCAGCTGCAAAATTACAGCAAATTTTTTTACAGTGTTAGCAAAATTTGGAGGGCCGAGGGGACGTTGCTGCATTATCTTAAATTCCCCCTCCCCTAACAGAGGAATCTCACTCCAAACTTTTGGTAAAACTTGAGAGCCCTGTTATTTAAAAAGGCAATATTGCTTTAGATTGTAATTAGTTTTTGTAAAAGTAGACGTTTTAGGTTTTCTTCGAATTTATGCATCGTGTTTGTGTGACGAGTATTCGCGGAAGACGCATTAATCATGTTTAATGGGTCCCAATAGGTGGGGGCAGCGAACAGAGGTAGTGAAGTATTGATACTTCAGCAGACATTGAGTCTTAGCTGCTGAATTTTATCATTAAAATAAAGCATAATATTTTCACAGAGAACTTCTGAAGTAGTGGGCCACATATTTACAAAGGGGTTTACAACAGATTGGATAATAGAAAACAAAACTTTTGGTTTAGAGTGGCTATTTTCAATTAAATTAGAAAAGTGAGCCACTTTAGCGGCATTCTGAAAAGAGATAAGGGAATCTTTAAGCAGTTTGAGAGAGACCTGTGGCCTGTCCTTTTTCCATTTTTTCTGTTTTCCGACAGTTTTGTCTTAAAAGGTGAGTCTCAAAATGTAGCCACAGCTCAGATTTGCATTTGGGCTTAAGGGTGGTCACATTGGCAACCTTGAGCCAGGCATTGTTGACAAGATTGACATGAAGTCATGAAGTCAGAGAGCACAAAATTTGTGACATCAAGACCATATGATAGAATGAGCTCAGAGTATGGCCCTGGATATGAGTAGGAGCGTTAATCCATTGAAATAGTTTAAAATTGTCAACAAGGTTAATAGATATACATTATGATTAAAAGACATTAATATTAAAATCGCCCAGAAAAAATAAACTTAAATTGTTGAATAAAATCTTTTGAGGAATGTGGAGGGCAATATATCCCACCGGACCGGGTGGAGGAGTTAAGCTTCAAAACTCGAATAGGTCGCTATCGAGACAAGCCAACAGTGAGTGGAAAACGAGTTTTTAAAAACAGAAAAAAATCCTTGTTCACTATGGAACAGGCATTTATTAAGCCCATCTTAGGTGGAATAATGAGGACAGGAGATTCTTTCGCCAGCAGTGTTGGTCAAGTTATTTGGAAATAGTAATCAGTTACTGATTACTTCTCCAAGAAAGTAATCCAGTTACTTTACCGATTACTTATTTTCAAAAGTAGTTACTTTACTAGTTACTGTACTAAGTTACTTTTCAAAAACATGATGCACGACCTGAATATGCTATAAAGCAACAGACCTTTCATAAATGTAACAGAGCATCATAAATGTAGTATTTTGTGACAGAAGTCCAGATGACAACATGCAAAATATAAACTGGACTTCTTACCTTTGTGTTGATATAACGATCGCGAGTCGAATCCAGTCTGTTTCAGATGTGTGAATAACCCATGAAACTGTCTAATAGAATACATTCAATGACCATTTTCATCCACAAATGCGTATAATCCATGAAATATAGATCTGTCTGTTGTTTACATCAGATTTCGCATGAACGTCTTGTAATAGAATATAATATACAATCTGAGGACTATTTACGGAGCCGCAGTGGTCATGTCAGCTGGGGGTTCAGGGTTTTTTCAGTAAGTTTCACATTTCTGTGCCGGCCTGCTAGGTATTTGAGGTGGAATTTTTGCTGTAGATAAAAGTTTTATTCCCACACAGAGTGTAAAGCGGACGCTGATGTTTTTGCCACCTTTAACTGAGTTAAAGTCAAAGTAATTTTAATACTTCCAAGCATTAAACACTGCATAGTCTTGTTCTCTTCCGCGCTCCATGTTGTCTCTTCATGTTCAACACTACACTGACTGAAGGTGCGGTGCTCATACGTCATTGTCACTCGACTCGATAGTCACAACACGAGACAGTCTCACGAAACAAAATCAAGGTTAAATAATGCAGTAACGCAGCCTGCTTACGGGGAAGTAGCAGTAATCTAATTACTTTACTCGTTACTTAAAAAAGTAATCGGATTACAGTAACGCGTTACTTCTAACGGGCTACTGCCCATCACTGTTCGCCAGAGACCGCAAAAGGCGGTAGATCCAATGAAGGTCCATCCGGGAAGCAGGCGATAGTCGCCAGAGGAGCAAAGGTCAAAGCCAACGATGCTTCAGTCGGCGCCAGGATGCCGCAGTGGTGTCAAAATAAAGCGAGTGGCAGGATGTGTAGAGACTGGTGTGCAGGTGAGCTTTCACTTAAACAGTGAATCCTGCACAAGTTTCGCGTTTCCATCTTTGCTTTCTCCATGACAGGTTGAGAGACCAGGTGCAGGAGAAATCTAGGGGAGGTGGTAGATGCGGGTCGTGGGTATTGTTGGAATAAGAGACTATGATCGGTGAGAGAAAGTTTTGAGGCTGGGCCAAAACAACTGTTCCAATGTACTAAAGCGAGCGTTTGGCAGTTGTAGAGAAGTCGTATGCAGGGATGTAGAGGTACAGTAGCTCAAGTATCCATAAAATCCAACATGTGAGCAGACGTCATAACCAAATCAAGCAATCTAAAATGTACATACATATGTATCATGTTTGGGTGATGAGTATTCACAGAGTATCAATTGATTTATGTAGCATGTTTCACAAAAATGTTTACAGAGATGTCTGAATGCACACCCTGTTTATTTTACAATAACAACAAACCTTTATGCTTTTGTCAAATAATGTACACAAATAAAAGTAGACCCTTACTAATTAAAAAAAAATGTCATACACAAAAGTGAAATATAAATGGGGTATTTTAAGTTGATTCCACTTTGATGAGAAACAAAAATCTGTCAAAACAGGTCCGGCGTTTTTCGACCCCAGGGTGTTAATGGAATAACTTTCTATTAAATTGATAGAAAACTCTACCTTATGCCCTTACAAATGCCTGCATTTCTATGTGATTGAGTGTATTTTATTGTGTCATCTTGTATATGAGAATGTATAAGAACTGCTGAACTGTTTTAAACGGTTCTTTGAGACAAACTGTCCGAAAGAACCAGTTCATGGAAAAGATTTTGCCCTCTCCTGAGGGCCGACGAATTCAACTTCATGGTGGACGGCCTTGACTCTGTGGAGAAGACACAGTTGGGGAGAGTCATGAAACTTTGACAACAGGTTTGGATCAAGGATATTATCCCTGGGTACCCAGAACCTCTCCTCCGAAGACCGTAGCCCTCCCAATCGACTAGGTAGTCAAGCTGCCAACCGCGATGACAGGAGTTCAAGATCACCTTACTTAAATTAAAAAAGATATTGAATTCTGTTTTTGTGTGTCAGGTGTTCGAAGAAGTGATGGGTTTTTGGACGATTCTTAAAGACTTAAATTTTGTCGTAACCGCAGATCATTCCACTGATGTGGATTGTTTGTCTGTTTAAAAGTAGAGGGTCTGTTCTTTCATTTGATACAGTATATTGTATGTTCATATATTTATAGAACAACATTTTCCTGTAAGGCATTTTGTGTAACTTTTGTGAAAATCACAAAAAAATGCTGGCAGGCAACTTTGGAAAAAAAGGTGGCGGGGAATTAGTTGAAGGCCAGGAGCAGAGCTTGAATTTGATGTGACGGCTTTCCACATGCGAGAGATGAATTATGGCCCTCGGTTGGATACAGTATCTTCAGGAAAACAAAAGTTACTGTTTACTTAGTGTTGTATAATACTTTACGGGGCACCAGATGACAGGCCTTGGAGAATCTGTCTACTGCAACCAGGATACAGATATTGCCTCCAAAGACAGGTAGGTTGTTTGAAAAAGTCAACTTGTAGGTGTCACCAGGCCAGTTGAGGGATAGGAAGAGACTTCGCAGATGGTAATTGGGCTAGAGTTTTTCCCATGCTTGGCAACCCCTCAAGTACCTTCTGATGTCCTCAGCAATATTGGACCACCAGAAAAGCTCTTTCAATAGCAAAAATCAAGGAGAGCCTTAACTGAAACAGAATACTGAGAGGTAGCTAACTAGACAAAAGTTTCACCTGCTAGCTAAGGTATGAAAGCAGAGAGCATAATCCTGAATGAGGATTTTGACTTGTTTGAGGTGTTATAGTTGCTCTCCAACTAAAGATCTCTGCTGAGACATTCGAATACTGAGTAAGTTTCAAATGCATCTTGAACTACTTGTTCATCCTGCCGCCATAAAGATACAGCCTATTGGAGTGCTTGTTCTGTGAGGAAGGAGATAATAAAGGAGATTTTTGATTTATCAGTGGAAAAGTGATATTGCTGCATCTCCAGGGCAAGTGAGCATTGTAGGAGAAATCCACTGCATGCATCTAGAGAAGTGCACCTGAGTTACCATGGAAGTTGTGGTGGATGCCGGTCCTGGATTGTGTGCTTATTGTAGAGCTTGTGGGTTGAAAATCCGACAAAGGAAATCCAGCAGTTCTTGTGGAACAGATCCATATCTGATGGGTTCATGTTGGTATGATATGGTCTTTTGTAACAATAATTCAGACTTGGAGACAGAGAATGATTAACCACACAGGTGTATTTATTAAAGCACAACACAGGCAAGTAGAAAGATACTGTGTAACTTATAGTCCTTAATTAAATGGTAGAGAGTAATGATATTGGTTTCCTTTTACCAGGTACTGGAGAGAGTTCATGAGAGTAGGATATGATGATGGTTCCAAGAGCTGGTAAATCATAGGTATAATGGAGATGGAGATCGCTGACATAACATTAGGAGCATAGGGGAGACCAAACAATGACTATGTTTAAATGTGCACCAATAATGCGAGTAAGGACTGAATCACAGTAAGATGTTTACATGACAGGAGCTAAGCTCTTCACTCCTGTTTACGTGCAGTTCTTATTTTCTGATTATTCACAGCCCATTGCAGAGCACAAATGACAAACTTGCATATACCATACACTGTTTCATACCATTCACTGCCATGATGAATACAGAAGTATTAAAGGATAATTCCGGTATTTAACACTTTGAGTCTCATTTCTGTTTTGTTTTGGATGAACTACAGTGATGGACACTGTATTTTGACAATGGGTCGTGTCTTGACTTTTTGACTCGTTTAGAAGCGTCTCTTGACTGCTTCAGAATGGAAGTCAATGGCCATGCACAAACATGTCATTAAAACAACACTTAACGTTCATTTTCAAAACTGTACTACTCACCGAGTGGTTTGTGGTGTTCGTTGATGATTAAAAACAAGTTGTGTTGCGAAATACAGTTTCTGTCGTGTTTTATTTGGCATTTTGTAAAATTCCATTGACTTCTCTTGGAAGACTCATTGCTCGCTGATATATCACTCCGCTGCCGGGAAACAGAAAAGGGTCTGTTTACATGTGGTTGTAGTTTTTTCGCTCGGTTTCTCTTAGAAGAAATATTTCCCATATTTGTAGGGCGGGACAAGAATATTCAAATATTCGTTCCGTGGGTTGACATTCGATTTTCAGTTTTGACATTCGAATATATATATAAATATTTTACAGCGTTAATGCAGAGCTTTTGCCAAGCAGGAAGTGCGCTTAACGCTCCTGCTCTATAGGTGGCGCAGAGAGACCAACATCCATAACCAACAGCCACCAAACGCCACCAGTGGAAGAGATCCCCTCGAACGACATTCACGCTAATAGTGTTGTAAATAACGTTCAGTTTCTTGCAAAAACTGATTGATTTGCTTCACAAGACGTCAATATGTCACACGGAGTTATGGGGGATTACTGTTGTATTGGATGTATATGCTTTAGCTCTTAAAGTGTGCGGATCGGTTGACTTGCATGACGGAGCACTGGGGTTTCTGCAAAATATCTTTTTTATTGTTCTGCTGATGAAAAACATATTGGATGGTGTAAGTGTTATAAATAAACTTGATTTTGAAAGTATGCTACCGTTTTATTACAGTTTGTTGAACTTCATTCATTTATTTTCGTTGTTTTATTTAAATGGCCTACCCTTTACGTTGTCAGTAATTTCTGTGCCGCTTATTTCTGATACGGGAATGTTTGTTTGTTAGAAAAATTTTAGGCTAACTTATTCAAAGTATTGCTCTTGTGTTTTGTTTCACTAATGCTGTTCTCGCAGGACGCGTGACAGGCACGCCGCTTCCGGCTTGCGCTGTTCTGTAGTATTTTTAAAGTTTATTAATTCTAAACGTGTCACATGTCCATATTGCATGAAAAACAGGCACTACACTCCCTTGGGTCCGCAGCAACACATACGCCACATAATAAAACTGCAGACAGACAGACACACACAGAGATTCCTGCCTTTATTAAAGAGAAAAATATGTTCAGCCCCTCCTTCTGAAGCTTCGAATATTTAATTTGATTTCTACTAGAGCTTCGAAGCTCAAAAAATGGTATTCGGAACAGCCCTACATATTTGCTGGCTCTGTGACCAGCTTTAGGTTTGAAGTTGAGCTCGATTGTGACTGTCTATACGCTAGACACCGAGCGTACTTGTATGGCAAAGTGGTTGTCGCCATCAAGTGGTCGGGAGTGTGCTAACGCTTCAGACTCAAATATAGAGCGGAAGTATATACGCGGTTGTGAGGTATCTGAAAAAAATAGTTCCACTATAGCAAATAACACGGATTGAAATCATACATTGCGCCAATATATTTGTTTTTAATCATCAACGAACACCACAAACAACTCGGTGAGTAGTACAGTTTTGAAAATGAACATTAAGTGTTGTTTTAATTACATGTTTGTGCATGGTCATTGACTTCTATTCTGAAGCAGTCAAGAGATGCTTCTAAACGAGTCAAAAACTCAAGACACGACCCATTGTCAAAATTTCTGTGTCCATCACTGTAGTTCATCCAAAACAAACCAGAAATGAGACTCAAAGTGTTAAATACAGGAATTATCCTTTAAGACATTGCCTGTAACGGATTTATACACTGCTGTGGTATTATTATGAGCTGTTTCTGGATGAAGGCATTGTTGACAAAGTTCAGGAAAACCTTCCTAATGTCAAGTTTAGAATGAATTTGCGCTTAAGGTGTGTGACTAAAACACATGCACTTCAGTTAGTGCGGTATAGATGCGGTTAAATACACAAATGTGTTGTTGCATTCAAATTTGCTTTATTTAAAGTTTTATTCATCCTCACCACAGCCTCACCCAATAAACGGTGGAAATATTTTATTTTAAAACGGCTCATCCACAGTGTTGGGGGTAACGAGTTACAAAGTAACGGATTACAGTAACTACATTACTTTTTGGGTAACGAAGTAAAGTAACGCATTACACTAATAATATTGGTAACTACACTACTTTACTAGACTATAGGAACGCGCTTTCCTGCGTTACCCAAGCAGTGTTTGCCTGGGTGTATTTAAGTGGTGCGTGCATGCGTGTCCCTGTACGTGTGCCTTTGCCATAGAGATTGATTTGACGGAGCTGCTGGTGCAAAGGGGAGCGGGAAATGAAGACGGAGGGTTCCAGCCACTGGGGCGATATTCACATTACTTTCAGCGTATTGCTCGAAAGGACAAAAATATTCGTGTGAAATGCACACTATGCCCACACGACAAGCGTCTTTCAACTGCTGACAACGCGATGAGCAACCTGTCTGAGCATTTGTAAGCCCAGCTTAACTTACCGGTCAGGGATCGAGAGGTCCGAACCCGAAGACGGAATTAGGTAATGAACCTCAATCGAGTCAGAGCCAGAGCATAATTCTTTTAAAGAAATTATTTGAACGTAACCCGAACAGCAATGTCGCGTGCGCTCAATTTATAGAAAAAAGCCAGGAGTCAGGACCGCTGTTTTCTTCATAATCTTACTTCCAAATCTAATCCTATAAACTTTTCGGTGTTTGATGTATCGCTGTTACCGCCCTGCCAGACTGTCTTAAATAGAGAAATAAGTTAATTCCTTGATTTGCGTTGTTGATTCATTTATAAATAATTCCCCCAAGGTTTATGCGCAAAAAACATTAAAATGAATAGAACGTGATGATTACGTCTTTCTTTGGTGAACAAATAATAAAATAAATAAGCCTATATGAAATGTGTTTCCCTTAAATAATAAGCAAATTAACAAAACGAATTCAAAAGTAGCCTATAGCCTATATGAGTTTATTTTTTGTGTGACGTGCTCCCAAACCGATGCAGCACAAAACACTTTTTACCTATTTAAAAAAGCACAATGTTTTGTTATTATTGCGAGTGTAACTTTACATAAATAAATGTACACATTACAGTTTTGAATGTTGTTTTACTTTTATTTGTATGACCATAATTTAAGGTCATTTAAGGTAATGCAAAATGCAAGCTCCTCACGCGTTTCATGCCATCACCCGCGTGGGTTTACACAGGGCAGCGAGAAAGAGACATTAAACTTTAAACATTTAACATTCTACTTGAGTTTTTTTGGACATCCCTTTGGAATCACTGCAATCATATCATCAATTTATAAGGTAATAATAAATATAAGCGCAGCGCTTATGAGTGTTCAAACACTGCTGACCGCTCAGCTGTCAATCAGCCGACCCTCACAAAGTTTCACATTAAATGATAATATATTTGAACAAGCATGGTCGTGTGCTTATTTCTGTCAATGTTCTGCATGAAAATCTTTAAAGGTTTCTACTTACATCACGATTTGCGGTGAAATAAATTGATGCTGATGTCGGATAACGGGTCAACTGTTATTTTAATCGCGCGGATGCGGGTTATCAAACAGGACTGTGCATGACTCGTATAAGGAAAATGGAATGACAACATGAAAATTATAAAATAGCCTACATGTTTATATTCTGTATGAAACCACCATGGGCGCTAAACTTGCGGTGTTAAAGGGACAGTTCACCCAAAAATAAAAAATTCTGTCATCATTAACTCTCCCTCATTTTGTTACAAACCTGTATAAATATCTTTGTTCTGATAAACACGAAGCAACATATTTTGAGAAATGTTAATAACCAAACCAAGCATGAGCCCATTCACTTCTATAGTAGGAAAAAATAATACTATGGAAGTGAATGGGGCTCATGAATGGTTTGGTTACAAACATTCCTCAAAATATTTTCATTCATGTTCACCAGAACAAAGACATTTATACAGGTTTGTAACAACATGAGAGTTACAAACCTGATTTACAAATAAATTATACAGAATTTTAATTTTTGGGCGAACTATAAATCCGATGGGGTCAAAAATTAGGGTGCACCTAATTTTTGTGCTGGTGCACCTAAGAAAAAATGTTAGGCGCACCAGTGCAACCAGTGCAAAAAGTTAGTCTAGAGCCCTGGCCGGTCATTTAAAGTAGTCACTCATCATCAGCCGACCCCGCCTAAACCATGTCCATGTATCTATGTGGTAAATTAAGAAAAGGGAAAGTAAAGTAATAAGTAGTGAAGTTACTTTTCAAATGCAGTAACTAGTAAAGTAATCTCACTACAATTTTAAGAAGTAACTAGTAACTAATTACATTTTTTTGAGTAACTACCCCAACACTGCTCATCCAATTTGAAACCGAGAGCACATAACGCATGGGCTTACAAATACGGCCAAGGATTCTGCTGGAAAAGCCCCTTTCAGGGTCCCACTTAGAAATGTTGTCCAACCTGAGATGGTGCCAACACCATGTGACTGTGATTTATAGCATTAAGAACATGAGAAGGATTCAAGACAATGCAGCTTCTCCAGAGTAACTGCACAAAACTCTGATGACAACACAGCCATTTAAGATGGCAGACTCACTGATGACAACGTTGGCATGCGTTTCATTTTTATCTCAATACCTTTAGTGACAGCTCCATTTTCAACTCCTCTATTGAATACAAGCGGTAACTCTCACCGATCAGCCCACCCATTTTCTGTTTGCCAGACTGTTTTGTGTATGCTCCTTGTGAGTCTAGCGGCTCTTGCTGGACATCTGCTTCTAGTTCTATTTAGTTTTATCTTTGGTGTGACTTAAAACAATAATATATCAAAAGAATAATATAGGGTATGTTATCTCATGTAACATTAAAAATTTACACTATAAAGCCAGAAGGAGGTTGTGGAAATTATGTTTTTATAGGTATAAGAGCATGGTGATGTATTTTATATGCATGCAACCCTTATATTTACCTAAAAGTCTGTGTCTGTTATGCTTCATTACATTTCATTAAAAAAAGCTTGTTCTTGTACTAGCCATTGTATCTTTAATGACTGTGTAGTTTGGTTTTCTGTATACCAAAGACAAATACATGTTGCGATTTTCTAGTCCTTCATCAAATCACACCAGCATATAACATTGGATCAACCAGTGGTTTGCATTAGAAAGTTCCACGAGTAAACTGGGATCATGGTAAAACCACTTTTTCTTTCAATGCACCTTAGTTATAATGTGATATTGTTCCATGATTTTCTGATTTTTCTTTTTTTTCTATGTAAAGCTGCTTTCAACCAATGAACCATTGTGAATAGCGCTATGTATATAAAATAACATTTAAAATGATTCGCAAAACATCGTGAGTGCCATTTGTCCTGTGTGAGGCTGTAATCTGCCACTCAAAGGCTGCTGTTAAAACTGGTGGCCAAGTTTTTTTTAGATGTGCAGAGAGTGCACTTCAGGGCAGGTTTCTTTGACAGTATTGTCAACTAAAGATGCTGAACCACACAGCATGAAGTGCTTTTCACAAGAAGCTAAACAATGGATCCAAAGACATGAAGGATCTCAACAGCACAAAGGAGGTGGCAAAAAAGAATGGTTTTCATGCTGCTGGAAGCAACATGATGATTGCACACAGTTATGGCGCTCAGACCAGTTATAGGAGATGTTGGGGTCATTGAAAACACTGTTAAAACATTGTATTTCTCCAGGGGTGGAAAGTAACTAGGCCTACTCACTCAATAACTACTCACATTACTACAATTAAGTAATTTTTTTAGGTATTTTGACTTTCATGAGTATATTTTTAAGTCTGTAGTTTAACTTGTACTTGAGTATTAAGATGAGTAAATTAGGCAGAGTAATCTACTTTGCTACTTTAAATAATAACATTCGTTACTGAGTACAGTAGTGCACAAAACATTTTCATTAACAGCCTTTCTCTTATGACTAATAAGACGAGATGATACCCACATCATTAAACATTAACGATCTATATAGCAGTGCAATGCATGAGGGAGTGGAGCTCTGTGACTTGAAGCACTGTTCATTTGCCCTCACAGGCTGAGTTGTCGCTTTATCAGCTGAAACAGCACAGTAGGCTGCATGAGTGGATTGGATTCCCGATCCCAGCAGAAAGCATTGTGTTATCAGTTTGCTACAGATCAAGATCCGCTGATTCCATTCCACTCTTTTAATTTCCCACTCGCTCACAGTCTGTCCGCTCACCGGTTCATCTCATTGACAGGTAGATGCATTGATTACAGTTTACAATACAGACAGTGTTTCATCTGCCGAGGTAGTACTTGGTCAGTTTGTGTAGTATTTCTGGCTGCAATATATTGTTTTTGCTCCTGGTCTACTGAAGAGCTCGTTATAGTTGTGCGTAGGTCCTACGGCGTAGCCGCAACAGCGTAGGTTTCCACGTCGGTTATCATTTATATTTTTGCGTTGTTGTCCGTGTCGATGTGCAAACACACGCGCAGACCGCTGGTAGGCAGTATACATGAGTATAAACAAAGTAGCAGCACGACCGTCAAAGAAGAAGAAGAAGCTTGGTAAGTTAACCCACAAACGAAGAAGAAACAGCAACTTGTTGTGTATGATTTGAGAATAAACAGTGACTTTTGTTGCAGTTTGAGTTAAATCATTCCAAAACTTGGCTCATCTTTGTTTTCACCGTCGCAAACAGAAATACCTACATATCAAGCAGTTTTTTACCTGATGGGAGGGGTTCTGGTGGACCAATCACAGCGCTTGCGGTCTGCGAGGAACTGACGCGCTGTTAAAATTTTGCGAGGTGCACGTCAGGCTACACACAGGCTACGGATAACCTATGGCGTAGCTATGGCGTAGAGCTTACGCACGACTATAAATCTGTTCTCACTGCAGACAAAAGTCACCCAAATCCGACATTTTTGCCCATATGTGACCCATATCTGATTTTCTTATGAGAGTGCACCATTTTTTTCAAATCAAACCCGGGCGCCTTTCATATGTGGTGTGTGTATCCAATTTAGGATCACATATAAAAGTGACCTGGGAAATTATCATTGACAATAAAACTGAAACATCATTCAAAACTTTAGAAGGTCTTTAACTCGTCAATAGCGTGGGGGTGTGGTGATCTCTGCTCAATTCAGGTAATGAATTAACATGAGAAAGACAATACCTCTACTTCTTCTCAGTTTACACAAAGTAAGATTATTTGTTTTTGATTTCACTTACATAATTTAAAAGTAGACATTGCGAGCATTATTTAGACATTTATGTTTTGTTGTCTGACAAGTATTCGTTAAGTTACATTTCATTTTTTTGACTCGTTTCTAAAAGGAGTGGAGTGGGGAGTGAGCGAGGAGCGGAGCATCTGAAATATAGAGCGCAGAGCGGGTTTGTATGCAAAGGCTGGATCGATCACTATGTCATGCTCCGGTACCACTATGATCACTCAAAATCCAAATATACAGGCACGGGTCAAACACAGGCAGATAAACAGGCAGAATACAGATAACAGAATACAGAAACAAAGTACAGGGAATCAGGTTGGTTGGGCTAAGCATTAATCAGCCCGGAACAGGTGAACAGGAAGTGACTTAAATACAAAACAGACAGGAAGTGTGAACTGTGACATGACATGATGTATTTCAAAATAAAAGTCCAAACAGAGCAGGATATCAAAATACAAGTACAAATAACAAAAATACACAGAACACAGAACAAAACCATTACAGGGCCAAACACACCGCAACCGCAGACCCTGCGACAGAATAGAGGTGACAACGATTTTTATCTACAGCAGTCACGCAACAAACCAGCTCCACTGTAATGTAGGCAGTGTGTCCCAGGTGTAAGGCTTCAGTTGAAAATGGCAGGTGTTAGGCATGCAGAGGAATTTTAAATTTGAGCTAGCATGGAGCAATATTACTGGAGGGTGTTGAAAATAGGTGAGCAGGGAGCGGAATTGAGCAAAGCAGTCTGGTCCGACTTTGAGCATAGAAGCGGGCTTAGCGTACACCCACGTGAGCCGGTAGTGGAATTTCTCACTGCTCAGCTCCGCTCACATGCTCTGGAGATAACAGAATGTGCATGTTTATTTTCTTAAAGGAACAGTATGTAAGAAATGTATATCAATTAATCATAAAATGGCACTGATATGTCACTAGACATTAAGAAATCATTTTAATTTCAAATACTTATATCACTGACAACAGTGGTCTGGCCAGAATATTGTCATTTAAAAAGTGGAGTTGCAGCCCTCAACTGATGTTTATGTTGTCATGTGTATTGGTCACCAGTTGTGTGATTGCAGTACCAGTTTTGGCCACAATCCTACATATGTGACCCGCTCTGGCTAAATGAGTCGGAAGTCGCAACGTTCTGTTTTAAGATATGAGCCGATAATGTGGAAAAACAATGAAATTATCAAAAAAATATTTTTAGCTAATTTCAAAGAAAAGACATTAAAAAATTATCTCCCAAAGTTTTGTAGTACAAATAATTGAGTAAAGGTGTTTAAATGACTATTAAAGTTGAAACAGTGTTACTAAATTCGCTGGAAATGAACATTGCTTTTCTCAAATCCTCTCATCACCTCCGAGCATTTCCCGGCCATCCCCTGAACTGTCACTATCTCTCCAAATATGGTGTTACGCGTTGTTCAGAAATCTTCATAAACGCTGATCATTTGTCAATGGGAAACCCCGGGGCACGTTAATCCACCCACTTTCAGCACAAACCATAAAAATGACATTACAACAATGAAATGTTTGCCGTTCCTAAACTATTTTGTGAAAGATCTGAATTTATTGTCCAAATATTAGAACTAAGATAAGTAAAAAAATAAAAAGTGTTAACAAATGTTCAAGTACAGTGGAACTGAAATGTTATGAACACAATCTTTAAGAAATCTTTAAATTGGCATTATACACAAAAAATGCATTATACACAAATTGATAAACGAATGTTATTGACTAACAACCCTTTAATATACAGTAAGAGAAAAATCATGTTCATCAATATCATCTTGAAATCATGTGAATGTATTCAAGTAAAAATATGAACTTGATGAACATAAAGTGAGCTCTTTAAGAAACAATGCTAAAGAATCCAGAGCAGTATTCAGAATATATTTAAAACATTGATTAATAAATAAAAAGCAATTTGCATACACACAAGTGGGAGAGTGTTTGGTTTACCCTTGATAGGTGAAAGGTCTATTCTATCTATCAGGCCGTATGGTGTTTACAGCAGATGCCAAATATATATATGATCACGCTGGGTAATTAACAAACGATGTTCCAGCTAAAAAGAGTGCACAGGACGGGCGATGCATTGCCTCCAGAAGTGTCCACAGGGTGGACCACCAGAGGAGCTGCTGTAATGTGCTCTGATGAATGGACCGAGTCTTGCACTGAGCAGGTGGACACACACACACACATTCATACCCTCTCACTCTCTCACAAACACTCTCTCTCTTTCTCTCTCTCTCTCTCTCTCTCTCTCTCTCTCACACACGCACACACATGCACACACACGCACACACACACACACACACACACACGGCAGTAGTTTCTCATCCTGCACAGGCTGTTGTTCAGCTGCAAGGTGAAAGATGGCAAACAGAGGGCAATTCTTATCCTCCAGACTAACAGCCCAGAATGCAGGAGGCCTGGCAATTAGTCCCATATGAAGAACTGATACCCCATGAGTTTCTTTGAATTCATTTGTTCCCTGCTCTCCTTCGTATTGCCATCTGAATTATAAACAGGACCTTAGTCAATACATAAAAGCTATGGAATCAGTCCTCGACTAACTATGGCCTTATGAAATAATGTGTTATTAAGAACAAAGCCTAAATCTAAGAGTAACAATGATACATTTATTGTTTGAATTAAGTCAAATATGAAGATGATCTGTTCATTGCAGTAAAATACCAAATGCAAATCCCAATATAAAAAAGTAATTTTTTGGTAGTTTTAAGATTTTTGGAATAAATTCAGTGCTAATTTCCCCTAGGTCTACTTTTAATCAGACTATACTATCATTTTCCATTTCTGCTTAATGAATCATACAAGTTATAGTCATATTACAAATGGCACTGCTTTGCAGGCTATTAGTTTGTTTCTTTAGGGGTCTAATAGAAGACATGCTTCATTTAGGAGCCGCTAGTATCCTGAAGCAATACAAAATGGATTGCATTGCATTTCCAACAGCTGCCATTTTCCAGGCATCTCTTCAGTAGAGTTGTAATATAATGCAGTTGGCTAAAGTTATTACTCCAGAGCAGACCCTTTTCACTTGACTGTAATGGCATGCCTGTCTTGGAGGGGCATTTTAAGTTTCAAGTCCTCTACTTCTATTTCGAATTGTGCTTAATTATAAAATGCATTTGCTTTCATCAGAGACATTTTCTCCAAATCCTGTGCTGTATTGTAAAGCAAACTTTAACTTTCACTTGATTTTATTTTGAGGCATCATCCTCTGTGAGAAACATTTATGTAATCAATGAATGCTATAAATGATATGACTGGTTGGGAATTTTTTTTTAGTACAAGTATAATGGCTCAGGATCTCACAGTAATGTTTTTAGAATAGGCAGTGGTGATCATTTTTTGTTTTTCAGTGGTTTAGAGATTTAGTTCATTAGTTGTTGATATTTGGGATGGTTTTGGACCAATTATGAATGGACATTGGGCTGGCTTTGTTATGCAACCCTGAAAGGACAATAATGGAGGCAAAAGCACAATTTTTTTTTTAAAGAGTTTTTATTTGTTAATTGTTGTTTTTCATAAAATGTGGGTTTTCATAAAAATAGTATTAAACCACAAACTAAGTGTCTGTTTTAAAGTAAGGGGGAAATTTACATTAACAAGGTTTTTATTACTGTAAACATGTTTATCACTTTCATATCATAATGACTTATTTATTTTGTTAATAATGAATAATGTTATCTCTCAAAAAGGTCTAAAGTTGAAGATTAAAATGAGTTTATTAATCTTTGAGTATGTAATGCTGAGGAAATTTTGTCAATGTAATGAATGGGAGTGTAACCATTCTCCCACCATCAGGTGGTACCCTCTCAACTGGACTATGGACACACACTCTGCTTCTACATCCACTTTCTTTTCAGTGTATATTTAAACCATGCCATTTCCTCTTTCAAGTATACTGCCCTCCAAAAGCTTAGTGCAGTAACTACGCAAACACCGAACCGAGAAAAATGCCCTTAGAGTTTTTACACCAGCCAGTCAAACATGTTACTGCAATTTTGGCACACACGTTTCTCTGAAATGGGACAAAATTGAACCAGGAGACTTTGTCACAAGACACATCAGATCTCACAAAGCCCATTTTAATCCTTTACTCAATTTTGACCAAATGCATAGTTACTGCGCTTTGCCTGTGTAGGGCAGTATAGAGGGTTTTCACCTACGTCATGGTTTGGTCAGTTAATTAACAAGATGCACGGCCATATTGGAGAAACTCAGATGTAAACAACAGCATGGATTGCATAGTTAATGTAGCATTTAAGACGTCGTCCTTCTAATTTATAATGTTGAAACCACAGAAAAAACTTGTGGAAGCTGCTAAATCATACAGAGAAGGACTTGGTAAGCAGAAAAGGGTGCGATATTTTGATCAAATAAAGTTATTAGGTGGTAAAGATCCTTATGAGCTGGCTCTTTGGTCGTGGACTGAGAATGTTGACAACATTTGTGTTTGTTCTTCCCATTTCTTAATATCTCAACTAACTTTGTAGTGTAATAGTATGGACTCATATTGATATTGTTGCTGTTTGTAAATTAAATTCTGATTATAATCTAATTTCATAATAGTATTTTAATAGTACTTTTTTACATTTACAATTTTTTTTGTAAAATGTTACTTACATTTAGTTACTCCTTAATTGGCCCTATATTCACGATGTGCGGATAAGAAATACCACTTGTGGTTGGTCAAACTTAGTCTTGCATAGCCAATACTGAAGGTCTGGTGTTTTTTGCCGCTTTTTCTTTAGAAAGCCCGCCCACGAGGCTTTTACCGACATGTCAAACAACCAATCACAGCATCACTTTTCTGACTCCCCACAATAACGAGCCGGCTGGCAACAAGTCAGTTATTGAAATAGCCGCAACTGAATAGCATCTAAATAATCAACATTACTCACCACAGAACAACGTTGTGCACTTCATCAACAGCTACACTGAGACGCTCCCTGTAAACATCTGTTTGAAGCATATCTCTTCACTTTTTAACACCTACAAGCAATTCAGGAGACCTGAACTTTTTGACTCCACTAACTACCTCAAGCAAAACTCTTGGACGTCTTTAAGAGAGTCTATGCCGCGAACTTTGCATATTTTTGAGATTCCAATGTTTAGCTGATCATAATAACTGGTCATTATTATCCACGTGAACAAGACTGATTCTCTTTCTCAATGGAAAGTCAGAGCTTTGTTTTCCAGGGACAGAAACTAATCGCGACACTCCTGGAAATTTGGTTTAGTTCAACGAATCAAAAGACAACTTCGACATTCCCACAGGGTTTCCAGGAAAGTGTACGATAAACATCAGACGTTTAGACAACATTCTGTGGGCGTGATGTCTGAGGCTGAGACTAGGCCAAACTTAACCAAGATATCAGTTTGTTGACAACATTTGTGTTTGTCTATAACTTTGGCAGTCTGTAGTTCTCCAAATGTTTTTCCTGGTCCGATCGATTAGTAGATCCCAAAACACGACAGTAATTGAAAATTTTTAGCAGCAAAAATGTGCAAGGTCTTTTCGGTTCAATGGCATTGTTTACGCTTAGTATCGCCAATATGGTCGACTTCCGGATTGATGACGTGTCGTGAAACCCCTCTATTGTCAGTTTAATCTTCGTACCAAGCATTCATAGTCATTGCCATTGTTTCACATTTCATATTTATGTTTCCGTGTTATGACCAGTTCTTGGATTACTGCTTTTGGATTACCCTTTTGCCTTGTTTGCCTGTTTGTTTTTTAAATAAATCTTTGCATTTGGATTGAAGTCTTGCTCGTTACAGAATACTTTGCCACAAACCAGAATCCAGCAGAAGTTTGTTTATTGCATTAAGAACATGAATCCAGGAGTTTTATTACTAGAGTTACGACAATGTAATTGTCCCATTCAAGCTTACGTTGAAGAGTTTTGCAACCTGTGCTACCAGGTACAATTTAATGACACTGCTTTTTTGTGTGGCCACCGCCACGTCTAAACTTGTTCCCAAGATGGACACCACCACACCAGAGCCCACAGCCAAGATGGTCGTTTCCTTAAATATTTTTTGGGGGGAGGGTAAGAAGGGACGATTCGGAAAGCGTCGAGGACACTGCCAGCAAGGCGGAGATCGCAGAGGACACTGCCAGTGAAGCGGAGAGGGCAGAGGATTTTGGAATCCCCATTTGTCTTGTTTGCCTGTTTGTTTTTTAAATAAACCTCTACATTTGGATTTTACCCAAAGTCTTTTTATATATATTTTGACATTTAAAGATGTTTTACTATTTAAAAGCTGCACAAACCTTTTTTAATCAAGGCTTAAAATATCAAAATCAAAAAGGTTATATTATTAAAATTCTGTAGTAGTGTGTGCCTTTTGCACTTTTAAAAGCACACTTCTACATGTGAATACCCTAATATAGTGCCTTTGGTTATAAAAATAATTGTTAATTACAGCCCTAGAACTATCAAAAGTTTGGCAAAAATGAAAATTATTCCATGATTTACTCACCCTTTAACCATTCTTTTGCCATCTCTCACTCTTCCTCTTGACCCTGACTGAGCAAGCACATGCATGTCCACTGCTCAACCTAAGTGCTGCCTCTTTTTGCAAAAGCTAGAAGTAAAGGCTGTGCATTCGTCGGTGCACATATGCTCACATACACTTCAAAAATAAACTATACTCTGTGCTTAAGCGGCGTTGCAAGTTAATTAACTCTTACCCCACCATTGACGAGTTATCTTGTCAATAGAGAGAAAACGTTTCCCTGCCAATGACGCTTCCCTGATTCCCAGGTTTTACGATAATATAATTCTGTTAATATGCAATAGGTGGCACTTTAACCCAACTGAAGCATCAACTAATTTAAAACTAATTTGTTTTGATTCATCACTCTGAATCTGATCTCTTTTTCTTGTTATGTTTGTTTGATAGCAGAGGGTCTGTTCTTTTATTTGATATATTGTATGTTTATATAATTATAGAAGAAAACTTTCTAGAAGGCATTTTGTGTAAGAAAATAGAAGGTCGGATTAATATCCGTTTTGGCCAAAACCAAACATGTATGTGGTCGAATGTAAATGGAACAGTTTTAACAAATCAGCTATCCATTTAGAGAAGTGACCCAGTGTAAAAAGGCTTTATAATGTCTGCTGGAATGTTAAAACATGTTCATTGTTAAATAATGTGAAATAAATATAATAAAAGCACATTGAAACTTATGCAATGGTGATAGAATTGGCAATTTAATTAGGAAAATAAGAAAGAAAAAACATTTTGGTATTTGGTATTCGGTTGAGTGTTTCATTTTATTTTGCTTCGGACAATATTTTTTATTTTTAGATTTATCCTTACAACTTGCAAGTGTTAATCAACAATGTTTAAATTCAGAGAATTTAGTTTTAAAAAGCACTCCATCCACTTCATTGGGTCGCTGGTCAATGGTGTCGCATCAGACTTATTCTTGGTTTCTGATATTGCTGCCATACCATAAAAACCATACTGTAGGTGTGTTTGACATCATGTGTCAGAACAATCAGTGTGTGGCATTAAAAGTGTCATGAGAGTGTCAAAAGCAGTACTGCTATGTCGCTCTCGTGATACCTTCATGTCATACACCATATGGTCCATATGCAGAAATGGTATTTAAAGCGTCCATCACGCCAATCTGACAGTGCATTTGTTAAGAAAAAACACAGTACGCAGTACAAAAAGCCATTTTTTTTAACAACATACATGAAGAGTAGAAAAGGAAAGACTAGAAGAAACAGAAGTTTAGGTGCTACAATTGCAGGGTTATGTGAAAGAGAAGTGTCTTAAAACCATTCTTGAAGATGGTTAACTATTCGGGTGATCTTGTGGTGATGGGCAGATCATTGCACCAGTGGGGAACAATTCAGAAGAAGTTGCGTGAGATGGATTTCGTGCCTTTTTGTGATGGCACCACAAGCCGTCATTCCCTTGCAGAGCGCATACATCTGGAGGGTGTGTATGACCGAATTAGTGAGTGTAGGTATAGGGGTGCATATCTAGGGATCGTCTTGTAGGCTAACAGCAGAGCTTTGAACTTGATGTTGGGAGCTATAGGAAGCCAATGTAAACTGAAAGGAGAGGTGTGTTGTGCGGTCTCTTCAGCTTATTAAAGACCACACTGACTGCCGCATTCTGGATTATGGACTCTATCAAAACTACAACTCCCATTATTTCAAGCTCTTTTACAGCATCATGCAGCTGTTGTTGTTGTTGTCGTTTGGCGAGTCTAGCGGTGAGAACTACATATCGCTTTTTTAAGCCAGTTATGTTCTGACCTTGTTTATTTATTCTCTTGTGCTTGAGATGAATCCATTCCAACCCATTCTCACTTCCACATGAAGTGGTTGTTGCAATGTACTGTCTCTTACAGAGTGTTAAATGTAAATGAATTTGATAGATTGGCCTACGCCACATAAATGGCAGTTTGCAAATGTATGAAACTCTTGCAGTTTTTCTCAGTTAAACAAAGTTCCTGAGAAGTCCCACTGGCATTAAAAATCTGCTGCGAAAGAAAAGTTGCAGTGGCATTTCATGCTGCAAGACTCTGAATAGAAAGAAGGCAGAGTTTTATGACTAATGAAGTCTGACATACCATCATAATTCATCTCGTCTACATAATTCAGCCATACCAAATAACCCATCTCCACTTCTATAAGTCATCGTCAAAGCAGAGCAGCGTCGGGTGTCGTGATAATAAACTTCATTCTGCTCTCTTGTTTTTGCTTGAAAACGGCCACTCACTGACTTGAATGGGAATAGATTGCTGTCTGATTGCTTAAATAAAACATGAAGGATCTAATGAACATATTCAGACTGTGGCATATAACTCCAGTGCATTGATTAAACCTCCCCTGTTTGGCATTTGGATAATGAACAAACAGTGTAGAAAAATGGCAACTATTAACCTTTCCCCCCATTTTTTCCATCGCTATTAAAATAGTTCTGTTCTGAAACAGAATTCAAACAGATGTAGCATATATTTACACTGCATATAAAAGTTTCCTATTCTCTAGTCTTCTTGAATTTAATATTAATAATACAAACTTATATTCAGCTAAAATATGTTCAGCCTCAACAGGAAGGTTATCCAAAGTTGAGAAGGATTTCTGTGTTAAAAGGACAGATGGTATTTATTTGTTTTCACAAGTTTTCAATTTTGACAATACACTTTTCACAATATTCATAGGAAACTGTGTGTGAGATTTCTGTGATAAATAACGAAATCTTGATGTGCCTGAAATGTTCTTGGTACAGATGAAAAGATTCCCGTCTTCTGTCAATTCCACCCCATTTATGTCCTGTTAAAAATACCAGTATTGTTTTATTTTGCTCGACTGTAAGCTGTTTTGTTTCTTGAGCTTAACCAGCAAGTGAACTTTTGCTAATCTGCTTCATAAGCAACAACATGATGATATTCTTCCAGTTAGACTGAACTTGCATGGATGTGGTAACCTTCATGGGCCAAATTGCTTTACAGTTAGCAGTTATTGTAGACAAGACAAAAATACACAGAAAATAAACAATCATACATGTAAGATCAAGTCGTACAATTAAGAAAACCAATAGCAGTTGGCACAAAAGACTTTAAAAAAATCTGTTTGTCCTACATTGTATATCTACGGGTGGAAAAACAAGAATAAAACACTCTCATAAAAATATCATCAACATTAAAACAAAAAAGTTTCTATTAAAAATGCATGTGTTGGTAGGCTATTTTACATACAGCATCCACCTAAACCAAATGTCAACTTCTCATCTGTGACCATGCCAAAATATTTATACTACTGACTCAACTCATCCTTTATTACACAATAACCTTATTAAAGCTGATGTGCTGACACATTCTACCAAGATCAATTCATTTCACCATAACTCTTCAACCATTTGCACTGTCAGTAAAATACGAATTCCTCCTAATAGTAGACAAGTTGTGCTTTTTGACAATATATGGTATATTATGGTTATAATCAGTCAATAGTTTGCTGCTGTTTTCTGGACAGCTAAAGTGGCAGATTTAAACAATAGAGCTCATTATGTTAAAGTGCAATAGATTAAAATGAAGGGAGTGAAAACGGCTGAAGCAAAAAAAAAACTGAAAATGAAAACGGTGTACATCAGTAACACTAAAATCACTTGTATGTACTACAACCACAGCATATTTTTAAAGGCTAAAGTGTTAGATTCATTTGATCACTTTTTTATTATTTCTAAATAATTTTTTTTTAATGTAAAGTCTATTTACATAACGTAATGATCAATGATTGTCATTTATTGAAAGCAATTTGTTTCTGAAAAAATGATACCTTATACTTGATGATACCACATTGTTTTAGAATTCAACATAAAAAAATAAATGAGTTGGAATGCTCACAGTCTAAATTTGAGCCACAGACGAAAGAAACTATAAAATATACTTTTTATGAAAACCTCAATTTCAACCAAAATTAATAAAGCCTTCGTCTAGCAATCTTCATGCTCTAAATAGTTATTTAACATCTAAAATGATCTTTATTTGTATGAAATCTTAGAGGTGTACCGTCCCTAACTCATTCCCTGGCAGCCTTTACAAAAGTTTCACAAAATGCCTTCCAGGAAAATTTTCTTTTAAAAATATATAAATAAGCAAATATATCAAATGAAAGAACAGACCCCACTGCTTTAAACAAACAACACTAAGAAAACCCTGTTTCATCCTATCTATATTTTTTCATCCTATCTCTGTTTATAAACTCTTAAATATGGGTATTTTTTTACAAAAATAAAAAATTTTGAGCAAAAAGGTGAAATAATTGCATTTTTGTGAAGGAATTTTGGTAACACTTTACAATAAGGTTCATTAGTTAACAACATTAGTTAACATGAACTAATAATGAACTGCACTCATACAGCATTTATTAATCTTTGTTAATGTTAATTTCAACAATTACGAATACTTTTTTAAAATCTTGTTAACGTTAGTTAATGCACCGTGAACTAACATGAACAAACAATTAAAAGCTTTATTTCTATTAACTAACATAAACAAAGATTAATAAATACTGTAACAAATGTATTGCTCATGGTTTGTTCATGTTAGTTAATACATTAACTAATTTTAACTAATGAACCTTATTGTAAAGTGTTACCGGAATTTTGTTAGAGATCAGATTCAGAACGATTATCAAAAAATAAACGGAGTGTAAAATTAATAAATAATGTTTTGCTTCAGTTTTTTATAAATAATTTGATAATTGCGGTATTACAGATTACCATAAAACTCATCAGAAACCCGTTTTTTTTCTAGGCAAAGGTTTTCTCTTAATTTACGAGATAACTCATCAATGGCAGGAAAAGAGTTAATGCTTAATCCAATACAAAGATCCGTGTCCATCCACATGCATTCCTGCCATTTTGGTTTTAAAACATGCAGGAATTAGAAAATAGAGTGCAGGATTTGCTTGATGTTAAAATAGCTATTAAGAGAGATAAAGTTCGGGACCTGATTGATATTAAAAGACTTATTAAGAGCAATAAGACAATCTGCTATATACACATATACAGAATTACAGTTTTAAAAATTTCTACTTGACAAGAATTCAGGCAGATATAATCTGTTAAGTGAAAGTTTGACTAACTATTTTGACAAGTTAACTCATCAATTAAGAGAAAACACTTCTCTGCCAATGACGAGTTTTTCCCACAATCCGTAATTCCGCTATTACCCACCAGGTTACTCAACTTATAAAACCCGGAAGCAACCCCTTAGGGCAAACAAACAGTTAGAACTAGTGATAAAAAGAGAACAAATGAAAGTGGGATGAAAAGGTTTTTTCAGAGGATCTGTTATTTCATTTAATATATTGTATATTTATATATTTAAAGAAGAACATTTCTGGTAGGCATTAAAATTGTGTAAAAATCATAAAAAATGCTGGCGCTGGCTGGCAACTTTTTTTTTTAAATGAAGACTGGGAAGGAGTTAACTGTTGGTAAAAGTATCTGATGTGTAACATTACATTAGATCCTTGCATTATAGTGGAGCTTAAAGTTGTCTGTCTCAATGTCAATCAATCAAACAAAAGAATCATCATTTTGAGATTTTTGAATTGAAAATATCAAATTACTCATTTTTGAAAAGGTGCTTATTCCGACTCATTCTACCAGCACGGGTCACAAATGTGTGCAAACAACCTATTTTTGCTTCAGGTTCTAAATGGTTAGGATCCAAAAAGGATGAATTATACCAGTTAATAGAATCGGCTAATACAGGAGCAGTGTTGGTATCATGACTCCTAAAAAGAGACACGATCACCAAATTATCAGCAAATTGTTAACCCAGGGTCCTTTCTAAAATGGTAAAGTCTTATTATCAGAATCCTGAGTTCTCTTTAGTCACACTAACACATCCAGATAACAATTCAGTTTGAGTAGTAAAATGTTGTATATTTTCAAGCTTTATAATGTTGAATAGACTTTAAAAGGCAGTGTGTTTATACGTGAAAGGCATCCATATCAATCCAGTTAATTTGTCATCATTATTCAGCATTTTTAATTGTTTCTCTGAAGCTAAACAAAGAACATTTCAGTGACTACAAAGTGCACGAATAGACTTTGTATTAACAGCTTAGGTGACTGCGGTCAATAACCTGCTTCAGTAACCCATGAGTAAAGAGGTCGTGCACTGTGATGAATGAGAATGTAAACAGTTGGCCCCTTGATACATTACACTTGCTTTGGCTAAAGCCACACAAAAAAATCTCTAAAAAAAGCTTATCCCGCTCTGGAGAACAAACCCCACGTGAATACATTTAAACAGATAAGTATCCTTACAGAAAACATTAAAAGACTATAAAAGACACTTAGACCAGTGAAGAAACACCACAGTGTTTAATAGGCAAGGTTTTGCAGGATGTCAGTAAATGCTTATGGTTTTGTCTTTAATGTTCACAGATACAACAGATGCATGGCCAGTGAGGAAGCTTGGCTCTAGTATCTCTCAAACAGTGTATCTTAATTGTTTAACTTGCACTTTATCTAAGCTTTAGTTCACAGATTTGTGACAGATAACAGATCTTTCATGCAATAAAGATTAGTGATCCTTCTATATCCATTGACATTGTGCTTTTCTTTTAGAACTCTAGTTTCACAGAATCTAGTCCAAGAATAAAATGACCACCTTACAGTTTGTTTGTGCAAGCACATTTTACGATGTAAAGTTACGTGTAAGGGATCAGTGCCCTCTTGTGGCCAGCAGCGTTTTACAATCTGTGGTTACATTTTAAGGTTTTTGCCTTACAAAATGAAGTGCTTCTAATCTACCATATATATTATTAAAGGTATAGCGGATGATTTTCCCGAATTATTTAAAAGAACCGCCCCTCGATATTTTTTAAAAAATGCACACGGCCACACGCAACACTCTCCCTCCCTCCTACCCAGAGGGAACGCCTGTTAAACGCGTGCACGAGACAGAGACAGAGCATGCAGGAGCTCAGTTCTTCTCTTCGCTCTGTTTACAAGTTTCTGTCGGCATGTTTACCGTGTCTGTGCGGTTCGTGACTTGTGCCAGGGCTAGCATAATCATAGCTTACATCAACTTTTACTAGCAGTGATTTTTAATGGATTCTCCAAATAGCATGACAAAATGTACCTTTCCAGTAGAAACTTCGCGTGGGAAGCCCAACCTGTCCTTTTAGCTCACGCCACTCGTGTGAAATAGTCTCCCATAAACATTCTGGTCTTGTTTCTTTCTTTATAGTCCTTTCTCTTCTTGTCATACAATTCGTAGACACTTTTTCTCTTGCGACCCTCAGACAGTTTGAAAAAAAAACACAGCGAGAACGCGAGCTTCAATGAATGGTTGAAACCGTAGCACAACACACATACACGTGAAAGTGCGCATGTGCAGCAAGCGAACCTAGAGGCGAGCACATTCGACGGTTATACGTCAACATATAATCAGAATGATTGACATCTGGGATGACCAATAGTCTTGATGATCCACCCGGAAAACGAAAATCTTCCGCTATACCTTTAATTTAAGTATGTATTTATAGTGGAATCAAATTCGCTTCACATTCTTAGGTGACGTAATGATGCAATTAGTCACTCTTGCATATTTTCTTTATAGAAAATCGATCGCTTGTCCTCAGTACATGTGGGATTTTTTAAGTACTTTTTGAAAAAAAGTTGTTACCGTTTTGTAAATAAATAGGTACATTATTTGCCCTAAATGCCTAAATAGTGTAATGTGTAGTGCTGTGGCAGATCGCAGTTGATCCTTGATCCATACGGATCACAATCCGTGGTTTGGCTCGCATGCATTTCGCGGACTAATATGCAAATGTAAATAGGGAAAGTTTATTATTTGCACATGTTTCAAAGGATTGCAAATGTTAACATTCAAGTGATTAAAAATGCTAAAGTGAGCAGATTTCTGTACACACATGCGGTTAAATGTGTCCGGTCCAGCTCCAGTTAGGCATAATCTTGCCTTCAAAGATCAGAACTCTTCATGTGTAAACTATAGACATAGCTGCGCTACTTTACGTGTCTCATACTGTAGTCCATTAATACGTTTGCTGAATAGAGCAAAGAAAAACAAAGTAACGTTTTTATATGAAGCGACTGCATCTTCTTCCTGAAGCGGCGTTTGGAATTTGCCCTTCCACCTGTGTGTGTGCACGCGTTCAAGTGCCCTCAGTAGGGCATATACGGAGAGATGCGTTTCAAAAAGTAGGCCAACATAAATTCTTTTTTGCTCTTGACAGGGCACGTACACACAAAATAATCTCCACATTATACTTTTTCTAATAAAAAAACATTTGTTTATGTCTTAAGTGAATTATAGAGTCAGAAACCAGTCTGTGCTTATTAGTTCTTAAAGAGACAGTAACCTTAATTAACCTTCTTAAGTATGTGTCATTAATGTGCATCAAACAACCCAAGACAAAGACTTAATGTGCAACTTTGTTCTTTTTTATAAATGTTTGTAATTTTTTTATTTGTTCTTATTAGATTTTCCCCACCCCTTTTTTTGTTGATCCAAAAAATTATCCGATCCATGCCTCAAAAATCTAATGTGATCCGAACCGTAAGTTTTGTTATCCGTCACAGCCCTAGTAATGTGTAATAAAATGAATCCTGGCTGTTACATATGTTCCCGAGACATTTTCATGTGTCAAACACAACTATGCAAAAAAGCATTATGGTATGCATCAACATTTGCATACAAAATATATAAGCATTTAAAGTGAACAGTTTAGCACGTGTGCTTAAAAAGTCTAGAATTTTCTTATATTATCCTACACTACACAGGGAATAATAGGCATTTTTTTGCCAGAAAACTTCTTGCATAAAATAGAAAAGCACTTTCAACGACCTGTATCTATGCATGTATATTTTCAAAAACTTCCCAGGGTCTTGAATTTTTTCCCCAGATTCACAAACTTTCAAGGATTTCAAGGACCCGTGGGAACCCTGTAAGAAGGTGACAAAATTATTTCTCATAAGTTAAAAATTAAAGAATTATCTGTTAAACATTTGAAAATGAGTTGAGAAGCATCTATGGTATATTGAAAAGCAAGGTCTCTGGAGAGTCGTTTGGTTAGTGATATTTACGTTCTGTGCGATCAAATGAGCAGTCTGGTGGTGGCACGTCTGCCACTAGCACGCCAAAGCCTGACTGCTGGGGGGAAAAAGTCAGGATCCGTTCAACAGCCTTGAACATTAAGTGCTGTGAAATGCTGATCTTCTGGAGAACTGAGAGGATCCTAGCAGTCTGGAACACGCAGATGCAGTCCTGGAGCCGGTGCAGAAGGTCCTTAACAATCTGGAACATGCAGATGAATGTCTGTTGAAGTAAAGGTTTGCTCTCCTGAGCGTCACCTTTTTCAGACATCGATGGTTGCCTTTCTGGACAAGAAGCTCAGAACTTGGTGTGATCTGCTTAGTCTCTGGTTAGCCAATACTTTTGCATAGCAATGGTGTTTCCTTCAGGAATTTTTACGATCACCATGGCACCTCTGTCACTACCAGTCACTTCTCTCCTCTTTCTCTGCTGCTGTTACTACAGTTAAAACATCATTCTATACCACCAGGGTAACTAACGCACCCAACACAAGGCAGCTGTTCAAAAGTTTTAACTCTCTCCTCTGTCCCCCTCCACCCACCTCCTCTTTGTCAGCTGATGGCTTTGCAAACTTTTCACCAACAAAACTTAACCATTTCTCTTCACCACATATCACAGAAAACTCTACACTTACATCTGACTTCCATTTCTCCTCTCCGCTCACTGACACTGAAGTTATTAAACTTCACTCCACCCACCCAACCACATGCTCCCTTGACCCAATCCCCTTCCATTTATTACAGGCCATTTTATAGGTCCTGGTCACACCACTGCTTAAAAAAGCCATGCTGAACCCCTCTCTTACTGACAGTTACAGACCCATCTCACTTCTTTCAGTTCATCACTTGAGAGAGCTGTTTTAACCAAGTATCCTAATTTATTTCTCCGAACAACTTACTCAATGACAAGCAGTCATGCTTCAAATGCAACCACTTCACCGAAACAATGTTGTTAGCGGTCACAGAAGCATTACGGCTAGCTAAGGCAGAATCCAAATCCTCGGTTCTGATCTTATTAGACCTATCAGCAGCCTTTGACACAGTCAATCATCAGACCCTACTTGCCACCATATCATCGCTAGGGATCACAGGTACTCCCCTCCAATGGTTTGTATCTCTAAGAAGGTTATGTGGTCCACAGTTCACCAGATGATAACTGGGTTCCCTCAGGGACCAGTGCTTGGTCCACTCCTTTTTTCCATCTGCACAACATCCTTAGGACCTATCATACAGACGCATGGATTCTCCGACCACTGCTATGCTGATGTCACACAGACTTTTCATTTCACCCAGGTGATCCCACCATAGCAGCACACATTACAGTCAGCTTGGATAAAGAAACATCATCTCCAGCTGAACCCCGCTAAGACAGAGTTGCTTGTTTTTCTGCCACAACCCAGGCAACAGCATGACCTATCCATTCAACTGGACACAACCATTTCTCCTTCCAAAACGGCAAGAAACCTTGTGTAGTCTTTGATGACAAACTGTCCTTCTCTTATAACATTGCAAAGACAGAGCAATCATGCCGTTTTGCATTATACAATATCAGGAAGATACGGCTATATCTTACAGAGCATGCTGCACAACTTCTTATTCAGGCCCTTGTAATCTCCAGGCTGGACTATTGCAATGCTCTTATTGCTGGCCTTCCTGGATGGTCTATTAAACTACTCCAATTAGTTCAGAACACAGCAGCTCCGATCATCTTCCAGGAGCCCAAAAGGGCTCATATAACGCCGCTCTTCGTTTCTTTCCACTGGCTACTGATTAAAGTGCGTATCAGGTACAAGTCGCTACTACTCACTCACAGAACATTCACTGGGACCGCACCGGCAAACTTTCACACATTCCTACACCGCATCCACAACCTTACGTTCAACAAATGAGCGGCATCTTGTGTTACCTTCACAAAGGGGGCCTAAATCATGTTACATTCAGAAAACAATTAAAAAAACCCACGTCTTCCAAATATACTTGACATAGATATTGATGGCACTTCTTTATCTCTTGGTTTGAGCTGTCTTAACTGAAAACAGCTTGCACTGACATACTGTATCTTAAAATATATTAGTGTCATGTTTTTTGTAAGGTATGTTTGTAAAAACTACTATATAATTAAGGTCTTATCCCGGTTTAATCTAAACCCCCCTGTCCAGGAAACCAACCCTTAATATTTTTAAGGCCACAAAGCCTCAAATATCCTGTCAGTACGACAAACGTTTTAACTGACCCATTTAAATGAGTAAATGTGTATAATGTTGAAAAACAAGCGTCTAATCACACTGCAGAGTATTCTATATATTTATGAATGTATAGGGGAACCAGAAGACACAGCTTATGTTTCACTTATGTTAACAGTGAAACACGCTAGAGGTCGGTGCAGTTTCTCAGACTGGCTTAAGCACTGACTGGACATAATGAGACCGGGCTCTGAGAGGACAACCCTTCTTTTAACAATGAGGAGGGATGTAGCTGCTCGTTCTCCGTTTGACAGCTCAAAGCCAAGTGTGAGCTGGATTCACTTCATTACACACACAGACTCAGCCATCATCATCTGAAACAGGTCTTTACGGTCAGGTCCAAGACTGCAGAAATAACACAGCTATTGTAAAATACATCGGTTTGGTTCAGTAAAGATATTTTTCATGTCCACTTCAGTAGCTCATTGCTTGAGATCAAAATTACTGACCAGAGAGAACGTCTGTCAGTTTTACTTGAATGAATGTTTTATCATAATTGGAACCTTTAAAAGAAAATGACATTTGGTTCTTACTATTCTTCATGTTGAAGATAAAAGTTCTGAAGTATATATAGCATGAATATGGTGCACAGAATGCAAATATTCTGAAACCATTGGTACACCCTACTACATATGCACATACAACAAACTTGCACATTAAAATGGTTGGGTTATTTTTAACCCATAATTGGTAAATATTGGACAGAAGACATGCTGGGTTAAAATGACCCAATGTTGAGTTGTTGTTCTGCAACCACATAACCCAGCAGTTGGGTTAAAACAACCCAGCTTTGGGTCAATTTCAATTTATTTTCTGTTCAATGTTTACCCAACATGGCTTAAAAATAACCCAGCCTTCTTTAAAGTGCAGGTTGATGTTTCATTTTCAGTGTGATAATAACGCAAATAATAATTCCTAAAACTATTAACAACAATCTCTTTCAGGATTTAGACAATTTTTCTACATTATTTTATAAGCGTTTATGACAATGCTCACTAATTTAAACATGTTGAATGATGTAATGCGTTTATGATGTCCCAAAGATGCTGTCTAGGTAAGCAGCTGACTAGGTTTGGAACAGATGTGTCCTTTTATTACTTTTGAAAGTAGGTAACTGTATAGTTTATCTATTTATTTAGCTAGTCAGTTATTTTTACTGAGATGTATGCAGAATATAAGATTTAAATGATACACAATAAAAGCACTTATAATTACAAACTCTGTCTCTCAGGCCGGCAGTAAAAGACAGCTGGATTGCTTGTCCCTGCGTATTTCATTTCAAGTACGGTTTAGCAATGACCTTGGCAGCTCATTAGCAATGAGCTGACAACCATTTTCGGCAAATGAGCAAAATAATAAGGGTAGAGTCTCAATTAATTGCAACCTGCTGCTGGTTAGGCATGTCATATACTCTCTCTCTCTCTCTCTCTCTCTCTCTCTCTCTCTCCCTCCCTCTATCTCTCTCTCTCTCTCTCTCTCTTTCCAGGTGGCCACTGCACATTGACTGAATGTCATACATAAACAAAACCTCAAATACAATAGATTTAGATTTATTTCAGATGGTCCTTTGGCTTTGTAATGTTATGTGATTCAATTCAATTCAACTTTCTTTATATAGCGCTGTTGCAAAGTAGCTTTACATGATATACAAAATCGAATATACATGGACATTAAACACAGACAAATCAAAGTTGAAGAATAGCAGAACTACAAAGAAAAACTACAAAGAAAAATTTCAGAATGGCGTTGTATGAAGTCCTTTAAAGTCGGTGTCATCTTTTCAATGGTGTTGGGTCATCTGACTTCTTTGTGGGAGTCTGGATCTGGCCTAAAGCTGGTGTAATTCCTGGGTGCCTCAGGATGGGAATACTGATGTGGAATTAGAAAGTTAATAAAACAGTTAATTATTTGTCTTTTAAAAGTAAGCACTGAGTACTCTCAACATTTTAAACTACAGCATGACAGTTCAAAGAGAGTTTGTTATGCACGTTATTCTTGATAAGAAATGTATTGTGATGTTTATCAGACTTTTATCTTTATCCTTCTAAAACAATTTTATAATTATTAAAAGGAAGTTGTAAATAACTGTCTCTTGTAATGCTCCCAGAAAATGTTATTCCCTATAATACACAACCTGAAAGCTAAAACAAAACTCGAGTTCAAAATAAACTTTACTCATGAGATGACTCAGTTGCTGTCATTTTTGTTCCTCATCATGGCCGTAGCCAGCTATGAGGTCACAGAGGTCCGGACCTCTGTAATTTTTTCATATTAAAAAATAAAATTTGAAGTTCTCTTAATGACTAATTCGTTTTTCAAAACGAATCCGCATATATAATTAAGTTTGGACAGTTTACAGTATAGTTTAGTGTAAAATGACGAAGATTGGCTTAAGATGCGACGGCGCGGATACAGAATTTGCAGTGTTGCCAGATCCTATTGTTAAAAATCCTCTTTAGACGTAGTGTTTTAGCAATTAATATGACACTCTGACATTATCTATAAAGTGATTGTTAGGTGTAGGTTAGTAGGCTATTAGCGATTTCTCAGATTTATTTCTGAAATACAAGGTTTGGACGAACTTTGTTTTTTAAGGCCAATTATTTTTGCTTGTTTTTCGTACCAATATCTGGCAACATGGAAACTGAAAGTTATCAAATACGATGCATCATTCAGCGCGAGCAGGTTGATACTACATTTGGTAAGATAAAAGCAGTAAGCATCATAATTGTGTCTGTAAGAGTATCAACAGTATCAACAACACTATCGAAAAACAGAAAATAACTCTGGTACAAAGATGTAGAAGAATAGGGATTAAATAAAATATGCCAAATATGTTAAAACAGGTAGCGTAAAACGGTAAAGCTAATCTCAACAAAACATAAGCATTAAGAATTCTGTTATTTCATTTAATTTAGAAGTTAACCTTTAACAAAGTCATGCTGAAAATAATAAGAGCACTAAACAAGTTCTTGTTTAAAATCTTGTAACGTTTTTGTTATATAATATTGCTTATTAAAATTATTACAAAAATAAACATTGCATGAAAAGTAATAAATAATCCAGCAGTCCCAGTCCATCCCCCAAAACAGAGTAAGTGTAAAAAGGTTAAGACAGAATATTTTAGATCCGAGGTAAAAATAAAGTATGCTTCAATGTACTTAACCACTTAAATACTAGCAAGTACATTTGTAAGTTATGTAAAGTTATGCTACAAATATACTTATTAAAAGTAAAGTTCTACTTGGACCAAAGTTATGATTACCATGAATATAATTGCCTGAATGTTAATCTACTCTCTAAGCTAAGTTTAATGAGTTCTTTTGCCAACATTAGTTAACATGTTAGCTAACGCTAGCTACATTAGCTGCTGTTGTCTTGGGACTTTCAGCTCCCCAACTTTATTTTTCGTCAGTTTACGACAAAGTTGAACATAGCGCCCTAACAATCAACTTTAAATAATTTGTTTTTATCTTTCATGTAGCATTTTATGAACGGAAAACCTACCCTTGAGTTTCCCAATCCCGTAAAAGATGTGCAATTTTATTAAATTATACATTTTATTTATTATATTATCTGTTCTGCAACTTTTAAGCCAAAGAAATTTCCTATTTGTGAATTCTGGTTATCACCAAAGGAAATAAAACATTATGATTCTCAAAATGGCTATTCTCAAAACAACAGAGAAATGTTACTTAGCTTTGAATGGCTTTGAAGCACATGTAGGTTTAGTAAGCTAACATACCCTTGTATTTTAACAAAATAGCTACTCGCAATAGACATTAAAGGTTCTCTAAGTGAATTCACGCATTTTAGACCATAAAATTTTTTTTGTTACATACATCAAACATCTCCTCACTATCTGTTTGCTTCCTGTCCACTGATCAAACTGTAAAAAAACGCGATCTCTGTAGACAGCCCAGCCTCCACAAACTGCAATAATAACAAACTGGCCAAACCTACACCAGAAACCATAACAAAGTGTTCTAACCAATAAACACATTTCAAAAATCAACACACAGATTCGCTTAGAGAACCTTTAATAGACCATACCATATGAAAGAGAGCTTACCCGGCAGTGCAAGAGCATGACTGCTCCACAAGGCTGTGCTGGTTGCATTTGAGTTACAGGTCATGTGGTTTCTCATTTTTTGCTTGAGACCAGTAACCATCAGCCTCAATAGTAGTCGTGTCTCCTTCATTGCGTAATTTTTTATTTTGAATATAGCCTCCACTGCATACTGTAACCCCTTTTGCCTCGTTCTGGAGGATATCGCGGAGGTATTGCTCCAAAGAAGGTCACTGACACACACGGGTATATCGCTTTCCTGTCATGGCAATCTGTCGCGCTGGTCATTTGTTTGTCGGAAGTAGCAACAGTAACTAAGGGGGGCGGGGTATGCGAAAGGCTAATTGTTTCTTGTGGTGTATATTTAAAATATTGAGCTATTATAAGCCCTTCTTAAAGCCTTTGTTATTTGTAACATGGTCATATTAGTAACAGTGTTGTTATTGGAGAAGAAAGTCAGCAGGTGTTTGAGAGAATGGCAGAGAGAGAGAGAGAGAGAGAGAGAGAGAGAGAGAGAGAGAGAGAGAGAGAGAGAGAGAGAGAGAGAGAGAGAGAGAGAAGATGACATGTCTGCTAATGAAAGTGATAAGTTCTGCAGTGTAGTGAAACATCGCTGTGCTATTATCAGCACTCTTGGATCTCCTTTCGTCCAATTCAATAAGCAGAACTAAATGACGATCCTAAACGTAGCTTTGTAAGAAGTGAGCCCACATCATTTTTAAATCAACCATCACAGTTGCATGCAGCCTCCTGCCTCACAGTCGTCCAGCATCCCCCTTCAACCCAAAATTCACCTGTGTATAACAACCGAATATGTGCTGAACTGTTTCCTCAAGCCCCTTTTATATATTGTAAAAGATGTTATATTGTACAAACGTAATAACAATGTTTTATTGTTATTACTTGCTAAAGCCACTTTTATTTGCATCTCGGCATTTGGTTCATGCTCATTTTGCACCCATTTTATTTCTTCACTCACATTGGATAAACAATGCATGACAAAGTACTTTAACCACTTGGTGCACAAATGCTTAGGACTGCCTAACAAACACCTGCCAAGTTGTTTTTCTCTCTTGCACTTCTTAATCTTGATCTGTTGTCATAACTTTGCAGACATGCATCCTGTGAACAAATGCCAGAAGCGAAGATTTACCCCTGCTGACTGTCAGACATTGGTTTACACTTGGACTTTCCCTTTCATTAGGCTTCATTGTCATTGCTGCTAGGAATGAACTTTGCTCTGCCCTGGGTGGGACCGTTGGCTGATGTGGTACCCTGAAGTTGATCTAACTGGACACCACATCACATTCAGGTGCCAGTAGGGCTTTCTAGATCAAAAGAGCTTTGAAATATTTTTCAGCCTGACTGAGGGTGACAGAATTAATTGTTTCCACTGCTATATTCTCTGTCATTCTAATGTTTCTTATTATCCTATGATGCAGTAGATGTTTAGTTAGAGTACATGTCTGTGTATAATTGAATGGAAGTCTCTAATTTCCAGAAGGGATATAAGTTTGTGTGTTTTTGCCATAGCACTGGAGGCCATTAATTTGTTTTGTATGACTTTGTATAACAAAAAGCAAAACACTGTGTTTTTATACAAAAATTTATACGAAAGCAACCGTTCACCCAAAACTTAAAAATTAAGCTCTGCTCCGACTAAGGCGACCTATAATATCTGGAGAACATTTTTCATTAGCATTGCCATTCATCTTAAAAGCAGTTGCTCTGTTGGAATATGAACACCCAAAAGTACACACTGTGTATTCCTTCTGTCTCTGCTTAAGGGAACTCTGAGCAAACCACCTTGTTGTAGATGTTTAGCTAACGTTAGTCGAACTGAGCAAAGGGATCTTGGGAGTAAGTAATTATTAGCTCACTTTTGCTTGCTTTGAGCATCTTTTTAGGATGGAATGGCTGTGTCCATTTTTTTGTGTCCTATATTTATTAGCTAGGTTATGTGTGTTTTTTCAGTTGGCCATTTTCTTTGTGTCCTTGTTTGGATTGTGTAATAATTAATATTCTTACACTGTAAGCAACATGAAAGATACTATGTTCCTGATGTTATTAATAATAATTTTATTAATCTTACAGGTGATTGTCAAATGTACCTCCAGGTGGTGGTTCACAAAGCAGTTAGAGAAGGCATATCAACATACTCTTGAAGATCTGAAGAAAAACCTACAGGAGAGGTCCTCAAAAATCACACTTACCACCGATGCCTGGACAAGTATTACCACAGAGGCATACAGTACCTCGGAGTTACCTGCCATTAAATCAATGACAAATGGAAGGTAGTCTCATTCGTTTTGTGCACAAAGCCCCTTGAGAACCGACATACTGCAGAAAACATAGCTTGCTGGATTGAAGAGGTTGCCGAGAAGTTTGACTTCTCTCTCCATGATGACGTACAGGCAATTGTCCACGATAATGCAGCTAATGTGATAAAAGCTCTTAGAATCCTTTAGGAGTGGCATGCATTGCTTCACTTCAATGTGCTGGCCATAACACCCGGTTGATTGTAAACCATGCTCTGAAACATCCCAGATCAACAAGGCACTTGGGGCAGCAAGGAGCCTTGTCAGGTTCTTCCATAGCAGCGATATCCCCACCCTGAAGTTGAAACTCAAACAAGAGCAAATGGGCACAGCTCAACACAAGTCCACACCTTCTGAACGTCTGTTCTCAGCAGCAGGGACCATCGTGAGCAAAAAAAAGAGCAAGCCTCACCAAAGACCATGTGGACAAGCTCACATTCCTCCACAGTAATTCAGAGTAGGTGGGTAGTGTAGAAGAGAAGTAAAGAGTGGTTATGGATAAGGGAGGAGAGAAGTGGACAGTTCTATATTACAAACATTATTAAACTGCACAGTATGAGCTGCAAATGCAGTCGGTGTGAAAGCACAATGGCCATGCGCGGCAAATGTTCTCCTCACACGCTGCTCACACTATGCATGTGTCCTTGCTCATGCTTGCGGTGTGATAATTTCAATATTTTATATTCAAACTGAGTCCCCGTATCTGGTATTTACCAGGTAACTCTTACACACAGTGTCCCAGGCATCCACGGCCTGAAGGCCAGTGTGCCCTCCCTGGTGGTCTAGTGGCTAGGATTCGGCCACAGCCCGGGTTCGATTCCCGGTGAGGAAACGCTCTTTTGACGTGCGCTTGCCTTTTTCACCGGCCGGGTTATGCGCAATGCTGGCTTCGAAGGCAAGGATCGCAGCTATGCGCAATGCTGGCTTCGAAGGCAAGGATCGCAGCACCTCCAAGAGGCAAAGCTTCACTGCCTCCGGCCCATCGACCTAAGGTTGGACGGCTAAATTGCCTGCCTGCAGTCCTGCGCTCCGCCATCTGAGCAATCAGAGGCTGGTGTGCGTCCTCTGCTCTACTGAGGCATGTTGACGCAGGACAGCAGACACCCAACTTGTGGGAGGAAGGAGTAAAAACAATATCGAGCCAGCCAGGAGTCGAACCTAGAATCTTCTGATCCGTAGTCAGACGCGTTATCCATTGCGCCACTGGCCCAACGCCAGAAACCTGGGAAGTCATGCTTGGAGAAGACAGCTGGATTCTGGAGGCCAGCTGCCAAACTTCATTATTAAATATTAATCCGGTTTTACTCTGCCATCATTAAATCCATTATTACACAATCAATAATTACATGGTTCCCTGCTGCAGCAGCCAAGGACAAGGCCAAGCTGCAGCGGGTGATCCGCTCGGCAGAGAGAGTGATCAACACCTCTCTACCTTCTCTGGAATCCCTTCACAACATCAGGGCTGTGAGAAGGGCAAGAAAAATTATGTCTGACCCATCTCATCCAGGCTGTACCATGTTTCAGCTGCTCCCTTCAGGTAGAAGGCTTCGGCTCCCGAGAACTGCAAAATCCCGGCATCGCCTGAGCTTCTTTCCCACGGCCGCCAGGCTGCTTAATGACAATTCAATTCCTTTTCAGGACTGAATGCACTGTTTGCACTTTATTGTTTCTATTACTCCTACTTTTATCATTCAGTATTAGTGTAAGTATCATTATTACTCTTAGCACCTTCCATTCACCTTCCATATGACTGTGTATTGTCATATCTTGTTCTGTCTTAATGTTTCGTTTGCCACATTACATCCATGCGTGACTGGATGTAAAGAATTCCAATTGTGTTTGACACTATATTGCAATAAATTGAACCTTGAACCTTCATCTCTACCAAAATGGGAAACCGGGTCATCCCCCGCGTGCCTGTCTCCTGGCGTCTTTGAAAAGGACGCTCCCTCGGAAGAAAGCGCGATACACAGCACGGGTGGCTACAACAAAGGCAAGAGAATGTCAGAAGTGGGATTCGAACCCACGCCTCCAGAGGAGACTGCGACCTGAACGCAGCGCCTTAGACCGCTCGGCCATCCTGACCAACCCAACTGGCCCGGGCGAGTCGATTGTGCTCCTCAGCGAATGTGCCGGTGTAGCTTTTGGAATGACTCACGATTTTATTGCCTTCATGCAGCTCATCTTTAATTCTTATTTATTTCTTTACAAACGCCTTGAAATAGTGACGAATGTGGATTTTTCGAAATGAGGAACAATGTGCCCGAAGCCTTTCATTTGCCAAAAGCACACCCAGCCCGTCTCCATATGCCCTGTAACGGATGCTGTCAAAGTGGTTTTGCATTCAATGATCCTTTCCCCCTTGATCATACTGTTTTAGAACAGGGTCACAAAAAGGAATCGCCATTCTCAGACCCTGCTCGTTCTACTTGAACGCGCAATGAAAATACTTGATCAAATGCGGATGGACGCCGGCATTGCAATTTAGCGAAAAAGCGCCATCTCTCTACGTCTCAGGGCCTTTTTATGGTTCGCAGTTGCCTTCTAATGTAGACAACAGTTAACCATACGGCGGCGACATCCTTAAAAGAACCGGTGGCATTGTGTCTCGAGCACACAAGGCAAACAAGAGATTCTTCAAGAGGTGAGTGCGAAGTACAGTTTACTGCCACAGGCAATGGCCGCAGAGCTTTTTCTTTAACAGACTCTAATACGTGGAACACGTCACCAACTTACATAGGACAGTCTTTCAACTTTAGCACAATTTAAGTTTTTCTACTAGATAATGAGGCTAAAGACGAGCCAAACACGTGATCACTGAACAACTGGGACTTTGCATTGTGGATATGTAACGTTATTCCATTAATCTGTCAGCTGTGTCAAATGTAAGTGTTTATTTATAATGGGTTTTATCTAGCCTGAGAGCATGTGCGCCAAGATCGTCCAGCAACGGCAGGCGTGCCATTCTCGACACCATTTAAAAAACAATAGGAATCCTGGGCATGACATAGCCCCTCTGTGTCTCCTTGAAGTTGTTTCTGTACGTGTAACAAATTAAGAACGAGAAGGTCCTCAGTGTGGGTAGCCAGAGTGCAAGAAGCCCAGTCGTGCTCTCCTCGCAGGAGTTTCCTCGCTGGTGGCGCACAAAATGCCACGCAACCAGACACAAGGGGCACCCCAGGAGCCGTCGATCTGGGCGTGCCTCGTTGGCGCAGTTAGGCAGCGCGTCAGTCTCATAATCTGAAGGTCGTGAGTTCGAGCCTCACACGGGGCAGGGTGCCCTTTTGTCGACTAGTTTGAGCCTTTAGCCCCGTTTTCCTTCCGCAGGCGTCCACGGTCTGAAGGCCAGCGTGTCCTCCCTGGTGGTCTAGTGGCTAGGATTCGGCGCTCTCACCGCCGCGGCCCGGGTTCGATTCCCGGTCAGGGAACGCTCTTTTGACGTGCGCTTGCCTTTTTCACCGGCCGGGTTATGCGCAATGCTGGCTTCGAAGGCAAGGATCGCAGCACCTCCAAGAGGCAAAGCTTCACTGCCTCCGGCCCATCGACCTAAGGTTGGACGGCTAAATTGCCTGCCTGCAGTCCTGCGCTCCGCCATCTGAGCAATCAGAGGCTGGTGTGCGTCCTCTGCTCTACTGAGGCATGTTGACGCAGGACAGCAGACACCCAACTTGTGGGAGGAAGGAGTAAAAACAATATCGAGCCAGCCAGGAGTCGAACCTAGAATCTTCTGATCCGTAGTCAGACGCGTTATCCATTGCGCCACTGGCCCAACGCCAGAAACCTGGGAAGTCATGCTTGGAGAAGACAGCTGGATTCTGGAGGCCAGCTGCCAAACTTCATTATTAAATATTAATCCGGTTTTACTCTGCCATCATTAAATCCATTATTACACAATCAATAATTACATGGTTCCCTGCTGCAGCAGCCAAGGACAAGGCCAAGCTGCAGCGGGTGATCCGCTCGGCAGAGAGAGTGATCAACACCTCTCTACCTTCTCTGGAATCCCTTCATAACATCAGGGCTGTGAGAAGGGCAAGAAAAATTATGTCTGACCCATCTCATCCAGGCTGTACCATGTTTCAGCTGCTCCCTTCAGGTAGAAGGCTTCGGCTCCCGAGAACTGCAAAATCCCGGCATCGCCTGAGCTTCTTTCCCACGGCCGCCAGGCTGCTTAATGACAATTCAATTCCTTTTCAGGACTGAATGCACTGTTTGCACTTTATTGTTTCTATTACTCCTACTTTTATCATTCAGTATTAGTGTAAGTATCATTATTACTCTTAGCACCTTCCATTCACCTTCCATATGACTGTGTATTGTCATATCTTGTTCTGTCTTAATGTTTCGTTTGCCACATTACATCCATGCGTGACTGGATGTAAAGAATTCCAATTGTGTTTGACACTATATTGCAATAAATTGAACCTTGAACCTTCATCTCTACCAAAATGGGAAACCGGGTCATCCCCCGCGTGCCTGTCTCCTGGCGTCTTTGAAAAGGACGCTCCCTCGGAAGAAAGCGCGATACACAGCACGGGTGGCTACAACAAAGGCAAGAGAATGTCAGAAGTGGGATTCGAACCCACGCCTCCAGAGGAGACTGCGACCTGAACGCAGCGCCTTAGACCGCTCGGCCATCCTGACCAACCCAACTGGCCCGGGCGAGTCGATTGTGCTCCTCAGCGAATGTGCCGGTGTAGCTTTTGGAATGACTCACGATTTTATTGCCTTCATGCAGCTCATCTTTAATTCTTATTTATTTCTTTACAAACGCCTTGAAATAGTGACGAATGTGGATTTTTCGAAATGAGGAACAATGTGCCCGAAGCCTTTCATTTGCCAAAAGCACACCCAGCCCGTCTCCATATGCCCTGTAACGGATGCTGTCAAAGTGGTTTTGCATTCAATGATCCTTTCCCCCTTGATCATACTGTTTTAGAACAGGGTCACAAAAAGGAATCGCCATTCTCAGACCCTGCTCGTTCTACTTGAACGCGCAATGAAAATACTTGATCAAATGCGGATGGACGCCGGCATTGCAATTTAGCGAAAAAGCGCCATCTCTCTACGTCTCAGGGCCTTTTTATGGTTCGCAGTTGCCTTCTAATGTAGACAACAGTTAACCATACGGCGGCGACATCCTTAAAAGAACCGGTGGCATTGTGTCTCGAGCACACAAGGCAAACAAGAGATTCTTCAAGAGGTGAGTGCGAAGTACAGTTTACTGCCACAGGCAATGGCCGCAGAGCTTTTTCTTTAACAGACTCTAATACGTGGAACACGTCACCAACTTACATAGGACAGTCTTTCAACTTTAGCACAATTTAAGTTTTTCTACTAGATAATGAGGCTAAAGACGAGCCAAACACGTGATCACTGAACAACTGGGACTTTGCATTGTGGATATGTAACGTTATTCCATTAATCTGTCAGCTGTGTCAAATGTAAGTGTTTATTTATAATGGGTTTTATCTAGCCTGAGAGCATGTGCGCCAAGATCGTCCAGCAACGGCAGGCGTGCCATTCTCGACACCATTTAAAAGACGATAGGAATCCTGGGCATGACATAGCCCCTCTGTGTCTCCTTGAAGTTGTTTCTGTACGTGTAACAAATTAAGAACGAGAAGGTCCTCAGTGTGGGTAGCCAGAGTGCAAGAAGCCCAGTCGTGCTCTCCTCGCAGGAGTTTCCTCGCTGGTGGCGCACAAAATGCCACGCAACCAGACACAAGGGGCCACCCAGGAGCTGTCAGTCTGGGCGTGCCTCGTTGGCGCAGTTAGGCAGCGCGTCAGTCTCATAATCTGAAGGTCGTGAGTTCGAGCCTCACACGGGGCAGGGTTCCCTTTTGTCGACTAGTTTGAGACTTTAGCCCCGTTTTCCTTCCGCACAGTGTGCCAGGCGTCCACGGCCTGAAGGCCAGCGTGTCCTCCCTGGTGGTCTAGTGGCTAGGATTCGGCCCTCTCACCTCCGCGGCCCGGGTTCGATTCCCGGTCAGGGAACGCTCTTTTGACGAGCGCTTGCCTTTTACACCGGCCGGGTTATGCGCAATGCTGGCTTCGAAGGCAAGGATCGCAGCACCTCCAAGAGGCAAAGCTTCACTGCCTCCGGCCCATCGACCTAAGGTTGGACGGCTAAATTGCCTGCCTGCAGTCCTGCGCTCCGCCATCTGAGCAATCAGAGGCTGGTGTGCGTCCTCTGCTCTACTGAGGCATGTTGACGCAGGACAGCAGACACCCAACTTGTGGGAGGAAGGAGTAAAAATAGGATCGAGCCAGCCAGGAGTCGAACCTAGAATCTTCTGATCCGTAGTCAGACGCGTTATCCATTGCACCACTGGCCCAACGCCAGACCGTGGGAAGTCATGCTTGGAGAAGACAGCTGGATTCTGGAGGCCAGCTGCCAAACTTCATTATTAAATATTAATCCGGTTTTACTCTGCCATCATTAAATCCATTATTACACAATCAATAATTACATGGTTCCCTGCTGCAGCAGCCAAGGACAAGGCCAAGCTGCAGCGGGTGATCCGCTCGGCAGAGAGAGTGATCAACACCTCTCTACCTTCTCTGGAATCCCTTCACAACATCAGGGCTGTGAGAAGGGCAAGAAAAATTATGTCTGACCCATCTCATCCAGGCTGTACCATAATTCAGCTGCTCCCTTCAGGTAGAAGGCTTCGGCTCCCGAGAACTGCAAAATCCCGGCATCGCCTGAGCTTCTTTCCCACGGCCGCCAGGCTGCTTAATGACAATTCAATTCCTTTTCAGGACTGAATGCACTGTTTACACTTTATTGTTTCTATTACTCCTACTTTTATCATTCAGTATTAGTGTAAGTATCATTATTACTCTTAGCACCTTCCATTCACCTTCCATATGACTGTGTATTGTCATATCTTGTTCTGTCTTAATGTTTCGTTTGCCACATTACATCCATGCGTGACTGGATGTAAAGAATTCCAATTGTGTTTGACACTATATTGCAATAAATTGAACCTTGAACCTTCATCTCTACCAAAATGGGAAACCGGGTCATCCCCCGCGTGCCTGTCTCCTGGCGTCTTTGAAAAGGACGCTCCCTCGGAAGAAAGCGCGATACACAGCACGGGTGGCTACAACAAAGGCAAGAGAATGTCAGAAGTGGGATTCGAACCCACGCCTCCAGAGGAGACTGCGACCTGAACGCAGCGCCTTAGACCGCTCGGCCATCCTGACCAACCCAACTGGCCGGGCGAGTCGATTGTGCTCCTCAGCGAATGTGCCGGTGTAGCTTTTGGAATGACTCACGATTTTATTGCCTTCATGCAGCTCATCTTTAATTCTTATTTATTTCTTTACAAACGCCTTGAAATAGTGACGAATGTGGATTTTTCGAAATGAGGAACAATGTGCCCGAAGCCTTTCATTTGCCAAAAGCACACCCAGCCCGTCTCCATATGCCCTGTAACGGATGCTGTCAAAGTGGTTTTGCATTCAATGATCCTTTCCCCCTTGATCATACTGTTTTAGAACAGGGTCACAAAAAGGAATCGCCATTCTCAGACCCTGCTCGTTCTACTTGAACGCGCAATGAAAATACTTGATCAAATGCGGATGGACGCCGGCATTGCAATTTAGCGAAAAAGCGCCATCTCTCTACGTCTCAGGGCCTTTTTATGGTTCGCAGTTGCCTTCTAATGTAGACAACAGTTAACCATACGGCGGCGACATCCTTAAAAGAACCGGTGGCATTGTGTCTCGAGCACACAAGGCAAACAAGAGATTCTTCAAGAGGTGAGTGCGAAGTACAGTTTACTGCCACAGGCAATGGCCGCAGAGCTTTTTCTTTAACAGACTCTAATACGTGGAACACGTCACCAACTTACATAGGACAGTCTTTCAACTTTAGCACAATTTAAGTTTTTCTACTAGATAATGAGGCTAAAGACGAGCCAAACACGTGATCACTGAACAACTGGGACTTTGCATTGTGGATATGTAACGTTATTCCATTAATCTGTCAGCTGTGTCAAATGTAAGTGTTTATTTATAATGGGTTTTATCTAGCCTGAGAGCATGTGCGCCAAGATCGTCCAGCAACGGCAGGCGTGCCATTCTCGACACCATTTAAAAAACAATAGGAATCCTGGGCATGACATAGCCCCTCTGTGTCTCCTTGAAGTTGTTTCTGTACGTGTAACAAATTAAGAACGAGAAGGTCCTCAGTGTGGGTAGCCAGAGTGCAAGAAGCCCAGTCGTGCTCTCCTCGCAGGAGTTTCCTCGCTGGTGGCGCACAAAATGCCACGCAACCAGACACAAGGGGCACCCCAGGAGCCGTCGATCTGGGCGTGCCTCGTTGGCGCAGTTAGGCAGCGCGTCAGTCTCATAATCTGAAGGTCGTGAGTTCGAGCCTCACACGGGGCAGGGTGCCCTTTTGTCGACTAGTTTGAGCCTTTAGCCCCGTTTTCCTTCCGCACAGTGTGCCAGGCGTCCACGGTCTGAAGGCCAGCGTGTCCTCCCTGGTGGTCTAGTGGCTAGGATTCGGCGCTCTCACCGCCGCGGCCCGGGTTCGATTCCCGGTCAGGGAACGCTCTTTTGACGTGCGCTTGCCTTTTTCACCGGCCGGGTTATGCGCAATGCTGGCTTCGAAGGCAAGGATCGCAGCACCTCCAAGAGGCAAAGCTTCACTGCCTCCGGCCCATCGACCTAAGGTTGGACGGCTAAATTGCCTGCCTGCAGTCCTGCGCTCCGCCATCTGAGCAATCAGAGGCTGGTGTGCGTCCTCTGCTCTACTGAGGCATGTTGACGCAGGACAGCAGACACCCAACTTGTGGGAGGAAGGAGTAAAAACAATATCGAGCCAGCCAGGAGTCGAACCTAGAATCTTCTGATCCGTAGTCAGACGCGTTATCCATTGCGCCACTGGCCCAACGCCAGAAACCTGGGAAGTCATGCTTGGAGAAGACAGCTGGATTCTGGAGGCCAGCTGCCAAACTTCATTATTAAATATTAATCCGGTTTTACTCTGCCATCATTAAATCCATTATTACACAATCAATAATTACATGGTTCCCTGCTGCAGCAGCCAAGGACAAGGCCAAGCTGCAGCGGGTGATCCGCTCGGCAGAGAGAGTGATCAACACCTCTCTACCTTCTCTGGAATCCCTTCATAACATCAGGGCTGTGAGAAGGGCAAGAAAAATTATGTCTGACCCATCTCATCCAGGCTGTACCATGTTTCAGCTGCTCCCTTCAGGTAGAAGGCTTCGGCTCCCGAGAACTGCAAAATCCCGGCATCGCCTGAGCTTCTTTCCCACGGCCGCCAGGCTGCTTAATGACAATTCAATTCCTTTTCAGGACTGAATGCACTGTTTGCACTTTATTGTTTCTATTACTCCTACTTTTATCATTCAGTATTAGTGTAAGTATCATTATTACTCTTAGCACCTTCCATTCACCTTCCATATGACTGTGTATTGTCATATCTTGTTCTGTCTTAATGTTTCGTTTGCCACATTACATCCATGCGTGACTGGATGTAAAGAATTCCAATTGTGTTTGACACTATATTGCAATAAATTGAACCTTGAACCTTCATCTCTACCAAAATGGGAAACCGGGTCATCCCCCGCGTGCCTGTCTCCTGGCGTCTTTGAAAAGGACGCTCCCTCGGAAGAAAGCGCGATACACAGCACGGGTGGCTACAACAAAGGCAAGAGAATGTCAGAAGTGGGATTCGAACCCACGCCTCCAGAGGAGACTGCGACCTGAACGCAGCGCCTTAGACCGCTCGGCCATCCTGACCAACCCAACTGGCCCGGGCGAGTCGATTGTGCTCCTCAGCGAATGTGCCGGTGTAGCTTTTGGAATGACTCACGATTTTATTGCCTTCATGCAGCTCATCTTTAATTCTTATTTATTTCTTTACAAACGCCTTGAAATAGTGACGAATGTGGATTTTTCGAAATGAGGAACAATGTGCCCGAAGCCTTTCATTTGCCAAAAGCACACCCAGCCCGTCTCCATATGCCCTGTAACGGATGCTGTCAAAGTGGTTTTGCATTCAATGATCCTTTCCCCCTTGATCATACTGTTTTAGAACAGGGTCACAAAAAGGAATCGCCATTCTCAGACCCTGCTCGTTCTACTTGAACGCGCAATGAAAATACTTGATCAAATGCGGATGGACGCCGGCATTGCAATTTAGCGAAAAAGCGCCATCTCTCTACGTCTCAGGGCCTTTTTATGGTTCGCAGTTGCCTTCTAATGTAGACAACAGTTAACCATACGGCGGCGACATCCTTAAAAGAACCGGTGGCATTGTGTCTCGAGCACACAAGGCAAACAAGAGATTCTTCAAGAGGTGAGTGCGAAGTACAGTTTACTGCCACAGGCAATGGCCGCAGAGCTTTTTCTTTAACAGACTCTAATACGTGGAACACGTCACCAACTTACATAGGACAGTCTTTCAACTTTAGCACAATTTAAGTTTTTCTACTAGATAATGAGGCTAAAGACGAGCCAAACACGTGATCACTGAACAACTGGGACTTTGCATTGTGGATATGTAACGTTATTCCATTAATCTGTCAGCTGTGTCAAATGTAAGTGTTTATTTATAATGGGTTTTATCTAGCCTGAGAGCATGTGCGCCAAGATCGTCCAGCAACGGCAGGCGTGCCATTCTCGACACCATTTAAAAAACAATAGGAATCCTGGGCATGACATAGCCCCTCTGTGTCTCCTTGAAGTTGTTTCTGTACGTGTAACAAATTAAGAACGAGAAGGTCCTCAGTGTGGGTAGCCAGAGTGCAAGAAGCCCAGTCGTGCTCTCCTCGCAGGAGTTTCCTCGCTGGTGGCGCACAAAATGCCACGCAACCAGACACAAGGGGCACCCCAGGAGCCGTCGATCTGGGCGTGCCTCGTTGGCGCAGTTAGGCAGCGCGTCAGTCTCATAATCTGAAGGTCGTGAGTTCGAGCCTCACACGGGGCAGGGTGCCCTTTTGTCGACTAGTTTGAGCCTTTAGCCCCGTTTTCCTTCCGCACAGTGTGCCAGGCGTCCACGGTCTGAAGGCCAGCGTGTCCTCCCTGGTGGTCTAGTGGCTAGGATTCGGCGCTCTCACCGCCGCGGCCCGGGTTCGATTCCCGGTCAGGGAACGCTCTTTTGACGTGCGCTTGCCTTTTTCACCGGCCGGGTTATGCGCAATGCTGGCTTCGAAGGCAAGGATCGCAGCACCTCCAAGAGGCAAAGCTTCACTGCCTCCGGCCCATCGACCTAAGGTTGGACGGCTAAATTGCCTGCCTGCAGTCCTGCGCTCCGCCATCTGAGCAATCAGAGGCTGGTGTGCGTCCTCTGCTCTACTGAGGCATGTTGACGCAGGACAGCAGACACCCAACTTGTGGGAGGAAGGAGTAAAAACAATATCGAGCCAGCCAGGAGTCGAACCTAGAATCTTCTGATCCGTAGTCAGACGCGTTATCCATTGCGCCACTGGCCCAACGCCAGAAACCTGGGAAGTCATGCTTGGAGAAGACAGCTGGATTCTGGAGGCCAGCTGCCAAACTTCATTATTAAATATTAATCCGGTTTTACTCTGCCATCATTAAATCCATTATTACACAATCAATAATTACATGGTTCCCTGCTGCAGCAGCCAAGGACAAGGCCAAGCTGCAGCGGGTGATCCGCTCGGCAGAGAGAGTGATCAACACCTCTCTACCTTCTCTGGAATCCCTTCATAACATCAGGGCTGTGAGAAGGGCAAGAAAAATTATGTCTGACCCATCTCATCCAGGCTGTACCATGTTTCAGCTGCTCCCTTCAGGTAGAAGGCTTCGGCTCCCGAGAACTGCAAAATCCCGGCATCGCCTGAGCTTCTTTCCCACGGCCGCCAGGCTGCTTAATGACAATTCAATTCCTTTTCAGGACTGAATGCACTGTTTGCACTTTATTGTTTCTATTACTCCTACTTTTATCATTCAGTATTAGTGTAAGTATCATTATTACTCTTAGCACCTTCCATTCACCTTCCATATGACTGTGTATTGTCATATCTTGTTCTGTCTTAATGTTTCGTTTGCCACATTACATCCATGCGTGACTGGATGTAAAGAATTCCAATTGTGTTTGACACTATATTGCAATAAATTGAACCTTGAACCTTCATCTCTACCAAAATGGGAAACCGGGTCATCCCCCGCGTGCCTGTCTCCTGGCGTCTTTGAAAAGGACGCTCCCTCGGAAGAAAGCGCGATACACAGCACGGGTGGCTACAACAAAGGCAAGAGAATGTCAGAAGTGGGATTCGAACCCACGCCTCCAGAGGAGACTGCGACCTGAACGCAGCGCCTTAGACCGCTCGGCCATCCTGACCAACCCAACTGGCCCGGGCGAGTCGATTGTGCTCCTCAGCGAATGTGCCGGTGTAGCTTTTGGAATGACTCACGATTTTATTGCCTTCATGCAGCTCATCTTTAATTCTTATTTATTTCTTTACAAACGCCTTGAAATAGTGACGAATGTGGATTTTTCGAAATGAGGAACAATGTGCCCGAAGCCTTTCATTTGCCAAAAGCACACCCAGCCCGTCTCCATATGCCCTGTAACGGATGCTGTCAAAGTGGTTTTGCATTCAATGATCCTTTCCCCCTTGATCATACTGTTTTAGAACAGGGTCACAAAAAGGAATCGCCATTCTCAGACCCTGCTCGTTCTACTTGAACGCGCAATGAAAATACTTGATCAAATGCGGATGGACGCCGGCATTGCAATTTAGCGAAAAAGCGCCATCTCTCTACGTCTCAGGGCCTTTTTATGGTTCGCAGTTGCCTTCTAATGTAGACAACAGTTAACCATACGGCGGCGACATCCTTAAAAGAACCGGTGGCATTGTGTCTCGAGCACACAAGGCAAACAAGAGATTCTTCAAGAGGTGAGTGCGAAGTACAGTTTACTGCCACAGGCAATGGCCGCAGAGCTTTTTCTTTAACAGACTCTAATACGTGGAACACGTCACCAACTTACATAGGACAGTCTTTCAACTTTAGCACAATTTAAGTTTTTCTACTAGATAATGAGGCTAAAGACGAGCCAAACACGTGATCACTGAACAACTGGGACTTTGCATTGTGGATATGTAACGTTATTCCATTAATCTGTCAGCTGTGTCAAATGTAAGTGTTTATTTATAATGGGTTTTATCTAGCCTGAGAGCATGTGCGCCAAGATCGTCCAGCAACGGCAGGCGTGCCATTCTCGACACCATTTAAAAGACGATAGGAATCCTGGGCATGACATAGCCCCTCTGTGTCTCCTTGAAGTTGTTTCTGTACGTGTAACAAATTAAGAACGAGAAGGTCCTCAGTGTGGGTAGCCAGAGTGCAAGAAGCCCAGTCGTGCTCTCCTCGCAGGAGTTTCCTCGCTGGTGGCGCACAAAATGCCACGCAACCAGACACAAGGGGCCACCCAGGAGCTGTCAGTCTGGGCGTGCCTCGTTGGCGCAGTTAGGCAGCGCGTCAGTCTCATAATCTGAAGGTCGTGAGTTCGAGCCTCACACGGGGCAGGGTTCCCTTTTGTCGACTAGTTTGAGACTTTAGCCCCGTTTTCCTTCCGCACAGTGTGCCAGGCGTCCACGGCCTGAAGGCCAGCGTGTCCTCCCTGGTGGTCTAGTGGCTAGGATTCGGCCCTCTCACCTCCGCGGCCCGGGTTCGATTCCCGGTCAGGGAACGCTCTTTTGACGAGCGCTTGCCTTTTACACCGGCCGGGTTATGAGCAATGCTGGCTTCGAAGGCAAGGATCGCAGCACCTCCAAGAGGCAAAGCTTCACTGCCTCCGGCCCATCGACCTAAGGTTGGACGGCTAAATTGCCTGCCTGCAGTCCTGCGCTCCGCCATCTGAGCAATCAGAGGCTGGTGTGCGTCCTCTGCTCTACTGAGGCATGTTGACGCAGGACAGCAGACACCCAACTTGTGGGAGGAAGGAGTAAAAATAGGATCGAGCCAGCCAGGAGTCGAACCTAGAATCTTCTGATCCGTAGTCAGACGCGTTATCCATTGCACCACTGGCCCAACGCCAGACCGTGGGAAGTCATGCTTGGAGAAGACAGCTGGATTCTGGAGGCCAGCTGCCAAACTTCATTATTAAATATTAATCCGGTTTTACTCTGCCATCATTAAATCCATTATTACACAATCAATAATTACATGGTTCCCTGCTGCAGCAGCCAAGGACAAGGCCAAGCTGCAGCGGGTGATCCGCTCGGCAGAGAGAGTGATCAACACCTCTCTACCTTCTCTGGAATCCCTTCACAACATCAGGGCTGTGAGAAGGGCAAGAAAAATTATGTCTGACCCATCTCATCCAGGCTGTACCATAATTCAGCTGCTCCCTTCAGGTAGAAGGCTTCGGCTCCCGAGAACTGCAAAATCCCGGCATCGCCTGAGCTTCTTTCCCACGGCCGCCAGGCTGCTTAATGACAATTCAATTCCTTTTCAGGACTGAATGCACTGTTTACACTTTATTGTTTCTATTACTCCTACTTTTATCATTCAGTATTAGTGTAAGTATCATTATTACTCTTAGCACCTTCCATTCACCTTCCATATGACTGTGTATTGTCATATCTTGTTCTGTCTTAATGTTTCGTTTGCCACATTACATCCATGCGTGACTGGATGTAAAGAATTCCAATTGTGTTTGACACTATATTGCAATAAATTGAACCTTGAACCTTCATCTCTACCAAAATGGGAAACCGGGTCATCCCCCGCGTGCCTGTCTCCTGGCGTCTTTGAAAAGGACGCTCCCTCGGAAGAAAGCGCGATACACAGCACGGGTGGCTACAACAAAGGCAAGAGAATGTCAGAAGTGGGATTCGAACCCACGCCTCCAGAGGAGACTGCGACCTGAACGCAGCGCCTTAGACCGCTCGGCCATCCTGACCAACCCAACTGTCCCGGGCGAGTCGATAGCGCTCCTCAGCGAATGTGCCGGTGTAGCTTTTGGAATGACTCACGATTTTATTGCCTTCATGCAGCTCATCTTTAATTCTTATTTATTTCTTTACAAACGCCTTGAAATAGTGACGAATGTGGATTTTTCGAAATGAGGAACAATGTGCCCGAAGCCTTTCATTTGCCAAAAGCACACCCAGCCCGTCTCCATATGCCCTGTAACGGATGCTGTCAAAGTGGTTTTGCATTCAATGATCCTTTCCCCCTTGATCATACTGTTTTAGAACAGGGTCACAAAAAGGAATCGCCATTCTCAGACCCTGCTCGTTCTACTTGAACGCGCAATGAAAATACTTGATCAAATGCGGATGGACGCCGGCATTGCAATTTAGCGAAAAAGCGCCATCTCTCTACGTCTCAGGGCCTTTTTATGGTTTGCAGTTGCCTTCTAATGTAGACAACAGTTAACCATACGGCGGCGACATCCTTAAAAGAACCAGTGGCATTGTGTCTCAAGCACACAAGGCAAACAAGAGATTCTTCAAGAGGTGAGTGCGAAGTACAGTTTACTGCCACAGGCAATGGCCGCAGAGCTTTTTCTTTAACAGACTCTAATACGTGGAACACGTCACCAACTTACATAGGACAGTCTTTCAACTTTAGCATAATTTAAGTTTTTCTACTAGATAATGAGGCTAAAGACGAGCCAAACACGTGATCACTGAACAACTGGGACTTTGCATTGTGGATATGTAACGTTATTCCATTAATCTGTCAGCTGTGTCAAATGTAAGTGTTTATTTATAATGGCTTTTATCTAGCCTGAGAGCATGTGCGCCAAGATCGTCCAGCAACGGCAGGCGTGCCATTCTCGACACAATTTAAAAAACGATAGGAATCCTGGGCATGACATAGCCCCTCTGTGTCTCCTTGAAGTTGTTTCTGTACGTGTAACAAATTAAGAACGAGAAGGTCCTCAGTGTGGGTAGCCAGAGTGCAAGAAGCCCAGTCGTGCTCTCCTCGCAGGAGTTTCCTCGCTGGTGGCGCACAAAATGCCACGCAACCAGACACAAGGGGCACCCCAGGAGCCGTCGATCTGGGCGTGCCTCGTTGGCGCAGTTAGGCAGCGCGTCAGTCTCATAATCTGAAGGTCGTGAGTTCGAGCCTCACACGGGGCAGGGTGCCCTTTTGTCGACTAGTTTGAGCCTTTAGCCCCGTTTTCCTTCCGCACAGTGTGCCAGGCGTCCACGGTCTGAAGGCCAGCGTGTCCTCCCTGGTGGTCTAGTGGCTAGGATTCGGCGCTCTCACCGCCGCGGCCCGGGTTCGATTCCCGGTCAGGGAACGCTCTTTTGACGTGCGCTTGCCTTTTTCACCGGCCGGGTTATGCGCAATGCTGGCTTCGAAGGCAAGGATCGCAGCACCTCCAAGAGGCAAAGCTTCACTGCCTCCGGCCCATCGACCTAAGGTTGGACGGCTAAATTGCCTGCCTGCAGTCCTGCGCTCCGCCATCTGAGCAATCAGAGGCTGGTGTGTGTCCTCTGCTCTACTGAGGCATGTTGACGCAGGACAGCAGACACCCAACTTGTGGGAGGAAGGAGTAAAAACAATATCGAGCCAGCCAGGAGTCGAACCTAGAATCTTCTGATCCGTAGTCAGACGCGTTATCCATTGCGCCACTGGCCCAACGCCAGAAACCTGGGAAGTCATGCTTGGAGAAGACAGCTGGATTCTGGAGGCCAGCTGCCAAACTTCATTATTAAATATTAATCCGGTTTTACTCTGCCATCGTTAAATCCATTATTACACAATCAATAATTACATGGTTCCCTGCTCCAGCAGCCAAGGACAAGGCCAAGCTGCAGCGGGTGATCCGCTCGGCAGAGAGAGTGATCAACACCTCTCTACCTTCTCTGGAATCCCTTCACAACATCAGGGCTGTGAGAAGGGCAAGAAAAATTATGTCTGACCCATCTCATCCAGGCTGTACCATGTTTCAGCTGCTCCCTTCAGGTAGAAGGCTTCGGCTCCCGAGAACTGCAAAATCCCGGCATCGCCTGAGCTTCTTTCCCACGGCCGCCAGGCTGCTTAATGACAATTCAATTCCTTTTCAGGACTGAATGCACTGTTTGCACTTTATTGTTTCTATTACTCCTACTTTTATCATTCAGTATTAGTGTAAGTATCATTATTACTCTTAGCACCTTCCATTCACCTTCCATATGACTGTGTATTGTCATATCTTGTTCTGTCTTAATGTTTCGTTTGCCACATTACATCCATGCGTGACTGGATGTAAAGAATTCCAATTGTGTTTGACACTATATTGCAATAAATTGAACCTTGAACCTTCATCTCTACCAAAATGGGAAACCGGGTCATCCCCCGCGTGCCTGTCTCCTGGCGTCTTTGAAAAGGACGCTCCCTCGGAAGAAAGCGCGATACACAGCACGGGTGGCTACAACAAAGGCAAGAGAATGTCAGAAGTGGGATTCGAACCCACGCCTCCAGAGGAGACTGCGACCTGAACGCAGCGCCTTAGACCGCTCGGCCATCCTGACCAACCCAACTGGCCCGGGCGAGTCGATTGCGCTCCTCAGCGAATGTGCCGGTGTAGCTTTTGGAATGACTCACGATTTTATTGCCTTCATGCAGCTCATCTTTAATTCTTATTTATTTCTTTACAAACGCCTTGAAATAGTGACGAATGTGGATTTTTCGAAATGAGGAACAATGTGCCCGAAGCCTTTCATTTGCCAAAAGCACACCCAGCCCGTCTCCATATGCCCTGTAACGGATGCTGTCAAAGTGGTTTTGCATTCAATGATCCTTTCCCCCTTGATCATACTGTTTTAGAACAGGGTCACAAAAAGGAATCGCCATTCTCAGACCCTGCTCGTTCTACTTGAACGCGCAATGAAAATACTTGATCAAATGCGGATGGACGCCGGCATTGCAATTTAGCGAAAAAGCGCCATCTCTGTACGTCTCAGGGCCTTTTTATGGTTCGCAGTTGCCTTCTAATGTAGACAACAGTTAACCATACGGCGGCGACATCCTTAAAAGAACCGGTGGCATTGTGTCTCGAGCACACAAGGCAAACAAGAGATTCTTCAAGAGGTGAGTGCGAAGTACAGTTTACTGCCACAGGCAATGGCCGCAGAGCTTTTTCTTTAACAGACTCTAATACGTGGAACACGTCACCAACTTACATAGGACAGTCTTTCAACTTTAGCACAATTTAAGTTTTTCTACTAGATAATGAGGCTAAAGACGAGCCAAACACGTGATCACTGAACAACTGGGACTTTGCATTGTGGATATGTAACGTTATTCCATTAATCTGTCAGCTGTGTCAAATGTGTCAAATGTAAGTGTTTATTTATAATGGGTTTTATCTAGCCTGAGAGCATGTGCGCCAAGATCGTCCAGCAACGGCAGGCGTGCCATTCTCGACACCATTTAAAAGACGATAGGAATCCTGGGCATGACATAGCCCCTCTGTGTCTCCTTGAAGTTGTTTCTGTACGTGTAACAAATTAAGAACGAGAAGGTCCTCAGTGTGGGTAGCCAGAGTGCAAGAAGCCCAGTCGTGCTCTCCTCGTAGGAGTTTCCTCGCTGGTGGCGCACAAAATGCCACGCAACCAGACACAAGGGGCCACCCAGGAGCCGTCGGTCTGGGCGTGCCTCGTTGGCGCAGTTAGGCAGCGCGTCAGTCTCATAATCTGAAGGTCGTGAGTTCGAGCCTCACACGGGGCAGGGTGCCCTTTTGTCGACTAGTTTGAGCCTTTAGCCCCGTTTTCCTTCCGCACAGTGTGCCACGCGTCCACGGCCTGAAGGCCAGCGTGTCCTCCCTGGTGGTCTAGTGGCTAGGATTCGGCGCTCTCACCGCCGCGCCCCGGGTTCGATTCCCGGTCAGGGAACGCTCTTTTGACGTGCGCTTGCCTTTTTCACCGGCCGGGTTATGCGCAATGCTGGCTTCGAAGGCAAGGATCGCAGCACCTCCAAGAGGCAAAGCTTCACTGCCTCCGGCCCATCGACCTAAGGTTGGACGGCTAAATTGCCTGCCTGCAGTCCTGCGCTCCGCCATCTGAGCAATCAGAGCCTGGTGTGCGTCCTCTGCTCTACTGAGGCATGTTGACGCAGGACAGCAGACACCCAACTTGTGGGAGGAAGGAGTAAAAACAGGATCGAGCCAGCCAGGAGTCGAACCTAGAATCTTCTGAACCGTAGTCAGACGCGTTATCCATTGCCCCACTGGCCCAACAACCTGGGAAGTCATGCTTGGAGAAGACAGCTGGATTCTGGAGGCCATCATTAAATCCATTATTACACAATCAATAATTACATGGAATCTGCTGCAGCAGCCAAGGACAAGGCCAAGCTGCAGCGGGTGATCCGCTCGGCAGAGAGAGTGATCAACACCTCTCTACCTTCTCTGGAATCCCTTCACAACATCAGGGCTGTGAGAAGGGCAAGAAAAATTATGTCTGACCCATCTCATCCAGGCTGTACCATGTTTCAGCTGCTCCTTTCAGGTAGAAGGCTTCGGCTCCCGAGAACTGCAAAATCCCGGCATCGCCTGAGCTTCTTTCCCACGGCCGCCAGGCTGCTTAATGACAATTCAATTCCTTTTCAGGACTGAATGCACTGTTTGCACTTTATTGTTTCTATTACTCCTACTTTTATCATTCAGTATTAGTGTAAGTATCATTATTACTCTTAGCACCTTCCATTCACCTTCCATATGACTGTGTATTGTCATATCTTGTTCTGTCTTAATGTTTCGTTTGCCACATTACATCCATGCGTGACTGGATGTAAAGAATTCCAATTGTGTTTGACACTATATTGCAATAAATTGAACCTTGAACCTTCATCTCTACCAAAATGGGAAACCGGGTCATCCCCCGCGTGCCTGTCTCCTGGCGTCTTTGAAAAGGACGCTCCCTCGGAAGAAAGCGCGATACACAGCACGGGTGGCTACAACAAAGGCAAGAGAATGTCAGAAGTGGGATTCGAACCCACGCCTCCAGAAGAGACTGCGACCTGAACGCAGCGCCTTAGACCGCTCGGCCATCCAGACCAACCCAACTGGCCAGGGCGAGTCGATTGTGCTCCTCAGCGAATGTGCCGGTGTAGCTTTTGGAATGACTCACGATTTTATTGCCTTCATGCAGCTCATCTTTAATTCTTATTTATTTCTTTACAAACGCCTTGAAATAGTGACGAATGTGGATTTTTCGAAATGAGGAACAATGTGCCCGAAGCCTTTCATTTGCCAAAAGCACACCCAGCCCGTCTCCATATGCCCTGTAACGGATGCTGTCAAAGTGGTTTTGAATTCAATGATCCTTTCCCCCTTGATCATACTGTTTTAGAACAGGGTCACAAAAAGGAATCGCCATTCTCAGACCCTGCTCGTTCTACTTGAACGCGCAATGAAAATACTTGATCAAATGCGGATGGACGCCGGCATTGCAATTTAGCGAAAAAGCGCCATCTCTGTACGTCTCAGGGCCTTTTTATGGTTCGCAGTTGCCTTCTAATGTAGACAACAGTTAACCATACGGCGGCGACATCCTTAAAAGAACCGGTGGCATTGTGTCTCGAGCACACAAGGCAAACAAGAGATTCTTCAAGAGGTGAGTGCGAAGTACAGTTTACTGCCACAGGCAATGGCCGCAGAGCTTTTTCTTTAACAGACTCTAATACGTGGAACACGTCACCAACTTACATAGGACAGTCTTTCAACTTTAGCACAATTTAAGTTTTTCTACTAGATAATGAGGCTAAAGACGAGCCAAACACGTGATCACTGAACAACTGGGACTTTGCATTGTGGATATGTAACGTTATTCCATTAATCTGTCAGCTGTGTCAAATGTGTCAAATGTAAGTGTTTATTTATAATGGGTTTTATCTAGCCTGAGAGCATGTGCGCCAAGATCGTCCAGCAACGGCAGGCGTGCCATTCTCGACACCATTTAAAAGACGATAGGAATCCTGGGCATGACATAGCCCCTCTGTGTCTCCTTGAAGTTGTTTCTGTACGTGTAACAAATTAAGAACGAGAAGGTCCTCAGTGTGGGTAGCCAGAGTGCAAGAAGCCCAGTCGTGCTCTCCTCGCAGGAGTTTCCTCGCTGGTGGCGCACAAAATGCCACGCAACCAGACACAAGGGGCCACCCAGGAGCCGTCGGTCTGGGCGTGCCTCGTTGGCGCAGTTAGGCAGCGCGTCAGTCTCATAATCTGAAGGTCGTGAGTTCGAGCCTCACACGGGGCAGGGTGCCCTTTTGTCGACTAGTTTGAGCCTTTAGCCCCGTTTTCCTTCCGCACAGTGTGCCACGCGTCCACGGCCTGAAGGCCAGCGTGTCCTCCCTGGTGGTCTAGTGGCTAGGATTCGGCGCTCTCACCGCCGCGGCCCGGGTTCGATTCCCGGTCAGGGAACGCTCTTTTGACGTGCGCTTGCCTTTTTCACCGGCCGGGTTATGCGCAATGCTGGCTTCGAAGGCAAGGATCGCAGCACCTCCAAGAGGCAAAGCTTCACTGCCTCCGGCCCATCGACCTAAGGTTGGACGGCTAAATTGCCTGCCTGCAGTCCTGCGCTCCGCCATCTGAGCAATCAGAGCCTGGTGTGCGTCCTCTGCTCTACTGAGGCATGTTGACGCAGGACAGCAGACACCCAACTTGTGGGAGGAAGGAGTAAAAACAGGATCGAGCCAGCCAGGAGTCGAACCTAGAATCTTCTGATCCGTAGTCAGACGCGTTATCCATTGCGCCACTGGCCCAACAACCTGGGAAGTCATGCTTGGAGAAGACAGCTGGATTCTGGAGGCCAGCTGCCAAACTTCATTATTAAATATTAATCCAGTTTTACTCTGCCATCATTAAATCCATTATTACACAATCAATAATTACATGGTTCCCTGCTGCAGCAGCCAAGGACAAGGCCAAGCTGCAGCGGGTGATCCGCTCGGCAGAGAGAGTGATCAACACCTCTCTACCTTCTCTGGAATCCCTTCACAACATCAGGGCTGTGAGAAGGGCAAGAAAAATTATGTCTGACCCATCTCATCCAGGCTGTACCATGTTTCAGCTGCTCCTTTCAGGTAGAAGGCTTCGGCTCCCGAGAACTGCAAAATCCCGGCATCGCCTGAGCTTCTTTCCCACGGCCGCCAGGCTGCTTAATGACAATTCAATTCCTTTTCAGGACTGAATGCACTGTTTGCACTTTATTGTTTCTATTACTCCTACTTTTATCATTCAGTATTAGTGTAAGTATCATTATTACTCTTAGCACCTTCCATTCACCTTCCATATGACTGTGTATTGTCATATCTTGTTCTGTCTTAATGTTTCGTTTGCCACATTACATCCATGCGTGACTGGATGTAAAGAATTCCAATTGTGTTTGACACTATATTGCAATAAATTGAACCTTGAACCTTCATCTCTACCAAAATGGGAAACCGGGTCATCCCCCGCGTGCCTGTCTCCTGGCGTCTTTGAAAAGGACGCTCCCTCGGAAGAAAGCGCGATACACAGCACGGGTGGCTACAACAAAGGCAAGAGAATGTCAGAAGTGGGATTCGAACCCACGCCTCCAGAAGAGACTGCGACCTGAACGCAGCGCCTTAGACCGCTCGGCCATCCAGACCAACCCAACTGGCCAGGGCGAGTCGATTGTGCTCCTCAGCGAATGTGCCGGTGTAGCTTTTGGAATGACTCACGATTTTATTGCCTTCATGCAGCTCATCTTTAATTCTTATTTATTTCTTTACAAACGCCTTGAAATAGTGACGAATGTGGATTTTTCGAAATGAGGAACAATGTGCCCGAAGCCTTTCATTTGCCAAAAGCACACCCAGCCCGTCTCCATATGCCCTGTAACGGATGCTGTCAAAGTGGTTTTGAATTCAATGATCCTTTCCCCCTTGATCATACTGTTTTAGAACAGGGTCACAAAAAGGAATCGCCATTCTCAGACCCTGCTCGTTCTACTTGAACGCGCAATGAAAATACTTGATCAAATGCGGATGGACGCCGGCATTGCAATTTAGCGAAAAAGCGCCATCTCTGTACGTCTCAGGGCCTTTTTATGGTTCGCAGTTGCCTTCTAATGTAGACAACAGTTAACCATACGGCGGCGACATCCTTAAAAGAACCGGTGGCATTGTGTCTCGAGCACACAAGGCAAACAAGAGATTCTTCAAGAGGTGAGTGCGAAGTACAGTTTACTGCCACAGGCAATGGCCGCAGAGCTTTTTCTTTAACAGACTCTAATACGTGGAACACGTCACCAACTTACATAGGACAGTCTTTCAACTTTAGCACAATTTAAGTTTTTCTACTAGATAATGAGGCTAAAGACGAGCCAAACACGTGATCACTGAACAACTGGGACTTTGCATTGTGGATATGTAACGTTATTCCATTAATCTGTCAGCTGTGTCAAATGTGTCAAATGTAAGTGTTTATTTATAATGGGTTTTATCTAGCCTGAGAGCATGTGCGCCAAGATCGTCCAGCAACGGCAGGCGTGCCATTCTCGACACCATTTAAAAGACGATAGGAATCCTGGGCATGACATAGCCCCTCTGTGTCTCCTTGAAGTTGTTTCTGTACGTGTAACAAATTAAGAACGAGAAGGTCCTCAGTGTGGGTAGCCAGAGTGCAAGAAGCCCAGTCGTGCTCTCCTCGCAGGAGTTTCCTCGCTGGTGGCGCACAAAATGCCACGCAACCAGACACAAGGGGCCACCCAGGAGCCGTCGGTCTGGGCGTGCCTCGTTGGCGCAGTTAGGCAGCGCGTCAGTCTCATAATCTGAAGGTCGTGAGTTCGAGCCTCACACGGGGCAGGGTGCCCTTTTGTCGACTAGTTTGAGCCTTTAGCCCCGTTTTCCTTCCGCACAGTGTGCCACGCGTCCACGGCCTGAAGGCCAGCGTGTCCTCCCTGGTGGTCTAGTGGCTAGGATTCGGCGCTCTCACCGCCGCGGCCCGGGTTCGATTCCCGGTCAGGGAACGCTCTTTTGACGTGCGCTTGCCTTTTTCACCGGCCGGGTTATGCGCAATGCTGGCTTCGAAGGCAAGGATCGCAGCACCTCCAAGAGGCAAAGCTTCACTGCCTCCGGCCCATCGACATAAGGTTGGACGGCTAAATTGCCTGCCTGCAGTCCTGCGCTCCGCCATCTGAGCAATCAGAGCCTGGTGTGCGTCCTCTGCTCTACTGAGGCATGTTGACGCAGGACAGCAGACACCCAACTTGTGGGAGGAAAGAGTAAAAACAGGATCGAGCCAGCCAGGAGTCGAACCTAGAATCTTCTGATCCGTAGTCAGACGCGTTATCCATTGCGCCACTGGCCCAACAACCTGGGAAGTCATGCTTGGAGAAGACAGCTGGATTCTGGAGGCCAGCTGCCAAACTTCATTATTAAATATTAATCCGGTTTTACTCTGCCATCATTAAATCCATTATTACACAATCAATAATTACATGGTTCCCTGCTGCAGCAGCCAAGGACAAGGCCAAGCTGCAGCGGGTGATCCGCTCGGCAGAGAGAGTGATCAACACCTCTCTACCTTCTCTGGAATCCCTTCACAACATCAGGGCTGTGAGAAGGGCAAGAAAAATTATGTCTGACCCATCTCATCCAGGCTGTACCATGTTTCAGCTGCTCCTTTCAGGTAGAAGGCTTCGGCTCCCGAGAACTGCAAAATCCCGGCATCGCCTGAGCTTCTTTCCCACGGCCGCCAGGCTGCTTAATGACAATTCAATTCCTTTTCAGGACTGAATGCACTGTTTGCACTTTATTGTTTCTATTACTCCTACTTTTATCATTCAGTATTAGTGTAAGTATCATTATTACTCTTAGCACCTTCCATTCACCTTCCATATGACTGTGTATTGTCATATCTTGTTCTGTCTTAATGTTTCGTTTGCCACATTACATCCATGCGTGACTGGATGTAAAGAATTCCAATTGTGTTTGACACTATATTGCAATAAATTGAACCTTGAACCTTCATCTCTACCAAAATGGGAAACCGGGTCATCCCCCGCGTGCCTGTCTCCTGGCGTCTTTGAAAAGGACGCTCCCTCGGAAGAAAGCGCGATACACAGCACGGGTGGCTACAACAAAGGCAAGAGAATGTCAGAAGTGGGATTCGAACCCACGCCTCCAGAGGAGACTGCGACCTGAACGCAGCGCCTTAGACCGCTCGGCCATCCTGACCAACCCAACTGGCCCGGGCGAGTCGATTGCGCTCCTCAGCGAATGTGCCGGTGTAGCTTTTGGAATGACTCACGATTTTATTGCCTTCATGCAGCTCATCTTTAATTCTTATTTATTTCTTTACAAACGCCTTGAAATAGTGACGAATGTGGATTTTTCGAAATGAGGAACAATGTGCCCGAAGCCTTTCATTTGCCAAAAGCACACCCAGCCCGTCTCCATATGCCCTGTAACGGATGCTGTCAAAGTGGTTTTGCATTCAATGATCCTTTCCCCCTTGATCATACTGTTTTAGAACAGGGTCACAAAAAGGAATCGCCATACTCAGACCCTGCTCGTTCTACTTGAACGCGCAATGAAAATACTTGATCAAATGCGGATGGACGCCGGCATTGCAATTTAGCGAAAAAGCGCCATCTCTGTACGTCTCAGGGCCTTTTTATGGTTCGCAGTTGCCTTCTAATGTAGACAACAGTTAACCATACGGCGGCGACATCCTTAAAAGAACCGGTGGCATTGTGTCTCGAGCACACAAGGCAAACAAGAGATTCTTCAAGAGGTGAGTGCGAAGTACAGTTTACTGCCACAGGCAATGGCCGCAGAGCTTTTTCTTTAACAGACTCTAATACGTGGAACACGTCACCAACTTACATAGGACAGTCTTTCAACTTTAGCACAATTTAAGTTTTTCTACTAGATAATGAGGCTAAAGACGAGCCAAACACGTGATCACTGAACAACTGGGACTTTGCATTGTGGATATGTAACGTTATTCCATTAATCTGTCAGCTGTGTCAAATGTGTCAAATGTAAGTGTTTATTTATAATGGGTTTTATCTAGCCTGAGAGCATGTGCGCCAAGATCGTCCAGCAACGGCAGGCGTGCCATTCTCGACACCATTTAAAAGACGATAGGAATCCTGGGCATGACATAGCCCCTCTGTGTCTCCTTGAAGTTGTTTCTGTACGTGTAACAAATTAAGAACGAGAAGGTCCTCAGTGTGGGTAGCCAGAGTGCAAGAAGCCCAGTCGTGCTCTCCTCGCAGGAGTTTCCTCGCTGGTGGCGCACAAAATGCCACGCAACCAGACACAAGGGGCCACCCAGGCGCCGCCGGTCTGGGCGTGCCTCGTTGGCGCAGTTAGGCAGCGCGTCAGTCTCATAATCTGAAGGTCGTGAGTTCGAGCCTCACACGGGGCAGGGTGCCCTTTTGTCGACTAGTTTGAGCCTTTAGCCCCGTTTTCCTTCCGCACAGTGTGCCACGCGTCTACGGCCTGAAGGCCAGCGTGTCCTCCCTGGTGGTCTAGTGGCTAGGATTCGGCGCTCTCACCGCCGCGGCCCGGGTTCGATTCCCGGTCAGGGAACGCTCTTTTGACGTGCGCTTGCCTTTTTCACCGGCCGGGTTATGCGCAATGCTGGCTTCGAAGGCAAGGATCGCAGCACCTCCAAGAGGCAAAGCTTCACTGCCTCCGGCCCATCGACCTAAGGTTGGACGGCTAAATTGCCTGCCTGCAGTCCTGCGCTCCGCCATCTGAGCAATCAGAGCCTGGTGTGCGTCCTCTGCTCTACTGAGGCATGTTGACGCAGGACAGCAGACACCCAACTTGTGGGAGGAAGGAGTAATAACAGGATCGAGCCAGCCAGGAGTCGAACCTAGAATCTTCTGATCCGTAGTCAGACGCGTTATCCATTGCGCCACTGGCCCAACAACCTGGGAAGTCATGCTTGGAGAAGACAGCTGGATTCTGGAGGCCAGCTGCCAAACTTCATTATTAAATATTAATCCGGTTTTACTCTGCCATCATTAAATCCATTATTACACAATCAATAATTACATGGTTCCCTGCTGCAGCAGCCAAGGACAAGGCCAAGCTGCAGCGGGTGATCCGCTCGGCAGAGAGAGTGATCAACACCTCTCTACCTTCTCTGGAATCCCTTCACAACATCAGGGCTGTAAGAAGGGCAAGAAAAATTATGTCTGACCCATCTCATCCAGGCTGTGCCATGTTTCAGCTGCTCCTTTCAGGTAGAAGGCTTCGGCTCCCGAGAACTGCAAAATCCCGGCATCGCCTGAGCTTCTTTCCCACGGCCGCCAGGCTGCTTAATGACAATTCAATTCCTTTTCAGGACTGAATGCACTGTTTGCACTTTATTGTTTCTATTACTCCTACTTTTATCATTCAGTATTTGTGTAAGTATCATTATTACTCTTAGCACCTTCCATTCACCTTCCATATGACTGTGTATTGTCATATCTTGTTCTGTCTTAATGTTTCGTTTGCCACATTACATCCATGCGTGACTGGATGTAAAGAATTCCAATTGTGTTTGACACTATATTGCAATAAATTGAACCTTGAACCTTCATCTCTACCAAAATGGGAAACCGGGTCATCCCCCGCGTGCCTGTCTCCTGGCGTCTTTGAAAAGGACGCTCCCTCGGAAGAAAGCGCGATACACAGCACGGGTGGCTACAACAAAGGCAAGAGAATGTCAGAAGTGGGATTCGAACCCACGCCTCCAGAGGAGACTGCGACCTGAACGCAGCGCCTTAGACCGCTCGGCCATCCTGACCAACCCAACTGGCCCGGGCGAGTCGATTGCGCTCCTCAGCGAATGTGCCGGTGTAGCTTTTGGAATGACTCACGATTTTATTGCCTTCATGCAGCTCATCTTTAATTCTTATTTATTTCTTTACAAACGCCTTGAAATAGTGACGAATGTGGATTTTTCGAAATGAGGAACAATGTGCCCGAAGCCTTTCATTTGCCAAAAGCACACCCAGCCCGTCTCCATATGCCCTGTAACGGATGCTGTCAAAGTGGTTTTGCATTCAATGATCCTTTCCCCCTTGATCATACTGTTTTAGAACAGGGTCACAAAAAGGAATCGCCATACTCAGACCCTGCTCGTTCTACTTGAACGCGCAATGAAAATACTTGATCAAATGCGGATGGACGCCGGCATTGCAATTTAGCGAAAAAGCGCCATCTCTGTACGTCTCAGGGCCTTTTTATGGTTCGCAGTTGCCTTCTAATGTAGACAACAGTTAACCATACGGCGGCGACATCCTTAAAAGAACCGGTGGCATTGTGTCTCGAGCACACAAGGCAAACAAGAGATTCTTCAAGAGGTGAGTGCGAAGTACAGTTTACTGCCACAGGCAATGGCCGCAGAGCTTTTTCTTTAACAGACTCTAATACGTGGAACACGTCACCAACTTACATAGGACAGTCTTTCAACTTTAGCACAATTTAAGTTTTTCTACTAGATAATGAGGCTAAAGACGAGCCAAACACGTGATCACTGAACAACTGGGACTTTGCATTGTGGATATGTAACGTTATTCCATTAATCTGTCAGCTGTGTCAAATGTGTCAAATGTAAGTGTTTATTTATAATGGGTTTTATCTAGCCTGAGAGCATGTGCGCCAAGATCGTCCAGCAACGGCAGGCGTGCCATTCTCGACACCATTTAAAAGACGATAGGAATCCTGGGCATGACATAGCCCCTCTGTGTCTCCTTGAAGTTGTTTCTGTACGTGTAACAAATTAAGAACGAGAAGGTCCTCAGTGTGGGTAGCCAGAGTGCAAGAAGCCCAGTCGTGCTCTCCTCGCAGGAGTTTCCTCGCTGGTGGCGCACAAAATGCCACGCAACCAGACACAAGGGGCCACCCAGGCGCCGCCGGTCTGGGCGTGCCTCGTTGGCGCAGTTAGGCAGCGCGTCAGTCTCATAATCTGAAGGTCGTGAGTTCGAGCCTCACACGGGGCAGGGTGCCCTTTTGTCGACTAGTTTGAGCCTTTAGCCCCGTTTTCCTTCCGCACAGTGTGCCACGCGTCTACGGCCTGAAGGCCAGCGTGTCCTCCCTGGTGGTCTAGTGGCTAGGATTCGGCGCTCTCACCGCCGCGGCCCGGGTTCGATTCCCGGTCAGGGAACGCTCTTTTGACGTGCGCTTGCCTTTTTCACCGGCCGGGTTATGCGCAATGCTGGCTTCGAAGGCAAGGATCGCAGCACCTCCAAGAGGCAAAGCTTCACTGCCTCCGGCCCATCGACCTAAGGTTGGACGGCTAAATTGCCTGCCTGCAGTCCTGCGCTCCGCCATCTGAGCAATCAGAGCCTGGTGTGCGTCCTCTGCTCTACTGAGGCATGTTGACGCAGGACAGCAGACACCCAACTTGTGGGAGGAAGGAGTAAAAACAGGATCGAGCCAGCCAGGAGTCGAACCTAGAATCTTCTGATCCGTAGTCAGACGCGTTATCCATTGCGCCACTGGCCCAACAACCTGGGAAGTCATGCTTGGAGAAGACAGCTGGATTCTGGAGGCCAGCTGCCAAACTTCATTATTAAATATTAATCCGGTTTTACTCTGCCATCATTAAATCCATTATTACACAATCAATAATTACATGGTTCCCTGCTGCAGCAGCCAAGGACAAGGCCAAGCTGCAGCGGGTGATCCGCTCGGCAGAGAGAGTGATCAACACCTCTCTACCTTCTCTGGAATCCCTTCACAACATCAGGGCTGTAAGAAGGGCAAGAAAAATTATGTCTGACCCATCTCATCCAGGCTGTGCCATGTTTCAGCTGCTCCTTTCAGGTAGAAGGCTTCGGCTCCCGAGAACTGCAAAATCCCGGCATCGCCTGAGCTTCTTTCCCACGGCCGCCAGGCTGCTTAATGACAATTCAATTCCTTTTCAGGACTGAATGCACTGTTTGCACTTTATTGTTTCTATTACTCCTACTTTTATCATTCAGTATTTGTGTAAGTATCATTATTACTCTTAGCACCTTCCATTCACCTTCCATATGACTGTGTATTGTCATATCTTGTTCTGTCTTAATGTTTCGTTTGCCACATTACATCCATGCGTGACTGGATGTAAAGAATTCCAATTGTGTTTGACACTATATTGCAATAAATTGAACCTTGAACCTTCATCTCTACCAAAATGGGAAACCGGGTCATCCCCCGCGTGCCTGTCTCCTGGCGTCTTTGAAAAGGACGCTCCCTCGGAAGAAAGCGCGATACACAGCACGGGTGGCTACAACAAAGGCAAGAGAATGTCAGAAGTGGGATTCGAACCCACGCCTCCAGAGGAGACTGCGACCTGAACGCAGCGCCTTAGACCGCTCGGCCATCCTGACCAACCCAACTGGCCCGGGCGAGTCGATTGCGCTCCTCAGCGAATGTGCCGGTGTAGCTTTTGGAATGACTCACGATTTTATTGCCTTCATGCAGCTCATCTTTAATTCTTATTTATTTCTTTACAAACGCCTTGAAATAGTGACGAATGTGGATTTTTCGAAATGAGGAACAATGTGCCCGAAGCCTTTCATTTGCCAAAAGCACACCCAGCCCGTCTCCATATGCCCTGTAACGGATGCTGTCAAAGTGGTTTTGCATTCAATGATCCTTTCCCCCTTGATCATACTGTTTTAGAACAGGGTCACAAAAAGGAATCGCCATACTCAGACCCTGCTCGTTCTACTTGAACGCGCAATGAAAATACTTGATCAAATGCGGATGGACGCCGGCATTGCAATTTAGCGAAAAAGCGCCATCTCTGTACGTCTCAGGGCCTTTTTATGGTTCGCAGTTGCCTTCTAATGTAGACAACAGTTAACCATACGGCGGCGACATCCTTAAAAGAACCGGTGGCATTGTGTCTCGAGCACACAAGGCAAACAAGAGATTCTTCAAGAGGTGAGTGCGAAGTACAGTTTACTGCCACAGGCAATGGCCGCAGAGCTTTTTCTTTAACAGACTCTAATACGTGGAACACGTCACCAACTTACATAGGACAGTCTTTCAACTTTAGCACAATTTAAGTTTTTCTACTAGATAATGAGGCTAAAGACGAGCCAAACACGTGATCACTGAACAACTGGGACTTTGCATTGTGGATATGTAACGTTATTCCATTAATCTGTCAGCTGTGTCAAATGTGTCAAATGTAAGTGTTTATTTATAATGGGTTTTATCTAGCCTGAGAGCATGTGCGCCAAGATCGTCCAGCAACGGCAGGCGTGCCATTCTCGACACCATTTAAAAGACGATAGGAATCCTGGGCATGACATAGCCCCTCTGTGTCTCCTTGAAGTTGTTTCTGTACGTGTAACAAATTAAGAACGAGAAGGTCCTCAGTGTGGGTAGCCAGAGTGCAAGAAGCCCAGTCGTGCTCTCCTCGCAGGAGTTTCCTCGCTGGTGGCGCACAAAATGCCACGCAACCAGACACAAGGGGCCACCCAGGCGCCGCCGGTCTGGGCGTGCCTCGTTGGCGCAGTTAGGCAGCGCGTCAGTCTCATAATCTGAAGGTCGTGAGTTCGAGCCTCACACGGGGCAGGGTGCCCTTTTGTCGACTAGTTTGAGCCTTTAGCCCCGTTTTCCTTCCGCACAGTGTGCCACGCGTCTACGGCCTGAAGGCCAGCGTGTCCTCCCTGGTGGTCTAGTGGCTAGGATTCGGCGCTCTCACCGCCGCGGCCCGGGTTCGATTCCCGGTCAGGGAACGCTCTTTTGACGTGCGCTTGCCTTTTTCACCGGCCGGGTTATGCGCAATGCTGGCTTCGAAGGCAAGGATCGCAGCACCTCCAAGAGGCAAAGCTTCACTGCCTCCGGCCCATCGACCTAAGGTTGGACGGCTAAATTGCCTGCCTGCAGTCCTGCGCTCCGCCATCTGAGCAATCAGAGCCTGGTGTGCGTCCTCTGCTCTACTGAGGCATGTTGACGCAGGACAGCAGACACCCAACTTGTGGGAGGAAGGAGTAAAAACAGGATCGAGCCAGCCAGGAGTCGAACCTAGAATCTTCTGATCCGTAGTCAGACGCGTTATCCATTGCGCCACTGGCCCAACAACCTGGGAAGTCATGCTTGGAGAAGACAGCTGGATTCTGGAGGCCAGCTGCCAAACTTCATTATTAAATATTAATCCGGTTTTACTCTGCCATCATTAAATCCATTATTACACAATCAATAATTACATGGTTCCCTGCTGCAGCAGCCAAGGACAAGGCCAAGCTGCAGCGGGTGATCCGCTCGGCAGAGAGAGTGATCAACACCTCTCTACCTTCTCTGGAATCCCTTCACAACATCAGGGCTGTAAGAAGGGCAAGAAAAATTATGTCTGACCCATCTCATCCAGGCTGTGCCATGTTTCAGCTGCTCCTTTCAGGTAGAAGGCTTCGGCTCCCGAGAACTGCAAAATCCCGGCATCGCCTGAGCTTCTTTCCCACGGCCGCCAGGCTGCTTAATGACAATTCAATTCCTTTTCAGGACTGAATGCACTGTTTGCACTTTATTGTTTCTATTACTCCTACTTTTATCATTCAGTATTTGTGTAAGTATCATTATTACTCTTAGCACCTTCCATTCACCTTCCATATGACTGTGTATTGTCATATCTTGTTCTGTCTTAATGTTTCGTTTGCCACATTACATCCATGCGTGACTGGATGTAAAGAATTCCAATTGTGTTTGACACTATATTGCAATAAATTGAACCTTGAACCTTCATCTCTACCAAAATGGGAAACCGGGTCATCCCCCGCGTGCCTGTCTCCTGGCGTCTTTGAAAAGGACGCTCCCTCGGAAGAAAGCGCGATACACAGCACGGGTGGCTACAACAAAGGCAAGAGAATGTCAGAAGTGGGATTCGAACCCACGCCTCCAGAGGAGACTGCGACCTGAACGCAGCGCCTTAGACCGCTCGGCCATCCTGACCAACCCAACTGGCCCGGGCGAGTCGATTGCGCTCCTCAGCGAATGTGCCGGTGTAGCTTTTGGAATGACTCACGATTTTATTGCCTTCATGCAGCTCATCTTTAATTCTTATTTATTTCTTTACAAACGCCTTGAAATAGTGACGAATGTGGATTTTTCGAAATGAGGAACAATGTGCCCGAAGCCTTTCATTTGCCAAAAGCACACCCAGCCCGTCTCCATATGCCCTGTAACGGATGCTGTCAAAGTGGTTTTGCATTCAATGATCCTTTCCCCCTTGATCATACTGTTTTAGAACAGGGTCACAAAAAGGAATCGCCATACTCAGACCCTGCTCGTTCTACTTGAACGCGCAATGAAAATACTTGATCAAATGCGGATGGACGCCGGCATTGCAATTTAGCGAAAAAGCGCCATCTCTGTACGTCTCAGGGCCTTTTTATGGTTCGCAGTTGCCTTCTAATGTAGACAACAGTTAACCATACGGCGGCGACATCCTTAAAAGAACCGGTGGCATTGTGTCTCGAGCACACAAGGCAAACAAGAGATTCTTCAAGAGGTGAGTGCGAAGTACAGTTTACTGCCACAGGCAATGGCCGCAGAGCTTTTTCTTTAACAGACTCTAATACGTGGAACACGTCACCAACTTACATAGGACAGTCTTTCAACTTTAGCACAATTTAAGTTTTTCTACTAGATAATGAGGCTAAAGACGAGCCAAACACGTGATCACTGAACAACTGGGACTTTGCATTGTGGATATGTAACGTTATTCCATTAATCTGTCAGCTGTGTCAAATGTGTCAAATGTAAGTGTTTATTTATAATGGGTTTTATCTAGCCTGAGAGCATGTGCGCCAAGATCGTCCAGCAACGGCAGGCGTGCCATTCTCGACACCATTTAAAAGACGATAGGAATCCTGGGCATGACATAGCCCCTCTGTGTCTCCTTGAAGTTGTTTCTGTACGTGTAACAAATTAAGAACGAGAAGGTCCTCAGTGTGGGTAGCCAGAGTGCAAGAAGCCCAGTCGTGCTCTCCTCGCAGGAGTTTCCTCGCTGGTGGCGCACAAAATGCCACGCAACCAGACACAAGGGGCCACCCAGGCGCCGCCGGTCTGGGCGTGCCTCGTTGGCGCAGTTAGGCAGCGCGTCAGTCTCATAATCTGAAGGTCGTGAGTTCGAGCCTCACACGGGGCAGGGTGCCCTTTTGTCGACTAGTTTGAGCCTTTAGCCCCGTTTTCCTTCCGCACAGTGTGCCACGCGTCTACGGCCTGAAGGCCAGCGTGTCCTCCCTGGTGGTCTAGTGGCTAGGATTCGGCGCTCTCACCGCCGCGGCCCGGGTTCGATTCCCGGTCAGGGAACGCTCTTTTGACGTGCGCTTGCCTTTTTCACCGGCCGGGTTATGCGCAATGCTGGCTTCGAAGGCAAGGATCGCAGCACCTCCAAGAGGCAAAGCTTCACTGCCTCCGGCCCATCGACCTAAGGTTGGACGGCTAAATTGCCTGCCTGCAGTCCTGCGCTCCGCCATCTGAGCAATCAGAGCCTGGTGTGCGTCCTCTGCTCTACTGAGGCATGTTGACGCAGGACAGCAGACACCCAACTTGTGGGAGGAAGGAGTAAAAACAGGATCGAGCCAGCCAGGAGTCGAACCTAGAATCTTCTGATCCGTAGTCAGACGCGTTATCCATTGCGCCACTGGCCCAACAACCTGGGAAGTCATGCTTGGAGAAGACAGCTGGATTCTGGAGGCCAGCTGCCAAACTTCATTATTAAATATTAATCCGGTTTTACTCTGCCATCATTAAATCCATTATTACACAATCAATAATTACATGGTTCCCTGCTGCAGCAGCCAAGGACAAGGCCAAGCTGCAGCGGGTGATCCGCTCGGCAGAGAGAGTGATCAACACCTCTCTACCTTCTCTGGAATCCCTTCACAACATCAGGGCTGTAAGAAGGGCAAGAAAAATTATGTCTGACCCATCTCATCCAGGCTGTGCCATGTTTCAGCTGCTCCTTTCAGGTAGAAGGCTTCGGCTCCCGAGAACTGCAAAATCCCGGCATCGCCTGAGCTTCTTTCCCACGGCCGCCAGGCTGCTTAATGACAATTCAATTCCTTTTCAGGACTGAATGCACTGTTTGCACTTTATTGTTTCTATTACTCCTACTTTTATCATTCAGTATTTGTGTAAGTATCATTATTACTCTTAGCACCTTCCATTCACCTTCCATATGACTGTGTATTGTCATATCTTGTTCTGTCTTAATGTTTCGTTTGCCACATTACATCCATGCGTGACTGGATGTAAAGAATTCCAATTGTGTTTGACACTATATTGCAATAAATTGAACCTTGAACCTTCATCTCTACCAAAATGGGAAACCGGGTCATCCCCCGCGTGCCTGTCTCCTGGCGTCTTTGAAAAGGACGCTCCCTCGGAAGAAAGCGCGATACACAGCACGGGTGGCTACAACAAAGGCAAGAGAATGTCAGAAGTGGGATTCGAACCCACGCCTCCAGAGGAGACTGCGACCTGAACGCAGCGCCTTAGACCGCTCGGCCATCCTGACCAACCCAACTGGCCCGGGCGAGTCGATTGCGCTCCTCAGCGAATGTGCCGGTGTAGCTTTTGGAATGACTCACGATTTTATTGCCTTCATGCAGCTCATCTTTAATTCTTATTTATTTCTTTACAAACGCCTTGAAATAGTGACGAATGTGGATTTTTCGAAATGAGGAACAATGTGCCCGAAGCCTTTCATTTGCCAAAAGCACACCCAGCCCGTCTCCATATGCCCTGTAACGGATGCTGTCAAAGTGGTTTTGCATTCAATGATCCTTTCCCCCTTGATCATACTGTTTTAGAACAGGGTCACAAAAAGGAATCGCCATACTCAGACCCTGCTCGTTCTACTTGAACGCGCAATGAAAATACTTGATCAAATGCGGATGGACGCCGGCATTGCAATTTAGCGAAAAAGCGCCATCTCTGTACGTCTCAGGGCCTTTTTATGGTTCGCAGTTGCCTTCTAATGTAGACAACAGTTAACCATACGGCGGCGACATCCTTAAAAGAACCGGTGGCATTGTGTCTCGAGCACACAAGGCAAACAAGAGATTCTTCAAGAGGTGAGTGCGAAGTACAGTTTACTGCCACAGGCAATGGCCGCAGAGCTTTTTCTTTAACAGACTCTAATACGTGGAACACGTCACCAACTTACATAGGACAGTCTTTCAACTTTAGCACAATTTAAGTTTTTCTACTAGATAATGAGGCTAAAGACGAGCCAAACACGTGATCACTGAACAACTGGGACTTTGCATTGTGGATATGTAACGTTATTCCATTAATCTGTCAGCTGTGTCAAATGTGTCAAATGTAAGTGTTTATTTATAATGGGTTTTATCTAGCCTGAGAGCATGTGCGCCAAGATCGTCCAGCAACGGCAGGCGTGCCATTCTCGACACCATTTAAAAGACGATAGGAATCCTGGGCATGACATAGCCCCTCTGTGTCTCCTTGAAGTTGTTTCTGTACGTGTAACAAATTAAGAACGAGAAGGTCCTCAGTGTGGGTAGCCAGAGTGCAAGAAGCCCAGTCGTGCTCTCCTCGCAGGAGTTTCCTCGCTGGTGGCGCACAAAATGCCACGCAACCAGACACAAGGGGCCACCCAGGCGCCGCCGGTCTGGGCGTGCCTCGTTGGCGCAGTTAGGCAGCGCGTCAGTCTCATAATCTGAAGGTCGTGAGTTCGAGCCTCACACGGGGCAGGGTGCCCTTTTGTCGACTAGTTTGAGCCTTTAGCCCCGTTTTCCTTCCGCACAGTGTGCCACGCGTCTACGGCCTGAAGGCCAGCGTGTCCTCCCTGGTGGTCTAGTGGCTAGGATTCGGCGCTCTCACCGCCGCGGCCCGGGTTCGATTCCCGGTCAGGGAACGCTCTTTTGACGTGCGCTTGCCTTTTTCACCGGCCGGGTTATGCGCAATGCTGGCTTCGAAGGCAAGGATCGCAGCACCTCCAAGAGGCAAAGCTTCACTGCCTCCGGCCCATCGACCTAAGGTTGGACGGCTAAATTGCCTGCCTGCAGTCCTGCGCTCCGCCATCTGAGCAATCAGAGCCTGGTGTGCGTCCTCTGCTCTACTGAGGCATGTTGACGCAGGACAGCAGACACCCAACTTGTGGGAGGAAGGAGTAAAAACAGGATCGAGCCAGCCAGGAGTCGAACCTAGAATCTTCTGATCCGTAGTCAGACGCGTTATCCATTGCGCCACTGGCCCAACAACCTGGGAAGTCATGCTTGGAGAAGACAGCTGGATTCTGGAGGCCAGCTGCCAAACTTCATTATTAAATATTAATCCGGTTTTACTCTGCCATCATTAAATCCATTATTACACAATCAATAATTACATGGTTCCCTGCTGCAGCAGCCAAGGACAAGGCCAAGCTGCAGCGGGTGATCCGCTCGGCAGAGAGAGTGATCAACACCTCTCTACCTTCTCTGGAATCCCTTCACAACATCAGGGCTGTAAGAAGGGCAAGAAAAATTATGTCTGACCCATCTCATCCAGGCTGTGCCATGTTTCAGCTGCTCCTTTCAGGTAGAAGGCTTCGGCTCCCGAGAACTGCAAAATCCCGGCATCGCCTGAGCTTCTTTCCCACGGCCGCCAGGCTGCTTAATGACAATTCAATTCCTTTTCAGGACTGAATGCACTGTTTGCACTTTATTGTTTCTATTACTCCTACTTTTATCATTCAGTATTTGTGTAAGTATCATTATTACTCTTAGCACCTTCCATTCACCTTCCATATGACTGTGTATTGTCATATCTTGTTCTGTCTTAATGTTTCGTTTGCCACATTACATCCATGCGTGACTGGATGTAAAGAATTCCAATTGTGTTTGACACTATATTGCAATAAATTGAACCTTGAACCTTCATCTCTACCAAAATGGGAAACCGGGTCATCCCCCGCGTGCCTGTCTCCTGGCGTCTTTGAAAAGGACGCTCCCTCGGAAGAAAGCGCGATACACAGCACGGGTGGCTACAACAAAGGCAAGAGAATGTCAGAAGTGGGATTCGAACCCACGCCTCCAGAGGAGACTGCGACCTGAACGCAGCGCCTTAGACCGCTCGGCCATCCTGACCAACCCAACTGGCCCGGGCGAGTCGATTGCGCTCCTCAGCGAATGTGCCGGTGTAGCTTTTGGAATGACTCACGATTTTATTGCCTTCATGCAGCTCATCTTTAATTCTTATTTATTTCTTTACAAACGCCTTGAAATAGTGACGAATGTGGATTTTTCGAAATGAGGAACAATGTGCCCGAAGCCTTTCATTTGCCAAAAGCACACCCAGCCCGTCTCCATATGCCCTGTAACGGATGCTGTCAAAGTGGTTTTGCATTCAATGATCCTTTCCCCCTTGATCATACTGTTTTAGAACAGGGTCACAAAAAGGAATCGCCATACTCAGACCCTGCTCGTTCTACTTGAACGCGCAATGAAAATACTTGATCAAATGCGGATGGACGCCGGCATTGCAATTTAGCGAAAAAGCGCCATCTCTGTACGTCTCAGGGCCTTTTTATGGTTCGCAGTTGCCTTCTAATGTAGACAACAGTTAACCATACGGCGGCGACATCCTTAAAAGAACCGGTGGCATTGTGTCTCGAGCACACAAGGCAAACAAGAGATTCTTCAAGAGGTGAGTGCGAAGTACAGTTTACTGCCACAGGCAATGGCCGCAGAGCTTTTTCTTTAACAGACTCTAATACGTGGAACACGTCACCAACTTACATAGGACAGTCTTTCAACTTTAGCACAATTTAAGTTTTTCTACTAGATAATGAGGCTAAAGACGAGCCAAACACGTGATCACTGAACAACTGGGACTTTGCATTGTGGATATGTAACGTTATTCCATTAATCTGTCAGCTGTGTCAAATGTGTCAAATGTAAGTGTTTATTTATAATGGGTTTTATCTAGCCTGAGAGCATGTGCGCCAAGATCGTCCAGCAACGGCAGGCGTGCCATTCTCGACACCATTTAAAAGACGATAGGAATCCTGGGCATGACATAGCCCCTCTGTGTCTCCTTGAAGTTGTTTCTGTACGTGTAACAAATTAAGAACGAGAAGGTCCTCAGTGTGGGTAGCCAGAGTGCAAGAAGCCCAGTCGTGCTCTCCTCGCAGGAGTTTCCTCGCTGGTGGCGCACAAAATGCCACGCAACCAGACACAAGGGGCCACCCAGGCGCCGCCGGTCTGGGCGTGCCTCGTTGGCGCAGTTAGGCAGCGCGTCAGTCTCATAATCTGAAGGTCGTGAGTTCGAGCCTCACACGGGGCAGGGTGCCCTTTTGTCGACTAGTTTGAGCCTTTAGCCCCGTTTTCCTTCCGCACAGTGTGCCACGCGTCTACGGCCTGAAGGCCAGCGTGTCCTCCCTGGTGGTCTAGTGGCTAGGATTCGGCGCTCTCACCGCCGCGGCCCGGGTTCGATTCCCGGTCAGGGAACGCTCTTTTGACGTGCGCTTGCCTTTTTCACCGGCCGGGTTATGCGCAATGCTGGCTTCGAAGGCAAGGATCGCAGCACCTCCAAGAGGCAAAGCTTCACTGCCTCCGGCCCATCGACCTAAGGTTGGACGGCTAAATTGCCTGCCTGCAGTCCTGCGCTCCGCCATCTGAGCAATCAGAGCCTGGTGTGCGTCCTCTGCTCTACTGAGGCATGTTGACGCAGGACAGCAGACACCCAACTTGTGGGAGGAAGGAGTAAAAACAGGATCGAGCCAGCCAGGAGTCGAACCTAGAATCTTCTGATCCGTAGTCAGACGCGTTATCCATTGCGCCACTGGCCCAACAACCTGGGAAGTCATGCTTGGAGAAGACAGCTGGATTCTGGAGGCCAGCTGCCAAACTTCATTATTAAATATTAATCCGGTTTTACTCTGCCATCATTAAATCCATTATTACACAATCAATAATTACATGGTTCCCTGCTGCAGCAGCCAAGGACAAGGCCAAGCTGCAGCGGGTGATCCGCTCGGCAGAGAGAGTGATCAACACCTCTCTACCTTCTCTGGAATCCCTTCACAACATCAGGGCTGTAAGAAGGGCAAGAAAAATTATGTCTGACCCATCTCATCCAGGCTGTGCCATGTTTCAGCTGCTCCTTTCAGGTAGAAGGCTTCGGCTCCCGAGAACTGCAAAATCCCGGCATCGCCTGAGCTTCTTTCCCACGGCCGCCAGGCTGCTTAATGACAATTCAATTCCTTTTCAGGACTGAATGCACTGTTTGCACTTTATTGTTTCTATTACTCCTACTTTTATCATTCAGTATTTGTGTAAGTATCATTATTACTCTTAGCACCTTCCATTCACCTTCCATATGACTGTGTATTGTCATATCTTGTTCTGTCTTAATGTTTCGTTTGCCACATTACATCCATGCGTGACTGGATGTAAAGAATTCCAATTGTGTTTGACACTATATTGCAATAAATTGAACCTTGAACCTTCATCTCTACCAAAATGGGAAACCGGGTCATCCCCCGCGTGCCTGTCTCCTGGCGTCTTTGAAAAGGACGCTCCCTCGGAAGAAAGCGCGATACACAGCACGGGTGGCTACAACAAAGGCAAGAGAATGTCAGAAGTGGGATTCGAACCCACGCCTCCAGAGGAGACTGCGACCTGAACGCAGCGCCTTAGACCGCTCGGCCATCCTGACCAACCCAACTGGCCCGGGCGAGTCGATTGCGCTCCTCAGCGAATGTGCCGGTGTAGCTTTTGGAATGACTCACGATTTTATTGCCTTCATGCAGCTCATCTTTAATTCTTATTTATTTCTTTACAAACGCCTTGAAATAGTGACGAATGTGGATTTTTCGAAATGAGGAACAATGTGCCCGAAGCCTTTCATTTGCCAAAAGCACACCCAGCCCGTCTCCATATGCCCTGTAACGGATGCTGTCAAAGTGGTTTTGCATTCAATGATCCTTTCCCCCTTGATCATACTGTTTTAGAACAGGGTCACAAAAAGGAATCGCCATACTCAGACCCTGCTCGTTCTACTTGAACGCGCAATGAAAATACTTGATCAAATGCGGATGGACGCCGGCATTGCAATTTAGCGAAAAAGCGCCATCTCTGTACGTCTCAGGGCCTTTTTATGGTTCGCAGTTGCCTTCTAATGTAGACAACAGTTAACCATACGGCGGCGACATCCTTAAAAGAACCGGTGGCATTGTGTCTCGAGCACACAAGGCAAACAAGAGATTCTTCAAGAGGTGAGTGCGAAGTACAGTTTACTGCCACAGGCAATGGCCGCAGAGCTTTTTCTTTAACAGACTCTAATACGTGGAACACGTCACCAACTTACATAGGACAGTCTTTCAACTTTAGCACAATTTAAGTTTTTCTACTAGATAATGAGGCTAAAGACGAGCCAAACACGTGATCACTGAACAACTGGGACTTTGCATTGTGGATATGTAACGTTATTCCATTAATCTGTCAGCTGTGTCAAATGTGTCAAATGTAAGTGTTTATTTATAATGGGTTTTATCTAGCCTGAGAGCATGTGCGCCAAGATCGTCCAGCAACGGCAGGCGTGCCATTCTCGACACCATTTAAAAGACGATAGGAATCCTGGGCATGACATAGCCCCTCTGTGTCTCCTTGAAGTTGTTTCTGTACGTGTAACAAATTAAGAACGAGAAGGTCCTCAGTGTGGGTAGCCAGAGTGCAAGAAGCCCAGTCGTGCTCTCCTCGCAGGAGTTTCCTCGCTGGTGGCGCACAAAATGCCACGCAACCAGACACAAGGGGCCACCCAGGCGCCGCCGGTCTGGGCGTGCCTCGTTGGCGCAGTTAGGCAGCGCGTCAGTCTCATAATCTGAAGGTCGTGAGTTCGAGCCTCACACGGGGCAGGGTGCCCTTTTGTCGACTAGTTTGAGCCTTTAGCCCCGTTTTCCTTCCGCACAGTGTGCCACGCGTCTACGGCCTGAAGGCCAGCGTGTCCTCCCTGGTGGTCTAGTGGCTAGGATTCGGCGCTCTCACCGCCGCGGCCCGGGTTCGATTCCCGGTCAGGGAACGCTCTTTTGACGTGCGCTTGCCTTTTTCACCGGCCGGGTTATGCGCAATGCTGGCTTCGAAGGCAAGGATCGCAGCACCTCCAAGAGGCAAAGCTTCACTGCCTCCGGCCCATCGACCTAAGGTTGGACGGCTAAATTGCCTGCCTGCAGTCCTGCGCTCCGCCATCTGAGCAATCAGAGCCTGGTGTGCGTCCTCTGCTCTACTGAGGCATGTTGACGCAGGACAGCAGACACCCAACTTGTGGGAGGAAGGAGTAAAAACAGGATCGAGCCAGCCAGGAGTCGAACCTAGAATCTTCTGATCCGTAGTCAGACGCGTTATCCATTGCGCCACTGGCCCAACAACCTGGGAAGTCATGCTTGGAGAAGACAGCTGGATTCTGGAGGCCAGCTGCCAAACTTCATTATTAAATATTAATCCGGTTTTACTCTGCCATCATTAAATCCATTATTACACAATCAATAATTACATGGTTCCCTGCTGCAGCAGCCAAGGACAAGGCCAAGCTGCAGCGGGTGATCCGCTCGGCAGAGAGAGTGATCAACACCTCTCTACCTTCTCTGGAATCCCTTCACAACATCAGGGCTGTAAGAAGGGCAAGAAAAATTATGTCTGACCCATCTCATCCAGGCTGTGCCATGTTTCAGCTGCTCCTTTCAGGTAGAAGGCTTCGGCTCCCGAGAACTGCAAAATCCCGGCATCGCCTGAGCTTCTTTCCCACGGCCGCCAGGCTGCTTAATGACAATTCAATTCCTTTTCAGGACTGAATGCACTGTTTGCACTTTATTGTTTCTATTACTCCTACTTTTATCATTCAGTATTTGTGTAAGTATCATTATTACTCTTAGCACCTTCCATTCACCTTCCATATGACTGTGTATTGTCATATCTTGTTCTGTCTTAATGTTTCGTTTGCCACATTACATCCATGCGTGACTGGATGTAAAGAATTCCAATTGTGTTTGACACTATATTGCAATAAATTGAACCTTGAACCTTCATCTCTACCAAAATGGGAAACCGGGTCATCCCCCGCGTGCCTGTCTCCTGGCGTCTTTGAAAAGGACGCTCCCTCGGAAGAAAGCGCGATACACAGCACGGGTGGCTACAACAAAGGCAAGAGAATGTCAGAAGTGGGATTCGAACCCACGCCTCCAGAGGAGACTGCGACCTGAACGCAGCGCCTTAGACCGCTCGGCCATCCTGACCAACCCAACTGGCCCGGGCGAGTCGATTGCGCTCCTCAGCGAATGTGCCGGTGTAGCTTTTGGAATGACTCACGATTTTATTGCCTTCATGCAGCTCATCTTTAATTCTTATTTATTTCTTTACAAACGCCTTGAAATAGTGACGAATGTGGATTTTTCGAAATGAGGAACAATGTGCCCGAAGCCTTTCATTTGCCAAAAGCACACCCAGCCCGTCTCCATATGCCCTGTAACGGATGCTGTCAAAGTGGTTTTGCATTCAATGATCCTTTCCCCCTTGATCATACTGTTTTAGAACAGGGTCACAAAAAGGAATCGCCATACTCAGACCCTGCTCGTTCTACTTGAACGCGCAATGAAAATACTTGATCAAATGCGGATGGACGCCGGCATTGCAATTTAGCGAAAAAGCGCCATCTCTGTACGTCTCAGGGCCTTTTTATGGTTCGCAGTTGCCTTCTAATGTAGACAACAGTTAACCATACGGCGGCGACATCCTTAAAAGAACCGGTGGCATTGTGTCTCGAGCACACAAGGCAAACAAGAGATTCTTCAAGAGGTGAGTGCGAAGTACAGTTTACTGCCACAGGCAATGGCCGCAGAGCTTTTTCTTTAACAGACTCTAATACGTGGAACACGTCACCAACTTACATAGGACAGTCTTTCAACTTTAGCACAATTTAAGTTTTTCTACTAGATAATGAGGCTAAAGACGAGCCAAACACGTGATCACTGAACAACTGGGACTTTGCATTGTGGATATGTAACGTTATTCCATTAATCTGTCAGCTGTGTCAAATGTGTCAAATGTAAGTGTTTATTTATAATGGGTTTTATCTAGCCTGAGAGCATGTGCGCCAAGATCGTCCAGCAACGGCAGGCGTGCCATTCTCGACACCATTTAAAAGACGATAGGAATCCTGGGCATGACATAGCCCCTCTGTGTCTCCTTGAAGTTGTTTCTGTACGTGTAACAAATTAAGAACGAGAAGGTCCTCAGTGTGGGTAGCCAGAGTGCAAGAAGCCCAGTCGTGCTCTCCTCGCAGGAGTTTCCTCGCTGGTGGCGCACAAAATGCCACGCAACCAGACACAAGGGGCCACCCAGGCGCCGCCGGTCTGGGCGTGCCTCGTTGGCGCAGTTAGGCAGCGCGTCAGTCTCATAATCTGAAGGTCGTGAGTTCGAGCCTCACACGGGGCAGGGTGCCCTTTTGTCGACTAGTTTGAGCCTTTAGCCCCGTTTTCCTTCCGCACAGTGTGCCACGCGTCTACGGCCTGAAGGCCAGCGTGTCCTCCCTGGTGGTCTAGTGGCTAGGATTCGGCGCTCTCACCGCCGCGGCCCGGGTTCGATTCCCGGTCAGGGAACGCTCTTTTGACGTGCGCTTGCCTTTTTCACCGGCCGGGTTATGCGCAATGCTGGCTTCGAAGGCAAGGATCGCAGCACCTCCAAGAGGCAAAGCTTCACTGCCTCCGGCCCATCGACCTAAGGTTGGACGGCTAAATTGCCTGCCTGCAGTCCTGCGCTCCGCCATCTGAGCAATCAGAGCCTGGTGTGCGTCCTCTGCTCTACTGAGGCATGTTGACGCAGGACAGCAGACACCCAACTTGTGGGAGGAAGGAGTAAAAACAGGATCGAGCCAGCCAGGAGTCGAACCTAGAATCTTCTGATCCGTAGTCAGACGCGTTATCCATTGCGCCACTGGCCCAACAACCTGGGAAGTCATGCTTGGAGAAGACAGCTGGATTCTGGAGGCCAGCTGCCAAACTTCATTATTAAATATTAATCCGGTTTTACTCTGCCATCATTAAATCCATTATTACACAATCAATAATTACATGGTTCCCTGCTGCAGCAGCCAAGGACAAGGCCAAGCTGCAGCGGGTGATCCGCTCGGCAGAGAGAGTGATCAACACCTCTCTACCTTCTCTGGAATCCCTTCACAACATCAGGGCTGTAAGAAGGGCAAGAAAAATTATGTCTGACCCATCTCATCCAGGCTGTGCCATGTTTCAGCTGCTCCTTTCAGGTAGAAGGCTTCGGCTCCCGAGAACTGCAAAATCCCGGCATCGCCTGAGCTTCTTTCCCACGGCCGCCAGGCTGCTTAATGACAATTCAATTCCTTTTCAGGACTGAATGCACTGTTTGCACTTTATTGTTTCTATTACTCCTACTTTTATCATTCAGTATTTGTGTAAGTATCATTATTACTCTTAGCACCTTCCATTCACCTTCCATATGACTGTGTATTGTCATATCTTGTTCTGTCTTAATGTTTCGTTTGCCACATTACATCCATGCGTGACTGGATGTAAAGAATTCCAATTGTGTTTGACACTATATTGCAATAAATTGAACCTTGAACCTTCATCTCTACCAAAATGGGAAACCGGGTCATCCCCCGCGTGCCTGTCTCCTGGCGTCTTTGAAAAGGACGCTCCCTCGGAAGAAAGCGCGATACACAGCACGGGTGGCTACAACAAAGGCAAGAGAATGTCAGAAGTGGGATTCGAACCCACGCCTCCAGAGGAGACTGCGACCTGAACGCAGCGCCTTAGACCGCTCGGCCATCCTGACCAACCCAACTGGCCCGGGCGAGTCGATTGCGCTCCTCAGCGAATGTGCCGGTGTAGCTTTTGGAATGACTCACGATTTTATTGCCTTCATGCAGCTCATCTTTAATTCTTATTTATTTCTTTACAAACGCCTTGAAATAGTGACGAATGTGGATTTTTCGAAATGAGGAACAATGTGCCCGAAGCCTTTCATTTGCCAAAAGCACACCCAGCCCGTCTCCATATGCCCTGTAACGGATGCTGTCAAAGTGGTTTTGCATTCAATGATCCTTTCCCCCTTGATCATACTGTTTTAGAACAGGGTCACAAAAAGGAATCGCCATACTCAGACCCTGCTCGTTCTACTTGAACGCGCAATGAAAATACTTGATCAAATGCGGATGGACGCCGGCATTGCAATTTAGCGAAAAAGCGCCATCTCTGTACGTCTCAGGGCCTTTTTATGGTTCGCAGTTGCCTTCTAATGTAGACAACAGTTAACCATACGGCGGCGACATCCTTAAAAGAACCGGTGGCATTGTGTCTCGAGCACACAAGGCAAACAAGAGATTCTTCAAGAGGTGAGTGCGAAGTACAGTTTACTGCCACAGGCAATGGCCGCAGAGCTTTTTCTTTAACAGACTCTAATACGTGGAACACGTCACCAACTTACATAGGACAGTCTTTCAACTTTAGCACAATTTAAGTTTTTCTACTAGATAATGAGGCTAAAGACGAGCCAAACACGTGATCACTGAACAACTGGGACTTTGCATTGTGGATATGTAACGTTATTCCATTAATCTGTCAGCTGTGTCAAATGTGTCAAATGTAAGTGTTTATTTATAATGGGTTTTATCTAGCCTGAGAGCATGTGCGCCAAGATCGTCCAGCAACGGCAGGCGTGCCATTCTCGACACCATTTAAAAGACGATAGGAATCCTGGGCATGACATAGCCCCTCTGTGTCTCCTTGAAGTTGTTTCTGTACGTGTAACAAATTAAGAACGAGAAGGTCCTCAGTGTGGGTAGCCAGAGTGCAAGAAGCCCAGTCGTGCTCTCCTCGCAGGAGTTTCCTCGCTGGTGGCGCACAAAATGCCACGCAACCAGACACAAGGGGCCACCCAGGCGCCGCCGGTCTGGGCGTGCCTCGTTGGCGCAGTTAGGCAGCGCGTCAGTCTCATAATCTGAAGGTCGTGAGTTCGAGCCTCACACGGGGCAGGGTGCCCTTTTGTCGACTAGTTTGAGCCTTTAGCCCCGTTTTCCTTCCGCACAGTGTGCCACGCGTCTACGGCCTGAAGGCCAGCGTGTCCTCCCTGGTGGTCTAGTGGCTAGGATTCGGCGCTCTCACCGCCGCGGCCCGGGTTCGATTCCCGGTCAGGGAACGCTCTTTTGACGTGCGCTTGCCTTTTTCACCGGCCGGGTTATGCGCAATGCTGGCTTCGAAGGCAAGGATCGCAGCACCTCCAAGAGGCAAAGCTTCACTGCCTCCGGCCCATCGACCTAAGGTTGGACGGCTAAATTGCCTGCCTGCAGTCCTGCGCTCCGCCATCTGAGCAATCAGAGCCTGGTGTGCGTCCTCTGCTCTACTGAGGCATGTTGACGCAGGACAGCAGACACCCAACTTGTGGGAGGAAGGAGTAAAAACAGGATCGAGCCAGCCAGGAGTCGAACCTAGAATCTTCTGATCCGTAGTCAGACGCGTTATCCATTGCGCCACTGGCCCAACAACCTGGGAAGTCATGCTTGGAGAAGACAGCTGGATTCTGGAGGCCAGCTGCCAAACTTCATTATTAAATATTAATCCGGTTTTACTCTGCCATCATTAAATCCATTATTACACAATCAATAATTACATGGTTCCCTGCTGCAGCAGCCAAGGACAAGGCCAAGCTGCAGCGGGTGATCCGCTCGGCAGAGAGAGTGATCAACACCTCTCTACCTTCTCTGGAATCCCTTCACAACATCAGGGCTGTAAGAAGGGCAAGAAAAATTATGTCTGACCCATCTCATCCAGGCTGTGCCATGTTTCAGCTGCTCCTTTCAGGTAGAAGGCTTCGGCTCCCGAGAACTGCAAAATCCCGGCATCGCCTGAGCTTCTTTCCCACGGCCGCCAGGCTGCTTAATGACAATTCAATTCCTTTTCAGGACTGAATGCACTGTTTGCACTTTATTGTTTCTATTACTCCTACTTTTATCATTCAGTATTTGTGTAAGTATCATTATTACTCTTAGCACCTTCCATTCACCTTCCATATGACTGTGTATTGTCATATCTTGTTCTGTCTTAATGTTTCGTTTGCCACATTACATCCATGCGTGACTGGATGTAAAGAATTCCAATTGTGTTTGACACTATATTGCAATAAATTGAACCTTGAACCTTCATCTCTACCAAAATGGGAAACCGGGTCATCCCCCGCGTGCCTGTCTCCTGGCGTCTTTGAAAAGGACGCTCCCTCGGAAGAAAGCGCGATACACAGCACGGGTGGCTACAACAAAGGCAAGAGAATGTCAGAAGTGGGATTCGAACCCACGCCTCCAGAGGAGACTGCGACCTGAACGCAGCGCCTTAGACCGCTCGGCCATCCTGACCAACCCAACTGGCCCGGGCGAGTCGATTGCGCTCCTCAGCGAATGTGCCGGTGTAGCTTTTGGAATGACTCACGATTTTATTGCCTTCATGCAGCTCATCTTTAATTCTTATTTATTTCTTTACAAACGCCTTGAAATAGTGACGAATGTGGATTTTTCGAAATGAGGAACAATGTGCCCGAAGCCTTTCATTTGCCAAAAGCACACCCAGCCCGTCTCCATATGCCCTGTAACGGATGCTGTCAAAGTGGTTTTGCATTCAATGATCCTTTCCCCCTTGATCATACTGTTTTAGAACAGGGTCACAAAAAGGAATCGCCATACTCAGACCCTGCTCGTTCTACTTGAACGCGCAATGAAAATACTTGATCAAATGCGGATGGACGCCGGCATTGCAATTTAGCGAAAAAGCGCCATCTCTGTACGTCTCAGGGCCTTTTTATGGTTCGCAGTTGCCTTCTAATGTAGACAACAGTTAACCATACGGCGGCGACATCCTTAAAAGAACCGGTGGCATTGTGTCTCGAGCACACAAGGCAAACAAGAGATTCTTCAAGAGGTGAGTGCGAAGTACAGTTTACTGCCACAGGCAATGGCCGCAGAGCTTTTTCTTTAACAGACTCTAATACGTGGAACACGTCACCAACTTACATAGGACAGTCTTTCAACTTTAGCACAATTTAAGTTTTTCTACTAGATAATGAGGCTAAAGACGAGCCAAACACGTGATCACTGAACAACTGGGACTTTGCATTGTGGATATGTAACGTTATTCCATTAATCTGTCAGCTGTGTCAAATGTGTCAAATGTAAGTGTTTATTTATAATGGGTTTTATCTAGCCTGAGAGCATGTGCGCCAAGATCGTCCAGCAACGGCAGGCGTGCCATTCTCGACACCATTTAAAAGACGATAGGAATCCTGGGCATGACATAGCCCCTCTGTGTCTCCTTGAAGTTGTTTCTGTACGTGTAACAAATTAAGAACGAGAAGGTCCTCAGTGTGGGTAGCCAGAGTGCAAGAAGCCCAGTCGTGCTCTCCTCGCAGGAGTTTCCTCGCTGGTGGCGCACAAAATGCCACGCAACCAGACACAAGGGGCCACCCAGGCGCCGCCGGTCTGGGCGTGCCTCGTTGGCGCAGTTAGGCAGCGCGTCAGTCTCATAATCTGAAGGTCGTGAGTTCGAGCCTCACACGGGGCAGGGTGCCCTTTTGTCGACTAGTTTGAGCCTTTAGCCCCGTTTTCCTTCCGCACAGTGTGCCACGCGTCTACGGCCTGAAGGCCAGCGTGTCCTCCCTGGTGGTCTAGTGGCTAGGATTCGGCGCTCTCACCGCCGCGGCCCGGGTTCGATTCCCGGTCAGGGAACGCTCTTTTGACGTGCGCTTGCCTTTTTCACCGGCCGGGTTATGCGCAATGCTGGCTTCGAAGGCAAGGATCGCAGCACCTCCAAGAGGCAAAGCTTCACTGCCTCCGGCCCATCGACCTAAGGTTGGACGGCTAAATTGCCTGCCTGCAGTCCTGCGCTCCGCCATCTGAGCAATCAGAGCCTGGTGTGCGTCCTCTGCTCTACTGAGGCATGTTGACGCAGGACAGCAGACACCCAACTTGTGGGAGGAAGGAGTAAAAACAGGATCGAGCCAGCCAGGAGTCGAACCTAGAATCTTCTGATCCGTAGTCAGACGCGTTATCCATTGCGCCACTGGCCCAACAACCTGGGAAGTCATGCTTGGAGAAGACAGCTGGATTCTGGAGGCCAGCTGCCAAACTTCATTATTAAATATTAATCCGGTTTTACTCTGCCATCATTAAATCCATTATTACACAATCAATAATTACATGGTTCCCTGCTGCAGCAGCCAAGGACAAGGCCAAGCTGCAGCGGGTGATCCGCTCGGCAGAGAGAGTGATCAACACCTCTCTACCTTCTCTGGAATCCCTTCACAACATCAGGGCTGTAAGAAGGGCAAGAAAAATTATGTCTGACCCATCTCATCCAGGCTGTGCCATGTTTCAGCTGCTCCTTTCAGGTAGAAGGCTTCGGCTCCCGAGAACTGCAAAATCCCGGCATCGCCTGAGCTTCTTTCCCACGGCCGCCAGGCTGCTTAATGACAATTCAATTCCTTTTCAGGACTGAATGCACTGTTTGCACTTTATTGTTTCTATTACTCCTACTTTTATCATTCAGTATTTGTGTAAGTATCATTATTACTCTTAGCACCTTCCATTCACCTTCCATATGACTGTGTATTGTCATATCTTGTTCTGTCTTAATGTTTCGTTTGCCACATTACATCCATGCGTGACTGGATGTAAAGAATTCCAATTGTGTTTGACACTATATTGCAATAAATTGAACCTTGAACCTTCATCTCTACCAAAATGGGAAACCGGGTCATCCCCCGCGTGCCTGTCTCCTGGCGTCTTTGAAAAGGACGCTCCCTCGGAAGAAAGCGCGATACACAGCACGGGTGGCTACAACAAAGGCAAGAGAATGTCAGAAGTGGGATTCGAACCCACGCCTCCAGAGGAGACTGCGACCTGAACGCAGCGCCTTAGACCGCTCGGCCATCCTGACCAACCCAACTGGCCCGGGCGAGTCGATTGCGCTCCTCAGCGAATGTGCCGGTGTAGCTTTTGGAATGACTCACGATTTTATTGCCTTCATGCAGCTCATCTTTAATTCTTATTTATTTCTTTACAAACGCCTTGAAATAGTGACGAATGTGGATTTTTCGAAATGAGGAACAATGTGCCCGAAGCCTTTCATTTGCCAAAAGCACACCCAGCCCGTCTCCATATGCCCTGTAACGGATGCTGTCAAAGTGGTTTTGCATTCAATGATCCTTTCCCCCTTGATCATACTGTTTTAGAACAGGGTCACAAAAAGGAATCGCCATACTCAGACCCTGCTCGTTCTACTTGAACGCGCAATGAAAATACTTGATCAAATGCGGATGGACGCCGGCATTGCAATTTAGCGAAAAAGCGCCATCTCTGTACGTCTCAGGGCCTTTTTATGGTTCGCAGTTGCCTTCTAATGTAGACAACAGTTAACCATACGGCGGCGACATCCTTAAAAGAACCGGTGGCATTGTGTCTCGAGCACACAAGGCAAACAAGAGATTCTTCAAGAGGTGAGTGCGAAGTACAGTTTACTGCCACAGGCAATGGCCGCAGAGCTTTTTCTTTAACAGACTCTAATACGTGGAACACGTCACCAACTTACATAGGACAGTCTTTCAACTTTAGCACAATTTAAGTTTTTCTACTAGATAATGAGGCTAAAGACGAGCCAAACACGTGATCACTGAACAACTGGGACTTTGCATTGTGGATATGTAACGTTATTCCATTAATCTGTCAGCTGTGTCAAATGTGTCAAATGTAAGTGTTTATTTATAATGGGTTTTATCTAGCCTGAGAGCATGTGCGCCAAGATCGTCCAGCAACGGCAGGCGTGCCATTCTCGACACCATTTAAAAGACGATAGGAATCCTGGGCATGACATAGCCCCTCTGTGTCTCCTTGAAGTTGTTTCTGTACGTGTAACAAATTAAGAACGAGAAGGTCCTCAGTGTGGGTAGCCAGAGTGCAAGAAGCCCAGTCGTGCTCTCCTCGCAGGAGTTTCCTCGCTGGTGGCGCACAAAATGCCACGCAACCAGACACAAGGGGCCACCCAGGCGCCGCCGGTCTGGGCGTGCCTCGTTGGCGCAGTTAGGCAGCGCGTCAGTCTCATAATCTGAAGGTCGTGAGTTCGAGCCTCACACGGGGCAGGGTGCCCTTTTGTCGACTAGTTTGAGCCTTTAGCCCCGTTTTCCTTCCGCACAGTGTGCCACGCGTCTACGGCCTGAAGGCCAGCGTGTCCTCCCTGGTGGTCTAGTGGCTAGGATTCGGCGCTCTCACCGCCGCGGCCCGGGTTCGATTCCCGGTCAGGGAACGCTCTTTTGACGTGCGCTTGCCTTTTTCACCGGCCGGGTTATGCGCAATGCTGGCTTCGAAGGCAAGGATCGCAGCACCTCCAAGAGGCAAAGCTTCACTGCCTCCGGCCCATCGACCTAAGGTTGGACGGCTAAATTGCCTGCCTGCAGTCCTGCGCTCCGCCATCTGAGCAATCAGAGCCTGGTGTGCGTCCTCTGCTCTACTGAGGCATGTTGACGCAGGACAGCAGACACCCAACTTGTGGGAGGAAGGAGTAAAAACAGGATCGAGCCAGCCAGGAGTCGAACCTAGAATCTTCTGATCCGTAGTCAGACGCGTTATCCATTGCGCCACTGGCCCAACAACCTGGGAAGTCATGCTTGGAGAAGACAGCTGGATTCTGGAGGCCAGCTGCCAAACTTCATTATTAAATATTAATCCGGTTTTACTCTGCCATCATTAAATCCATTATTACACAATCAATAATTACATGGTTCCCTGCTGCAGCAGCCAAGGACAAGGCCAAGCTGCAGCGGGTGATCCGCTCGGCAGAGAGAGTGATCAACACCTCTCTACCTTCTCTGGAATCCCTTCACAACATCAGGGCTGTAAGAAGGGCAAGAAAAATTATGTCTGACCCATCTCATCCAGGCTGTGCCATGTTTCAGCTGCTCCTTTCAGGTAGAAGGCTTCGGCTCCCGAGAACTGCAAAATCCCGGCATCGCCTGAGCTTCTTTCCCACGGCCGCCAGGCTGCTTAATGACAATTCAATTCCTTTTCAGGACTGAATGCACTGTTTGCACTTTATTGTTTCTATTACTCCTACTTTTATCATTCAGTATTTGTGTAAGTATCATTATTACTCTTAGCACCTTCCATTCACCTTCCATATGACTGTGTATTGTCATATCTTGTTCTGTCTTAATGTTTCGTTTGCCACATTACATCCATGCGTGACTGGATGTAAAGAATTCCAATTGTGTTTGACACTATATTGCAATAAATTGAACCTTGAACCTTCATCTCTACCAAAATGGGAAACCGGGTCATCCCCCGCGTGCCTGTCTCCTGGCGTCTTTGAAAAGGACGCTCCCTCGGAAGAAAGCGCGATACACAGCACGGGTGGCTACAACAAAGGCAAGAGAATGTCAGAAGTGGGATTCGAACCCACGCCTCCAGAGGAGACTGCGACCTGAACGCAGCGCCTTAGACCGCTCGGCCATCCTGACCAACCCAACTGGCCCGGGCGAGTCGATTGCGCTCCTCAGCGAATGTGCCGGTGTAGCTTTTGGAATGACTCACGATTTTATTGCCTTCATGCAGCTCATCTTTAATTCTTATTTATTTCTTTACAAACGCCTTGAAATAGTGACGAATGTGGATTTTTCGAAATGAGGAACAATGTGCCCGAAGCCTTTCATTTGCCAAAAGCACACCCAGCCCGTCTCCATATGCCCTGTAACGGATGCTGTCAAAGTGGTTTTGCATTCAATGATCCTTTCCCCCTTGATCATACTGTTTTAGAACAGGGTCACAAAAAGGAATCGCCATACTCAGACCCTGCTCGTTCTACTTGAACGCGCAATGAAAATACTTGATCAAATGCGGATGGACGCCGGCATTGCAATTTAGCGAAAAAGCGCCATCTCTGTACGTCTCAGGGCCTTTTTATGGTTCGCAGTTGCCTTCTAATGTAGACAACAGTTAACCATACGGCGGCGACATCCTTAAAAGAACCGGTGGCATTGTGTCTCGAGCACACAAGGCAAACAAGAGATTCTTCAAGAGGTGAGTGCGAAGTACAGTTTACTGCCACAGGCAATGGCCGCAGAGCTTTTTCTTTAACAGACTCTAATACGTGGAACACGTCACCAACTTACATAGGACAGTCTTTCAACTTTAGCACAATTTAAGTTTTTCTACTAGATAATGAGGCTAAAGACGAGCCAAACACGTGATCACTGAACAACTGGGACTTTGCATTGTGGATATGTAACGTTATTCCATTAATCTGTCAGCTGTGTCAAATGTGTCAAATGTAAGTGTTTATTTATAATGGGTTTTATCTAGCCTGAGAGCATGTGCGCCAAGATCGTCCAGCAACGGCAGGCGTGCCATTCTCGACACCATTTAAAAGACGATAGGAATCCTGGGCATGACATAGCCCCTCTGTGTCTCCTTGAAGTTGTTTCTGTACGTGTAACAAATTAAGAACGAGAAGGTCCTCAGTGTGGGTAGCCAGAGTGCAAGAAGCCCAGTCGTGCTCTCCTCGCAGGAGTTTCCTCGCTGGTGGCGCACAAAATGCCACGCAACCAGACACAAGGGGCCACCCAGGCGCCGCCGGTCTGGGCGTGCCTCGTTGGCGCAGTTAGGCAGCGCGTCAGTCTCATAATCTGAAGGTCGTGAGTTCGAGCCTCACACGGGGCAGGGTGCCCTTTTGTCGACTAGTTTGAGCCTTTAGCCCCGTTTTCCTTCCGCACAGTGTGCCACGCGTCTACGGCCTGAAGGCCAGCGTGTCCTCCCTGGTGGTCTAGTGGCTAGGATTCGGCGCTCTCACCGCCGCGGCCCGGGTTCGATTCCCGGTCAGGGAACGCTCTTTTGACGTGCGCTTGCCTTTTTCACCGGCCGGGTTATGCGCAATGCTGGCTTCGAAGGCAAGGATCGCAGCACCTCCAAGAGGCAAAGCTTCACTGCCTCCGGCCCATCGACCTAAGGTTGGACGGCTAAATTGCCTGCCTGCAGTCCTGCGCTCCGCCATCTGAGCAATCAGAGCCTGGTGTGCGTCCTCTGCTCTACTGAGGCATGTTGACGCAGGACAGCAGACACCCAACTTGTGGGAGGAAGGAGTAAAAACAGGATCGAGCCAGCCAGGAGTCGAACCTAGAATCTTCTGATCCGTAGTCAGACGCGTTATCCATTGCGCCACTGGCCCAACAACCTGGGAAGTCATGCTTGGAGAAGACAGCTGGATTCTGGAGGCCAGCTGCCAAACTTCATTATTAAATATTAATCCGGTTTTACTCTGCCATCATTAAATCCATTATTACACAATCAATAATTACATGGTTCCCTGCTGCAGCAGCCAAGGACAAGGCCAAGCTGCAGCGGGTGATCCGCTCGGCAGAGAGAGTGATCAACACCTCTCTACCTTCTCTGGAATCCCTTCACAACATCAGGGCTGTAAGAAGGGCAAGAAAAATTATGTCTGACCCATCTCATCCAGGCTGTGCCATGTTTCAGCTGCTCCTTTCAGGTAGAAGGCTTCGGCTCCCGAGAACTGCAAAATCCCGGCATCGCCTGAGCTTCTTTCCCACGGCCGCCAGGCTGCTTAATGACAATTCAATTCCTTTTCAGGACTGAATGCACTGTTTGCACTTTATTGTTTCTATTACTCCTACTTTTATCATTCAGTATTTGTGTAAGTATCATTATTACTCTTAGCACCTTCCATTCACCTTCCATATGACTGTGTATTGTCATATCTTGTTCTGTCTTAATGTTTCGTTTGCCACATTACATCCATGCGTGACTGGATGTAAAGAATTCCAATTGTGTTTGACACTATATTGCAATAAATTGAACCTTGAACCTTCATCTCTACCAAAATGGGAAACCGGGTCATCCCCCGCGTGCCTGTCTCCTGGCGTCTTTGAAAAGGACGCTCCCTCGGAAGAAAGCGCGATACACAGCACGGGTGGCTACAACAAAGGCAAGAGAATGTCAGAAGTGGGATTCGAACCCACGCCTCCAGAGGAGACTGCGACCTGAACGCAGCGCCTTAGACCGCTCGGCCATCCTGACCAACCCAACTGTCCCGGGCGAGTCGATTGCGCTCCTCAGCGAATGTGCCGGTGTAGCTTTTGGAATGACTCACGATTTTATTGCCTTCATGCAGCTCATCTTTAATTCTTATTTATTTCTTTACAAACGCCTTGAAATAGTGACGAATGTGGATTTTTCGAAATGAGGAACAATGTGCCCGAAGCCTTTCATTTGCCAAAAGCACACCCAGCCCGTCTCCATATGCCCTGTAACGGATGCTGTCAAAGTGGTTTTGCATTCAATGATCCTTTCCCCCTTGATCATACTGTTTTAGAACAGGGTCACAAAAAGGAATCGCCATACTCAGACCCTGCTCGTTCTACTTGAACGCGCAATGAAAATATTTGATCAAATGCGGATGGACGCCGGCATTGCAATTTAGCGAAAAAGCGCCATCTCTGTACGTCTCAGGGCCTTTTTATGGTTCGCAGTTGCCTTCTAATGTAGACAACAGTTAACCATACGGCGGCGACATCCTTAAAAGAACCGGTGGCATTGTGTCTCGAGCACACAAGGCAAACAAGAGATTCTTCAAGAGGTGAGTGCGAAGTACAGTTTACTGCCACAGGCAATGGCCGCAGAGCTTTTTCTTTAACAGACTCTAATACGTGGAACACGTCACCAACTTACATAGGACAGTCTTTCAACTTTAGCACAATTTAAGTTTTTCTACTAGATAATGAGGCTAAAGACGAGCCAAACACGTGATCACTGAACAACTGGGACTTTGCATTGTGGATATGTAACGTTATTCCATTAATCTGTCAGCTGTGTCAAATGTGTCAAATGTAAGTGTTTATTTATAATGGGTTTTATCTAGCCTGAGAGCATGTGCGCCAAGATCGTCCAGCAACGGCAGGCGTGCCATTCTCGACACCATTTAAAAGACGATAGGAATCCTGGGCATGACATAGCCCCTCTGTGTCTCCTTGAAGTTGTTTCTGTACGTGTAACAAATTAAGAACGAGAAGGTCCTCAGTGTGGGTAGCCAGAGTGCAAGAAGCCCAGTCGTGCTCTCCTCGCAGGAGTTTCCTCGCTGGTGGCGCACAAAATGCCACGCAACCAGACACAAGGGGCCACCCAGGCGCCGCCGGTCTGGGCGTGCCTCGTTGGCGCAGTTAGGCAGCGCGTCAGTCTCATAATCTGAAGGTCGTGAGTTCGAGCCTCACACGGGGCAGGGTGCCCTTTTGTCGACTAGTTTGAGCCTTTAGCCCCGTTTTCCTTCCGCACAGTGTGCCACGCGTCTACGGCCTGAAGGCCAGCGTGTCCTCCCTGGTGGTCTAGTGGCTAGGATTCGGCGCTCTCACCGCCGCGGCCCGGGTTCGATTCCCGGTCAGGGAACGCTCTTTTGACATGCGCTTGCCTTTTTCACCGGCCGGGTTATGCGCAATGCTGGCTTCGAAGGCAAGGATCGCAGCACCTCCAAGAGGCAAAGCTTCACTGCCTCCGGCCCATCGACCTAAGGTTGGACGGCTAAATTGCCTGCCTGCAGTCCTGCGCTCCGCCATCTGAGCAATCAGAGCCTGGTGTGCGTCCTCTGCTCTACTGAGGCATGTTGACGCAGGACAGCAGACACCCAACTTGTGGGAGGAAGGAGTAAAAACAGGATCGAGCCAGCCAGGAGTCGAACCTAGAATCTTCTGATCCGTAGTCAGACGCGTTATCCATTGCGCCACTGGCCCAACAACCTGGGAAGTCATGCTTGGAGAAGACAGCTGGATTCTGGAGGCCAGCTGCCAAACTTCATTATTAAATATTAATCCGGTTTTACTCTGCCATCATTAAATCCATTATTACACAATCAATAATTACATGGTTCCCTGCTGCAGCAGCCAAGGACAAGGCCAAGCTGCAGCGGGTGATCCGCTCGGCAGAGAGAGTGATCAACACCTCTCTACCTTCTCTGGAATCCCTTCACAACATCAGGGCTGTAAGAAGGGCAAGAAAAATTATGTCTGACCCATCTCATCCAGGCTGTGCCATGTTTCAGCTGCTCCTTTCAGGTAGAAGGCTTCGGCTCCCGAGAACTGCAAAATCCCGGCATCGCCTGAGCTTCTTTCCCACGGCCGCCAGGCTGCTTAATGACAATTCAATTCCTTTTCAGGACTGAATGCACTGTTTGCACTTTATTGTTTCTATTACTCCTACTTTTATCATTCAGTATTTGTGTAAGTATCATTATTACTCTTAGCACCTTCCATTCACCTTCCATATGACTGTGTATTGTCATATCTTGTTCTGTCTTAATGTTTCGTTTGCCACATTACATCCATGCGTGACTGGATGTAAAGAATTCCAATTGTGTTTGACACTATATTGCAATAAATTGAACCTTGAACCTTCATCTCTACCAAAATGGGAAACCGGGTCATCCCCCGCGTGCCTGTCTCCTGGCGTCTTTGAAAAGGACGCTCCCTCGGAAGAAAGCGCGATACACAGCACGGGTGGCTACAACAAAGGCAAGAGAATGTCAGAAGTGGGATTCGAACCCACGCCTCCAGAGGAGACTGCGACCTGAACGCAGCGCCTTAGACCGCTCGGCCATCCTGACCAACCCAACTGGCCCGGGGGAGTCGATTGCGCTCCTCAGCGAATGTGCCGGTGTAGCTTTTGGAATGACTCACGATTTTATTGCCTTCATGCAGCTCATCTTTAATTCTTATTTATTTTTTTACAAACGCCTTGAAATAGTGACGAATGTGGATTTTTCGAAATGAGGAACAATGTGCCCGAAGCCTTTCATTTGCCAAAAGCACACCCAGCCCGTCTCCATATGCCCTGTAACGGATGCTGTCAAAGTGGTTTTGCATTCAATGATCCTTTCCCCCTTGATCATACTGTTTTAGAACAGGGTCACAAAAAGGAATCGCCATACTCAGACCCTGCTCGTTCTACTTGAACGCGCAATGAAAATACTTGATCAAATGCGGATGGACGCCGGCATTGCAATTTAGCGAAAAAGCGCCATCTCTGTACGTCTCAGGGCCTTTTTATGGTTCGCAGTTGCCTTCTAATGTAGACAACAGTTAACCATACGGCGGCGACATCCTTAAAAGAACCGGTGGCATTGTGTCTCGAGCACACAAGGCAAACAAGAGATTCTTCAAGAGGTGAGTGCGAAGTACAGTTTACTGCCACAGGCAATGGCCGCAGAGCTTTTTCTTTAACAGACTCTAATACGTGGAACACGTCACCAACTTACATAGGACAGTCTTTCAACTTTAGCACAATTTAAGTTTTTCTACTAGATAATGAGGCTAAAGACGAGCCAAACACGTGATCACTGAACAACTGGGACTTTGCATTGTGGATATGTAACGTTATTCCATTAATCTGTCAGCTGTGTCAAATGTGTCAAATGTAAGTGTTTATTTATAATGGGTTTTATCTAGCCTGAGAGCATGTGCGCCAAGATCGTCCAGCAACGGCAGGCGTGCCATTCTTGACACCATTTAAAAGACGATAGGAATCCTGGGCATGACATAGCCCCTCTGTGTCTCCTTGAAGTTGTTTCTGTACGTGTAACAAATTAAGAACGAGAAGGTCCTCAGTGTGGGTAGCCAGAGTGCAAGAAGCCCAGTCGTGCTCTCCTCGCAGGAGTTTCCTCGCTGGTGGCGCACAAAATGCCACGCAACCAGACACAAGGGGCCACCCAGGCGCCGCCGGTCTGAGCGTGCCTCGTTGGCGCAGTTAGGCAGCGCGTCAGTCTCATAATCTGAAGGTCGTGAGTTCGAGCCTCACACGGGGCAGGGTGCCCTTTTGTCGACTAGTTTGAGCCTTTAGCCCCGTTTTCCTTCCGCACAGTGTGCCACGCGTCTACGGCCTGAAGGCCAGCGTGTCCTCCCTGGTGGTCTAGTGGCTAGGATTCGGCGCTCTCACCGCCGCGGCCCGGGTTCGATTCCCGGTCAGGGAACGCTCTTTTGACGTGCGCTTGCCTTTTTCACCGGCCGGGTTATGCGCAATGCTGGCTTCGAAGGCAAGGATCGCAGCACCTCCAAGAGGCAAAGCTCCACTGCCTCCGGCCCATCGACCTAAGGTTGGACGGCTAAATTGCCTGCCTGCAGTCCTGCGCTCCGCCATCTGAGCAATCAGAGCCTGGTGTGCGTCCTCTGCTCTACTGAGGCATGTTGACGCAGGACAGCAGACACCCAACTTGTGGGAGGAAGGAGTAAAAACAGGATCGAGCCAGCCAGGAGTCGAACCTAGAATCTTCTGATCCGTAGTCAGACGCGTTATCCATTGCGCCACTGGCCCAACAACCTGGGAAGTCATGCTTGGAGAAGACAGCTGGATTCTGGAGGCCAGCTGCCAAACTTCATTATTAAATATTAATCCGGTTTTACTCTGCCATCATTAAATCCATTATTACACAATCAATAATTACATGGTTCCCTGCTGCAGCAGCCAAGGACAAGGCCAAGCTGCAGCGGGTGATCCGCTCGGCAGAGAGAGTGATCAACACCTCTCTACCTTCTCTGGAATCCCTTCACAACATCAGGGCTGTAAGAAGGGCAAGAAAAATTATGTCTGACCCATCTCATCCAGGCTGTGCCATGTTTCAGCTGCTCCTTTCAGGTAGAAGGCTTCGGCTCCCGAGAACTGCAAAATCCCGGCATCGCCTGAGCTTCTTTCCCACGGCCGCCAGGCTGCTTAATGACAATTCAATTCCTTTTCAGGACTGAATGCACTGTTTGCACTTTATTGTTTCTATTACTCCTACTTTTATCATTCAGTATTTGTGTAAGTATCATTATTACTCTTAGCACCTTCCATTCACCTTCCATATGACTGTGTATTGTCATATCTTGTTCTGTCTTAATGTTTCGTTTGCCACATTACATCCATGCGTGACTGGATGTAAAGAATTCCAATTGTGTTTGACACTATATTGCAATAAATTGAACCTTGAACCTTCATCTCTACCAAAATGGGAAACCGGGTCATCCCCCGCGTGCCTGTCTCCTGGCGTCTTTGAAAAGGACGCTCCCTCGGAAGAAAGCGCGATACACAGCACGGGTGGCTACAACAAAGGCAAGAGAATGTCAGAAGTGGGATTCGAACCCACGCCTCCAGAGGAGACTGCGACCTGAACGCAGCGCCTTAGACCGCTCGGCCATCCTGACCAACCCAACTGGCCCGGGCGAGTCGATTGCGCTGCTCAGCGAATGTGCCGGTGTAGCTTTTGGAATGACTCACGATTTTATTGCCTTCATGCAGCTCATCTTTAATTCTTATTTATTTCTTTACAAACGCCTTGAAATAGTGACGAATGTGGATTTTTCGAAATGAGGAACAATGTGCCCGAAGCCTTTCATTTGCCAAAAGCACACCCAGCCCGTCTCCATATGCCCTGTAACGGATGCTGTCAAAGTGGTTTTGCATTCAATGATCCTTTCCCCCTTGATCATACTGTTTTAGAACAGGGTCACAAAAAGGAATCGCCATACTCAGACCCTGCTCGTTCTACTTGAACGCGCAATGAAAATACTTGATCAAATGCGGATGGACGCCGGCATTGCAATTTAGCGAAAAAGCGCCATCTCTGTACGTCTCAGGGCCTTTTTATGGTTCGCAGTTGCCTTCTAATGTAGACAACAGTTAACCATACGGCGGCGACATCCTTAAAAGAACCGGTGGCATTGTGTCTCGAGCACACAAGGCAAACAAGAGATTCTTCAAGAGGTGAGTGCGAAGTACAGTTTACTGCCACAGGCAATGGCCGCAGAGCTTTTTCTTTAACAGACTCTAATACGTGGAACACGTCACCAACTTACATAGGACAGTCTTTCAACTTTAGCACAATTTAAGTTTTTCTACTAGATAATGAGGCTAAAGACGAGCCAAACACGTGATCACTGAACAACTGGGACTTTGCATTGTGGATATGTAACGTTATTCCATTAATCTGTCAGCTGTGTCAAATGTGTCAAATGTAAGTGTTTATTTATAATGGGTTTTATCTAGCCTGAGAGCATGTGCGCCAAGATCGTCCAGCAACGGCAGGCGTGCCATTCTTGACACCATTTAAAAGACGATAGGAATCCTGGGCATGACATAGCCCCTCTGTGTCTCCTTGAAGTTGTTTCTGTACGTGTAACAAATTAAGAACGAGAAGGTCCTCAGTGTGGGTAGCCAGAGTGCAAGAAGCCCAGTCGTGCTCTCCTCGCAGGAGTTTCCTCGCTGGTGGCGCACAAAATGCCACGCAACCAGACACAAGGGGCCACCCAGGCGCCGCCGGTCTGAGCGTGCCTCGTTGGCGCAGTTAGGCAGCGCGTCAGTCTCATAATCTGAAGGTCGTGAGTTCGAGCCTCACACGGGGCAGGGTGCCCTTTTGTCGACTAGTTTGAGCCTTTAGCCCCGTTTTCCTTCCGCACAGTGTGCCACGCGTCTACGGCCTGAAGGCCAGCGTGTCCTCCCTGGTGGTCTAGTGGCTAGGATTCGGCGCTCTCACCGCCGTGGCCCGGGTTCGATTCCCGGTCAGGGAACGCTCTTTTGACGTGCGCTTGCCTTTTTCACCGGCCGGGTTATGCGCAATGCTGGCTTCGAAGGCAAGGATCGCAGCACCTCCAAGAGGCAAAGCTCCACTGCCTCCGGCCCATCGACCTAAGGTTGGACGGCTAAATTGCCTGCCTGCAGTCCTGCGCTCCGCCATCTGAGCAATCAGAGCCTGGTGTGCGTCCTCTGCTCTACTGAGGCATGTTGACGCAGGACAGCAGACACCCAACTTGTGGGAGGAAGGAGTAAAAACAGGATCGAGCCAGCCAGGAGTCGAACCTAGAATCTTCTGATCCGTAGTCAGACGCGTTATCCATTGCGCCACTGGCCCAACAACCTGGGAAGTCATGCTTGGAGAAGACAGCTGGATTCTGGAGGCCAGCTGCCAAACTTCATTATTAAATATTAATCCGGTTTTACTCTGCCATCATTAAATCCATTATTACACAATCAATAATTACATGGTTCCCTGCTGCAGCAGCCAAGGACAAGGCCAAGCTGCAGCGGGTGATCCGCTCGGCAGAGAGAGTGATCAACACCTCTCTACCTTCTCTGGAATCCCTTCACAACATCAGGGCTGTAAGAAGGGCAAGAAAAATTATGTCTGACCCATCTCATCCAGGCTGTGCCATGTTTCAGCTGCTCCTTTCAGGTAGAAGGCTTCGGCTCCCGAGAACTGCAAAATCCCGGCATCGCCTGAGCTTCTTTCCCACGGCCGCCAGGCTGCTTAATGACAATTCAATTCCTTTTCAGGACTGAATGCACTGTTTGCACTTTATTGTTTCTATTACTCCTACTTTTATCATTCAGTATTTGTGTAAGTATCATTATTACTCTTAGCACCTTCCATTCACCTTCCATATGACTGTGTATTGTCATATCTTGTTCTGTCTTAATGTTTCGTTTGCCACATTACATCCATGCGTGACTGGATGTAAAGAATTCCAATTGTGTTTGACACTATATTGCAATAAATTGAACCTTGAACCTTCATCTCTACCAAAATGGGAAACCGGGTCATCCCCCGCGTGCCTGTCTCCTGGCGTCTTTGAAAAGGACGCTCCCTCGGAAGAAAGCGCGATACACAGCACGGGTGGCTACAACAAAGGCAAGAGAATGTCAGAAGTGGGATTCGAACCCACGCCTCCAGAGGAGACTGCGACCTGAACGCAGCGCCTTAGACCGCTCGGCCATCCTGACCAACCCAACTGTCCCGGGCGAGTCGATTGCGCTGCTCAGCGAATGTGCCGGTGTAGCTTTTGGAATGACTCACGATTTTATTGCCTTCATGCAGCTCATCTTTAATTCTTATTTATTTCTTTACAAACGCCTTGAAATAGTGACGAATGTGGATTTTTCGAAATGAGGAACAATGTGCCCGAAGCCTTTCATTTGCCAAAAGCACACCCAGCCCGTCTCCATATGCCCTGTAACGGATGCTGTCAAAGTGGTTTTGCATTCAATGATCCTTTCCCCCTTGATCATACTGTTTTAGAACAGGGTCACAAAAAGGAATCGCCATTCTCAGACCCTGCTCGTTCTACTTGAACGCGCAATGAAAATACTTGATCAAATGCGGATGGACGCCGGCATTGCAATTTAGCGAAAAAGCGCCATCTCTGTACGTCTCAGGGCCTTTTTATGGTTCGCAGTTGCCTTCTAATGTAGACAACAGTTAACCATACGGCGGCGACATCCTTAAAAGAACCGGTGGCATTGTGTCTCGAGCACACAAGGCAAACAAGAGATTCTTCAAGAGGTGAGTGCGAAGTACAGTTTACTGCCACAGGCAATGGCCGCAGAGCTTTTTCTTTAACAGACTCTAATACGTGGAACACGTCACCAACTTACATAGGACAGTCTTTCAACTTTAGCACAATTTAAGTTTTTCTACTAGATAATGAGGCTAAAGACGAGCCAAACACGTGATCACTGAACAACTGGGACTTTGCATTGTGGATATGTAACGTTATTCCATTAATCTGTCAGCTGTGTCAAATGTGTCAAATGTAAGTGTTTATTTATAATGGGTTTTATCTAGCCTGAGAGCATGTGCGCCAAGATCGTCCAGCAACGGCAGGCGTGCCATTCTCGACACCATTTAAAAGACGATAGGAATCCTGGGCATGACATAGCCCCTCTGTGTCTCCTTGAAGTTGTTTCTGTACGTGTAACAAATTAAGAACGAGAAGGTCCTCAGTGTGGGTAGCCAGAGTGCAAGAAGCCCAGTCGTGCTCTCCTCGCAGGAGTTTCCTCGCTGGTGGCGCACAAAATGCCACGCAACCAGACACAAGGGGCCACCCAGGCGCCGCCGGTCTGGGCGTGCCTCGTTGGCGCAGTTAGGCAGCGCGTCAGTCTCATAATCTGAAGGTCGTGAGTTCGAGCCTCACACGAGGCAGGGTGCCCTTTTGTCGACTAGTTTGAGCCTTTAGCCCCGTTTTCCTTCCGCACAGTGTGCCACGCGTCTACGGCCTGAAGGCCAGCGTGTCCTCCCTGGTGGTCTAGTGGCTAGGATTCGGCGCTCTCACCGCCGCGGCCCGGGTTCGTTTCCCGGTCAGGGAACGCTCTTTTGACGTGCGCTTGCCTTTTTCACCGGCCGGGTTATGCGCAATGCTGGCTTCGAAGGCAAGGATCGCAGCACCTCCAAGAGGCAAAGCTCCACTGCCTCCGGCCCATCGACCTAAGGTTGGACGGCTAAATTGCCTGCCTGCAGTCCTGTGCTCCGCCATCTGAGCAATCAGAGCCTGGTGTGCGTCCTCTGCTCTACTGAGGCATGTTGACGCAGGACAGCAGACACCCAACTTGTGGGAGGAAGGAGTAAAAACAGGATCGAGCCAGCCAGGAGTCGAACCTAGAATCTTCTGATCCGTAGTCAGACGCGTTATCCATTGCGCCACTGGCCCAACAACCTGGGAAGTCATGCTTGGAGAAGACAGCTGGATTCTGGAGGCCAGCTGCCAAACTTCATTATTAAATATTAATCCGGTTTTACTCTGCCATCATTAAATCCATTATTACACAATCAATAATTACATGGTTCCCTGCTGCAGCAGCCAAGGACAAGGCCAAGCTGCAGCGGGTGATCCGCTCGGCAGAGAGAGTGATCAACACCTCTCTACCTTCTCTGGAATCCCTTCACAACATCAGGGCTGTAAGAAGGGCAAGAAAAATTATGTCTGACCCATCTCATCCAGGCTGTGCCATGTTTCAGCTGCTCCTTTCAGGTAGAAGGCTTCGGCTCCCGAGAACTGCAAAATCCCGGCATCGCCTGAGCTTCTTTCCCACGGCCGCCAGGCTGCTTAATGACAATTCAATTCCTTTTCAGGACTGAATGCACTGTTTGCACTTTATTGTTTCTATTACTCCTACTTTTATCATTCAGTATTTGTGTAAGTATCATTATTACTCTTAGCACCTTCCATTCACCTTCCATATGACTGTGTATTGTCATATCTTGTTCTGTCTTAATGTTTCGTTTGCCACATTACATCCATGCGTGACTGGATGTAAAGAATTCCAATTGTGTTTGACACTATATTGCAATAAATTGAACCTTGAACCTTCATCTCTACCAAAATGGGAAACCGGGTCATCCCCCGCGTGCCTGTCTCCTGGCGTCTTTGAAAAGGACGCTCCCTCGGAAGAAAGCGCGATACACAGCACGGGTGGCTACAACAAAGGCAAGAGAATGTCAGAAGTGGGATTCGAACCCACGCCTCCAGAGGAGACTGCGACCTGAACGCAGCGCCTTAGACCGCTCGGCCATCCTGACCAACCCAACTGGCCCGGGCGAGTCGATTGCGCTCCTCAGCGAATGTGCCGGTGTAGCTTTTGGAATGACTCACGATTTTATTGCCTTCATGCAGCTCATCTTTAATTTTATTTATTTCTTTACAAACGCCTTGAAATAGTGACGAATGTGGATTTTTCGATATGAGGAACAATGTGCCCGAAGCCTTTCATTTGCCAAAAGCACACCCAGCCCGTCTCCATATGCCCTGTAACGGATGCTGTCAAAGTGTTTTTGCATTCAATGATCCTTTCCCCCTTGATCATACTGTTTTAGAACAGGGTCACAAAAAGGAATCGCCATACTCAGACCCTGCTCGTTCTACTTGAACGCGCAATGAAAATACTTGATCAAATGCGGATGGACGCCGGCATTGCAATTTAGCGAAAAAGCGCCATCTCTGTACGTCTCAGGGCCTTTTTATGGTTCGCAGTTGCCTTCTAATGTAGACAACAGTTAACCATACGGCGGCGACATCCTTAAAAGAACCGGTGGCATTGTGTCTCGAGCACACAAGGCAAACAAGAGATTCTTCAAGAGGTGAGTGCGAAGTACAGTTTACTGCCACAGGCAATGGCCGCAGAGCTTTTTCTTTAACAGACTCTAATACGTGGAACACGTCACCAACTTACATAGGACAGTCTTTCAACTTTAGCACAATTTAAGTTTTTCTACTAGATAATGAGGCTAAAGACGAGCCAAACACGTGATCACTGAACAACTGGGACTTTGCATTGTGGATATGTAACGTTATTCCATTAATCTGTCAGCTGTGTCAAATGTGTCAAATGTAAGTGTTTATTTATAATGGGTTTTATCTAGCCTGAGAGCATGTGCGCCAAGATCGTCCAGCAACGGCAGGCGTGCCATTCTCGACACCATTTAAAAGACGATAGGAATCCTGGGCATGACATAGCCCCTCTGTGTCTCCTTGAAGTTGTTTCTGTACGTGTAACAAATTAAGAACGAGAAGGTCCTCAGTGTGGGTAGCCAGAGTGCAAGAAGCCCAGTCGTGCTCTCCTCGCAAGAGTTTCCTCGCTGGTGGTGCACAAAATGCCACGCAACCAGACACAAGGGGCCACCCAGGAGCCGTCGGTGTGGGCGTGCCTCGTTGGCGCAGTTAGGCAGCGCGTCAGTCTCATAATCTGAAGGTCGTGAGTTCGAGCCTCACACGGGGCAGGGTGCCCTTTTGTCGACTAGTTTGAGCCTTTAGCCCCATTTTCCTTCCGCACAGTGTGCCACGCGTCCACGGCCTGAAGGCCAGCGTGTCCTCCCTGGTGGTCTAGTGGCTAGGATTCGGCGCTCTCACCGCCGCGGCCCGGGTTCGATTCCCGGTCAGGGAACGCTCTTTTGACGTGCGCTTGCCTTTTTCACCGGCCGGGTTATGCGCAATGCTGGCTTCGAAGGCAAGGATCGCAGCACCTCCAAGAGGCAAAGCTTCACTGCCTCCGGCCCATGGACCTAAGGTTGGATGGCTAAATTGCCTGCCTGCAGTCCTGCGCTCCGCCATCTGAGCAATCAGAGCCTGGTGTGCATCCTCTGCTCTACTGAGGCATGTTGACGCAGGACAGCAGACACCCAACTTGTGGGAGGAAGGAGTAAAAACAGGATAGCCAGCCAGGAGTCGAACCTAGAATCTTCTGATCCGTAGTCAGACGCGTTATCCATTGCGCAACTGGCCCAACACCCTGTGAAGTCATGCTCGGAGAAGACAGCTGGATTCTGGAGGCCAGCTGCCAAACTTCATTAATAAATATTAATCCGGTTTTACTCTGCCATCATTAAATCCATTATTACACAATCAATAATTACATGGTTCCCTGCTGCAGCAGCCAAGGACAAGGCCAAGCTGCAGCGGGTGATCCGCTCGGCAGAGAGAGTGATCAACACCTCTCTACCTTCTCTGGAATCCCTTCACAACATCAGGGCTGTGAGAAGGGCAAGAAAAATTATGTCTGACCCATCTCATCCAGGCTGTACCATGTTTCAGCTGCTCCTTTCAGGTAGAAGGCTTCGGCTCCCGAGAACTGCAAAATCCCGGCATCGCCTGAGCTTCTTTCCCACGGCCGCCAGGCTGCTTAATGACAATTCAATTCCTTTTCAGGACTGAATGCACTGTTTGCACTTTATTGTTTCTATTACTCCTACTTTTATCATTCAGTATTAGTGTAAGTATCATTATTACTCTTAGCACCTTCCATTCACCTTCCATATGACTGTGTATTGTCATATCTTGTTCTGTCTTAATGTTTCGTTTGCCACATTACATCCATGCGTGACTGGATGTAAAGAATTCCAATTGTGTTTGACACTATATTGCAATAAATTGAACCTTGAACCTTCATCTCTACCAAAATGGGAAACCGGGTCATCCCCCGCGTGCCTGTCTCCTGGCGTCTTTGAAAAGGACGCTCCCTCGGAAGAAAGCGCGATACACAGCACGGGTGGCTACAACAAAGGCAAGAGAATGTCAGAAGTGGGATTCGAACCCACGCCTCCAGAGGAGACTGCGACCTGAACGCAGCGCCTTAGACCGCTCGGCCATCCTGACCAACCCAACTGGCCCGGGCGAGTCGATTGCGCTCCTCAGCGAATGTGCCGGTGTAGCTTTTGGAATGACTCACTTTTTTATTGCCTTCATGCAGCTCATCTTTAATTCTTATTTATTTCTTTACAAACGCCTTGAAATAGTGACGAATGTGGATTTTTCGAAATGAGGAACAATGTGCCCGAAGCCTTTCATTTGCCAAAAGCACACCCAGCCCGTCTCCATATGCCCTGTAACGGATGCTGTCAAAGTGGTTTTGCATTCAATGATCCTTTCCCCCTTGATCATACTGTTTTAGAACAGGGTCACAAAAAGGAATCGCCATTCTCAGACCCTGCTCGTTCTACTTGAACGCGCAATGAAAATACTTGATCAAATGCGGATGGACGCCGGCATTGCAATTTAGCGAAAAAGCGCCATCTCTGTACGTCTCAGGGCCTTTTTATGGTTCGCAGTTGCCTTCTAATGTAGACAACAGTTAACCATACGGCTGCTACATCCTTAAAAGAACCGGTGGCATTGTGTCTCGAGCACACAAGGCAAACAAGAGATTCTTCAAGAGGTGAGTGCGAAGTACAGTTTACTGCCACAGGCAATGGCCGCAGAGCTTTTTCTTTAACAGACTCTAATACGTGGAACACGTCACCAACTTACATAGGACAGTCTTTCAACTTTAGCACAATTTAAGTTTTTCTACTAGATAATGAGGCTAAAGACGAGCCAAACACGTGATCACTGAACAACTGGGACTTTGCATTGTGGATATGTAACGTTATTCCATTAATCTGTCAGCTGTGTCAAATGTGTCAAATGTAAGTGTTTATTTATAATGGGTTTTATCTAGCCTGAGAGCATGTGCGCCAAGATCGTCCAGCAACGGCAGGCGTGCCATTCTCGACACCATTTAAAAGACGATAGGAATCCTGGGCATGACATAGCCCCTCTGTGTCTCCTTGAAGTTGTTTCTGTACGTGTAACAAATTAAGAACGAGAAGGTCCTCAGTGTGGGTAGCCAGAGTGCAAGAAGCCCAGTCGTGCTCTCCTCGCAAGAGTTTCCTCGCTGGTGGTGCACAAAATGCCACGCAACCAGACACAAGGGGCCACCCAGGAGCCGTCGGTGTGGGCGTGCCTCGTTGGCGCAGTTAGGCAGCGCGTCAGTCTCATAATCTGAAGGTCGTGAGTTCGAGCCTCACACGGGGCAGGGTGCCCTTTTGTCGACTAGTTTGAGCCTTTAGCCCCATTTTCCTTCCGCACAGTGTGCCACGCGTCCACGGCCTGAAGGCCAGCGTGTCCTCCCTGGTGGTCTAGTGGCTAGGATTCGGCGCTCTCACCGCCGCGGCCCGGGTTCGATTCCCGGTCAGGGAACGCTCTTTTGACGTGCGCTTGCCTTTTTCACCGGCCGGGTTATGCGCAATGCTGGCTTCGAAGGCAAGGATCGCAGCACCTCCAAGAGGCAAAGCTTCACTGCCTCCGGCCCATCGACCTAAGGTTGGACGGCTAAATTGCCTGCCTGCAGTCCTGCGCTCCGCCATCTGAGCAATCAGAGCCTGGTGTGCATCCTCTGCTCTACTGAGGCATGTTGACGCAGGACAGCAGACACCCAACTTGTGGGAGGAAGGAGTAAAAACAGGATCGAGCCAGCCAGGAGTCGAACCTAGAATCTTCTGATCCGTAGTCAGACGCGTTATCCATTGCGCCACTGGCCCAACACCCTGTGAAGTCTTGCTCGGAGAAGACAGCTGGATTCTGGAGGCCAGCTGCCAAACTTCATTAATAAATATTAATCCGGTTTTACTCTGCCATCATTAAATCCATTATTACACAATCAATAATTACATGGTTCCCTGCTGCAGCAGCCAAGGACAAGGCCAAGCTGCAGCGGGTGATCCGCTCGGCAGAGAGAGTGATCAACACCTCTCTACCTTCTCTGGAATCCCTTCACAACATCAGGGCTGTGAGAAGGGCAAGAAAAATTATGTCTGACCCATCTCATCCAGGCTGTACCATGTTTCAGCTGCTCCTTTCAGGTAGAAGGCTTCGGCTCCCGAGAACTGCAAAATCCCGGCATCGCCTGAGCTTCTTTCCCACGGCCGCCAGGCTGCTTAATGACAATTCAATTCCTTTTCAGGACTGAATGCACTGTTTGCACTTTATTGTTTCTATTACTCCTACTTTTATCATTCAGTATTAGTGTAAGTATCATTATTACTCTTAGCACCTTCCATTCACCTTCCATATGACTGTGTATTGTCATATCTTGTTCTGTCTTAATGTTTCGTTTGCCACATTACATCCATGCGTGACTGGATGTAAAGAATTCCAATTGTGTTTGACACTATATTGCAATAAATTGAACCTTGAACCTTCATCTCTACCAAAATGGGAAACCGGGTCATCCCCCGCGTGCCTGTCTCCTGGCGTCTTTGAAAAGGACGCTCCCTCGGAAGAAAGCGCGATACACAGCACGGGTGGCTACAACAAAGGCAAGAGAATGTCAGAAGTGGGATTCGAACCCACGCCTCCAGAGGAGACTGCGACCTGAACGCAGCGCCTTAGACCGCTCGGCCATCCTGACCAACCCAACTGGCCCGGGCGAGTCGATTGCGCTCCTCAGCGAATGTGCCGGTGTAGCTTTTGGAATGACTCACTTTTTTATTGCCTTCATGCAGCTCATCTTTAATTCTTATTTATTTCTTTACAAACGCCTTGAAATAGTGACGAATGTGGATTTTTCGAAATGAGGAACAATGTGCCCGAAGCCTTTCATTTGCCAAAAGCACACCCAGCCCGTCTCCATATGCCCTGTAACGGATGCTGTCAAAGTGGTTTTGCATTCAATGATCCTTTCCCCCTTGATCATACTGTTTTAGAACAGGGTCACAAAAAGGAATCGCCATTCTCAGACCCTGCTCGTTCTACTTGAACGCGCAATGAAAATACTTGATCAAATGCGGATGGACGCCGGCATTGCAATTTAGCGAAAAAGCGCCATCTCTGTACGCATCAGGGCCTTTTTATGGTTCGCAGTTGCCTTCTAATGTAGACAACAGTTAACCATACGGCGGCGACATCCTTAAAAGAACCGGTGGCATTGTGTCTCGAGCACACAAGGCAAACAAGAGATTCTTCAAGAGGTGAGTGCGAAGTACAGTTTACTGCCACAGGCAATGGCCGCAGAGCTTTTTCTTTAACAGACTCTAATACGTGGAACACGTCACCAACTTACATAGGACAGTCTTTCAACTTTAGCACAATTTAAGTTTTTCTACTAGATAATGAGGCTAAAGACGAGCCAAACACGTGATCACTGAACAACTGGGACTTTGCATTGTGGATATGTAACGTTATTCCATTAATCTGTCAGCTGTGTCAAATGTGTCAAATGTAAGTGTTTATTTATAATGGGTTTTATCTAGCCTGAGAGCATGTGCGCCAAGATCGTCCAGCAACGGCAGGCGTGCCATTCTCGACACCATTTAAAAGACGATAGGAATCCTGGGCATGACATAGCCCCTCTGTGTCTCCTTGAAGTTGTTTCTGTACGTGTAACAAATTAAGAACGAGAAGGTCCTCAGTGTGGGTAGCCAGAGTGCAAGAAGCCCAGTCGTGCTCTCCTCGCAGGAGTTTCCTCGCTGGTGGCATGACATAGCCCCTCTGTGTCTCCTTGAAGTTGTTTCTGTACGTGTAACAAATTAAGAACGAGAAGGTCCTCAGTGTGGGTAGCCAGAGTGCAAGAAGCCCAGTCGTGCTCTCCTCGCAAGAGTTTCCTCGCTGGTGGTGCACAAAATGCCACGCAACCAGACACAAGGGGCCACCCAGGAGCCGTCGGTGTGGGCGTGCCTCGTTGGCGCAGTTAGGCAGCGCGTCAGTCTCATAATCTGAACGTCGTGAGTTCGAGCCTCACACGGGGCAGGGTGCCCTTTTGTCGACTAGTTTGAGCCTTTAGCCCCATTTTCCTTCCGCACAGTGTGCCACGCGTCCACGGCCTGAAGGCCAGCGTGTCCTCCCTGGTGGTCTAGTGGCTAGGATTCGGCGCTCTCACCGCCGCGGCCCGGGTTCGATTCCCGGTCAGGGAACGCTCTTTTGACGTGCGCTTGCCTTTTTCACCGGCCGGGTTATGCGCAATGCTGGCTTCGAAGGCAAGGATCGCAGCACCTCCAAGAGGCAAAGCTTCACTGCCTCCGGCCCATCGACCTAAGGTTGGACGGCTAAATTGCCTGCCTGCAGTCCTGCGCTCCGCCATCTGAGCAATCAGAGCCTGGTGTGCATCCTCTGCTCTACTGAGGCATGTTGACGCAGGACAGCAGACACCCAACTTGTGGGAGGAAGGAGTAAAAACAGGATCGAGCCAGCCAGGAGTCGAACCTAGAATCTTCTGATCCGTAGTCAGACGCGTTATCCATTGCGCCACTGGCCCAACACCCTGTGAAGTCATGCTCGGAGAAGACAGCTGGATTCTGGAGGCCAGCTGCCAAACTTCATTAATAAATATTAATCCGGTTTTACTCTGCCATCATTAAATCCATTATTACACAATCAATAATTACATGGTTCCCTGCTGCAGCAGCCAAGGACAAGGCCAAGCTGCAGCGGGTGATCCGCTCGGCAGAGAGAGTGATCAACACCTCTCTACCTTCTCTGGAATCCCTTCACAACATCAGGGCTGTGAGAAGGGCAAGAAAAATTATGTCTGACCCATCTCATCCAGGCTGTACCATGTTTCAGCTGCTCCTTTCAGGTAGAAGGCTTCGGCTCCCGAGAACTGCAAAATCCCGGCATCGCCTGAGCTTCTTTCCCACGGCCGCCAGGCTGCTTAATGACAATTCAATTCCTTTTCAGGACTGAATGCACTGTTTGCACTTTATTGTTTCTATTACTCCTACTTTTATCATTCAGTATTAGTGTAAGTATCATTATTACTCTTAGCACCTTCCATTCACCTTCCATATGACTGTGTATTGTCATATCTTGTTCTGTCTTAATGTTTCGTTTGCCACATTACATCCATGCGTGACTGGATGTAAAGAATTCCAATTGTGTTTGACACTATATTGCAATAAATTGAACCTTGAACCTTCATCTCTACCAAAATGGGAAACCGGGTCATCCCCCGCGTGCCTGTCTCCTGGCGTCTTTGAAAAGGACGCTCCCTCGGAAGAAAGCGCGATACACAGCACGGGTGGCTACAACAAAGGCAAGAGAATGTCAGAAGTGGGATTCGAACCCACGCCTCCAGAGGAGACTGCGACCTGAACGCAGCGCCTTAGACCGCTCGGCCATCCTGACCAACCCAACTGGCCCGGGCGAGTCGATTGCGCTCCTCAGCGAATGTGCCGGTGTAGCTTTTGGAATGACTCACGATTTTATTGCCTTCATGCAGCTCATCTTTAATTCTTATTTATTTCTTTACAAACGCCTTGAAATAGTGACGAATGTGGATTTTTCGAAATGAGGAACAATGTGCCCGAAGCCTTTCATTTGCCAAAAGCACACCCAGCCCGTCTCCATATGCCCTGTAACGGATGCTGTCAAAGTGGTTTTGCATTCAATGATCCTTTCCCCCTTGATCATACTGTTTTAGAACAGGGTCACAAAAAGGAATCGCCATTCTCAGACCCTGCTCGTTCTACTTAAACGCGCAATGAAAATACTTGATCAAATGCGGATGGACGCCGGCATTGCAATTTAGCGAAAAAGCGCCATCTCTGTACGTCTCAGGGCCTTTTTATGGTTCGCAGTTGCCTTCTAATGTAGACAACAGTTAACCATACGGCGGCGACATCCTTAAAAGAACCGGTGGCATTGTGTCTCGAGCACACAAGGCAAACAAGAGATTCTTCAAGAGGTGAGTGCGAAGTACAGTTTACTGCCACAGGCAATGGCCGCAGAGCTTTTTCTTTAACAGACTCTAATACGTGGAACACGTCACCAACTTACATAGGACAGTCTTTCAACTTTAGCACAATTTAAGATTTTCTACTAGATAATGAGGCTAAAGACGAGCCAAACACGTGATCACTGAACAACTGGGACTTTGCATTGTGGATATGTAACGTTATTCCATTAATCTGTCAGCTGTGTCAAATGTGTCAAATGTAAGTGTTTATTTATAATGGGTTTTATCTAGCCTGAGAGCATGTGCGCCAAGATCGTCCAGCAACGGCAGGCGTGCCATTCTCGACACCATTTAAAAGACGATAGGAATCCTGGGCATGACATAGCCCCTCTGTGTCTCCTTGAAGTTGTTTCTGTACGTGTAACAAATTAAGAACGAGAAGGTCCTCAGTGTGGGTAGCCAGAGTGCAAGAAGCCCAGTCGTGCTCTCCTCGCAGGAGTTTCCTCGCTGGTGGCGCACAAAATGCCACGCAACCAGACACAAGGGGCCACCCAGGAGCCGTCGGTGTGGGCGTGCCTCGTTGGCGCAGTTAGGCAGCGCGTCAGTCTCATAATCTGAACGTCGTGAGTTCGAGCCTCACACGGGGCAGGGTGCCCTTTTGTCGACTAGTTTGAGCCTTTAGCCCCATTTTCCTTCCGCACAGTGTGCCACGCGTCCACGGCCTGAAGGCCAGCGTGTCCTCCCTGGTGGTCTAGTGGCTAGGATTCGGCGCTCTCACCGCCGCGGCCCGGGTTCGATTCCCGGTCAGGGAACGCTCTTTTGACGTGCGCTTGCCTTTTTCACCGGCCGGGTTATGCGCAATGCTGGCTTCGAAGGCAAGGATCGCAGCACCTCCAAGAGGCAAAGCTTCACTGCCTCCGGCCCATCGACCTAAGGTTGGACGGCTAAATTGCCTGCCTGCAGTCCTGCGCTCCGCCATCTGAGCAATCAGAGCCTAGTGTGCATCCTCTGCTCTACTGAGGCATGTTGACGCAGGACAGCAGACACCCAACTTGTGGGAGGAAGGAGTAAAAACAGGATCGAGCCAGCCAGGAGTCGAACCTAGAATCTTCTGATCCGTAGTCAGACGCGTTATCCATTGCGCCACTGGCCCAACACCCTGTGAAGTCATGCTCGGAGAAGACAGCTGGATTCTGGAGGCCAGCTGCCAAACTTCATTAATAAATATTAATCCGGTTTTACTCTGCCATCATTAAATCCATTATTACACAATCAATAATTACATGGTTCCCTGCTGCAGCAGCCAAGGACAAGGCCAAGCTGCAGCGGGTGATCCGCTCGGCAGAGAGAGTGATCAACACCTCTCTACCTTCTCTGGAATCCCTTCACAACATCAGGGCTGTGAGAAGGGCAAGAAAAATTATGTCTGACCCATCTCATCCAGGCTGTACCATGTTTCAGCTGCTCCTTTCAGGTAGAAGGCTTCGGCTCCCGAGAACTGCAAAATCCCGGCATCGCCTGAGCTTCTTTCCCACGGCCGCCAGGCTGCTTAATGACAATTCAATTCCTTTTCAGGACTGAATGCACTGTTTGCACTTTATTGTTTCTATTACTCCTACTTTTATCATTCAGTATTAGTGTAAGTATCATTATTACTCTTAGCACCTTCCATTCACCTTCCATATGACTGTGTATTGTCATATCTTGTTCTGTCTTAATGTTTCGTTTGCCACATTACATCCATGCGTGACTGGATGTAAAGAATTCCAATTGTGTTTGACACTATATTGCAATAAATTGAACCTTGAACCTTCATCTCTACCAAAATGGGAAACCGGGTCATCCCCCGCGTGCCTGTCTCCTGGCGTCTTTGAAAAGGACGCTCCCTCGGAAGAAAGCGCGATACACAGCACGGGTGGCTACAACAAAGGCAAGAGAATGTCAGAAGTGGGATTCGAACCCACGCCTCCAGAGGAGACTGCGACCTGAACGCAGCGCCTTAGACCGCTCGGCCATCCTGACCAACCCAACTGGCCCGGGCGAGTCGATTGCGCTCCTCAGCGAATGTGCCGGTGTAGCTTTTGGAATGACTCACGATTTTATTGCCTTCATGCAGCTCATCTTTAATTCTTATTTATTTCTTTACAAACGCCTTGAAATAGTGACGAATGTGGATTTTTCGAAATGAGGAACAATGTGCCCGAAGCCTTTCATTTGCCAAAAGCACACCCAGCCCGTCTCCATATGCCCTGTAACGGATGCTGTCAAAGTGGTTTTGCATTCAATGATCCTTTCCCCCTTGATCATACTGTTTTAGAACAGGGTCACAAAAAGGAATCGCCATTCTCAGACCCTGCTCGTTCTACTTGAACGCGCAATGAAAATACTTGATCAAATGCGGATGGACGCCGGCATTGCAATTTAGCGAAAAAGCGCCATCTCTGTACGTCTCAGGGCCTTTTTATGGTTCGCAGTTGCCTTCTAATGTAGACAGTTAACCATACGGCGGCGACATCCTTAAAAGAACCGGTGGCATTGTGTCTCGAGCACACAAGGCAAACAAATGATTCTTCAAGAGGTGAGTGCGAAGTACAGTTTACTGCCACAGGCAATGGCCGCAGAGCTTTTTCTTTAACAGACTCTAATACGTGGAACACGTCACCAACTTACATAGGACAGTCTTTCAACTTTAGCACAATTTAAGTTTTTCTACTAGATAATGAGGCTAAAGACGAGCCAAACACGTGATCACTGAACAACTGGGACTTTGCATTGTGGATATGTAACGTTATTCCATTAATCTGTCAGCTGTGTCAAATGTGTCAAATGTAAGTGTTTATTTATAATGGGTTTTATCTAGCCTGAGAGCATGTGCGCCGAGATCGTCCAGCAACGGCAGGCGTGCCATTCTCGACACCATTTAAAAGACGATAGGAATCCTGGGCATGACATAGCCCCTCTGTGTCTCCTTGAAGTTGTTTCTGTACGTGTAACAAATTAAGAACGAGAAGGTCCTCAGTGTGGGTAGCCAGAGTGCAAGAAGCCCAGTCGTGCTCTCCTCGCAGGAGTTTCCTCGCTGGTGGCGCACAAAATGCCACGCAACCAGACACAAGGGGCCACCCAGGAGCTGTCGGTCTGGGCGTGCCTCGTTGGCGCAGTTAGGCAGCGCGTCAGTCTCATAATCTGAAGGTCGTGAGTTCGAGCCTCACACGGGGCAGGGTGCCCTTTTGTCGACTAGTTTGAGCATTTGGCCCCGTTTTCCTTCCGCACAGTGTGCCACGCGTCCACGGCCTGAAGGCCAGCGTGTCCTCCCTGGTGGTCTAGTGGCTAGGATTCGGCGCTCTCACCGCCGCGGCCCGGGTTCGATTCCCGGTCAGGGAACGCTCTTTTGACGTGCGCTTGCCTTTTTCACCGGCCGGGTTATGCGCAATGCTGGCTTCGAAGGCAAGGATCGCAGCACCTCCAAGAGGCAAAGCTTCACTGCCTCCGGCCCATCGACCTAAGGTTGGACGGCTAAATTGCCTGCCTGCAGTCCTGCGCTCCGCCATCTGAGCAATCAGAGCCTGGTGTGCATCCTCTGCTCTACTGAGGCATGTTGACGCAGGACAGCAGACACCCAACTTGTGGGAGGAAGGAGTAAAAACAGGATCGAGCCAGCCAGGAGTCGAACCTAGAATCTTCTGATCCGTAGTCAGACGCGTTATCCATTGCGCCACTGGCCCAACAACCTTGGAAGTCATGCTTGGAGAAGACAGCTGGATTCTGGAGGCCAGCTGCCAAACTTCATTAAAAAATATTAATCCGGTTTTACTCTGCCATCATTAAATCCATTATTACACAATCAATAATTACATGGTTCCCTGCTGCAGCAGCCAAGGACAAGGCCAAGCTGCAGCGGGTGATCCGCTCGGCAGAGAGAGTGATCAACACCTCTCTACCTTCTCTGGAATCCCTTCACAACATCAGGGCTGTGAGAAGGGCAAGAAAAATTATGTCTGACCCATCTCATCCAGGCTGTACCATGTTTCAGCTGCTCCTTTCAGGTAGAAGGCTTCGGCTCCCGAGAACTGCAAAATCCCGGCATCGCCTGAGCTTCTTTCCCACGGCCGCCAGGCTGCTTAATGACAATTCAATTCCTTTTCAGGACTGAATGCACTGTTTGCACTTTATTGTTTCTATTACTCCTACTTTTATCATTCAGTATTAGTGTAAGTATCATTATTACTCTTAGCACCTTCCATTCACCTTCCATATGACTGTGTATTGTCATATCTTGTTCTGTCTTAATGTTTCGTTTGCCACATTACATCCATGCGTGACTGGATGTAAAGAATTCCAATTGTGTTTGACACTATATTGCAATAAATTGAACCTTGAACCTTCATCTCTACCAAAATGGGAAACCGGGTCATCCCCCGCGTGCCTGTCTCCTGGCGTCTTTGAAAAGGACGCTCCCTCGGAAGAAAGCGCGATACACAGCACGGGTGGCTACAACAAAGGCAAGAGAATGTCAGAAGTGGGATTCGAACCCACGCCTCCAGAGGAGACTGCGACCTGGGCGCCAGCTGCCGAAGGATAGTCCAACATAATGTTGAAAAATGTTGAAGCACAGCCAATCAAATCGAAGCGCTTCAACATTTAGAGCCAATCGAGTCGAAGCGCTTCAACATTTGCAGCCAATCACAGAGCGGAAGTTTCAACATTTTCAACATTTGACCAATCAGAGTGAAAGAGAAAGTCTTCGGGTACGATTCCCCTCCTCACCTGTAGGTGGAGTAAGAGTGATGCTCGATGACGTGTTACTGCTCTTCTATTTTTTTTTTTTTGAGTTGCCCCTCTTCGCCAGTAGGGGGAGTAGGCTAAAATGTCAATAAAGTTGCCGAAATTGGCCGAAAGTGTACGGTCTTTGACGAGAGGGATAAGACTACCTAACTGGGAGTGTCAGAGGTCAAAAAAGTTCAGTAGAAGGTTCATGCCCTACGACGAGCATCATTGCCACGGACATCAACATCTTTAAACGGAGGACAAATATTTGTATCTTTTATTACGGGCTATAACCGGTAAGAATGCATAACTTGATAGCATAATTAATTCTGAGAGATAATTAGAGTTTAATTTTTAATTAGTATAGTTTTTAACAACTGTTTAGGACAAGACAATGTCTACAAAAAAATCGCACAAAGGCATGTCGGACGCTGAATGGATTTCACGTCTAAGAAAGTTTGCCAGTACAGGTGTTTGGCCTTCAGAAGAAGGTAATAGACCAGCTCCTAGACAAAAAAAGTGGCACGAGCTTTATCAAAGGGTAAGTGTGTGTTTTTTGTTATTTTTGCGTAAGAAAACAATGAACGGACCTAAGTGTTTGTTGACTTGCATAATTAAGCATTTACAATAGAACTGGCTATAACTGTATTTCCATAATAGTAACTAATGAGAGTACATTAGTGTTTGTTGACATGCATAATTAAACAGTAAAAGTAGAACTGTTTGTTTACTGTATTTACATAATAAAGCAAGAGATTAGTAATCTCATTCATTAGTCTCATTCATTACAACATTGTAACGTGACTTGGGATTTACATGGTGTAATTGTTTAAATCCATTTATTTATTTATTTATTTATGATTGAATGTACTACTGACTACTGTTGTACTATAAAAGAAAAGCTACTTGAAACAAAGATTTGAGAAAGTGGGGGTAGGGATGGTTGGGGGTTTCAGTCAAGGTGTGACTTGTGTTTTTCCTTTACACGATCTTTTAAGGGAATCACTCCCTTAAAAGTCACTCCCTTAGTTTTATTCTTAAATTACAAATGCATGTACTGTGTATTAAATTTGCCACAATGTTTATAGATTGAAAAATGCCCGATGCACTCTCGTGGCCAGACAACATTGTTTGGAGGTGTCCTAAAGTGCACATGTGGTTTTCACACTCAAAAGGTAAAATACATTTCAATATGTTGCAAGTAAAAAAGAACAATGCTTTTCTTTCAAATATGATTGTATGTAATTTTTGGTTGTCTTTATCAGCCACCTATGTCTACTGGACAGACACCAAGGGTCATGCAACAACAGTCTGCTGCTGCTATTGGATCACCACAGGAGGAGAGTCAGCATCAACCCCAGGTCCAGCCTCAACCTCAGGTCCAGCCTCAACCTCAGGTCCAGCATCAACCTCAGGTCCAGCATCAACCTCAGGTCCAGCATCAACCTCAGGTCCAGCATCAACCTCAGGTCCAGCATCAACCTCAGGTCCAGCCTCAGCCTCCACCCCAGCGTACTCCATCAAGGATTTCGCCAAGTTTGTCACAGGTAGATTAATTACATTTTTTACAGGACTTGCAATGTTAACTATACATTTAAGTATCAAAGTCTGTATTGATTGGAAATCAATTGGAAGTATAGAAAGTAAAGGCTGAGATGTTTTCACATTTGCCTGCCAACTGACACACCCTGTGGCGTCTGCTGATTGGTCAGTTTAAATATCTTGTGTCAAGGTATGATTGTTCCCTTGCTTTGCAACCTATATGCCCTATCGTTCCTGCCCTCTATAAAAGGCAGGGCTTTTTTAACCCATCGCTGTGTAAATATTGTGTAGAACATACTGCTGAGTTAAAAGTTACCCAATGCTGGGTTGTTTTTATTTGTTTATTTGTTTATTTATATGGATCCCAACATTTTAATAATCACAGTTGATAAATATACACATATACACATTACATATATATACATACATACATACACATACTCATACCTAAAATCTAGTTTCAATTTATAACAGGACTAGACAATAATGCCCACCTTGTTGCTAAAGATTCTAGTTGGCACTTTAACTATTTGATGTTAATTGCAGACACTTAAATAGGAAATTACTTTCTTTTTCTTTGTGCATCTGTCATCATTCCAATCAATGTTCAATGTTCTCCAAGCAAGTAAAGTTCACAGTTAACATCAGAGACATTATCAAGCATTTCACCTAAGCATGTTAGATAGTCAATGTGTGCATCAGTAGGTCTATAACAGCATCTCACAAGCACTGGTCTCATATAAGGTACATGGACTTCTACCCATATAGCTTCAATGTCATCGCGTATTAAATTTTGTTTTAACTTACAAGGAATGTTGCTTTGCACAAAGATGGCCACACCACCACCAAATTTATTTTAACACGTGGTTTGGTAACAACAGCCCAGCATGATGTAATATGTAACCCAATGTTGTTCTGTCCAATATTTATCCAGTGATAGGTTAAAATAACCCAGCATTTTTACAGCGTGTTCTTGGATTCTCCTCTTCCTCTCTACTTTGGCTCTGCTGTTGTAGGGTAAAGACCATTAAACTACACAGCAAAGTGCCTTATGGTTTTTCCCTTTATTTTGGTCTTCTTTATTTTGGCAGTTAAAGCTACTTTTTCTGTCATGTATGCAAAATTGACTTAAGTAGTAAATATGTAGTAAATATGTTAATACTTTATCTGCATTTATCATGCAGCCATTTCAGGTCTAATTAAAAGTAATTTTATTTTTTCCCCACTGTGCTAACACAAATTGTTTTGCCCTATTTCAGTTTACCAAGTCAAGATTTAGCGGGTCTCATATTGCTGCAGCGAAGCCCAATCTAAAGATGGCTAGAAGACCATCTCAGGCTACTGACCAACCTAGCTCAACAGCACTGTCCAGTTCCCCTATACCAAGCACCACTGTAAGTATAGGCCACATTGCATTTGCATCATTCTTTTCTCCATTTATTATTCCAGGAAACCATAATATAATGAAGTAAGAACAATACTACACATTACTATACAGTGCTTTATTTTAAATAGATTTACTATCACAAATTTGGTGTGGTCAGCAATATTTATTTTTTAAGAAATTGACACTCTTATTCAGCAATGCATTGCATGCACATTACATTTATCGAAAACAACAATTGTTTCATTTTAAAATATAAAAAATTGTAACCCTAAAGGGTGTTTCAAGTGTAATATTTCTGTAAAGGCTAGGGACAGAAAAATGGACATTTCCGTAGAATGACAGAATACTGAACACATACTACTGAACAGTGGTGTATTGTTACATCAAGGATGACATTAAATAATTGAACAGTTATATTTGATGTCTTTCTACTGTTATGTAAAATATATTGCACTGCATGTTTGGACAGACACAAGACCCTGGACTTCCAGTCTCCGTCCCCAGATCAACTGCCGATGTTACCAGTCCCACATCATCATGCAGCGTTGTCTCCGTAAGTTGTTTAATATTCTACTGGTCCAGTGGGCTTTATTATGTTTGCATATTAATTGTCACACACAATGGGGCCAGCCAACTGACACTTTTGTAACAATTTTAAATTCTGAACACCTTTGCCACGAATGTATCCATTTGTCAGTATTTGATATCTAGTAATAGATAAAGGCTCACATGCCCAGAAATGATACATTTTATTATTTTTATATAATTACCTTTTTTAATGACTGTAGTGTGGCTAATTTAAAGTTACCAGTTTGTACATTGTAAAAAGTTTCATGGGTTTTTTGACTTTTATTTGCTTTCAACATTTGAGATATCAAATACACTGGACAAATGTTTACATAAAGTTTTCAACACAGAATAATAACAAAATTTCTAAAAAAAAGATCCAAAGTTTACATACCCCTTATTCACTGTACAATATTACTTAGTTTTTATGTTTTGTGATAGTTTACATATTATAGTTTACATATACCTGCCTTTTTATTGTATGGTGTTGACGTCATGAGCATCGCTGAATGTTTTAATTTATTGAAGTAGTTGTGTATGAGTTTCTTAATTGTTCACAATGTAAGAATATTAATCTTAACATCATACAGTCACTGGTGAAAAGGAATCAACTATGCATAAAATGCTGAATTGCAAAGATTCTTGTCAGAGTCATGTATCCAGTTTTTCCTTATTTTATGTTATTTGATTTAATCCTGTTTATTGTCTTGTTAATTAGCTCCGCCTCTGTTCTCATTATTTTCAATCGTCCTCACCTGTGTCTTGTTTAATTTGATTATCCGTCCTGTGTATTTATAGCCTGTCTGTGATTCAATTCCTTTTCTCATCTTAGTTGGTGTAAAATGTTGTTTTAGTGTGTTGTGCTCCTCTGGTTGTCTGGTCATTGCTAATTTTGTAATTAAAGTTTTTTCTTTATCCTCCTGCATACACAACTGTTGTAATTCTGCAGAAACTCGATGAATTAAATAGATAGACACGGTAAACTAAGTTTTAATGACTACAGCTGAAAAATACTTTTTAGTGTGAAAATAATCAGTGTTTTATAGATGTTATTTAGATGAGCATTTTATTTAAGGGTCGTCTTGGATAAAGCGTTATTTAACAAAGGGAACTTAAGGGACTAAATGTTTTGTCTCTTTTTCCTCACAGAGTGCTCCTACTGCGCTGTTACAAGCACCAAGTGTACTACCGCTTCCTCGTTTGTGGTCGGAGACCTTGCCACCAGAGGATCACAGGTGGATTGCAAGCCGGCTTTTTAAAATGGGGTCCAGGGGAAAGCCGGAACTCCGTGACAACCTTCAGCTCTGGTATCACCCACCACAGCCTGCACTGACATACAATCAGGCTCCTGCTCCTGACAGATTTTTTTGTCATGCCCTTTTGCTGTGGATGCCGTATAAGCTGTGGAAGGTCAAGGTTCTCTGTCCCAATCCTGCCTGTGGACAGCATCAACTGACAGGAGGCGGTCTGCATAAAAGGGCACGGCAAGTTCATGACATTGACAGGATGTACAACATGGTCACAGAAACCCTCATCTGTAAGAAGTGTAAAGCTTCTCACGTGTCCTGGAGTCAGACTGTCCTGCAACAGCTGGATCTGGGTCATTGCTCTGAGTTTCGGGTCATCCTCACGCAGAAGTGAGTACACTTTAATTTCCTCAAGTTGTTAGCCCATCATCCCATATTTGCAAACACTTTAAATATTTTTGTGTGGTGTAAATAATGTATCTGTGGATTTTGCTTTTTTTTAGGTATGCATGTGATCTGAGAGTCATTAGACTCTTGCGTGAACGTGGCCTAGGCAACAGCCCCACGCGTGTTATTAAACAGCTGCGTGAGAACCACAGCGAGGAGTGGCTCCAGCGTCTGGCCCGGTACACCACCCAGTGCATGGACTTCATCAACCGCCCTGGGGTGTTGCCAATGCAGTTCCAGGAACCTCCTGAGCCTACAGTGTTGCCGAGCGTCAAGTGGCTTCTCACTGTGTACAGCCAAGACATCCTGACAAGGCTGGATGAAATCCATGCCAGGATAACATCCACACATGGCACAGTGTTGAAAATGGATTCAACTAAAAAGGTTAGCAGTTAAATTCTATGTATGCCATTGTCTGTTTTATCGCAAAAAGGTGCTTTTTGTAATTTGCATGGTTGGTTTCATTACATTTGTAAAGCATGTTTCATATGTCTTTTGCAGATCACCAAGAAGCTGGCTGGGACAGCGAGGGGAACAGGAAACTGGCTCACCTCTGTTGGCAATGAGTTTGGTCAGGTGCTCATAAGTGTGTTGACAGCCCAGGAAGGAGCAGGACTGGACATGATGATAGATGGTCTGGTGAAAAGATACCAGCAGGCTGGTGTGGATCCACCTGCTGTGTTGTATGTTGACTGTGGGTGCTGCACTGAGATGGGGGAAACCAAGCTGAAAACCAGGTTCAGAGGATGGCCAGATCTCTTAATAAGGCTGGACATCTGGCATTTCATGCGCAGGATTGCTGTGGGCTGTACAACTGATGCCCATCAGCTTTATCCTATATTCATGGCACGACTGTCTGCATGCATCTTTGAATGGGATGCTGCTGATGTTGCTGTGCTACGCAGAGCCAAGAAAGAGCTGCTGGTGTCCCAGGGTTGGCCTGTGCTGACAGATGAAGTTGTCAATAAACATCTTTCCAAACAGGAGCTGGCTCTGCATTGTCGGAGGAGGACCCGTGGAGAGGAGACTACCATTCTTCTCCTTGAGCGGCTGCTAACAGAGCTCATGACCAGCAATGGCAGTGACTCTATGGGTGTTCCTCTTCTGGACAGAGAAAGGATGGAGCACATCTGGAGTGTCCAGAAGAAGCATGTCAAATGCATCCAGGACCCACCCGGTGTAGCCCTCTATACTGAGACGGGGACCTTAACCAAGGGAGGTGTGGTTCTGAAGACATACCGATGTGCCAGAGGATCCACATCTCTAGAGTCCTTTCATTTACATTTAAACCGTTTTATCCCAGGTATCTGTCTGTTACAAATACTTTGCATTTGTAAAAACAAACCATCATATATGCCTTTGTGTGTTTCTTTAATACCATCTAAACACTATTGTCTCTTTAAAGGTACCAGTGCCAACAGTCTTAACTTTCAGATTTATCTGCTGGAGGGACTAAACAGGTGGAATCAGGACCGGGAGGCTGCTTCCTTGTCATCAGGACCATCAGCTTTGTGCAGCTACACGGGAGAACTTGTTTACTGCGTAAACAGGAATTATGAAAAGCTGTTTGGCAAGAAAGTGGTCCCCACATTTCATCCACCTGCATGTTACACTGGTAAGAGAATTTGTTTTTGTTAATAAACCTGCAGTTTGTAAGTCTTATTTTTTATATAATTAACTCTCTTTTGTATTTAATTCCCTTTTTATTTGTTTATTTAGGTGAACTTATTGGAGTGCAGTATTTATTCCACCAGACTGGTCGGGCACTGCAGGACATGAACCCAGACTCTGAGCAGACGGCAGAGCTTATAGAGGAACTTGATGTGGAGGAGAGGGAGGAAGATGAAGGGTTCTTTGACATCAATGAGGATCACACAATAAGAGATCCAGAGGCTGTTCTGTCACCGCCCTCCACCATGACAAGGAGTCCCTCTACCTTGGTTGCAAGCAGTGCCACATCTATTCAGGCCTCCATATGTCCTTCACCGGTCCCTGAACCGGTTCTTCTGACACGTGACCCCTCACAGTCTCCAACTGCTCTCTCACCTGTTCACTTGGAGCCTGGAGATACTGGTGATGATGATGATGAAATGGTAAGTGTCACTTGTATGTGTTTCAATTTAACTAGAATATCTCAAATGGTGTTTGCAAATATCTGCTTCAGTGCATTTCAATTCAATTTCAGATATATTGAACTTAATAGAAATTAGTTTATAAACAGAATGTGAATATCAAACAAAATATTTAGTGCAATTTGTTTTTAATAGGCTGTTGACTCCCAGAACGTGCCAGGATTCCAGCATGTGGACAGGCTGGCAGAATATCTGGTCGAGCTTAGGAAACGCACAGCCCTCAGCCTGACTAACCAGGAAGCAGAAACGATTATTGGACTTTGGCAAAACCTGGATGCCTTTGACAAGCGGCGGGTGGTGTATCGACCTCGTTTCAAGAAGAGACTGCTGACTGGACGGTTCAGAACACCAAAGACGCCCACTCGCACCCCTGGAGTAGAGAGCACCACCAGATGCGTGCTGGGTGCAAGCAGCGCACCTGCTCAGTGGCCTGACTGTTGCCGTCTGGTGGAAACCATTTTCATCAGGCTGTGCGTAATCCACCTTGCCCCCAAAAGAAAAGGTGGGAAAACTTATTCGAGATGGTCTTTGATCCTAGAAGACTATCGCAAGATAAGGCAGCTTGTGTTTGGCAATGGCTTGGTGATGAACGAAACTTCATTGCAGCTGGTGGAGGTTAACCAGAACACCCTGATTGACTGGTACAACGTAAGAAATATAGACCAGCAAGTGACACTGCTAGTTCGAGGCCTTGATTTGCCTCATCCCATCCCTGAAGCTCAGGAGCCTCTTCAGGATGCCAAACGGCTACGAACTGAGCTGCAGCAACCAATGCAGATGCACCAGTACAAGCTACCAGATAGCACAGCAGGACAGGCAAAGCAAAGAGTAATATCTATTAGGCAGCCCCCTCTCAGACCCAAAACACCATCAGCACCTGGAGCATCACTGCAAATGGTGTCAACAGGTTTCCAAAGTGTGCCGTTGCTCCAGTATGTGCCAATGGTGCAGGGAATGCCAATGGTGCAGGGCATGCCGGTAGTCCATGGTGTGCAAATGGTGCAGGGCATGCCAGTTTTACAGCCAGCAGTTGTGCAAGGCACCACCTTACAGCCAGGTCCTAGTCAAGGAACTATGCCCAAGAGACCCTACAAGCGAACAGTAGAGGCGAACACTTGCAAGAAGTGTGGCCAATTTAAGACTGCTGAAACTGGGCATAGCCAATACAGGGGCAAGGTGTACTGTCCCCAGACTGAGACTGTGTCCAAAGAAGTGTGGTTGGAGAACATGCGTAGAATCTCCAACTAATGTATACAGTTTTATGTTGGTAAAGTTCATTCTTAATATTTGATTGTTACTGTACTTTTAGTTGGTTTTAAAAGTGTTTTTTAATATTGCATTTAACTTTTTGTTCTTTTTTTTTACTTTTTACCATTTAATATTCATTACTGTTCTTTTAAATTTTGTAAACGCATTTAAAACATTGTCAAGTGATGACTTTTGACTTGGTTGGCATGCGATATTTGCACCCAATATAACACTTGCTTGTACAAAGGATTATTGGTGTATCTTTTTGTTCTCACAACATAAGAATTACCATAGAAATGTCTATTTAAAGTATTTATTTAGAATTTATTTATTGCTTTTTTGTGTTTTTTGTTTTTTAAATTCATTTCAAGTTTCATCTGACTTTTGTAAATAAAAACACATTGTGGTTGTACTTTTGACTTTGTGTCATTACTCTTAGTAAAGGCAATACTCCGTAAGTTGCAATAATAACATTTGTATATAAAATGAATAACAGTGCTTTTATACTTCTTGTAACATTACTACTAACAATTATGGTAACATCTGAATCTGCAAGTGTCTGGTTTAAATATATATTAACAAAATACAGAATCAGTATAACACATCAACAATTCATACAACAACAGAATAATAAGTACAAATACTACCACTAAATAATAACAACAGAATTGGCACGGTGCATAAAATTTTATTTATTCAAATACCATAAAGAAAATTAGTACATCTGTATTCCATAAACAATAATTATGGTTACAGTTACATCTGAATCTGCAAGTGTCTGGCTTAAATATATATATACTAGCCAAATACTGAATTAGTATAACATCAACAACAATTTATACCAGAATAATTACAAATACTACCACTAAATGATAACAACAAAATTGGCACGGTGCATAAATACATTTTATTTATTCAAATATCATAACGAAATTAATACATGTGTATTCCATAAACAACGCAACAGCATGCGTTCAAGAATTTGATAAAAAATTAAATATCACAAAATATTACAGAAAAGTGCCTTTGGCTGGATTCGAACCGAGTCTTTGGCGCGTACCTGCAATAGGAAACAATGTATTTAAAATGGGTCATTTCCGTCGCGTAAACTGCATAAACAATCAGACAGAAGAAAGATCTGTCACCAAACATCCGATTTCGCCTCTCTTCCTTCTCGTTTTCTCTTTCGCTTTTTCCCTTTCTCCTTTTCTTTCTTCCCCCTTTTCCCCCCTTCTTCCCCGTCATTGTTGGACTATTGTTCCCCAGCTTGGGCGCAGCGCCTTAGACCGCTCGGCCATCCTGACCAACCCAACTGGCCCGGGCGAGTCGATTGCGCTCCTCAGCGAATGTGCCGGTGTAGCTTTTGGAATGACTCACGATTTTATTGCCTTCATGCAGCTCATCTTTAATTCTTATTTATTTCTTTACAAACGCCTTGAAATAGTGACGAATGTGGATTTTTCGAAATGAGGAACAATGTGCCCGAAGCCTTTCATTTGCCAAAAGCACACCCAGCCCGTCTCCATATGCCCTGTAACGGATGCTGTCAAAGTGGTTTTGCATTCAATGATCCTTTCCCCCTTGATCATACTGTTTTAGAACAGGGTCACAAAAAGGAATCGCCATTCTCAGACCCTGCTCGTTCTACTTGAACGCGCAATGAAAATACTTGATCAAATGCGGATGGACGCCGGCATTGCAATTTAGCGAAAAAGCGCCATCTCTGTACGTCTCAGGGCCTTTTTATGGTTCGCAGTTGCCTTCTAATGTAGACAGTTAACCATACGGCGGCGACATCCTTAAAAGAACCGGTGGCATTGTGTCTCGAGCACACAAGGCAAACAAGAGATTCTTCAAGAGGTGAGTGCGAAGTACAGTTTACTGCCACAGGCAATGGCCGCAGAGCTTTTTCTTTAACAGACTCTAATACGTGGAACACGTCACCAACTTACATAGGACAGTCTTTCAACTTTAGCACAATTTAAGTTTTTCTACTAGATAATGAGGCTAAAGACGAGCCAAACACGTGATCACTGAACAACTGGGACTTTGCATTGTGGATATGTAACGTTATTCCATTAATCTGTCAGCTGTGTCAAATGTGTCAAATGTAAGTGTTTATTTATAATGGGTTTTATCTAGCCTGAGAGCATGTGCGCCAAGATCGTCCAGCAACGGCAGGCGTGCCATTCTCGACACCATTTAAAAGACGATAGGAATCCTGGGCATGACATAGCCCCTCTGTGTCTCCTTGAAGTTGTTTCTGTACGTGTAACAAATTAAGAACGAGAAGGTCCTCAGTGTGGGTAGCCAGAGTGCAAGAAGCCCAGTCGTGCTCTCCTCGCAGGAGTTTCCTCGCTGGTGGCGCACAAAATGCCACGCAACCAGACACAAGGGGCCACCCAGGAGCTGTCGGTCTGGGCGTGCCTCGTTGGCGCAGTTAGGCAGCGCGTCAGTCTCATAATCTGAAGGTCGTGAGTTCGAGCCTCACACGGGGCAGGGTGCCCTTTTGTCGACTAGTTTGAGCATTTGGCCCCGTTTTCCTTCCGCACAGTGTGCCACGCGTCCACGGCCTGAAGGCCAGCGTGTCCTCCCTGGTGGTCTAGTGGCTAGGATTCGGCGCTCTCACCGCCGCGGCCCGGGTTCGATTCCCGGTCAGGGAACGCTCTTTTGACGTGCGCTTGCCTTTTTCACCGGCCGGGTTATGCGCAATGCTGGCTTCGAAGGCAAGGATCGCAGCACCTCCAAGAGGCAAAGCTTCACTGCCTCCGGCCCATCGACCTAAGGTTGGACGGCTAAATTGCCTGCCTGCAGTCCTGCGCTCCGCCATCTGAGCAATCAGAGCCTGGTGTGCATCCTCTGCTCTACTGAGGCATGTTGACGCAGGACAGCAGACACCCAACTTGTGGGAGGAAGGAGTAAAAACAGGATCGAGCCAGCCAGGAGTCGAACCTAGAATCTTCTGATCCGTAGTCAGACGCGTTATCCATTGCGCCACTGGCCCAACAACCTTGGAAGTCATGCTCGGAGAAGACAGCTGGATTCTGGAGGCCAGCTGCCAAACTTCATTATTAAATATTAATCCGGTTTTACTCTGCCATCATTAAATCCATTATTACACAATCAATAATTACATGGTTCCCTGCTGCAGCAGCCAAGGACAAGGCCAAGCTGCAGCGGGTGATCCGCTCGGCAGAGAGAGTGATCAACACCTCTCTACCTTCTCTGGAATCCCTTCACAACATCAGGGCTGTGAGAAGGGCAAGAAAAATTATGTCTGACCCATCTCATCCAGGCTGTACCATGTTTCAGCTGCTCCTTTCAGGTAGAAGGCTTCGGCTCCCGAGAACTGCAAAATCCCGGCATCGCCTGAGCTTCTTTCCCACGGCCGCCAGGCTGCTTAATGACAATTCAATTCCTTTTCAGGACTGAATGCACTGTTTGCACTTTATTGTTTCTATTACTCCTACTTTTATCATTCAGTATTAGTGTAAGTATCATTATTACTCTTAGCACCTTCCATTCACCTTCCATATGACTGTGTATTGTCATATCTTGTTCTGTCTTAATGTTTCGTTTGCCACATTACATCCATGCGTGACTGGATGTAAAGAATTCCAATTGTGTTTGACACTATATTGCAATAAATTGAACCTTGAACCTTCATCTCTACCAAAATGGGAAACCGGGTCATCCCCCGCGTGCCTGTCTCCTGGCGTCTCTGAAAAGGACGCTCCCTCAGAAGAAAGCGCGATACACAGCACGGGTGGCTACAACAAAGGCAAGAGAATGTCAGAAGTGGGATTCGAACCCACGCCTCCAGAGGAGACTGCGACCTGAACGCAGCGCCTTAGACCGCTCGGCCATCCTGACCAACCCAACTGGCCCGGGCGAGTCGATTGCGCTCCTCAGCGAATGTGCCGGTGTAGCTTTTGGAATGACTCACGATTTTATTGCCTTCATGCAGCTCATCTTTAATTCTTATTTATTTCTTTACAAACGCCTTGAAATAGTGACGAATGTGGATTTTTCGAAATGAGGAACAATGTGCCCGAAGCCTTTCATTTGCCAAAAGCACACCCAGCCCGTCTCCATATGCCCTGTAACGGATGCTGTCAAAGTGGTTTTGCATTCAATGATCCTTTCCCCCTTGATCATACTGTTTTAGAACAGGGTCACAAAAAGGAATCGCCATTCTCAGACCCTGCTCGTTCTACTTGAACGCGCAAGGAAAATACTTGATCAAATGCGGATGGACGCCGGCATTGCAATTTAGCGAAAAAGCGCCATCTCTGTACGTCTCAGGGCCTTTTTATGGTTCGCAGTTGCCTTCTAATGTAGACAACAGTTAACCATACGGCGGCGACATCCTTAAAAGAACCGGTGGCATTGTGTCTCGAGCACACAAGGCAAACAAGAGATTCTTCAAGAGGTGAGTGCGAAGTACAGTTTACTGCCACAGGCAATGGCCGCAGAGCTTTTTCTTTAACAGACTCTAATACGTGGAACACGTCACCAACTTACATAGGACAGTCTTTCAACTTTAGCACAATTTAAGTTTTTCTACTAGATAATGAGGCTAAAGACGAGCCAAACACGTGATCACTGAACAACTGGGACTTTGCATTGTGGATATGTAACGTTATTCCATTAATCTGTCAGCTGTGTCAAATGTGTCAAATGTAAGTGTTTATTTATAATGGGTTTTATCTAGCCTGAGAGCATGTGCGCCAAGATCGTCCAGCAACGGCAGGCGTGCCATTCTCGACACCATTTAAAAGACGATAGGAATCCTGGGCATGACATAGCCCCTCTGTGTCTCCTTGAAGTTGTTTCTGTACGTGTAACAAATTAAGAACGAGAAGGTCCTCAGTGTGGGTAGCCAGAGTGCAAGAAGCCCAGTCGTGCTCTCCTCGCAGGAGTTTCCTCGCTGGTGGCGCACAAAATGCCACGCAACCAGACACAAGGGGCCACCCAGGAGCCGTCGGTCTGGGCGTGCCTCGTTGGCGCAGTTAGGCAGCACGTCAGTCTCATAATCTGAAGGTCGTGAGTTCGAGCCTCACACGGGGCAGGGTGCCCTTTTGTCGACTAGTTTGAGCATTTGGCCCCGTTTTCCTTCCGCACAGTGTGCCACGCGTCCACGGCCTGAAGGCCAGCGTGTCCTCCCTGGTGGTCTAGTGGCTAGGATTCGGCGCTCTCACCGCCGCGGCCCGGGTTCGATTCCCGGTCAGGGAACGCTCTTTTGACGTGCGCTTGCCTTTTTCACCGGCCGGGTTATGCGCAATGCTGGCTTCGAAGGCAAGGATTGCAGCACCTCCAAGAGGCAAAGCTTCACTGCCTCCGGCCCATCGACCTAAGGTTGGACGGCTAAATTGCCTGCCTGCAGTCCTGCGCTCCGCCATCTGAGCAATCAGAGCCTGGTGTGCGTCCTCTGCTCTACTGAGGCATGTTGACGCAGGACAGCAGACACCCAACTTGTGGGAGGAAGGAGTAAAAACAGGATCGAGCCAGCCAGGAGTCGAACCTAGAATCTTCTGATCCGTAGTCAGACGCGTTATCCATTGCACCACTGGACCAACAACCTGGGAAGTCATGCTTGGAGAAGACAGCTGGATTCTGGAAGCCAGCTGCCAAACTTCATTATTAAATATTAATCCGGTTTTACTCTGCCATCATTAAATCCATTATTACACAATCAATAATTACATGGTTCCCTGCTGCAGCAGCCAAGGACAAGGCCAAGCTGCAGCGGGTGATCCGCTCGGCAGAGAGAGTGATCAACACCTCTCTACCTTCTCTGGAATCCCTTCACAACATCAGGGCTGTGAGAAGGGCAAGAAAAATTATGTCTGACCCATCTCATCCAGGCTGTACCATGTTTCAGCTGCTCCTTTCAGGTAGAAGGCTTCGGCTCCCGAGAACTGCAAAATCCCGTCATCGCCTGAGCTTCTTTCCCACGGCCGCCAGGCTGCTTAATGACAATCCAATTCCTTTTCAGGGCTGAATGCACTGTTTGCACTTTATTGTTTCTATTACTCCTACTTTTATCATTCAGTATTAGTGTAAGTATCATTATTACTCTTAGCACCTTCCATTCACCTTCCATATGACTGTGTATTGTCATATCTTGTTCTGTCTTAATGTTTCGTTTGCCACATTACATCCATGCGTGACTGGATGTAAAGAATTCCAATTGTGTTTGACACTATATTGCAATAAATTGAACCTTGAACCTTCATCTCTACCAAAATGGGAAACCGGGTCATCCCCCGCGTGCCTGTCTCCTGGCGTCTTTGAAAAGGACGCTCCCTCGGAAGAAAGCGCGATACACAGCACGGGTGGCTACAACAAAGGCAAGAGAATGTCAGAAGTGGGATTCGAACCCACGCCTCCAGAGGAGACTGCGACCTGAACGCAGCGCCTTAGACCGCTCGGCCATCCTGACCAACCCAACTGGCCCGGGCGAGTCGATTGCGCTCCTCAGCGAATGTGCCGGTGTAGCTTTTGGAATGACTCACGATTTTATTGCCTTCATGCAGCTCATCTTTAATTCTTATTTATTTCTTTACAAACGCCTTGAAATAGTGACGAATGTGGATTTTTCGAAATGAGGAACAATGTGCCCGAAGCCTTTCATTTGCCAAAAGCACACCCAGCCCGTCTCCATATGCCCTGTAACGGATGCTGTCAAAGTGGTTTTGCATTCAATGATCCTTTCCCCCTTGATCATACTGTTTTAGAACAGGGTCACAAAAAGGAATCGCCATTCTCAGACCCTGCTCGTTCTACTTGAACGCGCAATGAAAATACTTGATCAAATGCGGATGGACGCCGGCATTGCAATTTAGCGAAAAAGCGCCATCTCTGTACGTCTCAGGGCCTTTTTATGGTTCGCAGTTGCCTTCTAATGTAGACAACAGTTAACCATACGGCGGCGACATCCTTAAAAGAACCGGTGGCATTGTGTCTCGAGCACACAAGGCAAACAAGAGATTCTTCAAGAGGTGAGTGCGAAGTACAGTTTACTGCCACAGGCAATGGCCGCAGAGCTTTTTCTTTAACAGACTCTAATACGTGGAACACGTCACCAACTTACATAGGACAGTCTTTCAACTTTAGCACAATTTAAGTTTTTCTACTAGATAATGAGGCTAAAGACGAGCCAAACACGTGATCACTGAACAACTGGGACTTTGCATTGTGGATATGTAACGTTATTCCATTAATCTGTCAGCTGTGTCAAATGTGTCAAATGTAAGTGTTTATTTATAATGGGTTTTATCTAGCCTGAGAGCATGTGCGCCAAGATCGTCCAGCAACGGCAGGCGTGCCATTCTCGACACCATTTAAAAGACGATAGGAATCCTGGGCATGACATAGCCCCTCTGTGTCTCCTTGAAGTTGTTTCTGTACGTGTAACAAATTAAGAACGAGAAGGTCCTCAGTGTGGGTAGCCAGAGTGCAAGAAGCCCAGTCGTGCTCTCCTCGCAGGAGTTTCCTCGCTGGTGGCGCACAAAATGCCACGCAACCAGACACAAGGGGCCACCCAGGAGCCGTCGGTCTGGGCGTGCCTCGTTGGCGCAGTTAGGCAGCACGTCAGTCTCATAATCTGAAGGTCGTGAGTTCGAGCCTCACACGGGGCAGGGTGCCCTTTTGTCGACTAGTTTGAGCATTTGGCCCCGTTTTCCTTCCGCACAGTGTGCCACGCGTCCACGGCCTGAAGGCCAGCGTGTCCTCCCTGGTGGTCTAGTGGCTAGGATTCGGCGCTCTCACCGCCGCGGCCCGGGTTCGATTCCCGGTCAGGGAACGCTCTTTTGACGTGCGCTTGCCTTTTTCACCGGCCGGGTTATGCGCAATGCTGGCTTCGAAGGCAAGGATCGCAGCACCTCCAAGAGGCAAAGCTTCACTGCCTCCGGCCCATCGACCTAAGGTTGGACGGCTAAATTGCCTGCCTGCAGTCCTGCGCTCCGCCATCTGAGCAATCAGAGCCTGGTGTGCGTCCTCTGCTCTACTGAGGCATGTTGACGCAGGACAGCAGACACCCAACTTGTGGGAGGAAGGAGTAAAAACAGGATCGAGCCAGCCAGGAGTCGAACCTAGAATCTTCTGATCCGTAGTCAGACGCGTTATCCATTGCACCACTGGACCAACAACCTGGGAAGTCATGCTTGGAGAAGACAGCTGGATTCTGGAAGCCAGCTGCCAAACTTCATTATTAAATATTAATCCGGTTTTACTCTGCCATCATTAAATCCATTATTACACAATCAATAATTACATGGTTCCCTGCTGCAGCAGCCAAGGACAAGGCCAAGCTGCAGCGGGTGATCCGCTCGGCAGAGAGAGTGATCAACACCTCTCTACCTTCTCTGGAATCCCTTCACAACATCAGGGCTGTGAGAAGGGCAAGAAAAATTATGTCTGACCCATCTCATCCAGGCTGTACCATGTTTCAGCTGCTCCTTTCAGGTAGAAGGCTTCGGCTCCCGAGAACTGCAAAATCCCGTCATCGCCTGAGCTTCTTTCCCACGGCCGCCAGGCTGCTTAATGACAATCCAATTCCTTTTCAGGGCTGAATGCACTGTTTGCACTTTATTGTTTCTATTACTCCTACTTTTATCATTCAGTATTAGTGTAAGTATCATTATTACTCTTAGCACCTTCCATTCACCTTCCATATGACTGTGTATTGTCATATCTTGTTCTGTCTTAATGTTTCGTTTGCCACATTACATCCATGCGTGACTGGATGTAAAGAATTCCAATTGTGTTTGACACTATATTGCAATAAATTGAACCTTGAACCTTCATCTCTACCAAAATGGGAAACCGGGTCATCCCCCGCGTGCCTGTCTCCTGGCGTCTTTGAAAAGGACGCTCCCTCGGAAGAAAGCGCGATACACAGCACGGGTGGCTACAACAAAGGCAAGAGAATGTCAGAAGTGGGATTCGAACCCACGCCTCCAGAGGAGACTGCGACCTGAACGCAGCGCCTTAGACCGCTCGGCCATCCTGACCAACCCAACTGGCCCGGGCGAGTCGATTGCACTCCTCAGCGAATGTGCCGGTGTAGCTTTTGGAATGACTCACGATTTTATTGCCTTCATGCAGCTCATCTTTAATTCTTATTTATTTCTTTACAAACGCCTTGAAATAGTGACGAATGTGGATTTTTCGAAATGAGGAACAATGTGCCCGAAGCCTTTCATTTGCCAAAAGCACACCCAGCCCGTCTCCATATGCCTTGTAACGGATGCTGTCAAAGTGGTTTTGCATTCAATGATCCTTTCCCCCTTGATCATACTGTTTTAGAACAGGGTCACAAAAAGGAATCGCCATTCTCAGACCCTGCTCTTTCTACTTGAACGCGCAATGAAAATACTTGATCAAATGCGGATGGACGCCGGCATTGCAATTTAGCGAAAAAGCGCCATCTCTGTACGTCTCAGGGCCTTTTTATGGTTCGCAGTTGCCTTCTAATGTAGACAACAGTTAACCATACGGCGGCGACATCCTTAAAAGAACCGGTGGCATTGTGTCTCGAGCACACAAGGCAAACAAGAGATTCTTCAAGAGGTGAGTGCGAAGTACAGTTTACTGCCACAGGCAATGGCCGCAGAGCTTTTTCTTTAACAGACTCTAATACGTGGAACACGTCACCAACTTACATAGGACAGTCTTTCAACTTTAGCACAATTTAAGTTTTTCTACTAGATAATGAGGCTAAAGACGAGCCAAACACGTGATCACTGAACAACTGGGACTTTGCATTGTGGATATGTAACGTTATTCCATTAATCTGTCAGCTGTGTCAAATGTGTCAAATGTAAGTGTTTATTTATAATGGGTTTTATCTAGCCTGAGAGCATGTGCGCCAAGATCGTCCAGCAACGGCAGGCGTGCCATTCTCGACACCATTTAAAAGACGATAGGAATCCTGGGCATGACATAGCCCCTCTGTGTCTCCTTGAAGTTGTTTCTGTACGTGTAACAAATTAAGAACGAGAAGGTCCTCAGTGTGGGTAGCCAGAGTGCAAGAAGCCCAGTCGTGCTCTCCTCGCAGGAGTTTCCTCGCTGGTGGCGCACAAAATGCCACGCAACCAGACACAAGGGGCCACCCAGGAGCTGTCGGTCTGGGCGTGCCTCGTTGGCGCAGTTAGGCAGCGCGTCAGTCTCATAATCTGAAGGTCGTGAGTTCGAGCCTCACACGGGGCAGGGTGCCCTTTTGTCGACTAGTTTGAGCATTTGGCCCCGTTTTCCTTCCGCACAGTGTGCCACGCGTCCACGGCCTGAAGCCCAGCGTGTCCTCCCTGGTGGTCTAGTGGCTAGGATTCGGCGCTCTCACCGCCGCGGCCCGGGTTCGATTCCCGGTCAGGGAACGCTCTTTTGACGTGCGCTTGCCTTTTTCACCGGCCGGGTTATGCGCAATGCTGGCTTCGAAGGCAAGGATCGCAGCACCTCCAAGAGGCAAAGCTTCACTGCCTCCGGCCCATCGACCTAAGGTTGGACGGCTAAATTGCCTGCCTGCAGTCCTGCGCTCCGCCATCTGAGCAATCAGAGCCTGGTGTGCATCCTCTGCTCTACTGAGGCATGTTGACGCAGGACAGCAGACACCCAACTTGTGGGAGGAAGGAGTAAAAACAGGATCGAGCCAGCCAGGAGTCGAACCTAGAATCTTCTGATCCGTAGTCAGACGCGTTATCCATTGCGCCACTGGCCCAACAACCTTGGAAGTCATGCTCGGAGAAGACAGCTGGATTCTGGAGGCCAGCTGCCAAACTTCATTATTAAATATTAATCCGGTTTTACTCTGCCATCATTAAATCCATTATTACACAATCAATAATTACATGGTTCCCTGCTGCAGCAGCCAAGGACAAGGCCAAGCTGCAGCGGGTGATCCGCTCGGCAGAGAGAGTGATCAACACCTCTCTACCTTCTCTGGAATCCCTTCACAACATCAGGGCTGTGAGAAGGGCAAGAAAAATTATGTCTGACCCATCTCATCCAGGCTGTACCATGTTTCAGCTGCTCCTTTCAGGTAGAAGGCTTCGGCTCCCGAGAACTGCAAAATCCCGGCATCGCCTGAGCTTCTTTCCCACGGCCGCCAGGCTGCTTAATGACAATTCAATTCCTTTTCAGGACTGAATGCACTGTTTGCACTTTATTGTTTCTATTACTCCTACTTTTATCATTCAGTATTAGTGTAAGTATCATTATTACTCTTAGCACCTTCCATTCACCTTCCATATGACTGTGTATTGTCATATCTTGTTCTGTCTTAATGTTTCGTTTGCCACATTACATCCATGCGTGACTGGATGTAAAGAATTCCAATTGTGTTTGACACTATATTGCAATAAATTGAACCTTGAACCTTCATCTCTACCAAAATGGGAAACCGGGTCATCCCCCGCGTGCCTGTCTCCTGGCGTCTCTGAAAAGGACGCTCCCTCAGAAGAAAGCGCGATACACAGCACGGGTGGCTACAACAAAGGCAAGAGAATGTCAGAAGTGGGATTCGAACCCACGCCTCCAGAGGAGACTGCGACCTGAACGCAGCGCCTTAGACCGCTCGGCCATCCTGACCAACCCAACTGGCCCGGGCGAGTCGATTGCGCTCCTCAGCGAATGTGCCGGTGTAGCTTTTGGAATGACTCACGATTTTATTGCCTTCATGCAGCTCATCTTTAATTCTTATTTATTTCTTTACAAACGCCTTGAAATAGTGACGAATGTGGATTTTTCGAAATGAGGAACAATGTGCCCGAAGCCTTTCATTTGCCAAAAGCACACCCAGCCCGTCTCCATATGCCCTGTAACGGATGCTGTCAAAGTGGTTTTGCATTCAATGATCCTTTCCCCCTTGATCATACTGTTTTAGAACAGGGTCACAAAAAGGAATCGCCATTCTCAGACCCTGCTCGTTCTACTTGAACGCGCAAGGAAAATACTTGATCAAATGCGGATGGACGCCGGCATTGCAATTTAGCGAAAAAGCGCCATCTCTGTACGTCTCAGGGCCTTTTTATGGTTCGCAGTTGCCTTCTAATGTAGACAACAGTTAACCATACGGCGGCGACATCCTTAAAAGAACCGGTGGCATTGTGTCTCGAGCACACAAGGCAAACAAGAGATTCTTCAAGAGGTGAGTGCGAAGTACAGTTTACTGCCACAGGCAATGGCCGCAGAGCTTTTTCTTTAACAGACTCTAATACGTGGAACACGTCACCAACTTACATAGGACAGTCTTTCAACTTTAGCACAATTTAAGTTTTTCTACTAGATAATGAGGCTAAAGACGAGCCAAACACGTGATCACTGAACAACTGGGACTTTGCATTGTGGATATGTAACGTTATTCCATTAATCTGTCAGCTGTGTCAAATGTGTCAAATGTAAGTGTTTATTTATAATGGGTTTTATCTAGCCTGAGAGCATGTGCGCCAAGATCGTCCAGCAACGGCAGGCGTGCCATTCTCGACACCATTTAAAAGACGATAGGAATCCTGGGCATGACATAGCCCCTCTGTGTCTCCTTGAAGTTGTTTCTGTACGTGTAACAAATTAAGAACGAGAAGGTCCTCAGTGTGGGTAGCCAGAGTGCAAGAAGCCCAGTCGTGCTCTCCTCGCAGGAGTTTCCTCGCTGGTGGCGCACAAAATGCCACGCAACCAGACACAAGGGGCCACCCAGGAGCCGTCGGTCTGGGCGTGCCTCGTTGGCGCAGTTAGGCAGCACGTCAGTCTCATAATCTGAAGGTCGTGAGTTCGAGCCTCACACGGGGCAGGGTGCCCTTTTGTCGACTAGTTTGAGCATTTGGCCCCGTTTTCCTTCCGCACAGTGTGCCACGCGTCCACGGCCTGAAGGCCAGCGTGTCCTCCCTGGTGGTCTAGTGGCTAGGATTCGGCGCTCTCACCGCCGCGGCCCGGGTTCGATTCCCGGTCAGGGAACGCTCTTTTGACGTGCGCTTGCCTTTTTCACCGGCCGGGTTATGCGCAATGCTGGCTTCGAAGGCAAGGATTGCAGCACCTCCAAGAGGCAAAGCTTCACTGCCTCCGGCCCATCGACCTAAGGTTGGACGGCTAAATTGCCTGCCTGCAGTCCTGCGCTCCGCCATCTGAGCAATCAGAGCCTGGTGTGCGTCCTCTGCTCTACTGAGGCATGTTGACGCAGGACAGCAGACACCCAACTTGTGGGAGGAAGGAGTAAAAACAGGATCGAGCCAGCCAGGAGTCGAACCTAGAATCTTCTGATCCGTAGTCAGACGCGTTATCCATTGCACCACTGGACCAACAACCTGGGAAGTCATGCTTGGAGAAGACAGCTGGATTCTGGAAGCCAGCTGCCAAACTTCATTATTAAATATTAATCCGGTTTTACTCTGCCATCATTAAATCCATTATTACACAATCAATAATTACATGGTTCCCTGCTGCAGCAGCCAAGGACAAGGCCAAGCTGCAGCGGGTGATCCGCTCGGCAGAGAGAGTGATCAACACCTCTCTACCTTCTCTGGAATCCCTTCACAACATCAGGGCTGTGAGAAGGGCAAGAAAAATTATGTCTGACCCATCTCATCCAGGCTGTACCATGTTTCAGCTGCTCCTTTCAGGTAGAAGGCTTCGGCTCCCGAGAACTGCAAAATCCCGTCATCGCCTGAGCTTCTTTCCCACGGCCGCCAGGCTGCTTAATGACAATCCAATTCCTTTTCAGGGCTGAATGCACTGTTTGCACTTTATTGTTTCTATTACTCCTACTTTTATCATTCAGTATTAGTGTAAGTATCATTATTACTCTTAGCACCTTCCATTCACCTTCCATATGACTGTGTATTGTCATATCTTGTTCTGTCTTAATGTTTCGTTTGCCACATTACATCCATGCGTGACTGGATGTAAAGAATTCCAATTGTGTTTGACACTATATTGCAATAAATTGAACCTTGAACCTTCATCTCTACCAAAATGGGAAACCGGGTCATCCCCCGCGTGCCTGTCTCCTGGCGTCTTTGAAAAGGACGCTCCCTCGGAAGAAAGCGCGATACACAGCACGGGTGGCTACAACAAAGGCAAGAGAATGTCAGAAGTGGGATTCGAACCCACGCCTCCAGAGGAGACTGCGACCTGAACGCAGCGCCTTAGACCGCTCGGCCATCCTGACCAACCCAACTGGCCCGGGCGAGTCGATTGCGCTCCTCAGCGAATGTGCCGGTGTAGCTTTTGGAATGACTCACGATTTTATTGCCTTCATGCAGCTCATCTTTAATTCTTATTTATTTCTTTACAAACGCCTTGAAATAGTGACGAATGTGGATTTTTCGAAATGAGGAACAATGTGCCCGAAGCCTTTCATTTGCCAAAAGCACACCCAGCCCGTCTCCATATGCCCTGTAACGGATGCTGTCAAAGTGGTTTTGCATTCAATGATCCTTTCCCCCTTGATCATACTGTTTTAGAACAGGGTCACAAAAAGGAATCGCCATTCTCAGACCCTGCTCGTTCTACTTGAACGCGCAATGAAAATACTTGATCAAATGCGGATGGACGCCGGCATTGCAATTTAGCGAAAAAGCGCCATCTCTGTACGTCTCAGGGCCTTTTTATGGTTCGCAGTTGCCTTCTAATGTAGACAACAGTTAACCATACGGCGGCGACATCCTTAAAAGAACCGGTGGCATTGTGTCTCGAGCACACAAGGCAAACAAGAGATTCTTCAAGAGGTGAGTGCGAAGTACAGTTTACTGCCACAGGCAATGGCCGCAGAGCTTTTTCTTTAACAGACTCTAATACGTGGAACACGTCACCAACTTACATAGGACAGTCTTTCAACTTTAGCACAATTTAAGTTTTTCTACTAGATAATGAGGCTAAAGACGAGCCAAACACGTGATCACTGAACAACTGGGACTTTGCATTGTGGATATGTAACGTTATTCCATTAATCTGTCAGCTGTGTCAAATGTGTCAAATGTAAGTGTTTATTTATAATGGGTTTTATCTAGCCTGAGAGCATGTGCGCCAAGATCGTCCAGCAACGGCAGGCGTGCCATTCTCGACACCATTTAAAAGACGATAGGAATCCTGGGCATGACATAGCCCCTCTGTGTCTCCTTGAAGTTGTTTCTGTACGTGTAACAAATTAAGAACGAGAAGGTCCTCAGTGTGGGTAGCCAGAGTGCAAGAAGCCCAGTCGTGCTCTCCTCGCAGGAGTTTCCTCGCTGGTGGCGCACAAAATGCCACGCAACCAGACACAAGGGGCCACCCAGGAGCCGTCGGTCTGGGCGTGCCTCGTTGGCGCAGTTAGGCAGCACGTCAGTCTCATAATCTGAAGGTCGTGAGTTCGAGCCTCACACGGGGCAGGGTGCCCTTTTGTCGACTAGTTTGAGCATTTGGCCCCGTTTTCCTTCCGCACAGTGTGCCACGCGTCCACGGCCTGAAGGCCAGCGTGTCCTCCCTGGTGGTCTAGTGGCTAGGATTCGGCGCTCTCACCGCCGCGGCCCGGGTTCGATTCCCGGTCAGGGAACGCTCTTTTGACGTGCGCTTGCCTTTTTCACCGGCCGGGTTATGCGCAATGCTGGCTTCGAAGGCAAGGATCGCAGCACCTCCAAGAGGCAAAGCTTCACTGCCTCCGGCCCATCGACCTAAGGTTGGACGGCTAAATTGCCTGCCTGCAGTCCTGCGCTCCGCCATCTGAGCAATCAGAGCCTGGTGTGCGTCCTCTGCTCTACTGAGGCATGTTGACGCAGGACAGCAGACACCCAACTTGTGGGAGGAAGGAGTAAAAACAGGATCGAGCCAGCCAGGAGTCGAACCTAGAATCTTCTGATCCGTAGTCAGACGCGTTATCCATTGCACCACTGGACCAACAACCTGGGAAGTCATGCTTGGAGAAGACAGCTGGATTCTGGAAGCCAGCTGCCAAACTTCATTATTAAATATTAATCCGGTTTTACTCTGCCATCATTAAATCCATTATTACACAATCAATAATTACATGGTTCCCTGCTGCAGCAGCCAAGGACAAGGCCAAGCTGCAGCGGGTGATCCGCTCGGCAGAGAGAGTGATCAACACCTCTCTACCTTCTCTGGAATCCCTTCACAACATCAGGGCTGTGAGAAGGGCAAGAAAAATTATGTCTGACCCATCTCATCCAGGCTGTACCATGTTTCAGCTGCTCCTTTCAGGTAGAAGGCTTCGGCTCCCGAGAACTGCAAAATCCCGTCATCGCCTGAGCTTCTTTCCCACGGCCGCCAGGCTGCTTAATGACAATCCAATTCCTTTTCAGGGCTGAATGCACTGTTTGCACTTTATTGTTTCTATTACTCCTACTTTTATCATTCAGTATTAGTGTAAGTATCATTATTACTCTTAGCACCTTCCATTCACCTTCCATATGACTGTGTATTGTCATATCTTGTTCTGTCTTAATGTTTCGTTTGCCACATTACATCCATGCGTGACTGGATGTAAAGAATTCCAATTGTGTTTGACACTATATTGCAATAAATTGAACCTTGAACCTTCATCTCTACCAAAATGGGAAACCGGGTCATCCCCCGCGTGCCTGTCTCCTGGCGTCTTTGAAAAGGACGCTCCCTCGGAAGAAAGCGCGATACACAGCACGGGTGGCTACAACAAAGGCAAGAGAATGTCAGAAGTGGGATTCGAACCCACGCCTCCAGAGGAGACTGCGACCTGAACGCAGCGCCTTAGACCGCTCGGCCATCCTGACCAACCCAACTGGCCCGGGCGAGTCGATTGCACTCCTCAGCGAATGTGCCGGTGTAGCTTTTGGAATGACTCACGATTTTATTGCCTTCATGCAGCTCATCTTTAATTCTTATTTATTTCTTTACAAACGCCTTGAAATAGTGACGAATGTGGATTTTTCGAAATGAGGAACAATGTGCCCGAAGCCTTTCATTTGCCAAAAGCACACCCAGCCCGTCTCCATATGCCTTGTAACGGATGCTGTCAAAGTGGTTTTGCATTCAATGATCCTTTCCCCCTTGATCATACTGTTTTAGAACAGGGTCACAAAAAGGAATCGCCATTCTCAGACCCTGCTCTTTCTACTTGAACGCGCAATGAAAATACTTGATCAAATGCGGATGGACGCCGGCATTGCAATTTAGCGAAAAAGCGCCATCTCTGTACGTCTCAGGGCCTTTTTATGGTTCGCAGTTGCCTTCTAATGTAGACAACAGTTAACCATACGGCGGCGACATCCTTAAAAGAACCGGTGGCATTGTGTCTCGAGCACACAAGGCAAACAAGAGATTCTTCAAGAGGTGAGTGCGAAGTACAGTTTACTGCCACAGGCAATGGCCGCAGAGCTTTTTCTTTAACAGACTCTAATACGTGGAACACGTCACCAACTTACATAGGACAGTCTTTCAACTTTAGCACAATTTAAGTTTTTCTACTAGATAATGAGGCTAAAGACGAGCCAAACACGTGATCACTGAACAACTGGGACTTTGCATTGTGGATATGTAACGTTATTCCATTAATCTGTCAGCTGTGTCAAATGTGTCAAATGTAAGTGTTTATTTATAATGGGTTTTATCTAGCCTGAGAGCATGTGCGCCAAGATCGTCCAGCAACGGCAGGCGTGCCATTCTCGACACCATTTAAAAGACGATAGGAATCCTGGGCATGACATAGCCCCTCTGTGTCTCCTTGAAGTTGTTTCTGTACGTGTAACAAATTAAGAACGAGAAGGTCCTCAGTGTGGGTAGCCAGAGTGCAAGAAGCCCAGTCGTGCTCTCCTCGCAGGAGTTTCCTCGCTGGTGGCGCACAAAATGCCACGCAACCAGACACAAGGGGCCACCCAGGAGCCGTCGGTCTGGGCGTGCCTCGTTGGCGCAGTTAGGCAGCGCGTCAGTCTCATAATCTGAAGGTCGTGAGTTCGAGCCTCACACGGGGCAGGGTGCCCTTTTGTCGACTAGTTTGAGCATTTGGCCCCGTTTTCCTTCCGCACAGTGTGCCACGCGTCCACGGCCTGAAGCCCAGCGTGTCCTCCCTGGTGGTCTAGTGGCTAGGATTCGGCGCTCTCACCGCCGCGGCCCGGGTTCGATTCCCGGTCAGGGAACGCTCTTTTGACGTGCGCTTGCCTTTTTCACCGGCCGGGTTATGCGCAATGCTGGCTTCGAAGGCAAGGATCGCAGCACCTCCAAGAGGCAAAGCTTCACTGCCTCCGGCCCATCGACCTAAGGTTGGACGGCTAAATTGCCTGCCTGCAGTCCTGCGCTCCGCCATCTGAGCAATCAGAGCCTGGTGTGCGTCCTCTGCTCTACTGAGGCATGTTGACGCAGGACAGCAGACACCCAACTTGTGGTAGGAAGGAGTAAAAACAGGATCGAGCCAGCCAGGAGTCGAACCTAGAATCTTCTGATCCGTAGACAGACGCGTTATCCATTGCGCCACTGGCCCAACACTCTGGGAAGTCATGCTTGGAGAAGACAGCTGGATTCTGGAGGCCAGCTGCCAAACTTCATTATTAAATATTAATCCGGTTTTACTCTGCCATCATTAAATCCATTATTACACAATCAATAATTACATGGTTCCCTGCTGCAGCAGCCAAGGACAAGGCCAAGCTGCAGCGGGTGATCCGCTCGGCAGAGAGAGTGATCAACACCTCTCTACCTTCTCTGGAATCCCTTCACAACATCAGGGCTGTAAGAAGGGCAAGAAAAATTATGTCTGACCCATCTCATCCAGGCTGTACCATGTTTCAGCTGCTCCTTTCAGGTAGAAGGCTTCGGCTCCCGAGAACTGCAAAATCCCGGCATCGCCTGAGCTTCTTTCCCACGGCCGCCAGGCTGCTTAATGACAATTCAATTCCTTTTCAGGACTGAATGCACTGTTTGCACTTTATTGTTTCTATTACTCCTACTTTTATCATTCAGTATTAGTGTAAGTATCATTATTACTCTTAGCACCTTCCATTCACCTTCCATATGACTGTGTATTGTCATATCTTGTTCTGTCTTAATGTTTCGTTTGCCACATTACATCCATGCGTGACTGGATGTAAAGAATTCCAATTGTGTTTGACACTATATTGCAATAAATTGAACCTTGAACCTTCATCTCTACCAAAATGGGAAACCGGGTCATCCCCCGCGTGCCTGTCTCCTGGCGTCTTTGAAAAGGACGCTCCCTTGGAAGAAAGCGCGATACACAGCACGGGTGGCTACAACAAAGGCAAGAGAATGTCAGAAGTGGGATTCGAACCCACGCCTCCAGAGGAGACTGCGACCTGAACGCAGCGCCTTAGACCGCTCGGCCATCCTGACCAACCCAACTGGCCCGGGCGAGTCGATTGCGCTCCTCAGCGAATGTGCCGGTGTAGCTTTTGGAATGACTCACGATTTTATTGCCTTCATGCAGCTCATCTTTAATTCTTATTTATTTCTTTACAAACGCCTTGAAATAGTGACGAATGTGGATTTTTCGAAATGAGGAACAATGTGCCCGAAGCCTTTCATTTGCCAAAAGCACACCCAGCCCGTCTCCATATGCCCTGTAACGGATGCTGTCAAAGTGGTTTTGCATTCAATGATCCTTTCCCCCTTGATCATACTGTTTTAGAACAGGGTCACAAAAAGGAATCGCCATTCTCAGACCCTGCTCGTTCTACTTGAACGCGCAATGAAAATACTTGATCAAATGCGGATGGACGCCGGCATTGCAATTTAGCGAAAAAGCGCCATCTCTGTACGTCTCAGGGCCTTTTTATGGTTCGCAGTTGCCTTCTAATGTAGACAACAGTTAACCATACGGCGGCGACATCCTTAAAAGAACCGGTGGCATTGTGTCTCGAGCACACAAGGCAAACAAGAGATTCTTCAAGAGGTGAGTGCGAAGTACAGTTTACTGCCACAGGCAATGGCCGCAGAGCTTTTTCTTTAACAGACTCTAATACGTGGAACACGTCACCAACTTACATAGGACAGTCTTTCAACTTTAGCACAATTTAAGTTTTTCTACTAGATAATGAGGCTAAAGACGAGCCAAACACGTGATCACTGAACAACTGGGACTTTGCATTGTGGATATGTAACGTTATTCCATTAATCTGTCAGCTGTGTCAAATGTGTCAAATGTAAGTGTTTATTTATAATGGGTTTTATCTAGCCTGAGAGCATGTGCGCCAAGATCGTCCAGCAACGGCAGGCGTGCCATTCTCGACACCATTTAAAAGACGATAGGAATCCTGGGCATGACATAGCCCCTCTGTGTCTCCTTGAAGTTGTTTCTGTACGTGTAACAAATTAAGAACGAGAAGGTCCTCAGTGTGGGTAGCCAGAGTGCAAGAAGCCCAGTCGTGCTCTCCTCGCAGGAGTTTCCTCGCTGGTGGCGCACAAAATGCCACGCAACCAGACACAAGGGGCCACCCAGGAGCCGTCGGTCTGGGCGTGCCTCGTTGGCGCAGTTAGGCAGCGCGTCAGTCTCATAATCTGAAGGTCGTGAGTTCGAGCCTCACACGGGGCAGGGTGCCCTTTTGTCGACTAGTTTGAGCATTTGGCCCCGTTTTCCTTCCGCACAGTGTGCCACGCGTCCACGGCCTGAAGCCCAGCGTGTCCTCCCTGGTGGTCTAGTGGCTAGGATTCGGCGCTCTCACCGCCGCGGCCCGGGTTCGATTCCCGGTCAGGGAACGCTCTTTTGACGTGCGCTTGCCTTTTTCACCGGCCGGGTTATGCGCAATGCTGGCTTCGAAGGCAAGGATCGCAGCACCTCCAAGAGGCAAAGCTTCACTGCCTCCGGCCCATCGACCTAAGGTTGGACGGCTAAATTGCCTGCCTGCAGTCCTGCGCTCCGCCATCTGAGCAATCAGAGCCTGGTGTGCGTCCTCTGCTCTACTGAGGCATGTTGACGCAGGACAGCAGACACCCAACTTGTGGGAGGAAGGAGTAAAAACAGGATCGAGTCAGCCAGGAGTCGAACCTAGAATCTTCTGATCCGTAGTCAGACGCGTTATCCATTGCGCCACTGGCCCAACACTCTGGGAAGTCATGCTTGGAGAAGACAGCTGGATTCTGGAGGCCAGCTGCCAAACTTCATTATTAAATATTAATCCGGTTTTACTCTGCCATCATTAAATCCATTATTACACAATCAATAATTACATGGTTCCCTGCTGCAGCAGCCAAGGACAAGGCCAAGCTGCAGCGGGTGATCCGCTCGGCAGAGAGAGTGATCAACACCTCTCTACCTTCTCTGGAATCCCTTCACAACATCAGGGCTGTGAGAAGGGCAAGAAAAATTATGTCTGACCCATCTCATCCAGGCTGTACCATGTTTCAGCTGCTCCTTTCAGGTAGAAGGCTTCGGCTCCCGAGAACTGCAAAATCCCGGCATCGCCTGAGCTTCTTTCCCACGGCCGCCAGGCTGCTTAATGACAATTCAATTCCTTTTCAGGACTGAATGCACTGTTTGCACTTTATTGTTTCTATTACTCCTACTTTTATCATTCAGTATTAGTGTAAGTATCATTATTACTCTTAGCACCTTCCATTCACCTTCCATATGACTGTGTATTGTCATATCTTGTTCTGTCTTAATGTTTCGTTTGCCACATTACATCCATGCGTGACTGGATGTAAAGAATTCCAATTGTGTTTGACACTATATTGCAATAAATTGAACCTTGAACCTTCATCTCTACCAAAATGGGAAACCGGGTCATCCCCCGCGTGCCTGTCTCCTGGCGTCTTTGAAAAGGACGCTCCCTCGGAAGAAAGCGCGATACACAGCACGGGTGGCTACAACAAAGGCAAGAGAATGTCAGAAGTGGGATTCGAACCCACGCCTCCAGAGGAGACTGCGACCTGAACGCAGCGCCTTAGACCGCTCGGCCATCCTGACCAACCCAACTGGCCCGGGCGAGTCGATTGCGCTCCTCAGCGAATGTGCCGGTGTAGCTTTTGGAATGACTCACGATTTTATTGCCTTCATGCAGCTCATCTTTAATTCTTATTTATTTCTTTACAAACGCCTTGAAATAGTGACGAATGTGGATTTTTCGAAATGAGGAACAATGTGCCCGAAGCCTTTCATTTGCCAAAAGCACACCCAGCCCGTCTCCATATGCCCTGTAACGGATGCTGTCAAAGTGGTTTTGCATTCAATGATCCTTTCCCCCTTGATCATACTGTTTTAGAACAGGGTCACAAAAAGGAATCGCCATTCTCAGACCCTGCTCGTTCTACTTGAACGCGCAATGAAAATACTTGATCAAATGCGGATGGACGCCGGCATTGCAATTTAGCGAAAAAGCGCCATCTCTGTACGTCTCAGGGCCTTTTTATGGTTCGCAGTTGCCTTCTAATGTAGACAACAGTTAACCATACGGCGGCGACATCCTTAAAAGAACCGGTGGCATTGTGTCTCGAGCACACAAGGCAAACAAGAGATTCTTCAAGAGGTGAGTGCGAAGTACAGTTTACTGCCACAGGCAATGGCCGCAGAGCTTTTTCTTTAACAGACTCTAATACGTGGAACACGTCACCAACTTACATAGGACAGTCTTTCAACTTTAGCACAATTTAAGTTTTTCTACTAGATAATGAGGCTAAAGACGAGCCAAACACGTGATCACTGAACAACTGGGACTTTGCATTGTGGATATGTAACGTTATTCCATTAATCTGTCAGCTGTGTCAAATGTGTCAAATGTAAGTGTTTATTTATAATGGGTTTTATCTAGCCTGAGAGCATGTGCGCCAAGATCGTCCAGCAACGGCAGGCGTGCCATTCTCGACACCATTTAAAAGACGATAGGAATCCTGGGCATGACATAGCCCCTCTGTGTCTCCTTGAAGTTGTTTCTGTACGTGTAACAAATTAAGAACGAGAAGGTCCTCAGTGTGGGTAGCCAGAGTGCAAGAAGCCCAGTCGTGCTCTCCTCGCAGGAGTTTCCTCGCTGGTGGCGCACAAAATGCCACGCAACCAGACACAAGGGGCCACCCAGGAGCCGTCGGTCTGGGCGTGCCTCGTTGGCGCAGTTAGGCAGCGCGTCAGTCTCATAATCTGAAGGTCGTGAGTTCGAGCCTCACACGGGGCAGGGTGCCCTTTTGTCGACTAGTTTGAGCATTTGGCCCCGTTTTCCTTCCGCACAGTGTGCCACGCGTCCACGGCCTGAAGCCCAGCGTGTCCTCCCTGGTGGTCTAGTGGCTAGGATTCGGCGCTCTCACCGCCGCGGCCCGGGTTCGATTCCCGGTCAGGGAACGCTCTTTTGACGTGCGCTTGCCTTTTTCACCGGCCGGGTTATGCGCAATGCTGGCTTCGAAGGCAAGGATCGCAGCACCTCCAAGAGGCAAAGCTTCACTGCCTCCGGCCCATCGACCTAAGGTTGGACGGCTAAATTGCCTGCCTGCAGTCCTGCGCTCCGCCATCTGAGCAATCAGAGCCTGGTGTGCGTCCTCTGCTCTACTGAGGCATGTTGACGCAGGACAGCAGACACCCAACTTGTGGGAGGAAGGAGTAAAAACAGGATCGAGTCAGCCAGGAGTCGAACCTAGAATCTTCTGATCCGTAGTCAGACGCGTTATCCATTGCGCCACTGGCCCAACACTCTGGGAAGTCATGCTTGGAGAAGACAGCTGGATTCTGGAGGCCAGCTGCCAAACTTCATTATTAAATATTAATCCGGTTTTACTCTGCCATCATTAAATCCATTATTACACAATCAATAATTACATGGTTCCCTGCTGCAGCAGCCAAGGACAAGGCCAAGCTGCAGCGGGTGATCCGCTCGGCAGAGAGAGTGATCAACACCTCTCTACCTTCTCTGGAATCCCTTCACAACATCAGGGCTGTGAGAAGGGCAAGAAAAATTATGTCTGACCCATCTCATCCAGGCTGTACCATGTTTCAGCTGCTCCTTTCAGGTAGAAGGCTTCGGCTCCCGAGAACTGCAAAATCCCGGCATCGCCTGAGCTTCTTTCCCACGGCCGCCAGGCTGCTTAATGACAATTCAATTCCTTTTCAGGACTGAATGCACTGTTTGCACTTTATTGTTTCTATTACTCCTACTTTTATCATTCAGTATTAGTGTAAGTATCATTATTACTCTTAGCACCTTCCATTCACCTTCCATATGACTGTGTATTGTCATATCTTGTTCTGTCTTAATGTTTCGTTTGCCACATTACATCCATGCGTGACTGGATGTAAAGAATTCCAATTGTGTTTGACACTATATTGCAATAAATTGAACCTTGAACCTTCATCTCTACCAGAATGGGAAACCAGGTCATCCCCCGCGTGCCTGTCTCCTGGCGTCTTTGAAAAGGACGCTCCCTCGGAAGAAAGCGCGATACACAGCACGGGTGGCTACAACAAAGGCAAGAGAATGTCAGAAGTGGGATTCGAACCCACGCCTCCAGAGGAGACTGCGACCTGAACGCAGCGCCTTAGACCGCTCGGCCATCCTGACCAACCCAACTGGCCCGGGCGAGTCGATTGCGCTCCTCAGCGAATGTGCCGGTGTAGCTTTTGGAATGACTCACGATTTTATTGCCTTCATGCAGCTCATCTTTAATTCTTATTTATTTCTTTACAAACGCCTTGAAATAGTGACGAATGTGGATTTTTCGAAATGAGGAACAATGTGCCCGAAGCCTTTCATTTGCCAAAAGCACACCCAGCCCGTCTCCATATGCCCTGTAACGGATGCTGTCAAAGTGGTTTTGCATTCAATGATCCTTTCCCCCTTGATCATACTGTTTTAGAACAGGGTCACAAAAAGGAATCGCCATTCTCAGACCCTGCTCGTTCTACTTGAACGCGCAATGAAAATACTTGATCAAATGCGGATGGACGCCGGCATTGCAATTTAGCGAAAAAGCGCCATCTCTGTACGTCTCAGGGCCTTTTTATGGTTCGCAGTTGCCTTCTAATGTAGACAACAGTTAACCATACGGCGGCGACATCCTTAAAAGAACCGGTGGCATTGTGTCTCGAGCACACAAGGCAAACAAGAGATTCTTCAAGAGGTGAGTGCGAAGTACAGTTTACTGCCACAGGCAATGGCCGCAGAGCTTTTTCTTTAACAGACTCTAATACGTGGAACACGTCACCAACTTACATAGGACAGTCTTTCAACTTTAGCACAATTTAAGTTTTTCTACTAGATAATGAGGCTAAAGACGAGCCAAACACGTGATCACTGAACAACTGGGACTTTGCATTGTGGATATGTAACGTTATTCCATTAATCTGTCAGCTGTGTCAAATGTGTCAAATGTAAGTGTTTATTTATAATGGGTTTTATCTAGCCTGAGAGCATGTGCGCCAAGATCGTCCAGCAACGGCAGGCGTGCCATTCTCGACACCATTTAAAAGACGATAGGAATCCTGGGCATGACATAGCCCCTCTGTGTCTCCTTGAAGTTGTTTCTGTACGTGTAACAAATTAAGAACGAGAAGGTCCTCAGTGTGGGTAGCCAGAGTGCAAGAAGCCCAGTCGTGCTCTCCTCGCAGGAGTTTCCTCGCTGGTGGCGCACAAAATGCCACGCAACCAGACACAAGGGGCCACCCAGGAGCCGTCGGTCTGGGCGTGCCTCGTTGGCGCAGTTAGGCAGCGCGTCAGTCTCATAATCTGAAGGTCGTGAGTTCGAGCCTCACACGGGCCAGGGTGCCCTTTTGTCGACTAGTTTGAGCATTTGGCCCCGTTTTCCTTCCGCACAGTGTGCCACGCGTCCACGGCCTGAAGCCCAGCGTGTCCTCCCTGGTGGTCTAGTGGCTAGGATTCGGCGCTCTCACCGCCGCGGCCCGGGTTCGATTCCCGGTCAGGGAACGCTCTTTTGACGTGCGCTTGCCTTTTTCACCGGCCGGGTTATGCGCAATGCTGGCTTCGAAGGCAAGGATCGCAGCACCTCCAAGAGGCAAAGCTTCACTGCCTCCGGCCCATCGACCTAAGGTTGGACGGCTAAATTGCCTGCCTGCAGTCCTGCGCTCCGCCATCTGAGCAATCAGAGCCTGGTGTGCGTCCTCTGCTCTACTGAGGCATGTTGACGCAGGACAGCAGACACCCAACTTGTGGGAGGAAGGAGTAAAAACAGGATCGAGCCAGCCAGGAGTCGAACCTAGAATCTTCTGATCCGTAGTCAGACGCGTTATCCATTGCGCCACTGGCCCAACACTCTGGGAAGTCATGCTTGGAGAAGACAGCTGGATTCTGGAGGCCAGCTGCCAAACTTCATTATTAAATATTAATCCGGTTTTACTCTGCCATCATTAAATCCATTATTACACAATCAATAATTACATGGTTCCCTGCTGCAGCAGCCAAGGACAAGGCCAAGCTGCAGCGGGTGATCCGCTCGGCAGAGAGAGTGATCAACACCTCTCTACCTTCTCTGGAATCCCTTCACAACATCAGGGCTGTGAGAAGGGCAAGAAAAATTATGTCTGACCCATCTCATCCAGGCTGTACCATGTTTCAGCTGCTCCTTTCAGGTAGAAGGCTTCGGCTCCCGAGAACTGCAAAATCCCGGCATCGCCTGAGCTTCTTTCCCACGGCCGCCAGGCTGCTTAATGACAATTCAATTCCTTTTCAGGACTGAATGCACTGTTTGCACTTTATTGTTTCTATTACTCCTACTTTTATCATTCAGTATTAGTGTAAGTATCATTATTACTCTTAGCACCTTCCATTCACCTTCCATATGACTGTGTATTGTCATATCTTGTTCTGTCTTAATGTTTCGTTTGCCACATTACATCCATGCGTGACTGGATGTAAAGAATTCCAATTGTGTTTGACACTATATTGCAATAAATTGAACCTTGAACCTTCATCTCTACCAGAATGGGAAACCGGGTCATCCCCCGCGTGCCTGTCTCCTGGCGTCTTTGAAAAGGACGCTCCCTCGGAAGAAAGCGCGATACACAGCACGGGTGGCTACAACAAAGGCAAGAGAATGTCAGAAGTGGGATTCGAACCCACGCCTCCAGAGGAGACTGCGACCTGAACGCAGCGCCTTAGACCGCTCGGCCATCCTGACCAACCCAACTGGCCCGGGCGAGTCGATTGCGCTCCTCAGCGAATGTGCCGGTGTAGCTTTTGGAATGACTCACGATTTTATTGCCTTCATGCAGCTCATCTTTAATTCTTATTTATTTCTTTACAAACGCCTTGAAATAGTGACGAATGTGGATTTTTCGAAATGAGGAACAATGTGCCCGAAGCCTTTCATTTGCCAAAAGCACACCCAGCCCGTCTCCATATGCCCTGTAACGGATGCTGTCAAAGTGGTTTTGCATTCAATGATCCTTTCCCCCTTGATCATACTGTTTTAGAACAGGGTCACAAAAAGGAATCGCCATTCTCAGACCCTGCTCGTTCTACTTGAACGCGCAATGAAAATACTTGATCAAATGCGGATGGACGCCGGCATTGCAATTTAGCGAAAAAGCGCCATCTCTGTACGTCTCAGGGCCTTTTTATGGTTCGCAGTTGCCTTCTAATGTAGACAACAGTTAACCATACGGCGGCGACATCCTTAAAAGAACCGGTGGCATTGTGTCTCGAGCACACAAGGCAAACAAGAGATTCTTCAAGAGGTGAGTGCGAAGTACAGTTTACTGCCACAGGCAATGGCCGCAGAGCTTTTTCTTTAACAGACTCTAATACGTGGAACACGTCACCAACTTACATAGGACAGTCTTTCAACTTTAGCACAATTTAAGTTTTTCTACTAGATAATGAGGCTAAAGACGAGCCAAATACGTGATCACTGAACAACTGGGACTTTCCATTGTGGATATGTAACGTTATTCCATTAATCTGTCAGCTGTGTCAAATGTGTCAAATGTAAGTGTTTATTTATAATGGGTTTTATCTAGCCTGAGAGCATGTGCGCCAAGATCGTCCAGCAACGGCAGGCGTGCCATTCTCGACACCATTTAAAAGACGATAGGAATCCTGGGCATGACATAGCCCCTCTGTGTCTCCTTGAAGTTGTTTCTGTACGTGTAACAAATTAAGAACGAGAAGGTCCTCAGTGTGGGTAGCCAGAGTGCAAGAAGCCCAGTCGTGCTCTCCTCGTAGGAGTTTCCTCGCTGGTGGCGCACAAAATGCCACGCAACCAGACAAAAGGGGCCACCCAGGAGCCGTCGGTCTGGGCGTGCCTCGTTGGCGCAGTTAGGCAGCGCGTCAGTCTCATAATCTGAAGGTCGTGAGTTTGAGCCTCACATGGGGCAGGGTGCCCTTTTGTCGACTAGTTTGAGCCTTTAGCCCCGTTTTCCTTCCGCACAGTGTGCCACGCGTCCACGGCCTGAAGGCCAGCGTGTCCTCCCTGGTGGTCTAGTGGCTAGGATTCGGCGCTCTCACCGCCGCGGCCCGGGTTCGATTCCCGGTCAGGGAACGCTCTTTTGACGTGCGCTTGCCTTTTTCACCGGCCGGGTTATGCGCAATGCTGGCTTCGAAGGCAAGGATCGCAGCACCTCCAAGAGGCAAAGCTTCACTGCCTCCGGCCCATCGACCTAAGGTTGGACGGCTAAATTGCCTGCCTGCAGTCCTGCGCTCCGCAATCAGAGCCTGGTGTGCGTCCTCTGCTCTACTGAGGCATGTTGACGCAGGACAGCAGACACCCAACTTGTGGGAGGAAGGAGTAAAAACAGGATCGAGCCAGCCAGGAGTCGAACCTAGAATCTTCTGATCCGTAGTCAGACGCGTTATCCATTGCGCCACTGGCCCAACAACCTGGGAAGTCATGCTTGGAGAAGACAGCTGGATTCTGGAGGCCAGCTGGCAAACTTCATTATTAAATATTAATCCGGTTTTACTCTGCCATCATTAAATCCATTATTACACAATCAATAATTACATGGTTCCCTGCTGCAGCAGCCAAGGACAAGGCCAAGCTGCAGCGGGTGATCCGCTCGGCAGAGAGAGTGATCAACACCTCTCTACCTTCTCTGGAATCCCTTCACAACATCAGGGCTGTGAGAAGGGCAAGAAAAATTATGTCTGACCCATCTCATCCAGGCTGTACCATGTTTCAGCTGCTCCTTTCAGGTAGAAGGCTTCGGCTCCCGAGAACTGCAAAATCCCGGCATCGCCTGAGCTTCTTTCCCACGGCCGCCAGGCTGCTTAATGACAATCCAATTCCTTTTCAGGACTGAATGCACTGTTTGCACTTTATTGTTTCTATTACTCCTACTTTTATCATTCAGTATTAGTGTAAGTATCATTATTACTCTTAGCACCTTCCATTCACCTTCCATATGACTGTGTATTGTCATATCTTGTTCTGTCTTAATGTTTCGTTTGCCACATTACATCCATGCGTGACTGGATGTAAAGAATTCCAATTGTGTTTGACACTATATTGCAATAAATTGAACCTTGAACCTTCATCTCTACCAGAATGGGAAACCGGGTCATCCCCCGCGTGCCTGTCTCCTGGCGTCTTTGAAAAGGACGCTCCCTCGGAAGAAAGCGCGATACACAGCACGGGTGGCTACAACAAAGGCAAGAGAATGTCAGAAGTGGGATTCGAACCCACGCCTCCAGAGGAGACTGCGACCTGAACGCAGCGCCTTAGACCGCTCGGCCATCCTGACCAACCCAACTGGCCCGGGCGAGTCGATTGCGCTCCTCAGCGAATGTGCCGGTGTAGCTTTTGGAATGACTCACGATTTTATTGCCTTCATGCAGCTCATCTTTAATTCTTATTTATTTCTTTACAAACGCCTTGAAATAGTGACGAATGTGGATTTTTCGAAATGAGGAACAATGTGCCCGAAGCCTTTCATTTGCCAAAAGCACACCCAGCCCGTCTCCATATGCCCTGTAACGGATGCTGTCAAAGTGGTTTTGCATTCAATGATCCTTTCCCCCTTGATCATACTGTTTTAGAACAGGGTCACAAAAAGGAATCGCCATTCTCAGACCCTGCTCGTTCTACTTGAACGCGCAATGAAAATACTTGATCAAATGCGGATGGACGCCGGCATTGCAATTTAGCGAAAAAGCGCCATCTCTGTACGTCTCAGGGCCTTTTTATGGTTCGCAGTTGCCTTCTAATGTAGACAACAGTTAACCATACGGCGGCGACATCCTTAAAAGAACCGGTGGCATTGTGTCTCGAGCACACAAGGCAAACAAGAGATTCTTCAAGAGGTGAGTGCGAAGTACAGTTTACTGCCACAGGCAATGGCCGCAGAGCTTTTTCTTTAACAGACTCTAATACGTGGAACACGTCACCAACTTACATAGGACAGTCTTTCAACTTTAGCACAATTTAAGTTTTTCTACTAGATAATGAGGCTAAAGACGAGCCAAATACGTGATCACTGAACAACTGGGACTTTCCATTGTGGATATGTAACGTTATTCCATTAATCTGTCAGCTGTGTCAAATGTGTCAAATGTAAGTGTTTATTTATAATGGGTTTTATCTAGCCTGAGAGCATGTGCGCCAAGATCGTCCAGCAACGGCAGGCGTGCCATTCTCGACACCATTTAAAAGACGATAGGAATCCTGGGCATGACATAGCCCCTCTGTGTCTCCTTGAAGTTGTTTCTGTACGTGTAACAAATTAAGAACGAGAAGGTCCTCAGTGTGGGTAGCCAGAGTGCAAGAAGCCCAGTCGTGCTCTCCTCGTAGGAGTTTCCTCGCTGGTGGCGCACAAAATGCCACGCAACCAGACAAAAGGGGCCACCCAGGAGCCGTCGGTCTGGGCGTGCCTCGTTGGCGCAGTTAGGCAGCGCGTCAGTCTCATAATCTGAAGGTCGTGAGTTTGAGCCTCACATGGGGCAGGGTGCCCTTTTGTCGACTAGTTTGAGCCTTTAGCCCCGTTTTCCTTCCGCACAGTGTGCCACGCGTCCACGGCCTGAAGGCCAGCGTGTCCTCCCTGGTGGTCTAGTGGCTAGGATTCGGCGCTCTCACCGCCGCGGCCCGGGTTCGATTCCCGGTCAGGGAACGCTCTTTTGACGTGCGCTTGCCTTTTTCACCGGCCGGGTTATGCGCAATGCTGGCTTCGAAGGCAAGGATCGCAGCACCTCCAAGAGGCAAAGCTTCACTGCCTCCGGCCCATCGACCTAAGGTTGGACGGCTAAATTGCCTGCCTGCAGTCCTGCGCTCCGCAATCAGAGCCTGGTGTGCGTCCTCTGCTCTACTGAGGCATGTTGACGCAGGACAGCAGACACCCAACTTGTGGGAGGAAGGAGTAAAAACAGGATCGAGCCAGCCAGGAGTCGAACCTAGAATCTTCTGATCCATAGTCAGACGCGTTATCCATTGCGCCACTGGCCCAACAACCTGGGAAGTCATGCTTGGAGAAGACAGCTGGATTCTGGAGGCCAGCTGGCAAACTTCATTATTAAATATTAATCCGGTTTTACTCTGCCATCATTAAATCCATTATTACACAATCAATAATTACATGGTTCCCTGCTGCAGCAGCCAAGGACAAGGCCAAGCTGCAGCGGGTGATCCGCTCGGCAGAGAGAGTGATCAACACCTCTCTACCTTCTCTGGAATCCCTTCACAACATCAGGGCTGTGAGAAGGGCAAGAAAAATTATGTCTGACCCATCTCATCCAGGCTGTACCATGTTTCAGCTGCTCCTTTCAGGTAGAAGGCTTCGGCTCCCGAGAACTGCAAAATCCCGGCATCGCCTGAGCTTCTTTCCCACGGCCGCCAGGCTGCTTAATGACAATCCAATTCCTTTTCAGGACTGAATGCACTGTTTGCACTTTATTGTTTCTATTACTCCTACTTTTATCATTCAGTATTAGTGTAAGTATCATTATTACTCTTAGCACCTTCCATTCACCTTCCATATGACTGTGTATTGTCATATCTTGTTCTGTCTTAATGTTTCGTTTGCCACATTACATCCATGCGTGACTGGATGTAAAGAATTCCAATTGTGTTTGACACTATATTGCAATAAATTGAACCTTGAACCTTCATCTCTACCAAAATGGGAAACCGGGTCATCCCCCGCGTGCCTGTCTCCTGGCGTCTTTGAAAAGGACGCTCCCTCGGAAGAAAGCGCGATACACAGCACGGGTGGCTACAACAAAGGTAAGAGAATGTCAGAAGTGGGATTCGAACCCACGCCTCAAGAGGAGACTGCGACCTGAACGCAGCGCCTTAGACCGCTCGGCCATCCTGACCAACCCAACTGGCCTGGGCGAGTCGATAGCGCTCCTCAGCGAATGTGCCGGTGTAGCTTTTGGAATGACTCACGATTTTATTGCCTTCATGCAGCTTATCTTTAATTCTTATTTATTTCTTTACAAACGCCTTGAAATAGTGACGAATGTGGATTTTTCTAAATGAGGAACAATGTGCCCGAAGCCTTTCATTTGCCAAAAGCACACCCAGCCCGTCTCCATATGCCCTGTAACGGATGCTGTCAAAGTGGTTTTGCATTCAATGATCCTTTCCCCCTTGATCATACTGTTTTAGAACAGGGTCACAAAAAGGAATCGCCATTCTCAGACCCTGCTCGTTCTACTTGAACGCGCAATGAAAATACTTGATCAAATGCGGATGGACGCGGCATTGCAATTTAGCGAAAAAGCGCCATCTCTGTACGTCTCAGGGCCTTTTTATGGTTCGCAGTTGCTTTCTAATGTAGACAACAGTTAACCATACGGCGGCGACATCCTTAAAATAACCGGTGGCATTGTGTCTCGAGCACACAAGGCAAACAAGAGATTCTTCAAGAGGTGAGTGCGAAGTACAGTTTACTGCCACAGGCAATGGCCGCAGAGCTTTTTCTTTAACAGACTCTAATACGTGGAACACGTCACCAACTTACATAGGACAGTCTTTCAACTTTAGCACAATTTAAGTTTTTCTACTAGATAATGAGGCTAACTGAACAACTGGGACTTTGCATTGTGGATATGTAACGTTATTCCATTAATCTGTCAGCTGTGTCAAATGTGTCAAATGTAAGTGTTTATTTATAATGGGTTTTATCTAGCCTGAGAGCATGTGCGCCAAGATCGTCCAGCAACGGCAGGCGTGCCATTCTCGACACCATTTAAAAGACGATAGGAATCCTGGGCATGACATAGCCCCTCTGTGTCTCCTTGAAGTTGTTTCTGTACGTGTAACAAATTAAGAACGAGAAGGTCCTCAGTGTGGGTAGCCAGAGTGCAAGAAGCCCAGTCGTGCTCTCCTCGCAGGAGTTTCCTCGCTGGTGGCGCACAAAATGCCACGCAACCAGACACAAGGGGCCACCCAGGAGCCGTCGGTCTGGGCGTGCCTCGTTGGCGCAGTTAGGCAGCGCGTCAGTCTCATAATCTGAAGGTCGTGAGTTCGAGCCTCACACGGGGCAGGGTGCCCTTTTGTCGACTAGTTTGAGCATTTGGCCCCGTTTTCCTTCCGCACAGTGTGCCACGCGTCCACGGCCTGAAGCCCAGCGTGTCCTCCCTGGTGGTCTAGTGGCTAGGATTCGGCGCTCTCACCGCCGCGGCCCGGGTTCGATTCCCGGTCAGGGAACGCTCTTTTGACGTGCGCTTGCCTTTTTCACCGGCCGGGTTATGCGCAATGCTGGCTTCGAAGGCAAGGATCGCAGCACCTCCAAGAGGCAAAGCTTCACTGCCTCCGGCCCATCGACCTAAGGTTGGACGGCTAAATTGCCTGCCTGCAGTCCTGCGCTCCGCCATCTGAGCAATCAGAGCCTGGTGTGCGTCCTCTGCTCTACTGAGGCATGTTGACGCAGGACAGCAGACACCCAACTTGTGGGAGGAAGGAGTAAAAACAGGATCGAGTCAGCCAGGAGTCGAACCTAGAATCTTCTGATCCGTAGTCAGACGCGTTATCCATTGCGCCACTGGCCCAACACTCTGGGAAGTCATGCTTGGAGAAGACAGCTGGATTCTGGAGGCCAGCTGCCAAACTTCATTATTAAATATTAATCCGGTTTTACTCTGCCATCATTAAATCCATTATTACACAATCAATAATTACATGGTTCCCTGCTGCAGCAGCCAAGGACAAGGCCAAGCTGCAGCGGGTGATCCGCTCGGCAGAGAGAGTGATCAACACCTCTCTACCTTCTCTGGAATCCCTTCACAACATCAGGGCTGTGAGAAGGGCAAGAAAAATTATGTCTGACCCATCTCATCCAGGCTGTACCATGTTTCAGCTGCTCCTTTCAGGTAGAAGGCTTCGGCTCCCGAGAACTGCAAAATCCCGGCATCGCCTGAGCTTCTTTCCCACGGCCGCCAGGCTGCTTAATGACAATTCAATTCCTTTTCAGGACTGAATGCACTGTTTGCACTTTATTGTTTCTATTACTCCTACTTTTATCATTCAGTATTAGTGTAAGTATCATTATTACTCTTAGCACCTTCCATTCACCTTCCATATGACTGTGTATTGTCATATCTTGTTCTGTCTTAATGTTTCGTTTGCCACATTACATCCATGCGTGACTGGATGTAAAGAATTCCAATTGTGTTTGACACTATATTGCAATAAATTGAACCTTGAACCTTCATCTCTACCAAAATGGGAAACCGGGTCATCCCCCGCGTGCCTGTCTCCTGGCGTCTTTGAAAAGGACGCTCCCTCGGAAGAAAGCGCGATACACAGCACGGGTGGCTACAACAAAGGCAAGAGAATGTCAGAAGTGGGATTCGAACCCACGCCTCCAGAGGAGACTGCGACCTGAACGCAGCGCCTTAGACCGCTCGGCCATCCTGACCAACCCAACTGGCCCGGGCGAGTCGATTGCGCTCCTCAGCGAATGTGCCGGTGTAGCTTTTGGAATGACTCACGATTTTATTGCCTTCATGCAGCTCATCTTTAATTCTTATTTATTTCTTTACAAACGCCTTGAAATAGTGACGAATGTGGATTTTTCGAAATGAGGAACAATGTGCCCGAAGCCTTTCATTTGCCAAAAGCACACCCAGCCCGTCTCCATATGCCCTGTAACGGATGCTGTCAAAGTGGTTTTGCATTCAATGATCCTTTCCCCCTTGATCATACTGTTTTAGAACAGGGTCACAAAAAGGAATCGCCATTCTCAGACCCTGCTCGTTCTACTTGAACGCGCAATGAAAATACTTGATCAAATGCGGATGGACGCCGGCATTGCAATTTAGCGAAAAAGCGCCATCTCTGTACGTCTCAGGGCCTTTTTATGGTTCGCAGTTGCCTTCTAATGTAGACAACAGTTAACCATACGGCGGCGACATCCTTAAAAGAACCGGTGGCATTGTGTCTCGAGCACACAAGGCAAACAAGAGATTCTTCAAGAGGTGAGTGCGAAGTACAGTTTACTGCCACAGGCAATGGCCGCAGAGCTTTTTCTTTAACAGACTCTAATACGTGGAACACGTCACCAACTTACATAGGACAGTCTTTCAACTTTAGCACAATTTAAGTTTTTCTACTAGATAATGAGGCTAAAGACGAGCCAAACACGTGATCACTGAACAACTGGGACTTTGCATTGTGGATATGTAACGTTATTCCATTAATCTGTCAGCTGTGTCAAATGTGTCAAATGTAAGTGTTTATTTATAATGGGTTTTATCTAGCCTGAGAGCATGTGCGCCAAGATCGTCCAGCAACGGCAGGCGTGCCATTCTCGACACCATTTAAAAGACGATAGGAATCCTGGGCATGACATAGCCCCTCTGTGTCTCCTTGAAGTTGTTTCTGTACGTGTAACAAATTAAGAACGAGAAGGTCCTCAGTGTGGGTAGCCAGAGTGCAAGAAGCCCAGTCGTGCTCTCCTCGCAGGAGTTTCCTCGCTGGTGGCGCACAAAATGCCACGCAACCAGACACAAGGGGCCACCCAGGAGCCGTCGGTCTGGGCGTGCCTCGTTGGCGCAGTTAGGCAGCGCGTCAGTCTCATAATCTGAAGGTCGTGAGTTCGAGCCTCACACGGGGCAGGGTGCCCTTTTGTCGACTAGTTTGAGCATTTGGCCCCGTTTTCCTTCCGCACAGTGTGCCACGCGTCCACGGCCTGAAGCCCAGCGTGTCCTCCCTGGTGGTCTAGTGGCTAGGATTCGGCGCTCTCACCGCCGCGGCCCGGGTTCGATTCCCGGTCAGGGAACGCTCTTTTGACGTGCGCTTGCCTTTTTCACCGGCCGGGTTATGCGCAATGCTGGCTTCGAAGGCAAGGATCGCAGCACCTCCAAGAGGCAAAGCTTCACTGCCTCCGGCCCATCGACCTAAGGTTGGACGGCTAAATTGCCTGCCTGCAGTCCTGCGCTCCGCCATCTGAGCAATCAGAGCCTGGTGTGCGTCCTCTGCTCTACTGAGGCATGTTGACGCAGGACAGCAGACACCCAACTTGTGGGAGGAAGGAGTAAAAACAGGATCGAGTCAGCCAGGAGTCGAACCTAGAATCTTCTGATCCGTAGTCAGACGCGTTATCCATTGCGCCACTGGCCCAACACTCTGGGAAGTCATGCTTGGAGAAGACAGCTGGATTCTGGAGGCCAGCTGCCAAACTTCATTATTAAATATTAATCCGGTTTTACTCTGCCATCATTAAATCCATTATTACACAATCAATAATTACATGGTTCCCTGCTGCAGCAGCCAAGGACAAGGCCAAGCTGCAGCGGGTGATCCGCTCGGCAGAGAGAGTGATCAACACCTCTCTACCTTCTCTGGAATCCCTTCACAACATCAGGGCTGTGAGAAGGGGAAGAAAAATTATGTCTGACCCATCTCATCCAGGCTGTACCATGTTTCAGCTGCTCCTTTCAGGTAGAAGGCTTCGGCTCCCGAGAACTGCAAAATCCCGGCATCGCCTGAGCTTCTTTCCCACGGCCGCCAGGCTGCTTAATGACAATTCAATTCCTTTTCAGGACTGAATGCACTGTTTGCACTTTATTGTTTCTATTACTCCTACTTTTATCATTCAGTATTAGTGTAAGTATCATTATTACTCTTAGCACCTTCCATTCACCTTCCATATGACTGTGTATTGTCATATCTTGTTCTGTCTTAATGTTTCGTTTGCCACATTACATCCATGCGTGACTGGATGTAAAGAATTCCAATTGTGTTTGACACTATATTGCAATAAATTGAACCTTGAACCTTCATCTCTACCAGAATGGGAAACCAGGTCATCCCCCGCGTGCCTGTCTCCTGGCGTCTTTGAAAAGGACGCTCCCTCGGAAGAAAGCGCGATACACAGCACGGGTGGCTACAACAAAGGCAAGAGAATGTCAGAAGTGGGATTCGAACCCACGCCTCCAGAGGAGACTGCGACCTGAACGCAGCGCCTTAGACCGCTCGGCCATCCTGACCAACCCAACTGGCCCGGGCGAGTCGATTGCGCTCCTCAGCGAATGTGCCGGTGTAGCTTTTGGAATGACTCACGATTTTATTGCCTTCATGCAGCTCATCTTTAATTCTTATTTATTTCTTTACAAACGCCTTGAAATAGTGACGAATGTGGATTTTTCGAAATGAGGAACAATGTGCCCGAAGCCTTTCATTTGCCAAAAGCACACCCAGCCCGTCTCCATATGCCCTGTAACGGATGCTGTCAAAGTGGTTTTGCATTCAATGATCCTTTCCCCCTTGATCATACTGTTTTAGAACAGGGTCACAAAAAGGAATCGCCATTCTCAGACCCTGCTCGTTCTACTTGAACGCGCAATGAAAATACTTGATCAAATGCGGATGGACGCCGGCATTGCAATTTAGCGAAAAAGCGCCATCTCTGTACGTCTCAGGGCCTTTTTATGGTTCGCAGTTGCCTTCTAATGTAGACAACAGTTAACCATACGGCGGCGACATCCTTAAAAGAACCGGTGGCATTGTGTCTCGAGCACACAAGGCAAACAAGAGATTCTTCAAGAGGTGAGTGCGAAGTACAGTTTACTGCCACAGGCAATGGCCGCAGAGCTTTTTCTTTAACAGACTCTAATACGTGGAACACGTCACCAACTTACATAGGACAGTCTTTCAACTTTAGCACAATTTAAGTTTTTCTACTAGATAATGAGGCTAAAGACGAGCCAAACACGTGATCACTGAACAACTGGGACTTTGCATTGTGGATATGTAACGTTATTCCATTAATCTGTCAGCTGTGTCAAATGTGTCAAATGTAAGTGTTTATTTATAATGGGTTTTATCTAGCCTGAGAGCATGTGCGCCAAGATCGTCCAGCAACGGCAGGCGTGCCATTCTCGACACCATTTAAAAGACGATAGGAATCCTGGGCATGACATAGCCCCTCTGTGTCTCCTTGAAGTTGTTTCTGTACGTGTAACAAATTAAGAACGAGAAGGTCCTCAGTGTGGGTAGCCAGAGTGCAAGAAGCCCAGTCGTGCTCTCCTCGCAGGAGTTTCCTCGCTGGTGGCGCACAAAATGCCACGCAACCAGACACAAGGGGCCACCCAGGAGCCGTCGGTCTGGGCGTGCCTCGTTGGCGCAGTTAGGCAGCGTGTCAGTCTCATAATCTGAAGGTCGTGAGTTCGAGCCTCACACGGGGCAGGGTGCCCTTTTGTCGACTAGTTTGAGCATTTGGCCCCGTTTTCCTTCCGCACAGTGTGCCACGCGTCCACGGCCTGAAGCCCAGCGTGTCCTCCCTGGTGGTCTAGTGGCTAGGATTCGGCGCTCTCACCGCCGCGGCCCGGGTTCGATTCCCGGTCAGGGAACGCTCTTTTGACGTGCGCTTGCCTTTTTCACCGGCCGGGTTATGCGCAATGCTGGCTTCGAAGGCAAGGATCGCAGCACCTCCAAGAGGCAAAGCTTCACTGCCTCCGGCCCATCGACCTAAGGTTGGACGGCTAAATTGCCTGCCTGCAGTCCTGCGCTCCGCCATCTGAGCAATCAGAGCCTGGTGTGCGTCCTCTGCTCTACTGAGGCATGTTGACGCAGGACAGCAGACACCCAACTTGTGGGAGGAAGGAGTAAAAACAGGATCGAGCCAGCCAGGAGTCGAACCTAGAATCTTCTGATCCGTAGTCAGACGCGTTATCCATTGCGCCACTGGCCCAACACTCTGGGAAGTCATGCTTGGAGAAGACAGCTGGATTCTGGAGGCCAGCTGCCAAACTTCATTATTAAATATTAATCCGGTTTTACTCTGCCATCATTAAATCCATTATTACACAATCAATAATTACATGGTTCCCTGCTGCAGCAGCCAAGGACAAGGCCAAGCTGCAGCGGGTGATCCGCTCGGCAGAGAGAGTGATCAACACCTCTCTACCTTCTCTGGAATCCCTTCACAACATCAGGGCTGTGAGAAGGGCAAGAAAAATTATGTCTGACCCATCTCATCCAGGCTGTACCATGTTTCAGCTGCTCCTTTCAGGTAGAAGGCTTCGGCTCCCGAGAACTGCAAAATCCCGGCATCGCCTGAGCTTCTTTCCCACGGCCGCCAGGCTGCTTAATGACAATTCAATTCCTTTTCAGGACTGAATGCACTGTTTGCACTTTATTGTTTCTATTACTCCTACTTTTATCATTCAGTATTAGTGTAAGTATCATTATTACTCTTAGCACCTTCCATTCACCTTCCATATGACTGTGTATTGTCATATCTTGTTCTGTCTTAATGTTTCGTTTGCCACATTACATCCATGCGTGACTGGATGTAAAGAATTCCAATTGTGTTTGACACTATATTGCAATAAATTGAACCTTGAACCTTCATCTCTACCAGAATGGGAAACCGGGTCATCCCCCGCGTGCCTGTCTCCTGGCGTCTTTGAAAAGGACGCTCCCTCGGAAGAAAGCGCGATACACAGCACGGGTGGCTACAACAAAGGCAAGAGAATGTCAGAAGTGGGATTCGAACCCACGCCTCCAGAGGAGACTGCGACCTGAACGCAGCGCCTTAGACCGCTCGGCCATCCTGACCAACCCAACTGGCCCGGGCGAGTCGATTGCGCTCCTCAGCGAATGTGCCGGTGTAGCTTTTGGAATGACTCACGATTTTATTGCCTTCATGCAGCTCATCTTTAATTCTTATTTATTTCTTTACAAACGCCTTGAAATAGTGACGAATGTGGATTTTTCGAAATGAGGAACAATGTGCCCGAAGCCTTTCATTTGCCAAAAGCACACCCAGCCCGTCTCCATATGCCCTGTAACGGATGCTGTCAAAGTGGTTTTGCATTCAATGATCCTTTCCCCCTTGATCATACTGTTTTAGAACAGGGTCACAAAAAGGAATCGCCATTCTCAGACCCTGCTCGTTCTACTTGAACGCGCAATGAAAATACTTGATCAAATGCGGATGGACGCCGGCATTGCAATTTAGCGAAAAAGCGCCATCTCTGTACGTCTCAGGGCCTTTTTATGGTTCGCAGTTGCCTTCTAATGTAGACAACAGTTAACCATACGGCGGCGACATCCTTAAAAGAACCGGTGGCATTGTGTCTCGAGCACACAAGGCAAACAAGAGATTCTTCAAGAGGTGAGTGCGAAGTACAGTTTACTGCCACAGGCAATGGCCGCAGAGCTTTTTCTTTAACAGACTCTAATACGTGGAACACGTCACCAACTTACATAGGACAGTCTTTCAACTTTAGCACAATTTAAGTTTTTCTACTAGATAATGAGGCTAAAGACGAGCCAAATACGTGATCACTGAACAACTGGGACTTTCCATTGTGGATATGTAACGTTATTCCATTAATCTGTCAGCTGTGTCAAATGTGTCAAATGTAAGTGTTTATTTATAATGGGTTTTATCTAGCCTGAGAGCATGTGCGCCAAGATCGTCCAGCAACGGCAGGCGTGCCATTCTCGACACCATTTAAAAGACGATAGGAATCCTGGGCATGACATAGCCCCTCTGTGTCTCCTTGAAGTTGTTTCTGTACGTGTAACAAATTAAGAACGAGAAGGTCCTCAGTGTGGGTAGCCAGAGTGCAAGAAGCCCAGTCGTGCTCTCCTCGTAGGAGTTTCCTCGCTGGTGGCGCACAAAATGCCACGCAACCAGACAAAAGGGGCCACCCAGGAGCCGTCGGTCTGGGCGTGCCTCGTTGGCGCAGTTAGGCAGCGCGTCAGTCTCATAATCTGAAGGTCGTGAGTTTGAGCCTCACATGGGGCAGGGTGCCCTTTTGTCGACTAGTTTGAGCCTTTAGCCCCGTTTTCCTTCCGCACAGTGTGCCACGCGTCCACGGCCTGAAGGCCAGCGTGTCCTCCCTGGTGGTCTAGTGGCTAGGATTCGGCGCTCTCACCGCCGCGGCCCGGGTTCGATTCCCGGTCAGGGAACGCTCTTTTGACGTGCGCTTGCCTTTTTCACCGGCCGGGTTATGCGCAATGCTGGCTTCGAAGGCAAGGATCGCAGCACCTCCAAGAGGCAAAGCTTCACTGCCTCCGGCCCATCGACCTAAGGTTGGACGGCTAAATTGCCTGCCTGCAGTCCTGCGCTCCGCAATCAGAGCCTGGTGTGCGTCCTCTGCTCTACTGAGGCATGTTGACGCAGGACAGCAGACACCCAACTTGTGGGAGGAAGGAGTAAAAACAGGATCGAGCCAGCCAGGAGTCGAACCTAGAATCTTCTGATCCGTAGTCAGACGCGTTATCCATTGCGCCACTGGCCCAACAACCTGGGAAGTCATGCTTGGAGAAGACAGCTGGATTCTGGAGGCCAGCTGGCAAACTTCATTATTAAATATTAATCCGGTTTTACTCTGCCATCATTAAATCCATTATTACACAATCAATAATTACATGGTTCCCTGCTGCAGCAGCCAAGGACAAGGCCAAGCTGCAGCGGGTGATCCGCTCGGCAGAGAGAGTGATCAACACCTCTCTACCTTCTCTGGAATCCCTTCACAACATCAGGGCTGTGAGAAGGGCAAGAAAAATTATGTCTGACCCATCTCATCCAGGCTGTACCATGTTTCAGCTGCTCCTTTCAGGTAGAAGGCTTCGGCTCCCGAGAACTGCAAAATCCCGGCATCGCCTGAGCTTCTTTCCCACGGCCGCCAGGCTGCTTAATGACAATCCAATTCCTTTTCAGGACTGAATGCACTGTTTGCACTTTATTGTTTCTATTACTCCTACTTTTATCATTCAGTATTAGTGTAAGTATCATTATTACTCTTAGCACCTTCCATTCACCTTCCATATGACTGTGTATTGTCATATCTTGTTCTGTCTTAATGTTTCGTTTGCCACATTACATCCATGCGTGACTGGATGTAAAGAATTCCAATTGTGTTTGACACTATATTGCAATAAATTGAACCTTGAACCTTCATCTCTACCAGAATGGGAAACCGGGTCATCCCCCGCGTGCCTGTCTCCTGGCGTCTTTGAAAAGGACGCTCCCTCGGAAGAAAGCGCGATACACAGCACGGGTGGCTACAACAAAGGCAAGAGAATGTCAGAAGTGGGATTCGAACCCACGCCTCCAGAGGAGACTGCGACCTGAACGCAGCGCCTTAGACCGCTCGGCCATCCTGACCAACCCAACTGGCCCGGGCGAGTCGATTGCGCTCCTCAGCGAATGTGCCGGTGTAGCTTTTGGAATGACTCACGATTTTATTGCCTTCATGCAGCTCATCTTTAATTCTTATTTATTTCTTTACAAACGCCTTGAAATAGTGACGAATGTGGATTTTTCGAAATGAGGAACAATGTGCCCGAAGCCTTTCATTTGCCAAAAGCACACCCAGCCCGTCTCCATATGCCCTGTAACGGATGCTGTCAAAGTGGTTTTGCATTCAATGATCCTTTCCCCCTTGATCATACTGTTTTAGAACAGGGTCACAAAAAGGAATCGCCATTCTCAGACCCTGCTCGTTCTACTTGAACGCGCAATGAAAATACTTGATCAAATGCGGATGGACGCCGGCATTGCAATTTAGCGAAAAAGCGCCATCTCTGTACGTCTCAGGGCCTTTTTATGGTTCGCAGTTGCCTTCTAATGTAGACAACAGTTAACCATACGGCGGCGACATCCTTAAAAGAACCGGTGGCATTGTGTCTCGAGCACACAAGGCAAACAAGAGATTCTTCAAGAGGTGAGTGCGAAGTACAGTTTACTGCCACAGGCAATGGCCGCAGAGCTTTTTCTTTAACAGACTCTAATACGTGGAACACGTCACCAACTTACATAGGACAGTCTTTCAACTTTAGCACAATTTAAGTTTTTCTACTAGATAATGAGGCTAAAGACGAGCCAAATACGTGATCACTGAACAACTGGGACTTTCCATTGTGGATATGTAACGTTATTCCATTAATCTGTCAGCTGTGTCAAATGTGTCAAATGTAAGTGTTTATTTATAATGGGTTTTATCTAGCCTGAGAGCATGTGCGCCAAGATCGTCCAGCAACGGCAGGCGTGCCATTCTCGACACCATTTAAAAGACGATAGGAATCCTGGGCATGACATAGCCCCTCTGTGTCTCCTTGAAGTTGTTTCTGTACGTGTAACAAATTAAGAACGAGAAGGTCCTCAGTGTGGGTAGCCAGAGTGCAAGAAGCCCAGTCGTGCTCTCCTCGTAGGAGTTTCCTCGCTGGTGGCGCACAAAATGCCACGCAACCAGACAAAAGGGGCCACCCAGGAGCCGTCGGTCTGGGCGTGCCTCGTTGGCGCAGTTAGGCAGCGCGTCAGTCTCATAATCTGAAGGTCGTGAGTTTGAGCCTCACATGGGGCAGGGTGCCCTTTTGTCGACTAGTTTGAGCCTTTAGCCCCGTTTTCCTTCCGCACAGTGTGCCACGCGTCCACGGCCTGAAGGCCAGCGTGTCCTCCCTGGTGGTCTAGTGGCTAGGATTCGGCGCTCTCACCGCCGCGGCCCGGGTTCGATTCCCGGTCAGGGAACGCTCTTTTGACGTGCGCTTGCCTTTTTCACCGGCCGGGTTATGCGCAATGCTGGCTTCGAAGGCAAGGATCGCAGCACCTCCAAGAGGCAAAGCTTCACTGCCTCCGGCCCATCGACCTAAGGTTGGACGGCTAAATTGCCTGCCTGCAGTCCTGCGCTCCGCAATCAGAGCCTGGTGTGCGTCCTCTGCTCTACTGAGGCATGTTGACGCAGGACAGCAGACACCCAACTTGTGGGAGGAAGGAGTAAAAACAGGATCGAGCCAGCCAGGAGTCGAACCTAGAATCTTCTGATCCATAGTCAGACGCGTTATCCATTGCGCCACTGGCCCAACAACCTGGGAAGTCATGCTTGGAGAAGACAGCTGGATTCTGGAGGCCAGCTGGCAAACTTCATTATTAAATATTAATCCGGTTTTACTCTGCCATCATTAAATCCATTATTACACAATCAATAATTACATGGTTCCCTGCTGCAGCAGCCAAGGACAAGGCCAAGCTGCAGCGGGTGATCCGCTCGGCAGAGAGAGTGATCAACACCTCTCTACCTTCTCTGGAATCCCTTCACAACATCAGGGCTGTGAGAAGGGCAAGAAAAATTATGTCTGACCCATCTCATCCAGGCTGTACCATGTTTCAGCTGCTCCTTTCAGGTAGAAGGCTTCGGCTCCCGAGAACTGCAAAATCCCGGCATCGCCTGAGCTTCTTTCCCACGGCCGCCAGGCTGCTTAATGACAATCCAATTCCTTTTCAGGACTGAATGCACTGTTTGCACTTTATTGTTTCTATTACTCCTACTTTTATCATTCAGTATTAGTGTAAGTATCATTATTACTCTTAGCACCTTCCATTCACCTTCCATATGACTGTGTATTGTCATATCTTGTTCTGTCTTAATGTTTCGTTTGCCACATTACATCCATGCGTGACTGGATGTAAAGAATTCCAATTGTGTTTGACACTATATTGCAATAAATTGAACCTTGAACCTTCATCTCTACCAAAATGGGAAACCGGGTCATCCCCCGCGTGCCTGTCTCCTGGCGTCTTTGAAAAGGACGCTCCCTCGGAAGAAAGCGCGATACACAGCACGGGTGGCTACAACAAAGGTAAGAGAATGTCAGAAGTGGGATTCGAACCCACGCCTCAAGAGGAGACTGCGACCTGAACGCAGCGCCTTAGACCGCTCGGCCATCCTGACCAACCCAACTGGCCTGGGCGAGTCGATAGCGCTCCTCAGCGAATGTGCCGGTGTAGCTTTTGGAATGACTCACGATTTTATTGCCTTCATGCAGCTTATCTTTAATTCTTATTTATTTCTTTACAAACGCCTTGAAATAGTGACGAATGTGGATTTTTCTAAATGAGGAACAATGTGCCCGAAGCCTTTCATTTGCCAAAAGCACACCCAGCCCGTCTCCATATGCCCTGTAACGGATGCTGTCAAAGTGGTTTTGCATTCAATGATCCTTTCCCCCTTGATCATACTGTTTTAGAACAGGGTCACAAAAAGGAATCGCCATTCTCAGACCCTGCTCGTTCTACTTGAACGCGCAATGAAAATACTTGATCAAATGCGGATGGACGCGGCATTGCAATTTAGCGAAAAAGCGCCATCTCTGTACGTCTCAGGGCCTTTTTATGGTTCGCAGTTGCTTTCTAATGTAGACAACAGTTAACCATACGGCGGCGACATCCTTAAAATAACCGGTGGCATTGTGTCTCGAGCACACAAGGCAAACAAGAGATTCTTCAAGAGGTGAGTGCGAAGTACAGTTTACTGCCACAGGCAATGGCCGCAGAGCTTTTTCTTTAACAGACTCTAATACGTGGAACACGTCACCAACTTACATAGGACAGTCTTTCAACTTTAGCACAATTTAAGTTTTTCTACTAGATAATGAGGCTAACTGAACAACTGGGACTTTGCATTGTGGATATGTAACGTTATTCCATTAATCTGTCAGCTGTGTCAAATGTGTCAAATGTAAGTGTTTATTTATAATGGGTTTTATCTAGCCTGAGAGCATGTGCGCCAAGATCGTCCAGCAACGGCAGGCGTGCCATTCTCGACACCATTTAAAAGACGATAGGAATCCTGGGCATGACATAGCCCCTCTGTGTCTCCTTGAAGTTGTTTCTGTACGTGTAACAAATTAAGAACGAGAAGGTCCTCAGTGTGGGTAGCCAGAGTGCAAGAAGCCCAGTCGTGCTCTCCTCGCAGGAGTTTCCTCGCTGGTGGCGCACAAAATGCCACGCAACCAGACACAAGGGGCCACCCAGGAGCCGTCGGTCTGGGCGTGCCTCGTTGGCGCAGTTAGGCAGCGCGTCAGTCTCATAATCTGAAGGTCGTGAGTTCGAGCCTCACACGGGGCAGGGTGCCCTTTTGTCGACTAGTTTGAGCATTTGGCCCCGTTTTCCTTCCGCACAGTGTGCCACGCGTCCACGGCCTGAAGCCCAGCGTGTCCTCCCTGGTGGTCTAGTGGCTAGGATTCGGCGCTCTCACCGCCGCGGCCCGGGTTCGATTCCCGGTCAGGGAACGCTCTTTTGACGTGCGCTTGCCTTTTTCACCGGCCGGGTTATGCGCAATGCTGGCTTCGAAGGCAAGGATCGCAGCACCTCCAAGAGGCAAAGCTTCACTGCCTCCGGCCCATCGACCTAAGGTTGGACGGCTAAATTGCCTGCCTGCAGTCCTGCGCTCCGCCATCTGAGCAATCAGAGCCTGGTGTGCGTCCTCTGCTCTACTGAGGCATGTTGACGCAGGACAGCAGACACCCAACTTGTGGGAGGAAGGAGTAAAAACAGGATCGAGCCAGCCAGGAGTCGAACCTAGAATCTTCTGATCCGTAGTCAGACGCGTTATCCATTGCGCCACTGGCCCAACACTCTGGGAAGTCATGCTTGGAGAAGACAGCTGGATTCTGGAGGCCAGCTGCCAAACTTCATTATTAAATATTAATCCGGTTTTACTCTGCCATCATTAAATCCATTATTACACAATCAATAATTACATGGTTCCCTGCTGCAGCAGCCAAGGACAAGGCCAAGCTGCAGCGGGTGATCCGCTCGGCAGAGAGAGTGATCAACACCTCTCTACCTTCTCTGGAATCCCTTCACAACATCAGGGCTGTGAGAAGGGCAAGAAAAATTATGTCTGACCCATCTCATCCAGGCTGTACCATGTTTCAGCTGCTCCTTTCAGGTAGAAGGCTTCGGCTCCCGAGAACTGCAAAATCCCGGCATCGCCTGAGCTTCTTTCCCACGGCCGCCAGGCTGCTTAATGACAATTCAATTCCTTTTCAGGACTGAATGCACTGTTTGCACTTTATTGTTTCTATTACTCCTACTTTTATCATTCAGTATTAGTGTAAGTATCATTATTACTCTTAGCACCTTCCATTCACCTTCCATATGACTGTGTATTGTCATATCTTGTTCTGTCTTAATGTTTCGTTTGCCACATTACATCCATGCGTGACTGGATGTAAAGAATTCCAATTGTGTTTGACACTATATTGCAATAAATTGAACCTTGAACCTTCATCTCTACCAGAATGGGAAACCGGGTCATCCCCCGCGTGCCTGTCTCCTGGCGTCTTTGAAAAGGACGCTCCCTCGGAAGAAAGCGCGATACACAGCACGGGTGGCTACAACAAAGGCAAGAGAATGTCAGAAGTGGGATTCGAACCCACGCCTCCAGAGGAGACTGCGACCTGAACGCAGCGCCTTAGACCGCTCGGCCATCCTGACCAACCCAACTGGCCCGGGCGAGTCGATTGCGCTCCTCAGCGAATGTGCCGGTGTAGCTTTTGGAATGACTCACGATTTTATTGCCTTCATGCAGCTCATCTTTAATTCTTATTTATTTCTTTACAAACGCCTTGAAATAGTGACGAATGTGGATTTTTCGAAATGAGGAACAATGTGCCCGAAGCCTTTCATTTGCCAAAAGCACACCCAGCCCGTCTCCATATGCCCTGTAACGGATGCTGTCAAAGTGGTTTTGCATTCAATGATCCTTTCCCCCTTGATCATACTGTTTTAGAACAGGGTCACAAAAAGGAATCGCCATTCTCAGACCCTGCTCGTTCTACTTGAACGCGCAATGAAAATACTTGATCAAATGCGGATGGACGCCGGCATTGCAATTTAGCGAAAAAGCGCCATCTCTGTACGTCTCAGGGCCTTTTTATGGTTCGCAGTTGCCTTCTAATGTAGACAACAGTTAACCATACGGCGGCGACATCCTTAAAAGAACCGGTGGCATTGTGTCTCGAGCACACAAGGCAAACAAGAGATTCTTCAAGAGGTGAGTGCGAAGTACAGTTTACTGCCACAGGCAATGGCCGCAGAGCTTTTTCTTTAACAGACTCTAATACGTGGAACACGTCACCAACTTACATAGGACAGTCTTTCAACTTTAGCACAATTTAAGTTTTTCTACTAGATAATGAGGCTAAAGACGAGCCAAACACGTGATCACTGAACAACTGGGACTTTGCATTGTGGATATGTAACGTTATTCCATTAATCTGTCAGCTGTGTCAAATGTGTCAAATGTAAGTGTTTATTTATAATGGGTTTTATCTAGCCTGAGAGCATGTGCGCCAAGATCGTCCAGCAACGGCAGGCGTGCCATTCTCGACACCATTTAAAAGACGATAGGAATCCTGGGCATGACATAGCCCCTCTGTGTCTCCTTGAAGTTGTTTCTGTACGTGTAACAAATTAAGAACGAGAAGGTCCTCAGTGTGGGTAGCCAGAGTGCAAGAAGCCCAGTCGTGCTCTCCTCGCAGGAGTTTCCTCGCTGGTGGCGCACAAAATGCCACGCAACCAGACACAAGGGGCCACCCAGGAGCCGTCGGTCTGGGCGTGCCTCGTTGGCGCAGTTAGGCAGCGCGTCAGTCTCATAATCTGAAGGTCGTGAGTTCGAGCCTCACACGGGGCAGGGTGCCCTTTTGTCGACTAGTTTGAGCATTTGGCCCCGTTTTCCTTCCGCACAGTGTGCCACGCGTCCACGGCCTGAAGCCCAGCGTGTCCTCCCTGGTGGTCTAGTGGCTAGGATTCGGCGCTCTCACCGCCGCGGCCCGGGTTCGATTCCCGGTCAGGGAACGCTCTTTTGACGTGCGCTTGCCTTTTTCACCGGCCGGGTTATGCGCAATGCTGGCTTCGAAGGCAAGGATCGCAGCACCTCCAAGAGGCAAAGCTTCACTGCCTCCGGCCCATCGACCTAAGGTTGGACGGCTAAATTGCCTGCCTGCAGTCCTGCGCTCCGCCATCTGAGCAATCAGAGCCTGGTGTGCGTCCTCTGCTCTACTGAGGCATGTTGACGCAGGACAGCAGACACCCAACTTGTGGGAGGAAGGAGTAAAAACAGGATCGAGCCAGCCAGGAGTCAAACCTAGAATCTTCTGATCCGTAGTCAGACGCGTTATCCATTGCGCCACTGGCCCAACACTCTGGGAAGTCATGCTTGGAGAAGACAGCTGGATTCTGGAGGCCAGCTGCCAAACTTCATTATTAAATATTAATCCGGTTTTACTCTGCCATCATTAAATCCATTATTACACAATCAATAATTACATGGTTCCCTGCTGCAGCAGCCAAGGACAAGGCCAAGCTGCAGCGGGTGATCCGCTCGGCAGAGAGAGTGATCAACACCTCTCTACCTTCTCTGGAATCCCTTCACAACATCAGGGCTGTGAGAAGGGCAAGAAAAATTATGTCTGACCCATCTCATCCAGGCTGTACCATGTTTCAGCTGCTCCTTTCAGGTAGAAGGCTTCGGCTCCCGAGAACTGCAAAATCCCGGCATCGCCTGAGCTTCTTTCCCACGGCCGCCAGGCTGCTTAATGACAATTCAATTCCTTTTCAGGACTGAATGCACTGTTTGCACTTTATTGTTTCTATTACTCCTACTTTTATCATTCAGTATTAGTGTAAGTATCATTATTACTCTTAGCACCTTCCATTCACCTTCCATATGACTGTGTATTGTCATATCTTGTTCTGTCTTAATGTTTCGTTTGCCACATTACATCCATGCGTGACTGGATGTAAAGAATTCCAATTGTGTTTGACACTATATTGCAATAAATTGAACCTTGAACCTTCATCTCTACCAGAATGGGAAACCGGGTCATCCCCCGCGTGCCTGTCTCCTGGCGTCTTTGAAAAGGACGCTCCCTCGGAAGAAAGCGCGATACACAGCACGGGTGGCTACAACAAAGGCAAGAGAATGTCAGAAGTGGGATTCGAACCCACGCCTCCAGAGGAGACTGCGACCTGAACGCAGCGCCTTAGACCGCTCGGCCATCCTGACCAACCCAACTGGCCCGGGCGAGTCGATTGCGCTCCTCAGCGAATGTGCCGGTGTAGCTTTTGGAATGACTCACGATTTTATTGCCTTCATGCAGCTCATCTTTAATTCTTATTTATTTCTTTACAAACGCCTTGAAATAGTGACGAATGTGGATTTTTCGAAATGAGGAACAATGTGCCCGAAGCCTTTCATTTGCCAAAAGCACACCCAGCCCGTCTCCATATGCCCTGTAACGGATGCTGTCAAAGTGGTTTTGCATTCAATGATCCTTTCCCCCTTGATCATACTGTTTTAGAACAGGGTCACAAAAAGGAATCGCCATTCTCAGACCCTGCTCGTTCTACTTGAACGCGCAATGAAAATACTTGATCAAATGCGGATGGACGCCGGCATTGCAATTTAGCGAAAAAGCGCCATCTCTGTACGTCTCAGGGCCTTTTTATGGTTCGCAGTTGCCTTCTAATGTAGACAACAGTTAACCATACGGCGGCGACATCCTTAAAAGAACCGGTGGCATTGTGTCTCGAGCACACAAGGCAAACAAGAGATTCTTCAAGAGGTGAGTGCGAAGTACAGTTTACTGCCACAGGCAATGGCCGCAGAGCTTTTTCTTTAACAGACTCTAATACGTGGAACACGTCACCAACTTACATAGGACAGTCTTTCAACTTTAGCACAATTTAAGTTTTTCTACTAGATAATGAGGCTAAAGACGAGCCAAATACGTGATCACTGAACAACTGGGACTTTCCATTGTGGATATGTAACGTTATTCCATTAATCTGTCAGCTGTGTCAAATGTGTCAAATGTAAGTGTTTATTTATAATGGGTTTTATCTAGCCTGAGAGCATGTGCGCCAAGATCGTCCAGCAACGCCAGGCGTGCCATTCTCGACACCATTTAAAAGACGATAGGATTCCTGGGCATGACATAGCCCCTCTGTGTCTCCTTGAAGTTGTTTCTGTACGTGTAACAAATTAAGAACGAGAAGGTCCTCAGTGTGGGTAGCCAGAGTGCAAGAAGCCCAGTCGTGCTCTCCTCGTAGGAGTTTCCTCGCTGGTGGCGCACAAAATGCCACGCAACCAGACAAAAGGGGCCACCCAGGAGCCGTCGGTCTGGGCGTGCCTCGTTGGCGCAGTTAGGCAGCGCGTCAGTCTCATAATCTGAAGGTCGTGAGTTCGAGCCTCACATGGGGCAGGGTGCCCTTTTGTCGACTAGTTTGAGCCTTTAGCCCCGTTTTCCTTCCGCACAGTGTGCCACGCGTCCACGGCCTGAAGGCCAGCGTGTCCTCCCTGGTGGTCTAGTGGCTAGGATTCGGCGCTCTCACCGCTGCGGCCCGGGTTCGATTCCCGGTCAGGGAACGCTCTTTTGACGTGCGCTTGCCTTTTTCACCGGCCGGGTTATGCGCAATGCTGGCTTCGAAGGCAAGGATCGCAGCACCTCCAAGAGGCAAAGCTTCACTGCCTCCGGCCCATCGACCTAAGGTTGGACGGCTAAATTGCCTGCCTGCAGTCCTGCGCTCCGCAATCAGAGCCTGGTGTGCGTCCTCTGCTCTACTGAGGCATGTTGACGCAGGACAGCAGACACCCAACTTGTGGGAGGAAGGAGTAAAAACAGGATCGAGCCAGCCAGGAGTCGAACCTAGAATCTTCTGATCCGTAGTCAGACGCGTTATCCATTGCGCCACTGGCCCAACAACCTGGGAAGTCATGCTTGGAGAAGACAGCTGGATTCTGGAGGCCAGCTGCCAAACTTCATTATTAAATATTAATCCGGTTTTACTCTGCCATCATTAAATCCATTATTACACAATCAATAATTACATGGTTCCCTGCTGCAGCAGCCAAGGACAAGGCCAAGCTGCAGCGGGTGATCCGCTCGGCAGAGAGAGTGATCAACACCTCTCTACCTTCTCTGGAATCCCTTCACAACATCAGGGCTGTGAGAAGGGCAAGAAAAATTATGTCTGACCCATCTCATCCAGGCTGTACCATGTTTCAGCTGCTCCTTTCAGGTAGAAGGCTTCGGCTCCCGAGAACTGCAAAATCCCGGCATCGCCTGAGCTTCTTTCCCACGGCCGCCAGGCTGCTTAATGACAATCCAATTCCTTTTCAGGACTGAATGCACTGTTTGCACTTTATTGTTTCTATTACTCCTACTTTTATCATTCAGTATTAGTGTAAGTATCATTATTACTCTTAGCACCTTCCATTCACCTTCCATATGACTGTGTATTGTCATATCTTGTTCTGTCTTAATGTTTCGTTTGCCACATTACATCCATGCGTGACTGGATGTAAAGAATTCCAATTGTGTTTGACACTATATTGCAATAAATTGAACCTTGAACCTTCATCTCTACCAAAATGGGAAACCGGGTCATCCCCCGCGTGCCTGTCTCCTGGCGTCTTTGAAAAGGACGCTCCCTCGGAAGAAAGCGCGATACACAGCACGGGTGGCTACAACAAAGGTAAGAGAATGTCAGAAGTGGGATTCGAACCCACGCCTCAAGAGGAGACTGCGACCTGAACGCAGCGCCTTAGACCGCTCGGCCATCCTGACCAACCCAACTGGCCTGGGCGAGTCGATAGCGCTCCTCAGCGAATGTGCCGGTGTAGCTTTTGGAATGACTCACGATTTTATTGCCTTCATGCAGCTTATCTTTAATTCTTATTTATTTCTTTACAAACGGCTTGAAATAGTGACGAATGTGGATTTTTCTAAATGAGGAACAATGTGCCCGAAGCCTTTCATTTGCCAAAAGCACACCCAGCCCGTCTCCATATGCCCTGTAACGGATGCTGTCAAAGTGGTTTTGCATTCAATGATCCTTTCCCCCTTGATCATACTGTTTTAGAACAGGGTCACGAAAAGGAATCGCCATTCTCAGACCCTGCTCGTTCTACTTGAACGCGCAATGAAAATACTTGATCAAATGCGGATGGACGCCGGCATTGCAATTTAGCGAAAAAGCGCCATCTCTGTACGTCTCAGGGCCTTTTTATGGTTCGCAGTTGCCTTCTAATGTAGACAACAGTTAACCATACGGCGGCGACATCCTTAAAAGAACCGGTGGCATTGTGTCTCGAGCACACAAGGCAAACAAGAGATTCTTCAAGAGGTGAGTGCGAAGTACAGTTTACTGCCACAGGCAATGGCCGCAGAGCTTTTTCTTTAACAGACTCTAATACGTGGAACACGTCACCAACTTACATAGGACAGTCTTTCAACTTTAGCACAATTTAAGTTTTTCTACTAGATAATGAGGCTAAAGACGAGCCAAACACGTGATCACTGAACAACTGGGACTTTGCATTGTGGATATGTAACGTTATTCCATTAATCTGTCAGCTGTGTCAAATGTGTCAAATGTAAGTGTTTATTTATAATGGGTTTTATCTAGCCTGAGAGCATGTGCGCCAAGATCGTCCAGCAACGGCAGGCGTGCCATTCTCGACACCATTTAAAAGACGATAGGAATCCTGGGCATGACATAGCCCCTCTGTGTCTCCTTGAAGTTGTTTCTGTACGTGTAACAAATTAAGAACGAGAAGGTCCTCAGTGTGGGTAGCCAGAGTGCAAGAAGCCCAGTCGTGCTCTCCTCGCAGGAGTTTCCTCGCTGGTGGCGCACAAAATGCCACGCAACCAGACAAAAGGGGCCACCCAGGAACCGTCGGTCTGGGCGTGCCTCGTTGGCGCAGTTAGGCAGCGTGTCAGTCTCATAATCTGAAGGTCGTGAGTTCGAGCCTCACACGGGGCAGGGTGCCCTTTTGTCGACTAGTTTGAGCCTTTAGCCCCGTTTTCCTTCCGCACAGTGTGCCACGCGTCCACGGCCTGAAGGCCAGCGTGTCCTCCCTGGTGGTCTAGTGGCTAGGATTCGGCGCTCTCACCGCCGCGGCCCGAGTTCGATTCCCGGTCAGGGAACGCTCTTTTGACGTGCGCTTGCCTTTTTCACCGGCCGGGTTATGCGCAATGCTGGCTTCGAAGGCAAGGATCGCAGCACCTCCAAGAGGCAAAGCTTCACTGCCTCCGGCCCATCGACCTAAGGTTGGACGGCTAAATTGCCTGCCTGCAGTCCTGCGCTCCGCAATCAGAGCCTGGTGTGCGTCCTCTGCTCTACTGAGGCATGTTGACGCAGGACAGCAGACACCCAACTTGTGGGAGGAAGGAGTAAAAACAGGATCGAGCCAGCCAGGAGTCGAACCTAGAATCTTCTGATCCGTAGTCAGACGCGTTATCCATTGCGCCACTGGCCCAACAACCTGGGAAGTCATGCTTGGAGAAGACAGCTGGATTCTGGAGGCCAGCTGCCAAACTTCATTATTAAATATTAATCCGGTTTTACTCTGCCATCATTAAATCCATTATTACACAATCAATAATTACATGGTTCCCTGCTGCAGCAGCCAAGGACAAGGCCAAGCTGCAGCGGGTGATCCGCTCGGCAGAGAGAGTGATCAACACCTCTCTACCTTCTCTGGAATCCCTTCACAACATCAGGGCTGTGAGAAGGGCAAGAAAAATTATGTCTGACCCATCTCATCCAGGCTGTACCATGTTTCAGCTGCTCCTTTCAGGTAGAAGGCTTCGGCTCCCGAGAACTGCAAAATCCCGGCATCGCCTGAGCTTCTTTCCCACGGCCGCCAGGCTGCTTAATGACAATCCAATTCCTTTTCAGGACTGAATGCACTGTTTGCACTTTATTGTTTCTATTACTCCTACTTTTATCATTCAGTATTAGTGTAAGTATCATTATTACTCTTAGCACCTTCCATTCACCTTCCATATGACTGTGTATTGTCATATCTTGTTCTGTCTTAATGTTTCGTTTGCCACATTACATCCATGCGTGACTGGATGTAAAGAATTCCAATTGTGTTTGACACTATATTGCAATAAATTGAACCTTGAACCTTCATCTCTACCAAAATGGGAAACCGGGTCATCCCCCGCGTGCCTGTCTCCTGGCGTCTTTGAAAAGGACGCTCCCTCGGAAGAAAGCGCGATACACAGCACGGGTGGCTACAACAAAGGTAAGAGAATGTCAGAAGTGGGATTCGAACCCACGCCTCCAGAGGAGACTGCGACCTGAACGCAGCGCCTTAGACCGCTCGGCCATCCTGACCAACCCAACTGGCCTGGGCGAGTCGATAGCGCTCCTCAGCGAATGTGCCGGTGTAGCTTTTGGAATGACTCACGATTTTATTGCCTTCATGCAGCTTATCTTTAATTCTTATTTATTTCTTTACAAACGCCTTGAAATAGTGACGAATGTGGATTTTTCTAAATGAGGAACAATGTGCCCGAAGCCTTTCATTTGCCAAAAGCACACCCAGCCCGTCTCCATATGCCCTGTAACGGATGCTGTCAAAGTGGTTTTGCATTCAATGATCCTTTCCCCCTTGATCATACTGTTTTAGAACAGGGTCACAAAAAGGAATCGCCATTCTCAGACCCTGCTCGTTCTACTTGAACGCGCAATGAAAATACTTGATCAAATGCGGATGGACGCCGGCATTGCAATTTAGCGAAAAAGCGCCATCTCTGTACGTCTCAGGGCCTTTTTATGGTTCGCAGTTGCCTTCTAATGTAGACAACAGTTAACCATACGGCGGCGACATCCTTAAAAGAACCGGTGGCATTGTGTCTCGAGCACACAAGGCAAACAAGAGATTCTTCAAGAGATGAGTGCGAAGTACAGTTTACTGCCACAGGCAATGGCCGCAGAGCTTTTTCTTTAACAGACTCTAATACGTGGAACACGTCACCAACTTACATAGGACAGTCTTTCAACTTTAGCACAATTTAAGTTTTTCTACTAGATAATGAGGCTAAAGACGAGCCAAACACGTGATCACTGAACAACTGGGACTTTGCATTGTGGATATGTAACGTTATTCCATTAATCTGTCAGCTGTGTCAAATGTGTCAAATGTAAGTGTTTATTTATAATGGGTTTTATCTAGCCTGAGAGCATGTGCGCCAAGATCGTCCAGCAACGGCAGGCGTGCCATTCTCGACACCATTTAAAAGACGATAGGAATCCTGGGCATGACATAGCCCCTCTGTGTCTCCTTGAAGTTGTTTCTGTACGTGTAACAAATTAAGAACGAGAAGGTCCTCAGTGTGGGTAGCCAGAGTGCAAGAAGCCCAGTCGTGCTCTCCTCGCAGGAGTTTCCTCGCTGGTGGCGCACAAAATGCCACGCAACCAGACACAAGGGGCCACCCAGGAGCCGTCGGTCTGGGCGTGCCTCGTTGGCGCAGTTAGGCAGCGCGTCAGTCTCATAATCTGAAGGTCGTGAGTTCGAGCCTCACACGGGGCAGGGTGCCCTTTTGTCGACTAGTTTGAGCCTTTAGCCCCGTTTTCCTTCCGCACAGTGTGCCACGCGTCCACGGCCTGAAGGCCAGCGTGTCCTCCCTGGTGGTCTAGTGGCTAGGATTCGGCGCTCTCACCGCCGCGGCCCGGGTTCGATTCCCGGTCAGGGAACGCTCTTTTGACGTGCGCTTGCCTTTTTCACCGGCCGGGTTATGCGCAATGCTGGCTTCGAAGGCAAGGATCGCAGCACCTCCAAGAGGCAAAGCTTCACTGCCTCCGGCCCATCGACCTAAGGTTGGACGGCTAAATTGCCTGCCTGCAGTCCTGCGCTCCGCCATCTGAGCAATCAGAGCCTGGTGTGCGTCCTCTGCTCTACTGAGGCATGTTGACGCAGGACAGCAGACACCCAACTTGTGGGAGGAAGGAGTAAAAACAGGATCGAGCCAGCCAGGAGTCGAACCTAGAATCTTCTGATCCGTAGTCAGACGCGTTATCCATTGCGCCAGTGGCCCAAGACTCTGGGAAGTCATGCTTGGAGAAGACAGCTGGATTCTGGAGGCCAGCTTCCAAACTTCATTATTAAATATTTATCCGGTTTTACTCTGCCATCATTAAATCCATTATTACACAATCAATAATTACATGGTTCCCTGCTGCAGCAGCCAAGGACAAGGCCAAGCTGCAGCGGGTGATCCGCTCGGCAGAGAGAGTGATCAACACCTCTCTACCTTCTCTGGAATCCCTTCACAACATCAGGGCTGTGAGAAGGGCAAGAAAAATTATGTCTGACCCATCTCATCCAGGCTGTACCATGTTTCAGCTGCTCCTTTCAGGTAGAAGGCTTCGGCTCCCGAGAACTGCAAAATCCCGGCATCGCCTGAGCTTCTTTCCCACGGCCGCCAGGCTGCTTAATGACAATTCAATTCCTTTTCAGGACTGAATGCACTGTTTGCACTTTATTGTTTCTATTACTCCTACTTTTATCATTCAGTATTAGTGTAAGTATCATTATTACTCTTAGCACCTTCCATTCACCTTCCATATGACTGTGTATTGTCATATCTTGTTCTGTCTTAATGTTTCGTTTGCCACATTACATCCATGCGTGACTGGATGTAAAGAATTCCAATTGTGTTTGACACTATATTGCAATAAATTGAACCTTGAACCTTCATCTCTACCAGAATGGGAAACCGGGTCATCCCCCGCGTGCCTGTCTCCTGGCGTCTTTGAAAAGGACGCTCCCTCGGAAGAAAGCGCGATACACAGCACGGGTGGCTACAACAAAGGCAAGAGAATGTCAGAAGTGGGATTCGAACCCACGCCTCCAGAGGAGACTGCGACCTGAACGCAGCGCCTTAGACCGCTCGGCCATCCTGACCAACCCAACTGGCCCGGGCGAGTCGATTGCGCTCCTCAGCGAATGTGCCGGTGTAGCTTTTGGAATGACTCACGATTTTATTGCCTTCATGCAGCTCATCTTTAATTCTTATTTATTTCTTTACAAACGCCTTGAAATAGTGACGAATGTGGATTTTTCGAAATGAGGAACAATGTGCCCGAAGCCTTTCATTTGCCAAAAGCACACCCAGCCCGTCTCCATATGCCCTGTAACGGATGCTGTCAAAGTGGTTTTGCATTCAATGATCCTTTCCCCCTTGATCATACTGTTTTAGAACAGGGTCACAAAAAGGAATCGCCATTCTCAGACCCTGCTCGTTCTACTTGAACGCGCAATGAAAATACTTGATCAAATGCGGATGGACGCCGGCATTGCAATTTAGCGAAAAAGCGCCATCTCTGTACGTCTCAGGGCCTTTTTATGGTTCGCAGTTGCCTTCTAATGTAGACAACAGTTAACCATACGGCGGCGACATCCTTAAAAGAACCGATGGCATTGTGTCTCGAGCACACAAGGCAAACAAGAGATTCTTCAAGAGGTGAGTGCGAAGTACAGTTTACTGCCACAGGCAATGGCCGCAGAGCTTTTTCTTTAACAGACTCTAATACGTGGAACACGTCACCAACTTACATAGGACAGTCTTTCAACTTTAGCACAATTTAAGTTTTTCTACTAGATAATGAGGCTAAAGACGAGCCAAACACGTGATCACTGAACAACTGGGACTTTGCATTGTGGATATGTAACGTTATTCCATTAATCTGTCAGCTGTGTCAAATGTGTCAAATGTAAGTGTTTATTTATAATGGGTTTTATCTAGCCTGAGAGCATGTGCGCCAAGATCGTCCAGCAACGGCAGGCGTGCCATTCTCGACACCATTTAAAAGACGATAGGAATCCTGGGCATGACATAGCCCCTCTGTGTCTCCTTGAAGTTGTTTCTGTACGTGTAACAAATTAAGAACGAGAAGGTCCTCAGTGTGGGTAGCCAGAGTGCAAGAAGCCCAGTCGTGCTCTCCTCGCAGGAGTTTCCTCGCTGGTGGCGCACAAAATGCCACGCAACCAGACACAAGGGGCCACCCAGGAGCCGTCGGTCTGGGCGTGCCTCGTTGGCGCAGTTAGGCAGTGCGTCAGTCTCATAATCTGAAGGTCGTGAGTTCGAGCCTCACACGGGGCAGGGTGCCCTTTTGTCGACTAGTTTGAGCCTTTAGCCCCGTTTTCCTTCCGCACAGTGTGCCACGCGTCCACGGCCTGAAGGCCAGCGTGTCCTCCCTGGTGGTCTAGTGGCTAGGATTCGGCGCTCTCACCGCCGCGGCCCGGGTTCGATTCCCGGTCAGGGAACGCTCTTTTGACGTGCGCTTGCCTTTTTCACCGGCCGGGTTATGCGCAATGCTGGCTTCGAAGGCAAGGATCGCAGCACCTCCAAGAGGCAAAGCTTCACTGCCTCCGGCCCATCGACCTAAGGTTGGACGGCTAAATTGCCTGCCTGCAGTCCTGCGCTCCGCCATCTGAGCAATCAGAGCCTGGTGTGCGTCCTCTGCTCTACTGAGGCATGTTGACGCAGGACAGCAGACACCCAACTTGTGGGAGGAAGGAGTAAAAACAGGATCGAGCCAGCCAGGAGTCGAACCTAGAATCTTCTGATCCGTAGTCAGACGCGTTATCCATTGCGCCACTGGCCCAACACTCTGGGAAGTCATGCTTGGAGAAGACAGCTGGATTCTGGAGGCCAGCTGCCAAACTTCATTATTTAATATTAATCCGGTTTTACTCTGCCATCATTAAATCCATTATTACACAATCAATAATTACATGGTTCCCTGCTGCAGCAGCCAAGGACAAGGCCAAGCTGCAGCGGGTGATCGCCCGGCAGAGAGAGTGATCAACACCTCTCTACCTTCTCTGGAATCCCTTCACAACATCAGGGCTGTGAGAAGGGCAAGAAAAATTATGTCTGACCCATCTCATCCAGGCTGTACCATGTTTCAGCTGCTCCTTTCAGGTAGAAGGCTTCGGCTCCCGAGAACTGCAAAATCCCGGCATCGCCTGAGCTTCTTTCCCACGGCCGCCAGGCTGCTTAATGACAATTCAATTCCTTTTCAGGACTGAATGCACTGTTTGCACTTTATTGTTTCTATTACTCCTACTTTTATCATTCAGTATTAGTGTAAGTATCATTATTACTCTTAGCACCTTCCATTCACCTTCCATATGACTGTGTATTGTCATATCTTGTTCTGTCTTAATGTTTCGTTTGCCACATTACATCCATGCGTGACTGGATGTAAAGAATTCCAATTGTGTTTGACACTATATTGCAATAAATTGAACCTTGAACCTTCATCTCTACCAGAATGGGAAACCGGGTCATCCCCCGCGTGCCTGTCTCCTGGCGTCTTTGAAAAGGACGCTCCCTCGGAAGAAAGCGCGATACACAGCACGGGTGGCTACAACAAAGGCAAGAGAATGTCAGAAGTGGGATTCGAACCCACGCCTCCAGAGGAGACTGCGACCTGAACGCAGTGCCTTAGACCGCTCGGCCATCCTGACCAACCCAACTGGCCCGGGCGAGTCGATTGCGCTCCTCAGCGAATGTGCCGGTGTAGCTTTTGGAATGACTCACGATTTTATTGCCTTCATGCAGCTCATCTTTAATTCTTATTTATTTCTTTACAAACGCCTTGAAATAGTGACGAATGTGGATTTTTCGAAATGAGGAACAATGTGCCCGAAGCCTTTCATTTGCCAAAAGCACACCCAGCCCGTCTCCATATGCCCTGTAACGGATGCTGTCAAAGTGGTTTTGCATTCAATGATCCTTTCCCCCTTGATCATACTGTTTTAGAACAGGGTCACAAAAAGGAATCGCCATTCTCAGACCCTGCTCGTTCTACTTGAACGCGCAATGAAAATACTTGATCAAATGCGGATGGACGCCGGCATTGCAATTTAGCGAAAAAGCGCCATCTCTGTACGTCTCAGGGCCTTTTTATGGTTCGCAGTTGCCTTCTAATGTAGACAACAGTTAACCATACGGCGGCGACATCCTTAAAAGAACCGGTGGCATTGTGTCTCGAGCACACAAGGCAAACAAGAGATTCTTCAAGAGGTGAGTGCGAAGTACAGTTTACTGCCACAGGCAATGGCCGCAGAGCTTTTTCTTTAACAGACTCTAATACGTGGAACACGTCACCAACTTACATAGGACAGTCTTTCAACTTTAGCACAATTTAAGTTTTTCTACTAGATAATGAGGCTAAAGACGAGCCAAATACGTGATCACTGAACAACTGGGACTTTCCATTGTGGATATGTAACGTTATTCCATTAATCTGTCAGCTGTGTCAAATGTGTCAAATGTAAGTGTTTATTTATAATGGGTTTTATCTAGCCTGAGAGCATGTGCGCCAAGATCGTCCAGCAACGGCAGGCGTGCCATTCTCGACACCATTTAAAAGACGATAGGAATCCTGGGCATGACATAGCCCCTCTGTGTCTCCTTGAAGTTGTTTCTGTACGTGTAACAAATTAAGAACGAGAAGGTCCTCAGTGTGGGTAGCCAGAGTGCAAGAAGCCCAGTCGTGCTCTCCTCGTAGGAGTTTCCTCGCTGGTGGCGCACAAAATGCCACGCAACCAGACAAAAGGGGCCACCCAGGAACCGTCAGTCTGGGCGTGCCTCGTTGGCGCAGTTAGGCAGCGTGTCAGTCTCATAATCTGAAGGTCGTGAGTTCGAGCCTCACACGGGGCAGGGTGCCCTTTTGTCGACTAGTTTGAGCCTTTAGCCCCGTTTTCCTTCCGCACAGTGTGCCACGCGTCCACGGCCTGAAGGCCAGCGTGTCCTCCCTGGTGGTCTAGTGGCTAGGATTCGGCGCTCTCACCGCCGCGGCCCGAGTTCGATTCCCGGTCAGGGAACGCTCTTTTGACGTGCGCTTGCCTTTTTCACCGGCCGGGTTATGCGCAATGCTGGCTTCGAAGGCAAGGATCGCAGCACCTCCAAGAGGCAAAGCTTCACTGCCTCCGGCCCATCGACCTAAGGTTGGACGGCTAAATTGCCTGCCTGCAGTCCTGCGCTCCGCAATCAGAGCCTGGTGTGCGTCCTCTGCTCTACTGAGGCATGTTGACGCAGGACAGCAGACACCCAACTTGTGGGAGGAAGGAGTAAAAACAGGATCGAGCCAGCCAGGAGTCGAACCTAGAATCTTCTGATCCGTAGTCAGACGCGTTATCCATTGCGCCACTGGCCCAACAACCTGGGAAGTCATGCTTGGAGAAGACAGCTGGATTCTGGAGGCCAGCTGCCAAACTTCATTATTAAATATTAATCCGGTTTTACTCTGCCATCATTAAATCCATTATTACACAATCAATAATTACATGGTTCCCTGCTGCAGCAGCCAAGGACAAGGCCAAGCTGCAGCGGGTGATCCGCTCGGCAGAGAGAGTGATCAACACCTCTCTACCTTCTCTGGAATCCCTTCACAACATCAGGGCTGTGAGAAGGGCAAGAAAAATTATGTCTGACCCATCTCATCCAGGCTGTACCATGTTTCAGCTGCTCCTTTCAGGTAGAAGGCTTCGGCTCCCGAGAACTGCAAAATCCCGGCATCGCCTGAGCTTCTTTCCCACGGCCGCCAGGCTGCTTAATGACAATCCAATTCCTTTTCAGGACTGAATGCACTGTTTGCACTTTATTGTTTCTATTACTCCTACTTTTATCATTCAGTATTAGTGTAAGTATCATTATTACTCTTAGCACCTTCCATTCACCTTCCATATGACTGTGTATTGTCATATCTTGTTCTGTCTTAATGTTTCGTTTGCCACATTACATCCATGCGTGACTGGATGTAAAGAATTCCAATTGTGTTTGACACTATATTGCAATAAATTGAACCTTGAACCTTCATCTCTACCAAAATGGGAAACCGGGTCATCCCCCGCGTGCCTGTCTCCTGGCGTCTTTGAAAAGGACGCTCCCTCGGAAGAAAGCGCGATACACAGCACGGGTGGCTACAACAAAGGTAAGAGAATGTCAGAAGTGGGATTCGAACCCACGCCTCCAGAGGAGACTGCGACCTGAACGCAGCGCCTTAGACCGCTCGGCCATCCTGACCAACCCGACTGGCCTGGGCGAGTCGATAGCGCTCCTCAGCGAATGTGCCGGTGTAGCTTTTGGAATGACTCACGATTTTATTGCCTTCATGCAGCTTATCTTTAATTCTTATTTATTTCTTTACAAACGCCTTGAAATAGTGACGAATGTGGATTTTTCTAAATGAGGAACAATGTGCCCGAAGCCTTTCATTTGCCAAAAGCACACCCAGCCCGTCTCCATATGCCCTGTAACGGATGCTGTCAAAGTGGTTTTGCATTCAATGATCCTTTCCCCCTTGATCATACTGTTTTAGAACAGGGTCACAAAAAGGAATCGCCATTCTCAGACCCTGCTCGTTCTACTTGAACGCGCAATGAAAATACTTGATCAAATGCGGATGGACGCCGGCATTGCAATTTAGCGAAAAAGCGCCATCTCTGTACGTCTCAGGGCCTTTTTATGGTTCGCAGTTGCCTTCTAATGTAGACAACAGTTAACCATACGGCGGCGACATCCTTAAAAGAACCGGTGGCATTGTGTCTCGAGCACACAAGGCAAACAAGAGATTCTTCAAGAGGTGAGTGCGAAGTACAGTTTACTGCCACAGGCAATGGCCGCAGAGCTTTTTCTTTAACAGACTCTAATACGTGGAACACGTCACCAACTTACATAGGACAGTCTTTCAACTTTAGCACAATTTAAGTTTTTCTACTAGATAATGAGGCTAAAGACGAGCCAAACACGTGATCACTGAACAACTGGGACTTTGCATTGTGGATATGTAACGTTATTCCATTAATCTGTCAGCTGTGTCAAATGTGTCAAATGTAAGTGTTTATTTATAATGGGTTTTATCTAGCCTGAGAGCATGTGCGCCAAGATCGTCCAGCAACGGCAGGCGTGCCATTCTCGACACCATTTAAAAGACGATAGGAATCCTGGGCATGACATTGCCCCTCTGTGTCTCCTTGAAGTTGTTTCTGTACGTGTAACAAATTAAGAATGAGAAGGTCCTCAGTGTGGGTAGCCAGAGTGCAAGAAGCCCAGTCGTGCTCTCCTCGCAGGAGTTTCCTCGCTGGTGGCGCACAAAATGCCACGCAACCAGACACAAGGGGCCACCCAGGAGCCGTCGGTCTGGGCGTGCCTCGTTGGCGCAGTTAGGCAGCGCGTCAGTCTCATAATCTGAAGGTCGTGAGTTCGAGCCTCACACGGGGCAGGGTGCCCTTTTGTCGACTAGTTTGAGCCTTTAGCCCCGTTTTCCTTCCGCACAGTGTGCCACGCGTCCACGGCCTGAAGGCCAGCGTGTCCTCCCTGGTGGTCTAGTGGCTAGGATTCGGCGCTCTCACCGCCGCGGCCCGGGTTCGATTCCTGGTCAGGGAACGCTCTTTTGACGTGCGCTTGCCTTTTTCACCGGCCGGGTTATGCGCAATGCTGGCTTCGAAGGCAAGGATCGCAGCACCTCCAAGAGGCAAAGCTTCACTGCCTCCGGCCCATCGACCTAAGGTTGGACGGCTAAATTGCCTGCCTGCAGTCCTGCGCTCCGCCATCTGAGCAATCAGAGCCTGGTGTGCGTCCTCTGCTCTACTGAGGCATGTTGACGCAGGACAGCAGACATCCAACTTGTGGGAGGAAGGAGTAAAAACAGGATCGAGCCAGCCAGGAGTCGAACCTAGAATCTTCTGATCCGTAGTCAGACGCGTTATCCATTGCGCCACTGGCCCAACAACCTGGGAAGTCATGCTTGGAGAAGACAGCTGGATTCTGGAGGCCAGCTGCCAAACTTCATTATTAAATATTAATCCGGTTTTACTCTGCCATCATTAAATCCATTATTACACAATCAATAATTACATGGTTCCCTGCTGCAGCAGCCAAGGACAAGGCCAAGCTGCAGTGGGTGATCCGCTCGGCAGAGAGAGTGATCAACACCTCTCTACCTTCTCTGGAATCCCTTCACAACATCAGGGCTGTGAGAAGGGCAAGAAAAATTATGTCTGACCCATCTCATCCAGGCTGTACCATGTTTCAGCTGCTCCTTTCAGGTAGAAGGCTTCGGCTCCCGAGAACTGCAAAATCCCGGCATCGCCTGAGCTTCTTTCCCACGGCCGCCAGGCTGCTTAATGACAATTCAATTCCTTTTCAGGACTGAATGCACTGTTTGCACTTTATTGTTTCTATTACTCCTACTTTTATCATTCAGTATTAGTGTAAGTATCATTATTACTCTTAGCACCTTCCATTCACCTTCCATATGACTGTGTATTGTCATATCTTGTTCTGTCTTAATGTTTCGTTTGCCACATTACATCCATGCGTGACTGGATGTAAAGAATTCCAATTGTGTTTGACACTATATTGCAATAAATTGAACCTTGAACCTTCATCTCTACCAGAATGGGAAACCGGGTCATCCCCCGCGTGCCTGTCTCCTGGCGTCTTTGAAAAGGACGCTCCCTCGGAAGAAAGCGCGATACACAGCACGGGTGGCTACAACAAAGGCAAGAGAATGTCAGAAGTGGGATTCGAACCCACGCCTCCAGAGGAGACTGCGACCTGAACGCAGCGCCTTAGACCGCTCGGCCATCCTGACCAACCCAACTGGCCCGGGCGAGTCGATTGCGCTCCTCAGCGAATGTGCCGGTGTAGCTTTTGGAATGACTCACGATTTTATTGCCTTCATGCAGCTCATCTTTAATTCTTATTTATTTCTTTACAAACGCCTTGAAATAGTGACGAATGTGGATTTTTCGAAATGAGGAACAATGTGCCCGAAGCCTTTCATTTGCCAAAAGCACACCCAGCCCGTCTCCATATGCCCTGTAACGGATGCTGTCAAAGTGGTTTTGCATTCAATGATCCTTTCCCCCTTGATCATACTGTTTTAGAACAGGGTCACAAAAAGGAATCGCCATTCTCAGACCCTGCTCGTTCTACTTGAACGCGCAATGAAAATACTTGATCAAATGCGGATGGACGCCGACATTGCAATTTAGCGAAAAAGCGCCGTCTCTGTACGTCTCAGGGCCTTTTTATGGTTCGCAGTTGCCTTCTAATGTAGACAACAGTTAACCATACGGCGGCGACATCCTTAAAAGAACCGGTGGCATTGTGTCTCGAGCACACAAGGCAAACAAGAGATTCTTCAAGAGGTGAGTGCGAAGTACAGTTTACTGCCACAGGCAATGGCCGCAGAGCTTTTTCTTTAACAGACTCTAATACGTGGAACACGTCACCAACTTACATAGGACAGTCTTTCAACTTTAGCACAATTTAAGTTTTTCTACTAGATAATGAGGCTAAAGACGAGCCAAATACGTGATCACTGAACAACTGGGACTTTCCATTGTGGATATGTAACGTTATTCCATTAATCTGTCAGCTGTGTCAAATGTGTCAAATGTAAGTGTTTATTTATAATGGGTTTTATCTAGCCTGAGAGCATGTGCGCCAAGATCGTCCAGCAACGGCAGGCGTGCCATTCTCGACACCATTTAAAAGACGATAGGAATCCTGGGCATGACATAGCCCCTCTGTGTCTCCTTGAAGTTGTTTCTGTACGTGTAACAAATTAAGAACGAGAAGGTCCTCAGTGTGGGTAGCCAGAGTGCAAGAAGCCCAGTCGTGCTCTCCTCGTAGGAGTTTCCTCGCTGGTGGCGCACAAAATGCCACGCAACCAGACAAAAGGGGCCACCCAGGAGCCGTCGGTCTGGGCGTGCCTCGTTGGCGCAGTTAGGCAGCGCGTCAGTCTCATAATCTGAAGGTCGTGAGTTCGAGCCTCACACGGGGCAGGGTGCCCTTTTGTCGACTAGTTTGAGCCTTTAGCCCCGTTTTCCTTCCGCACAGTGTGCCACGCGTCCACGGCCTGAAGGCCAGCGTGTCCTCCCTGGTGGTCTAGTGGCTAGGATTCGGCGCTCTCACCGCCGCGGCCCGGGTTCGATTCCCGGTCAGGGAACGCTCTTTTGACGTGCGCTTGCCTTTTTCACCGGCCGGGTTATGCGCAATGCTGGCTTCGAAGGCAAGGATCGCAGCACCTCCAAGAGGCAAAGCTTCACTGCCTCCGGCCCATCGACCTAAGGTTGGACGGCTAAATTGCCTGCCTGCAGTCCTGCGCTCCGCAATCAGAGCCTGGTGTGCGTCCTCTGCTCTACTGAGGCATGTTGACGCAGGACAGCAGACACCCAACTTGTGGGAGGAAGGAGTAAAAACAGGATCGAGCCAGCCAGGAGTCGAATCTAGAATCTTCTGATCCGTAGTCAGACGCGTTATCCATTGCGCCACTGGCCCAAAAACCTGGGAAGTCATGCTTGGAGAAGACAGCTGGATTCTGGAGGCCAGCTGCCAAACTTCATTATTAAATATTAATCCGGTTTTACTCTGCCATCATTAAATCCATTATTACACAATCAATAATTACATGGTTCCCTGCTGCAGCAGCCAAGGACAAGGCCAAGCTGCAGCGGGTGATCCGCTCGGCAGAGAGAGTGATCAACACCTCTCTACCTTCTCTGGAATCCCTTCACAACATCAGGGCTGTGAGAAGGGCAAGAAAAATTATGTCTGACCCATCTCATCCAGGCTGTACCATGTTTCAGCTGCTCCTTTCAGGTAGAAGGCTTCGGCTCCCGAGAACTGCAAAATCCCGGCATCGCCTGAGCTTCTTTCCCACGGCCGCCAGGCTGCTTAATGACAATCCAATTCCTTTTCAGGACTGAATGCACTGTTTGCACTTTATTGTTTCTATTACTCCTACTTTTATCATTCAGTATTAGTGTAAGTATCATTATTACTCTTAGCACCTTCCATTCACCTTCCATATGACTGTGTATTGTCATATCTTGTTCTGTCTTAATGTTTCGTTTGCCACATTACATCCATGCGTGACTGGATGTAAAGAATTCCAATTGTGTTTGACACTATATTGCAATAAATTGAACCTTGAACCTTCATCTCTACCAAAATGGGAAACCGGGTCATCCCCCGCGTGCCTGTCTCCTGGCGTCTTTGAAAAGGACGCTCCCTCGGAAGAAAGCGCGATACACAGCAGGGGTGGCTACAACAAAGGCAAGAGAATGTCAGAAGTGGGATTCGAACCCACGCCTCCAGAGGAGACTGCGACCTGAACGCAGCGCCTTAGACCGCTCGGCCATCCTGACCAACCCAACTGGCCCGGGCGAGTCGATTGCGCTCCTCAGCGAATGTGCGGGTGTAGCTTTTGGAATGACTCACGATTTTATTGCCTTCATGCAGCTCATCTTTAATTCTTATTTATTTCTTTACAAACGCCTTGAAATAGTGACGAATGTGGATTTTTCGAAATGAGGAACAATGTGCCCGAAGCCTTTCATTTGCCAAAAGCACACCCAGCCCGTCTCCATATGCCCTGTAACGGATGCTGTCAAAGTGGTTTTGCATTCAATGATCCTTTCCCCCTTGATCATACTGTTTTAGAACAGGGTCACAAAAAGGAATCGCCATTCTCAGACCCTGCTCGTTCTACTTGAACGCGCAATGAAAATACTTGATCAAATGCGGATGGACGCCGGCATTGCAATTTAGCGAAAAAGCGCCATCTCTGTACGTCTCAGGGCCTTTTTATGGTTCGCAGTTGCCTTCTAATGTAGACAACAGTTAACCATACGGCGGCGACATCCTTTAAAGAACCGGTGGCATTGTGTCTCGAGCACACAAGGCAAACAAGAGATTCTTCAAGAGGTGAGTGCGAAGTACAGTTTACTGCCACAGGCAATGGCCGCAGAGCTTTTTCTTTAACAGACTCTAATACGTGGAACACGTCACCAACTTACATAGGACAGTCTTTCAACTTTAGCACAATTTAAGTTTTTCTACCAGATAATGAGGCTAAAGACGAGCCAAATACGTGATCACTGAACAACTGGGACTTTCCATTGTGGATATGTAACGTTATTCCATTAATCTGTCAGCTGTGTCAAATGTGTCAAATGTAAGTGTTTATTTATAATGGGTTTTATCTAGCCTGAGAGCATGTGCGCCAAGATCGTCCAGCAACGGCAGGCGTGCCATTCTCGACACCATTTAAAAGACGATAGGAATCCTGGGCATGACATAGCCCCTCTGTGTCTCCTTGAAGTTGTTTCTGTACGTGTAACAAATTAAGAACGAGAAGGTCCTCAGTGTAGGTAGCCAGAGTGCAAGAAGCCCAGTCGTGCTCTCCTCGCAGGAGTTTCCTCGCTGGTGGCGCACAAAATGCCACGCAACCAGACACAAGGGGCCACCCAGGAGCCGTCGGTCTGGGCGTGCCTCGTTGGCGCAGTTAGGCAGCGCGTCAGTCTCATAATCTGAAGGTCGTGAGTTCGAGCCTCACACGGGGCAGGGTGCCCTTTTGTCGACTAGTTTGAGCCTTTAGCCCCGTTTTCCTTCCGCACAGTGTGCCACGCGTCCACGGCCTGAAGGCCAGCGTGTCCTCCCTGGTGGTCTAGTGGCTAGGATTCGGCGCTCTCACCGCCGTGGCCCGGGTTCGATTCCCGGTCAGGGAACGCTCTTTTGACGTGCGCTTGCCTTTTTCACCGGCCGGGTTATGCGCAATGCTGGCTTCGAAGGCAAGGATCGCAGCACCTCCAAGAGGCAAAGCTTCACTGCCTCCGGCCCATCGACCTAAGGTTGGACGGCTAAATTGCCTGCCTGCAGTCCTGCGCTCCGCAATCAGAGCCTGGTGTGCGTCCTCTGCTCTACTGAGGCATGTTGACGCAGGACAGCAGACACCCAACTTGTGGGAGGAAGGAGTAAAAACAGGATCGAGCCAGCCAGGAGTCGAACCTAGAATCTTCTGATCCGTAGTCAGACGCGTTATCCATTGCGCCACTGGCCCAACACTCTGGGAAGTCATGCTTGGAGAAGACAGCTGGATTCTGGAGGCCAGCTGCCAAACTTCATTATTTAATATTAATCCGGTTTTACTCTGCCATCATTAAATCCATTATTACACAATCAATAATTACATGGTTCCCTGCTGCAGCAGCCAAGGACAAGGCCAAGCTGCAGCGGGTGATCCGCCCGGCAGAGAGAGTGATCAACACCTCTCTACCTTCTCTGGAATCCCTTCACAACATCAGGGCTGTGAGAAGGGCAAGAAAAATTATGTCTGACCCATCTCATCCAGGCTGTACCATGTTTCAGCTGCTCCTTTCAGGTAGAAGGCTTCGGCTCCCGAGAACTGCAAAATCCCGGCATCGCCTGAGCTTCTTTCCCACGGCCGCCAGGCTGCTTAATGACAATTCAATTCCTTTTCAGGACTGAATGCACTGTTTGCACTTTATTGTTTCTATTACTCCTACTTTTATCATTCAGTATTAGTGTAAGTATCATTATTACTCTTAGCACCTTCCATTCACCTTCCATATGACTGTGTATTGTCATATCTTGTTCTGTCTTAATGTTTCGTTTGCCACATTACATCCATGCGTGACTGGATGTAAAGAATTCCAATTGTGTTTGACACTATATTGCAATAAATTGAACCTTGAACCTTCATCTCTACCAGAATGGGAAACCGGGTCATCCCCCGCGTGCCTGTCTCCTGGCGTCTTTGAAAAGGACGCTCCCTCGGAAGAAAGCGCGATACACAGCACGGGTGGCTACAACAAAGGCAAGAGAATGTCAGAAGTGGGATTCGAACCCACGCCTCCAGAGGAGACTGCGACCTGAACGCAGTGCCTTAGACCGCTCGGCCATCCTGACCAACCCAACTGGCCCGGGCGTGTCGATTGCGCTCCTCAGCGAATGTGCCGGTGTAGCTTTTGGAATGACTCACGATTTTATTGCCTTCATGCAGCTCATCTTTAATTCTTATTTATTTCTTTACAAACGCCTTGAAATAGTGACGAATGTGGATTTTTCTAAATGAGGAACAATGTGCCCGAAGCCTTTCATTTGCCAAAAGCACACCCAGCCCGTCTCCATATGCCCTGTAACGGATGCTGTCAAAGTGGTTTTGCATTCAATGATCCTTTCCCCCTTGATCATACTGTTTTAGAACAGGGTCACAAAAAGGAATCGCCATTCTCAGACCCTGCTCGTTCTACTTGAACGCGCAATGAAAATACTTGATCAAATGCGGATGGACGCCGGCATTGCAATTTAGCGAAAAAGCGCCATCTCTGTACGTCTCAGGGCCTTTTTATGGTTCGCAGTTGCCTTCTAATGTAGACAACAGTTAACCATACGGCGGCGACATCCTTAAAAGAACCGGTGGCATTGTGTCTCGAGCACACAAGGCAAACAAGAGATTCTTCAAGAGGTGAGTGCGAAGTACAGTTTACTGCCACAGGCAATGGCCGCAGAGCTTTTTCTTTAACAGACTCTAATACGTGGAACACGTCACCAACTTACATAGGACAGTCTTTCAACTTTAGCACAATTTAAGTTTTTCTACTAGATAATGAGGCTAAAGACGAGCCAAACACGTGATCACTGAACAACTGGGACTTTGCATTGTGGATATGTAACGTTATTCCATTAATCTGTCAGCTGTGTCAAATGTGTCAAATGTAAGTGTTTATTTATAATGGGTTTTATCTAGCCTGAGAGCATGTGCGCCAAGATCGTCCAGCAACGGCAGGCGTGCCATTCTCGACACCATTTAAAAGACGATAGGAATCCTGGGCATGACATAGCCCCTCTGTGTCTCCTTGAAGTTGTTTCTGTACGTGTAACAAATTAAGAACGAGAAGGTCCTCAGTGTGGGTAGCCAGAGTGCAAGAAGCCCAGTCGTGCTCTCCTCGCAGGAGTTTCCTCGCTGGTGGCGCACAAAATGCCACGCAACCAGACACAAGGGGCCACCCAGGAGCCGTCGGTCTGGGCGTGCCTCGTTGGCGCAGTTAGGCAGCGCGTCAGTCTCATAATCTGAAGGTCGTGAGTTCGAGCCTCACACGGGGCAGGGTGCCCTTTTGTCGACTAGTTTGAGCCTTTAGCACCGTTTTCCTTCCGCACAGTGTGCCACGCGTCCACGGCCTGAAGGCCAGCGTGTCCTCCCTGGTGGTCTAGTGGCTAGGATTCGGCGCTCTCACCGCCGCGGCCCGGGTTCGATTCCCGGTCAGGGAACGCTCTTTTGACGTGCGCTTGCCTTTTTCACCGGCCGGGTTATGCGCAATGCTGGCTTCGAAGGCAAGGATCGCAGCACCTCCAAGAGGCAAAGCTTCACTGCCTCCGGCCCATCGACCTAAGGTTGGACGGCTAAATTGCCTGCCTGCAGTCCTGCGCTCCGCCATCTGAGCAATCAGAGCCTGGTGTGCGTCCTCTGCTCTACTGAGGCATGTTGACGCAGGACAGCAGACATCCAACTTGTGGGAGGAAGGAGTAAAAACAGGATCGAGCCAGCCAGGAGTCGAACCTAGAATCTTCTGATCCGTAGTCAGACGCGTTATCCATTGCGCCACTGGCCCAACAACCTGGGAAGTCATGCTTGGAGAAGACAGCTGGATTCTGGAGGCCAGCTGCCAAACTTCATTATTAAATATTAATCCGGTTTTACTCTGCCATCATTAAATCCATTATTACACAATCAATAATTACATGGTTCCCTGCTGCAGCAGCCAAGGACAAGGCCAAGCTGCAGCGGGTGATCCGCTCGGCAGAGAGAGTGATCAACACCTCTCTACCTTCTCTGGAATCCCTTCACAACATCAGGGCTGTGAGAAGGGCAAGAAAAATTATGTCTGACCCATCTCATCCAGGCTGTACCATGTTTCAGCTGCTCCTTTCAGGTAGAAGGCTTCGGCTCCCGAGAACTGCAAAATCCCGGCATCGCCTGAGCTTCTTTCCCACGGCCGCCAGGCTGCTTAATGACAATTCAATTCCTTTTCAGGACTGAATGCACTGTTTGCACTTTATTGTTTCTATTACTCCTACTTTTATCATTCAGTATTAGTGTAAGTATCATTATTACTCTTAGCACCTTCCATTCACCTTCCATATGACTGTGTATTGTCATATCTTGTTCTGTCTTAATGTTTCGTTTGCCACATTACATCCATGCGTGACTGGATGTAAAGAATTCCAATTGTGTTTGACACTATATTGCAATAAATTGAACCTTGAACCTTCATCTCTACCAGAATGGGAAACCGGGTCATCCCCCGCGTGCCTGTCTCCTGGCGTCTTTGAAAAGGACGCTCCCTCGGAAGAAAGCGCGATACACAGCACGGGTGGCTACAACAAAGGCAAGAGAATGTCAGAAGTGGGATTCGAACCCACGCCTCCAGAGAAGACTGCGACCTGAACGCAGCGCCTTAGACCGCTCGGCCATCCTGACCAACCCAACTGGCCCGGGCGAGTCGATTGCGCTCCTCAGCGAATGTGCCGGTGTAGCTTTTGGAATGACTCACGATTTTATTGCCTTCATGCAGCTCATCTTTAATTCTTATTTATTTCTTTACAAACGCCTTGAAATAGTGACGAATGTGGATTTTTCGAAATGAGGAACAATGTGCCCGAAGCCTTTCATTTGCCAAAAGCACACCCAGCCCGTCTCCATATGCCCTGTAACGGATGCTGTCAAAGTGGTTTTGCATTCAATGATCCTTTCCCGCCTGATCATACTGTTTTAGAACAGGGTCACAAAAAGGAATCGCCATTCTCAGACCCTGCTCGTTCTACTTGAACGCGCAATGAAAATACTTGATCAAATGCGGATGGACGCCGGCATTGCAATTTAGCGAAAAAGCGCCGTCTCTGTACGTCTCAGGGCCTTTTTATGGTTCGCAGTTGCCTTCTAATGTAGACAACAGTTAACCATACGGCGGCGACATCCTTAAAAGAACCGGTGGCATTGTGTCTCGAGCACACAAGGCAAACAAGAGATTCTTCAAGAGGTGAGTGCGAAGTACAGTTTACTGCCACAGGCAATGGCCGCAGAGCTTTTTCTTTAACAGACTCTAATACGTGGAACACGTCACCAACTTACATAGGACAGTCTTTCAACTTTAGCACAATTTAAGTTTTTCTACTAGATAATGAGGCTAAAGACGAGCCAAATACGTGATCACTGAACAACTGGGACTTTCCATTGTGGATATGTAACGTTATTCCATTAATCTGTCAGCTGTGTCAAATGTGTCAAATGTAAGTGTTTATTTATAATGGGTTTTATCTAGCCTGAGAGCATGTGCGCCAAGATCGTCCAGCAACGGCAGGCGTGCCATTCTCGACACCATTTAAAAGACGATAGGAATCCTGGGCATGACATAGCCCCTCTGTGTCTCCTTGAAGTTGTTTCTGTACGTGTAACAAATTAAGAACGAGAAGGTCCTCAGTGTGGGTAGCCAGAGTGCAAGAAGCCCAGTCGTGCTCTCCTCGTAGGAGTTTCCTCGCTGGTGGCGCACAAAATGCCACGCAACCAGACAATAGGGGCCACCCAGGAGCCGTCGGTCTGGGCGTGCCTCGTTGGCGCAGTTAGGCAGCGCGTCAGTCTCATAATCTGAAGGTCGTGAGTTCGAGCCTCACACGGGGCAGGGTGCCCTTTTGTCGACTAGTTTGAGCCTTTAGCCCCGTTTTCCTTCCGCACAGTGTGCCACGCGTCCACGGCCTGAAGGCCAGCGTGTCCTCCCTGGTGGTCTAGTGGCTAGGATTCGGCGCTCTCACCGCCGCGGCCCGGGTTCGATTCCTGGTCAGGGAACGCTCTTTTGACGTGCGCTTGCCTTTTTCACCGGCCGGGTTATGCGCAATGCTGGCTTCGAAGGCAAGGATCGCAGCACCTCCAAGAGGCAAAGCTTCACTGCCTCCGGCCCATCGACCTAAGGTTGGACGGCTAAATTGCCTGCCTGCAGTCCTGCGCTCCGCAATCAGAGCCTGGTGTGCGTCCTCTGCTCTACTGAGGCATGTTGACGCAGGACAGCAGACACCCAACTTGTGGGAGGAAGGAGTAAAAACAGGATCGAGCCAGCCAGGAGTCGAACCTAGAATCTTCTGATCCGTAGTCAGACGCGTTATCCATTGCGCCACTGGCCCAAAAACCTGGGAAGTCATGCTTGGAGAAGACAGCTGGATTCTGGAGGCCAGCTGCCAAACTTCATTATTAAATATTAATCCGGTTTTACTCTGCCATCATTAAATCCATTATTACACAATCAATAATTACATGGTTCCCTGCTGCAGCAGCCAAGGACAAGGCCAAGCTGCAGCGGGTGATCCGCTCGGCAGAGAGAGTGATCAACACCTCTCTACCTTCTCTGGAATCCCTTCACAACATCAGGGCTGTGAGAAGGGCAAGAAAAATTATGTCTGACCCATCTCATCCAGGCTGTACCATGTTTCAGCTGCTCCTTTCAGGTAGAAGGCTTCGGCTCCCGAGAACTGCAAAATCCCGGCATCGCCTGAGCTTCTTTCCCACGGCCGCCAGGCTGCTTAATGACAATCCAATTCCTTTTCAGGACTGAATGCACTGTTTGCACTTTATTGTTTCTATTACTCCTACTTTTATCATTCAGTATTAGTGTAAGTATCATTATTACTCTTAGCACCTTCCATTCACCTTCCATATGACTGTGTATTGTCATATCTTGTTCTGTCTTAATGTTTCGTTTGCCACATTACATCCATGCGTGACTGGATGTAAAGAATTCCAATTGTGTTTGACACTATATTGCAATAAATTGAACCTTGAACCTTCATCTCTACCAAAATGGGAAACCGGGTCATCCCCCGCGTGCCTGTCTCCTGGCGTCTTTGAAAAGGACGCTCCCTCGGAAGAAAGCGCGATACACAGCAGGGGTGGCTACAACAAAGGCAAGAGAATGTCAGAAGTGGGATTCGAACCCACGCCTCCAGAGGAGACTGCGACCTGAACGCAGCGCCTTAGACCGCTCGGCCATCCTGACCAACCCAACTGGCCCGGGCGAGTCGATTGCGCTCCTCAGCGAATGTGCGGGTGTAGCTTTTGGAATGACTCACGATTTTATTGCCTTCATGCAGCTCATCTTTAATTCTTATTTATTTCTTTACAAACGCCTTGAAATAGTGACGAATGTGGATTTTTCGAAATGAGGAACAATGTGCCCGAAGCCTTTCATTTGCCAAAAGCACACCCAGCCCGTCTCCATATGCCCTGTAACGGATGCTGTCAAAGTGGTTTTGCATTCAATGATCCTTTCCCCCTTGATCATACTGTTTTAGAACAGGGTCACAAAAAGGAATCGCCATTCTCAGACCCTGCTCGTTCTACTTGAACGCGCAATGAAAATACTTGATCAAATGCGGATGGACGCCGGCATTGCAATTTAGCGAAAAAGCGCCATCTCTGTACGTCTCAGGGCCTTTTTATGGTTCGCAGTTGCCTTCTAATGTAGACAACAGTTAACCATACGGCGGCGACATCCTTAAAAGAACCGGTGGCATTGTGTCTCGAGCACACAAGGCAAACAAGAGATTCTTCAAGAGGTGAGTGCGAAGTACAGTTTACTGCCACAGGCAATGGCCGCAGAGCTTTTTCTTTAACAGACTCTAATACGTGGAACACGTCACCAACTTACATAGGACAGTCTTTCAACTTTAGCACAATTTAAGTTTTTCTACCAGATAATGAGGCTAAAGACGAGCCAAATACGTGATCACTGAACAACTGGGACTTTCCATTGTGGATATGTAACGTTATTCCATTAATCTGTCAGCTGTGTCAAATGTGTCAAATGTAAGTGTTTATTTATAATGGGTTTTATCTAGCCTGAGAGCATGTGCGCCAAGATCGTCCAGCAACGGCAGGCGTGCCATTCTCGACACCATTTAAAAGACGATAGGAATCCTGGGCATGACATAGCCCCTCTGTGTCTCCTTGAAGTTGTTTCTGTACGTGTAACAAATTAAGAACGAGAAGGTCCTCAGTGTAGGTAGCCAGAGTGCAAGAAGCCCAGTCGTGCTCTCCTCGCAGGAGTTTCCTCGCTGGTGGCGCACAAAATGCCACGCAACCAGACACAAGGGGCCACCCAGGAGCCGTCGGTCTGGGCGTGCCTCGTTGGCGCAGTTAGGCAGCGCGTCAGTCTCATAATCTGAAGGTCGTGAGTTCGAGCCTCACACGGGGCAGGGTGCCCTTTTGTCGACTAGTTTGAGCCTTTAGCCCCGTTTTCCTTCCGCACAGTGTGCCACGCGTCCACGGCCTGAAGGCCAGCGTGTCCTCCCTGGTGGTCTAGTGGCTAGGATTCGGCGCTCTCACCGCCGTGGCCCGGGTTCGATTCCCGGTCAGGGAACGCTCTTTTGACGTGCGCTTGCCTTTTTCACCGGCCGGGTTATGCGCAATGCTGGCTTCGAAGGCAAGGATCGCAGCACCTCCAAGAGGCAAAGCTTCACTGCCTCCGGCCCATCGACCTAAGGTTGGACGGCTAAATTGCCTGCCTGCAGTCCTGCGCTCCGCAATCAGAGCCTGGTGTGCGTCCTCTGCTCTACTGAGGCATGTTGACGCAGGACAGCAGACACCCAACTTGTGGGAGGAAGGAGTAAAAACAGGATCGAGCCAGCCAGGAGTCGAACCTAGAATCTTCTGATCCGTAGTCAGACGCGTTATCCATTGCGCCACTGGCCCAACAACCTGGGAAGTCATGCTTGGAGAAGACAGCTGGATTCTGGAGGCCAGCTGCCAAACTTCATTATTAAATATTAATCCGGTTTTACTCTGCCATCATTAAATCCATTATTACACAATCAATAATTACATGGTTCCCTGCTGCAGCAGCCAAGGACAAGGCCAAGCTGCAGCGGGTGATCCGCTCGGCAGAGAGAGTGATCAACACCTCTCTACCTTCTCTGGAATCCCTTCACAACATCAGGGCTGTGAGAAGGGCAAGAAAAATTATGTCTGACCCATCTCATCCAGGCTGTACCATGTTTCAGCTGCTCCTTTCAGGTAGAAGGCTTCGGCTCCCGAGAACTGCAAAATCCCGGCATCGCCTGAGCTTCTTTCCCACGGCCGCCAGGCTGCTTAATGACAATCCAATTCCTTTTCAGGACTGAATGTACTGTTTGCACTTTATTGTTTCTATTACTCCTACTTTTATCATTCAGTATTAGTGTAAGTATCATTATTACTCTTAGCACCTTCCATTCACCTTCCATATGACTGTGTATTGTCATATCTTGTTCTGTCTTAATGTTTCGTTTGCCACATTACATCCATGCGTGACTGGATGTAAAGAATTCCAATTGTGTTTGACACTATATTGCAATAAATTGAACCTTGAACCTTCATCTCTACCAAAATAGGAAACCGGGTCATCCCCCGCGTGCCTGTCTCCTGGCGTCTTTGAAAAGGACGCTCCCTCGGAAGAAAGCGCGATACACAGCACGGGTGGCTACAACAAAGGTAAGAGAATGTCAGAAGTGGGATTCGGACCCACGCCTCCAGAGGAGACTGCGACCTGAACGCAGCGCCTTAGACCGCTCGGCCATCCTGACCAACCCAACTGGCCTGGGCGAGTCGATAGCGCTCCTCAGCGAATGTGCCGGTGTAGCTTTTGGAATGACTCACGATTTTATTGCCTTCATGCAGCTTATCTTTAATTCTTATTTATTTCTTTACAAACGCCTTGAAATAGTGACGAATGTGGATTTTTCTAAATGAGGAACAATGTGCCCGAAGCCTTTCATTTGCCAAAAGCACACCCAGCCCGTCTCCATATGCCCTGTAACGGATGCTGTCAAAGTGGTTTTGCATTCAATGATCCTTTCCCCCTTGATCATACTGTTTTAGAACAGGGTCACAAAAAGGAATCGCCATTCTCAGACCCTGCTCGTTCTACTTGAACGCGCAATGAAAATACTTGATCAAATGCGGATGGACGCCGGCATTGCAATTTAGCGAAAAAGCGCCATCTCTGTACGTCTCAGGGCCTTTTTATGGTTCGCAGTTGCCTTCTAATGTAGACAACAGTTAACCATACGGCGGCGACATCCTTAAAAGAACCGGTGGCATTGTGTCTCGAGCACACAAGGCAAACAAGAGATTCTTCAAGAGGTGAGTGCGAAGTACAGTTTACTGCCACAGGCAATGGCCGCAGAGCTTTTTCTTTAACAGACTCTAATACGTGGAACACGTCACCAACTTACATAGGACAGTCTTTCAACTTTAGCACAATTTAAGTTTTTCTACTAGATAATGAGGCTAAAGACGAGCCAAACACGTGATCACTGAACAACTGGGACTTTGCATTGTGGATATGTAACGTTATTCCATTAATCTGTCAGCTGTGTCAAATGTGTCAAATGTAAGTGTTTATTTATAATGGGTTTTATCTAGCCTGAGAGCATGTGCGCCAAGATCGTCCAGCAACGGCAGGCGTGCCATTCTCGACACCATTTAAAAGACGATAGGAATCCTGGGCATGACATAGCCCCTCTGTGTCTCCTTGAAGTTGTTTCTGTACGTGTAACAAATTAAGAACGAGAAGGTCCTCAGTGTGGGTAGCCAGAGTGCAAGAAGCCCAGTCGTGCTCTCCTCGCAGGAGTTTCCTCGCTGGTGGCGCACAAAATGCCACGCAACCAGACACAAGGGGCCACCCAGGAGCCGTCGGTCTGGGCGTGCCTCGTTGGCGCAGTTAGGCAGCGCGTCAGTCTCATAATCTGAAGATCGTGAGTTCGAGCCTCACACGGGGCAGGGTGCCCTTTTGTGGACTAGTTTGAGCCTTTAGCCCCGTTTTCCTTCCGCACAGTGTGCCACGCGTCCACGGCCTGAAGGCCAGCGTGTCCTCCCTGGTGGTCTAGTGGCTAGGATTCGGCGCTCTCACCGCCGCGGCCCGGGTTCGATTCCCGGTCAGGGAACGCTCTTTTGACGTGCGCTTGCCTTTTTCACCGGCCGGGTTATGCGCAATGCTGGCTTCGAAGGCAAGGATCGCAGCACCTCCAAGAGGCAAAGCTTCACTGCCTCCGGCCCATCGACCTAAGGTTGGACGGCTAAATTGCCTGCCTGCAGTCCTGCGCTCCGCCATCTGAGCAATCAGAGCCTGGTGTGCGTCCTCTGCTCTACTGAGGCATGTTGACGCAGGACAGCAGACATCCAACTTGTGGGAGGAAGGAGTAAAAACAGGATCGAGCCAGCCAGGAGTCGAACCTAGTATCTTCTGATCCGTAGTCAGACGCGTTATCCATTGCGCCACTGGCCCAACAACCTGGGAAGTCATGCTTGGAGAAGACAGCTGGATTCTGGAGGCCAGCTGCCAAACTTCATTATTAAATATTAATCCGGTTTTACTCTGCCATCATTAAATCCATTATTACACAATCAATAATTACATGGTTCCCTGCTGCAGCAGCCAAGGACAAGGCCAAGCTGCAGCGGGTGATCCGCTCGGCAGAGAGAGTGATCAACACCTCTCTACCTTCTCTGGAATCCCTTCACAACATCAGGGCTGTGAGAAGGGCAAGAAAAATTATGTCTGACCCATCTCATCCAGGCTGTACCATGTTTCAGCTGCTCTTTTCAGGTAGAAGGCTTCGGCTCCCGAGAACTGCAAAATCCCGGCATCGCCTGAGCTTCTTTCCCACGGCCGCCAGGCTGCTTAATGACAATTCAATTCCTTTTCAGGACTGAATGCACTGTTTGCACTTTATTGTTTCTATTACTCCTACTTTTATCATTCAGTATTAGTGTAAGTATCATTATTACTCTTAGCACCTTCCATTCACCTTCCATATGACTGTGTATTGTCATATCTTGTTCTGTCTTAATGTTTCGTTTGCCACATTACATCCATGCGTGACTGGATGTAAAGAATTCCAATTGTGTTTGACACTATATTGCAATAAATTGAACCTTGAACCTTCATCTCTACCAGAATGGGAAACCGGGTCATCCCCCGCGTGCCTGTCTCCTGGCGTCTTTGAAAAGGACGCTCCCTCGGAAGAAAGCGCGATACACAGCACGGGTGGCTACAACAAAGGCAAGAGAATGTCAGAAGTGGGATTCGAACCCACGCCTCCAGAGGAGACTGCGACCTGAACGCAGCGCCTTAGACCGCTCGGCCATCCTGACCAACCCAACTGGCCCGGGCGAGTCGATTGCGCTCCTCAGCGAATGTGCCGGTGTAGCTTTTGGAATGACTCACGATTTTATTGCCTTCATGCAGCTCATCTTTAATTCTTATTTATTTCTTTACAAACGCCTTGAAATAGTGACGAATGTGGATTTTTCGAAATGAGGAACAATGTGCCCGAAGCCTTTCATTTGCCAAAAGCACACCCAGCCCGTCTCCATATGCCCTGTAACGGATGCTGTCAAAGTGGTTTTGCATTCAATGATCCTTTCCCCCTTGATCATACTGTTTTAGAACAGGGTCACAAAAAGGAATCGCCATTCTCAGACCCTGCTCGTTCTACTTGAACGCGCAATGAAAATACTTGATCAAATGCGGATGGACGCCGGCATTGCAATTTAGCGAAAAAGCGCCATCTCTGTACGTCTCAGGGCCTTTTTATGGTTCGCAGTTGCCTTCTAATGTAGACAACAGTTAACCATACGGCGGCGACATCCTTAAAAGAACCGGTGGCATTGTGTCTCGAGCACACAAGGCAAACAAGAGATTCTTCAAGAGGTGAGTGCGAAGTACAGTTTACTGCCACAGGCAATGGCCGCAGAGCTTTTTCTTTAACAGACTCTAATACGTGGAACACGTCACCAACTTACATAGGACAGTCTTTCAACTTTAGCACAATTTAAGTTTTTCTACTAGATAATGAGGCTAAAGACGAGCCAAATACGTGATCACTGAACAACTGGGACTTTCCATTGTGGATATGTAACGTTATTCCATTAATCTGTCAGCTGTGTCAAATGTGTCAAATGTAAGTGTTTATTTATAATGGGTTTTATCTAGCCTGAGAGCATGTGGGCCAAGATCGTCCAGCAACGGCAGGCGTGCCATTCTCGACACCATTTAAAAGACGATAGGAATCCTGGGCATGACATAGCCCCTCTGTGTCTCCTTGAAGTTGTTTCTGTACGTGTAACAAATTAAGAACGAGAAGGTCCTCAGTGTGGGTAGCCAGAGTGCAAGAAGCCCAGTCGTGCTCTCCTCGTAGGAGTTTCCTCGCTGGTGGCGCACAAAATGCCACGCAACCAGACAAAAGGGGCCACCCAGGAGCCGTCGGTCTGGGCGTGCCTCGTTGGCGCAGTTAGGCAGCGCGTCAGTCTCATAATCTGAAGGTCGTGAGTTAGAGCCTCACACGGGGCAGGGTGCCCTTTTGTCGACTAGTTTGAGCCTTTAGCCCCGTTTTCCTTCCGCACAGTGTGCCACGCGTCCACGGCCTGAAGGCCAGCGTGTCCTCCCTGGTGGTCTAGTGGCTAGGATTCGGCGCTCTCACCGCCGCGGCCCGGGTTCGATTCCCGGTCAGGGAACGCTCTTTTGACGTGCGCTTGCCTTTTTCACCGGCCGGGTTATGCGCAATGCTGGCTTCGAAGGCAAGGATCGCAGCACCTCCAAGAGGCAAAGCTTCACTGCCTCCGGCCCATCGACCTAAGGTTGGACGGCTAAATTGCCTGCCTGCAGTCCTGCGCTCCGCAATCAGAGCCTGGTGTGCGTCCTCTGCTCTACTGAGGCATGTTGACGCAGGACAGCAGACACCCAACTTGTGGGAGGAAGGAGTAAAAACAGGATCGAGCCAGCCAGGAGTCGAACCTAGAATCTTCTGATCCGTAGTCAGACGCGTTATCCATTGCGCCACTGGCCCAACAACCTGGGAAGTCATGCTTGGAGAAGACAGCTGGATTCTGGAGGCCAGCTGCCAAACTTCATTATTAAATATTAATCCGGTTTTACTCTGCCATCATTAAATCCATTATTACACAATCAATAATTACATGGTTCCCTGCTGCAGCAGCCAAGGACAAGGCCAAGCTGCAGCGGGTGATCCGCTCGGCAGAGAGAGTGATCAACACCTCTCTACCTTCTCTGGAATCCCTTCACAACATCAGGGCTGTGAGAAGGGCAAGAAAAATTATGTCTGACCCATCTCATCCAGGCTGTACCATGTTTCAGCTGCTCCTTTCAGGTAGAAGGCTTCGGCTCCCGAGAACTGCAAAATCCCGGCATCGCCTGAGCTTCTTTCCCACGGCCGCCAGGCTGCTTAATGACAATCCAATTCCTTTTCAGGACTGAATGCACTGTTTGCACTTTATTGTTTCTATTACTCCTACTTTTATCATTCAGTATTAGTGTAAGTATCATTATTACTCTTAGCACCTTCCATTCACCTTCCATATGACTGTGTATTGTCATATCTTGTTCTGTCTTAATGTTTCGTTTGCCACATTACATCCATGCGTGACTGGATGTAAAGAATTCCAATTGTGTTTGACACTATATTGCAATAAATTGAACCTTGAACCTTCATCTCTACCAAAATGGGAAACCGGGTCATCCCCCGCGTGCCTGTCTCCTGGCGTCTTTGAAAAGGACGCTCCCTCGGAAGAAAGCGCGATACACAGCACGGGTGGCTACAACAAAGGCAAGAGAATGTCAGAAGTGGGATTCGAACCCACGCCTCCAGAGGAGACTGCGACCTGAACGCAGCGCCTTAGACCGCTCGGCCATCCTGACCAACCCAACTGGCCCGGGCGAGTCGATTGCGCTCCTCAGCGAATGTGCCGGTGTAGCTTTTGGAATGACTCACGATTTTATTGCCTTCATGCAGCTCATCTTTAATTCTTATTTATTTCTTTACAAACGCCTTGAAATAGTGACGAATGTGGATTTTTCGAAATGAGGAACAATGTGCCCGAAGCCTTTCATTTGCCAAAAGCACACCCAGCCCGTCTCCATATGCCCTGTAACGGATGCTGTCAAAGTGGTTTTGCATTCAATGATCCTTCCCCCTTGATCATACTGTTTTAGAACAGGGTCACAAAAAGGAATCGCCATTCTCAGACCCTGCTCGTTCTACTTGAACGCGCAATGAAAATACTTGATCAAATGCGGATGGACGCCGGCATTGCAATTTAGCGAAAAAGCGCCATCTCTGTACGTCTCAGGGCCTTTTTATGGTTCGCAGTTGCCTTCTAATGTAGACAACAGTTAACCATACGGCGGCGACATCCTTAAAAGAACCGGTGGCATTGTGTCTCGAGCACACAAGGCAAACAAGAGATTCTTCAAGAGGTGAGTGCGAAGTACAGTTTACTGCCACAGGCAATGGCCGCAGAGCTTTTTCTTTAACAGACTCTAATACGTGGAACACGTCACCAACTTACATAGGACAGTCTTTCAACTTTAGCACAATTTAAGTTTTTCTACTAGATAATGAGGCTAAAGACGAGCCAAATACGTGATCACTGAACAACTGGGACTTTCCATTGTGGATATGTAACGTTATTCCATTAATCTGTCAGCTGTGTCAAATGTGTCAAATGTAAGTGTTTATTTATAATGGGTTTTATCTAGCCTGAGAGCATGTGCGCCAAGATCGTCCAGCAACGGCAGGCGTGCCATTCTCGACACCATTTAAAAGACGATAGGAATCCTGGGCATGACATAGCCCCTCTGTGTCTCCTTGAAGTTGTTTCTGTACGTGTAACAAATTAAGAACGAGAAGGTCCTCAGTGTGGGTAGCCAGAGTGCAAGAAGCCCAGTCGTGCTCTCCTCGTAGGAGTTTCCTCGCTGGTGGCGCACAAAATGCCACGCAACCAGACAAAAGGGGCCACCCAGGAGCCGTCGGTCTGGGCGTGCCTCGTTGGCGCAGTTAGGCAGCGCGTCAGTCTCATAATCTGAAGGTCGTGAGTTCGAGCCTCACACGGGGCAGGGTGCCCTTTTGTCGACTAGTTTGAGCCTTTAGCCCCGTTTTCCTTCCGCACAGTGTGCCACGCGTCCACGGCCTGAAGGCCAGCGTGTCCTCCCTGGTGGTCTAGTGGCTAGGATTTGGCGCTCTCACCGCCGCGGCCCGGGTTCGATTCCCGGTCAGGGAACGCTCTTTTGACGTGCGCTTGCCTTTTTCACCGGCCGGGTTATGCGCAATGCTGGCTTCGAAGGCAAGGATCGCAGCACCTCCAAGAGGCAAAGCTTCACTGCCTCCGGCCCATCGACCTAAGGTTGGACGGCTAAATTGCCTGCCTGCAGTCCTGCGCTCCGCCATCTGAGCAATCAGAGCCTGGTGTGCGTCCTCTGCTCTACTGAGGCATGTTGACGCAGGACAGCAGACACCCAACTTGTGGGAGGAAGGAGTAAAAACAGGATCGAGCCAGCCAGGAGTCGAACCTAGAATCTTCTGATCCGTAGTCAGACGCGTTATCCATTGCGCCACTGGCCCAACAACCTGGGAAGTCATGCTTGGAGAAGACAGCTGGATTCTGGAGGCCAGCTGCCAAACTTCATTATTAAATATTAATCCGGTTTTACTCTGCCATCATTAAATCCATTATTACACAATCAATAATTACATGGTTCCCTGCTGCAGCAGCCAAGGACAAGGCCAAGCTGCAGCGGGTGATCCGCTCGGCAGAGAGAGTGATCAACACCTCTCTACCTTCTCTGGAATCCCTTCACAACATCAGGGCTGTGAGAAGGGCAAGAAAAATTATGTCTGACCCATCTCATCCAGGCTGTACCATGTTTCAGCTGCTCCTTTCAGGTAGAAGGCTTCGGCTCCCGAGAACTGCAAAATCCCGGCATCGCCTGAGCTTCTTTCCCACGGCCGCCAGGCTGCTTAATGACAATCCAATTCCTTTTCAGGACTGAATGCACTGTTTGCACTTTATTGTTTCTATTACTCCTACTTTTATCATTCAGTATTAGTGTAAGTATCATTATTACTCTTAGCACCTTCCATTCACCTTCCATATGACTGTGTATTGTCATATCTTGTTCTGTCTTAATGTTTCGTTTGCCACATTACATCCATGCGTGACTGGATGTAAAGAATTCCAATTGTGTTTGACACTATATTGCAATAAATTGAACCTTGAACCTTCATCTCTACCAAAATGGGAAACCGGGTCATCCCCCGCGTGCCTGTCTCCTGGCGTCTTTGAAAAGGACGCTCCCTCGGAAGAAAGCGCGATACACAGCACGGGTGGCTACAACAAAGGTAAGAGAATGTCAGAAGTGGGATTCGAACCCACGCCTCCAGAGGAGACTGCGACCTGAACGCAGCGCCTTAGACCGCTCGGCCATCCTGACCAACCCAACTGGCCCGGGCGAGTCGATAGCGCTCCTCAGCGAATGTGCCGGTGTAGCTTTTGGAATGACTCACGATTTTATTGCCTTCATGCAGCTTATCTTTAATTCTTATTTATTTCTTTACAAACGCCTTGAAATAGTGACGAATGTGGATTTTTCGAAATGAGGAACAATGTGCCCGAAGCCTTTCATTTGCCAAAAGCACACCCAGCCCGTCTCCATATGCCCTGTAACGGATGCTGTCAAAGTGGTTTTGCATTCAATGATCCTTTCCCCCTTGATCATACTGTTTTAGAACAGGGTCACAAAAAGGAATCGCCATTCTCAGACCCTGCTCGTTCTACTTGAACGCGCAATGAAAATACTTGATCAAATGCGGATGGACGCCGGCATTGCAATTTAGCGAAAAAGCGCCATCTCTGTACGTCTCAGGGCCTTTTTATGGTTCGCAGTTGCCTTCTAATGTAGACAACAGTTAACCATACGGCGGCGACATCCTTAAAAGAACCGGTGGCATTGTGTCTCGAGCACACAAGGCAAACAAGAGATTCTTCAAGAGGTGAGTGCGAAGTACAGTTTACTGCCACAGGCAATGGCCGCAGAGCTTTTTCTTTAACAGACTCTAATACGTGGAACACGTCACCAACTTACATAGGACAGTCTTTCAACTTTAGCACAATTTAAGTTTTTCTACTAGATAATGAGGCTAAAGACGAGCCAAATACGTGATCACTGAACAACTGGGACTTTCCATTGTGGATATGTAACGTTATTCCATTAATCTGTCAGCTGTGTCAAATGTGTCAAATGTAAGTGTTTATTTATAATGGGTTTTATCTAGCCTGAGAGCATGTGCGCCAAGATCGTCCAGCAACGGCAGGCGTGCCATTCTCGACACCATTTAAAAGACGATAGGAATCCTGGGCATGACATAGCCCCTCTGTGTCTCCTTGAAGTTGTTTCTGTACGTGTAACAAATTAAGAACGAGAAGGTCCTCAGTGTGGGTAGCCAGAGTGCAAGAAGCCCAGTCGTGCTCTCCTCGTAGGAGTTTCCTCGCTGGTGGCGCACAAAATGCCACGCAACCAGACAAAAGGGGCCACCCAGGAGCCGTCGGTCTGGGCGTGCCTCGTTGGCGCAGTTAGGCAGCGCGTCAGTCTCATAATCTGAAGGTCGTGAGTTCGAGCCTCACACGGGGCAGGGTGCCCTTTTGTCGACTAGTTTGAGCCTTTAGCCCCGTTTTCCTTCCGCACAGTGTGCCACGCGTCCACGGCCTGAAGGCCAGCGTGTCCTCCCTGGTGGTCTAGTGGCTAGGATTCGGCGCTCTCACCGCCGCGGCCCGGGTTCGATTCCCGGTCAGGGAACGCTCTTTTGACGTGCGCTTGCCTTTTTCACCGGCCGGGTTATGCGCAATGCTGGCTTCGAAGGCAAGGATCGCAGCACCTCCAAGAGGCAAAGCTTCACTGCCTCCGGCCCATCGACCTAAGGTTGGACGGCTAAATTGCCTGCCTGCAGTCCTGCGCTCCGCCATCTGAGCAATCAGAGCCTGGTGTGCGTCCTCTGCTCTACTGAGGCATGTTGACGCAGGACAGCAGACACCCAACTTGTGGGAGGAAGGAGTAAAAACAGGATCGAGCCAGCCAGGAGTCGAACCTAGAGTCTTCTGATCCGTAGTCAGACGCGTTATCCATTGCGCCACTGGCCCAACAACCTGGGAAGTCATGCTTGGAGAAGACAGCTGGATTCTGGAGGCCAGCTGCCAAACTTCATTATTAAATATTAATCCGGTTTTACTCTGCCATCATTAAATCCATTATTACACAATCAATAATTACATGGTTCCCTGCTGCAGCAGCCAAGGACAAGGCCAAGCTGCAGCGGGTGATCCGCTCGGCAGAGAGAGTGATCAACACCTCTCTACCTTCTCTGGAATCCCTTCACAACATCAGGGCTGTGAGAAGGGCAAGAAAAATTATGTCTGACCCATCTCATCCAGGCTGTACCATGTTTCAGCTGCTCCTTTCAGGTAGAAGGCTTCGGCTCCCGAGAACTGCAAAATCCCGGCATCGCCTGAGCTTCTTTCCCACGGCCGCCAGGCTGCTTAATGACAATCCAATTCCTTTTCAGGACTGAATGCACTGTTTGCACTTTATTGTTTCTATTACTCCTACTTTTATCATTCAGTATTAGTGTAAGTATCATTATTACTCTTAGCACCTTCCATTCACCTTCCATATGACTGTGTATTGTCATATCTTGTTCTGTCTTAATGTTTCGTTTGCCACATTACATCCATGCGTGACTGGATGTAAAGAATTCCAATTGTGTTTGACACTATATTGCAATAAATTGAACCTTGAACCTTCATCTCTACCAAAATGGGAAACCGGGTCATCCCCCGCGTGCCTGTCTCCTGGCGTCTTTGAAAAGGACGCTCCCTCGGAAGAAAGCGCGATACACAGCACGGGTGGCTACAACAAAGGTAAGAGAATGTCAGAAGTGGGATTCGAACCCACGCCTCCAGAGGAGACTGCGACCTGAACGCAGCGCCTTAGACCGCTCGGCCATCCTGACCAACCCAACTGGCCTGGGCGAGTCGATAGCGCTCCTCAGCGAATGTGCCGGTGTAGCTTTTGGAATGACTCACGATTTTATTGCCTTCATGCAGCTTATCTTTAATTCTTATTTATTTCTTTACAAACGCCTTGAAATAGTGACGAATGTGGATTTTTCTAAATGAGGAACAATGTGCCCGAAGCCTTTCATTTGCCAAAAGCACACCCAGCCCGTCTCCATATGCCCTGTAACGGATGCTGTCAAAGTGGTTTTGCATTCAATGATCCTTTCCCCCTTGATCATACTGTTTTAGAACAGGGTCACAAAAAGGAATCGCCATTCTCAGACCCTGCTCGTTCTACTTGAACGCGCAATGAAAATACTTGATCAAATGCGGATGGACGCCGGCATTGCAATTTAGGGAAAAAGCGCCATCTCTGTACGTCTCAGGGCCTTTTTATGGTTCGCAGTTGCCTTCTAATGTAGACAACAGTTAACCATACGGCGGCGACATCCTTAAAAGAACCGGTGGCATTGTGTCTCGAGCACACAAGGCAAACAAGAGATTCTTCAAGAGGTGAGTGCGAAGTACAGTTTACTGCCACAGGCAATGGCCGCAGAGCTTTTTCTTTAACAGACTCTAATACGTGGAACACGTCACCAACTTACATAGGACAGTCTTTCAACTTTAGCACAATTTAAGTTTTTCTACTAGATAATGAGGCTAAAGACGAGCCAAACACGTGATCACTGAACAACTGGGACTTTGCATTGTGGATATGTAACGTTATTCCATTAATCTGTCAGCTGTGTCAAATGTGTCAAATGTAAGTGTTTATTTATAATGGGTTTTATCTAGCCTGAGAGCATGTGCGCCAAGATCGTCCAGCAACGGCAGGCGTGCCATTCTCGACACCATTTAAAAGACGATAGGAATCCTGGGCATGACATAGCCCCTCTGTGTCTCCTTGAAGTTGTTTCTGTACGTGTAACAAATTAAGAACGAGAAGGTCCTCAGTGTGGGTAGCCAGAGTGCAAGAAGCCCAGTCGTGCTCTCCTCGCAGGAGTTTCCTCGCTGGTGGCGCACAAAATGCCACGCAACCAGACACAAGGGGCCACCCAGGAGCCGTCGGTCTGGGCGTGCCTCGTTGGCGCAGTTAGGCAGCGCGTCAGTCTCATAATCTGAAGGTCGTGAGTTCGAGCCTCACACGGGGCAGGGTGCCCTTTTGTCGACTAGTTTGAGCCTTTAGCCCCGTTTTCCTTCCGCACAGTGTGCCACGCGTCCACGGCCTGAAGGCCAGCGTGTCCTCCCTGGTGGTCTAGTGGCTAGGATTCGGCGCTCTCACCGCCGCGGCCCGGGTTCGATTCCCGGTCAGGGAACGCTCTTTTGACGTGCGCTTGCCTTTTTCACCGGCCGGGTTATGCGCAATGCTGGCTTCGAAGGCAAGGATCGCAGCACCTCCAAGAGGCAAAGCTTCACTGCCTCCGGCCCATCGACCTAAGGTTGGACGGCTAAATTGCCTGCCTGCAGTCCTGCGCTCCGCCATCTGAGCAATCAGAGCCTGGTGTGCGTCCTCTGCTCTACTGAGGCATGTTGACGCAGGACAGCAGACACCCAACTTGTGGGAGGAAGGAGTAAAAACAGGATCGAGCCAGCCAGGAGTCGAACCTAGAATCTTCTGATCCGTAGTCAGACGCGTTATCCATTGCGCCACTGGCCCAACACTCTGGGAAGTCATGCTTGGAGAAGACAGCTGGATTCTGGAGGCCAGCTGCCAAACTTCATTATTAAATATTAATCCGGTTTTACTCTGCCATCATTAAATCCATTATTACACAATCAATAATTACATGGTTCCCTGCTGCAGCAGCCAAGGACAAGGCCAAGCTGCAGCGGGTGATCCGCTCGGCAGAGAGAGTGATCAACACCTCTCTACCTTCTCTGGAATCCCTTCACAACATCAGGGCTGTGAGAAGGGCAAGAAAAATTATGTCTGACCCATCTCATCCAGGCTGTACCATGTTTCAGCTGCTCCTTTCAGGTAGAAGGCTTCGGCTCCCGAGAACTGCAAAATCCCGGCATCGCCTGAGCTTCTTTCCCACGGCCGCCAGGCTGCTTAATGACAATTCAATTCCTTTTCAGGACTGAATGCACTGTTTGCACTTTATTGTTTCTATTACTCCTACTTTTATCATTCAGTATTAGTGTAAGTATCATTATTACTCTTAGCACCTTCCATTCACCTTCCATATGACTGTGTATTGTCATATCTTGTTCTGTCTTAATGTTTCGTTTGCCACATTACATCCATGCGTGACTGGATGTAAAGAATTCCAATTGTGTTTGACACTATATTGCAATAAATTGAACCTTGAACCTTCATCTCTACCAGAATGGGAAACCGGGTCATCCCCCGCGTGCCTGTCTCCTGGCGTCTTTGAAAAGGACGCTCCCTCGGAAGAAAGCGCGATACACAGCACGGGTGGCTACAACAAAGGCAAGAGAATGTCAGAAGTGGGATTCGAACCCACGCCTCCAGAGGAGACTGCGACCTGAACGCAGCGCCTTAGACCGCTCGGCCATCCTGACCAACCCAACTGGCCCGGGCGAGTCGATTGCGCTCCTCAGCGAATGTGCCGGTGTAGCTTTTGGAATGACTCACGATTTTATTGCCTTCATGCAGCTCATCTTTAATTCTTATTTATTTCTTTACAAACGCCTTGAAATAGTGACGAATGTGGATTTTTCGAAATGAGGAACAATGTGCCCGAAGCCTTTCATTTGCCAAAAGCACACCCAGCCCGTCTCCATATGCCCTGTAACGGATGCTGTCAAAGTGGTTTTGCATTCAATGATCCTTTCCCCCTTGATCATACTGTTTTAGAAAAGGGTCACAAAAAGGAATCGCCATTCTCAGACCCTGCTCGTTCTACTTGAACGCGCAATGAAAATACTTGATCAAATGCGGATGGACGCCGGCATTGCAATTTAGCGAAAAAGCGCCATCTCTGTACGTCTCAGGGCCTTTTTATGGTTCGCAGTTGCCTTCTAATGTAGACAACAGTTAACCATACGGCGGCGACATCCTTAAAAGAACCGGTGGCATTGTGTCTCGAGCACACAAGGCAAACAAGAGATTCTTCAAGAGGTGAGTGCGAAGTACAGTTTACTGCCACAGGCAATGGCCGCAGAGCTTTTTCTTTAACAGACTCTAATACGTGGAACACGTCACCAACTTACATAGGACAGTCTTTCAACTTTAGCACAATTTAAGTTTTTCTACTAGATAATGAGGCTAAAGACGAGCCAAATACGTGATCACTGAACAACTGGGACTTTCCATTGTGGATATGTAACGTTATTCCATTAATCTGTCAGCTGTGTCAAATGTGTCAAATGTAAGTGTTTATTTATAATGGGTTTTATCTAGCCTGAGAGCATGTGCGCCAAGATCGTCCAGCAACGGCAGGCGTGCCATTCTCGACACCATTTAAAAGACGATAGGAATCCTGGGCATGACATAGCCCCTCTGTGTCTCCTTGAAGTTGTTTCTGTACGTGTAACAAATTAAGAACGAGAAGGTCCTCAGTGTGGGTAGCCAGAGTGCAAGAAGCCCAGTCATGCTCTCCTCGTAGGAGTTTCCTCGCTGGTGGCGCACAAAATGCCACGCAACCAGACAAAAGGGGCAACCCAGGAGCCGTCGGTCTGGGCGTGCCTCGTTGGCGCAGTTAGGCAGCGCGTCAGTCTCATAATCTGAAGGTCGTGAGTTCGAGCCTCACACGGGGCAGGGTGCCCTTTTGTCGACTAGTTTGAGCCTTTAGCCCCGTTTTCCTTCCGCACAGTGTGCCACGCGTCCACGGCCTGAAGGCCAGCGTGTCCTCCCTGGTGGTCTAGTGGCTAGGATTCGGCGCTCTCACCGCCGCGGCCCGGGTTCGATTCCCGGTCAGGGAACGCTCTTTTGACGTGCGCTTGCCTTTTTCACCGGCCGGGTTATGCGCAATGCTGGCTTCGAAGGCAAGGATCGCAGCACCTCCAAGAGGCAAAGCTTCACTGCCTCCGGCCCATCGACCTAAGGTTGGATGGCTAAATTGCCTGCCAGCAGTCCTGCGCTCCGCAATCAGAGCCTGGTGTGCGTCCTCTGCTCTACTGAGGCATGTTGACGCAGGACAGCAGACACCCAACTTGTGGGAGGAAGGAGTAAAAACAGGATCGAGCCAGCCAGGAGTCGAACCTAGAATCTTCTGATCCGTAGTCAGACGCGTTATCCATTGCGCCACTGGCCCAACAACCTGGGAAGTCATGCTTGGAGAAGACAGCTGGATTCTGGAGGCCAGCTGCCAAACTTCATTATTAAATATTAATCCGGTTTTACTCTGCCATCATTAAATCCATTATTACACAATCAATAATTACATGGTTCCCTGCTGCAGCAGCCAAGGACAAGGCCAAGCTGCAGCGGGTGATCCGCTCGGCAGAGAGAGTGATCAACACCTCTCTACCTTCTCTGGAATCCCTTCACAACATCAGGGCTGTGAGAAGGGCAAGAAAAATTATGTCTGACCCATCTCATCCAGGCTGTACCATGTTTCAGCTGCTCCTTTCAGGTAGAAGGCTTCGGCTCCCGAGAACTGCAAAATCCCGGCATCGCCTGAGCTTCTTTCCCACGGCCGCCAGGCTGCTTAATGACAATCCAATTCCTTTTCAGGACTGAATGCACTGTTTGCACTTTATTGTTTCTATTACTCCTACTTTTATCATTCAGTATTAGTGTAAGTATCATTATTACTCTTAGCACCTTCCATTCACCTTCCATATGACTGTGTATTGTCATATCTTGTTCTGTCTTAATGTTTCGTTTGCCACATTACATCCATGCGTGACTGGATGTAAAGAATTCCAATTGTGTTTGACACTATATTGCAATAAATTGAACCTTGAACCTTCATCTCTACCAAAATGGGAAACCGGGTCATCCCCCGCGTGCCTGTCTCCTGGCGTCTTTGAAAAGGACGCTCCCTCGGAAGAAAGCGCGATACACAGCACGGGTGGCTACAACAAAGGTAAGAGAATGTCAGAAGTGGAATTCGAACCCACGCCTCCAGAGGAGACTGCGACCTGAACGCAGCGCCTTAGACCGCTCGGCCATCCTGACCAACCCAACTGGCCTGGGCAAGTCGATAGCGCTCCTCAGCGAATGTGCCGGTGTAGCTTTTGGAATGACTCACGATTTTATTGCCTTCATGCAGCTTATCTTTAATTCTTATTTATTTCTTTACAAACGCCTTGAAATAGTGACGAATGTGGATTTTTCTAAATGAGGAACAATGTGCCCGAAGCCTTTCATTTGCCAAAAGCACACCCAGCCCGTCTCCATATGCCCTGTAACGGATGCTGTCAAAGTGGTTTTGCATTCAATGATCCTTTCCCCCTTGATCATACTGTTTTAGAACAGGGTCACAAAAAGGAATCGCCATTCTCAGACCCTGCTCGTTCTACTTGAACGCGCAATGAAAATACTTGATCAAATGCGGATGGACGCCGGCATTGCAATTTAGCGAAAAAGCGCCATCTCTGTACGTCTCAGGGCCTTTTTATGGTTCGCAGTTGCCTTCTAATGTAGACAACAGTTAACCATACGGCGGCGACATCCTTAAAAGAACCGGTGGCATTGTGTCTCGAGCACACAAGGCAAACAAGAGATTCTTCAAGAGGTGAGTGCGAAGTACAGTTTACTGCCACAGGCAATGGCCGCAGAGCTTTTTCTTTAACAGACTCTAATACGTGGAACACGTCACCAACTTACATAGGACAGTCTTTCAACTTTAGCACAATTTAAGTTTTTCTACTAGATAATGAGGCTAAAGACGAGCCAAACACGTGATCACTGAACAACTGGGACTTTGCATTGTGGATATGTAACGTTATTCCATTAATCTGTCAGCTGTGTCAAATGTGTCAAATGTAAGTGTTTATTTATAATGGGTTTTATCTAGCCTGAGAGCATGTGCGCCAAGATCGTCCAGCAACGGCAGGCGTGCCATTCTCGACACCATTTAAAAGACGATAGGAATCCTGGGCATGACATAGCCCCTCTGTGTCTCCTTGAAGTTGTTTCTGTACGTGTAACAAATTAAGAACGAGAAGGTCCTCAGTGTGGGTAGCCAGAGTGCAAGAAGCCCAGTCGTGCTCTCCTCGCAGGAGTTTCCTCGCTGGTGGCGCACAAAATGCCACGCAACCAGACACAAGGGGCCACCCAGGAGCCGTCGGTCTGGGCGTGCCTCGTTGGCGCAGTTAGGCAGCGCGTCAGTCTCATAATCTGAAGGTCGTGAGTTCGAGCCTCACACGGGGCAGGGTGCCCTTTTGTCGACTAGTTTGAGCCTTTAGCCCCGTTTTCCTTCCGCACAGTGTGCCACGCGTCCACGGCCTGAAGGCCAGCGTGTCCTCCCTGGTGGTCTAGTGGCTAGGATTCGGCGCTCTCACCGCCGCGGCCCGGGTTCGATTCCCGGTCAGGGAACGCTCTTTTGACGTGCGCTTGCCTTTTTCACCGGCCGGGTTATGCGCAATGCTGGCTTCGAAGGCAAGGATCGCAGCACCTCCAAGAGGCAAAGCTTCACTGCCTCCGGCCCATCGACCTAAGGTTGGACGGCTAAATTGCCTGCCTGCAGTCCTGCGCTCCGCCATCTGAGCAATCAGAGCCTGGTGTGCGTCCTCTGCTCTACTGAGGCATGTTGACGCAGGACAGCAGACACCCAACTTGTGGGAGGAAGGAGTAAAAACAGGATCGAGCCAGCCAGGAGTCGAACCTAGAATCTTCTGATCCGTAGTCAGACGCGTTATCCATTGCGCCACTGGCCCAACACTCTGGGAAGTCATGCTTGGAGAAGACAGCTAGATTCTGGAGGCCAGCTTCCAAACTTCATTATTAAATATTTATCCGGTTTTACTCTGCCATCATTAAATCCATTATTACACAATCAATAATTACATGGTTCCCTGCTGCAGCAGCCAAGGACAAGGCCAAGCTGCAGCGGGTGATCCGCTCGGCAGAGAGAGTGATCAACACCTCTCTACCTTCTCTGGAATCCCTTCACAACATCAGGGCTGTGAGAAGGGCAAGAAAAATTATGTCTGACCCATCTCATCCAGGCTGTACCATGTTTCAGCTGCTCCTTTCAGGTAGAAGGCTTCGGCTCCCGAGAACTGCAAAATCCCGGCATCGCCTGAGCTTCTTTCCCACGGCCGCCAGGCTGCTTAATGACAATTCAATTCCTTTTCAGGACTGAATGCACTGTTTGCACTTTATTGTTTCTATTACTCCTACTTTTATCATTCAGTATTAGTGTAAGTATCATTATTACTCTTAGCACCTTCCATTCACCTTCCATATGACTGTGTATTGTCATATCTTGTTCTGTCTTAATGTTTCGTTTGCCACATTACATCCATGCGTGACTGGATGTAAAGAATTCCAATTGTGTTTGACACTATATTGCAATAAATTGAACCTTGAACCTTCATCTCTACCAGAATGGGAAACCGGGTCATCCCCCGCGTGCCTGTCTCCTGGCGTCTTTGAAAAGGACGCTCCCTCGGAAGAAAGCGCGATACACAGCACGGGTGGCTACAACAAAGGCAAGAGAATGTCAGAAGTGGGATTCGAACCCACGCCTCCAGAGGAGACTGCGACCTGAACGCAGCGCCTTAGACCGCTCGGCCATCCTGACCAACCCAACTGGCCTGGGCGAGTCGATAGCGCTCCTCAGCGAATGTGCCGGTGTAGCTTTTGGAATGACTCACGATTTTATTGCCTTCATGCAGCTTATCTTTAACTCTTATTTATTTCTTTACAAACGCCTTGAAATAGTGACGAATGTGGATTTTTCTAAATGAGGAACAATGTGCCCGAAGCCTTTCATTTGCCAAAAGCACACCCAGCCCGTCTCCATATGCCCTGTAACGGATGCTGTCAAAGTGGTTTTGCATTCAATGATCCTTTCCCCCTTGATCATACTGTTTTAGAACAGGGTCACAAAAAGGAATCGCCATTCTCAGACCCTGCTCGTTCTACTTGAACGCGCAATGAAAATACTTGATCAAATGCGGATGGACGCCGGCATTGCAATTTAGCGAAAAAGCGCCATCTCTGTACGTCTCAGGGCCTTTTTATGGTTCGCAGTTGCCTTCTAATGTAGACAACAGTTAACCATACGGCGGCGACATCCTTAAAAGAACCGGTGGCATTGTGTCTCGAGCACACAAGGCAAACAAGAGATTCTTCAAGAGGTGAGTGCGAAGTACAGTTTACTGCCACAGGCAATGGCCGCAGAGCTTTTTCTTTAACAGACTCTAATACGTGGAACACGTCACCAACTTACATAGGACAGTCTTTCAACTTTAGCACAATTTAAGTTTTTCTACTAGATAATGAGGCTAAAGACGAGCCAAACACGTGATCACTGAACAACTGGGACTTTGCATTGTGGATATGTAACGTTATTCCATTAATCTGTCAGCTGTGTCAAATGTGTCAAATGTAAGTGTTTATTTATAATGGGTTTTATCTAGCCTGAGAGCATGTGCGCCAAGATCGTCCAGCAACGGCAGGCGTGCCATTCTCGACACCATTTAAAAGACGATAGGAATCCTGGGCATGACATAGCCCCTCTGTGTCTCCTTGAAGTTGTTTCTGTACGTGTAACAAATTAAGAACGAGAAGGTCCTCAGTGTGGGTAGCCAGAGTGCAAGAAGCCCAGTCGTGCTCTCCTCGCAGGAGTTTCCTCGCTGGTGGCGCACAAAATGCCACGCAACCAGACACAAGGGGCCACCCAGGAGCCGTCGGTCTGGGCGTGCCTCGTTGGCGCAGTTAGGCAGCGCGTCAGTCTCATAATCTGAAGGTCGTGAGTTCGAGCCTCACACGGGGCAGGGTGCCCTTTTGTCGACTAGTTTGAGCCTTTAGCCCCGTTTTCCTTCCGCACAGTGTGCCACGCGTCCACGGCCTGAAGGCCAGCGTGTCCTCCCTGGTGGTCTAGTGGCTAGGATTCGGCGCTCTCACCGCCGCGGCCCGGGTTCGATTCCCGGTCAGGGAACGCTCTTTTGACGTGCGCTTGCCTTTTTCACCGGCCGGGTTATGCGCAATGCTGGCTTCGAAGGCAAGGATCGCAGCACCTCCAAGAGGCAAAGCTTCACTGCCTCCGGCCCATCGACCTAAGGTTGGACGGCTAAATTGCCTGCCTGCAGTCCTGCGCTCCGCCATCTGAGCAATCAGAGCCTGGTGTGCGTCCTCTGCTCTACTGAGGCATGTTGACGCAGGACAGCAGACATCCAACTTGTGGGAGGAAGGAGTAAAAACAGGATCGAGCCAGCCAGGAGTCGAACCTAGAATCTTCTGATCCGTAGTCAGACGCGTTATCCATTGCGCCACTGGCCCAACAACCTGGGAAGTCATGCTTGGAGAAGACAGCTGGATTCTGGAGGCCAGCTGCCAAACTTCATTATTAAATATTAATCCGGTTTTACTCTGCCATCATTAAATCCATTATTACACAATCAATAATTACATGGTTCCCTGCTGCAGCAGCCAAGGACAAGGCCAAGCTGCAGCGGGTGATCCGCTCGGCAGAGAGAGTGATCAACACCTCTCTACCTTCTCTGGAATCCCTTCACAACATCAGGGCTGTGAGAAGGGCAAGAAAAATTATGTCTGACCCATCTCATCCAGGCTGTACCATGTTTCAGCTGCTCCTTTCAGGTAGAAGGCTTCGGCTCCCGAGAACTGCAAAATCCCGGCATCGCCTGAGCTTCTTTCCCACGGCCGCCAGGCTGCTTAATGACAATTCAATTCCTTTTCAGGACTGAATGCACTGTTTGCACTTTATTGTTTCTATTACTCCTACTTTTATCATTCAGTATTAGTGTAAGTATCATTATTACTCTTAGCACCTTCCATTCACCTTCCATATGACTGTGTATTGTCATATCTTGTTCTGTCTTAATGTTTCGTTTGCCACATTACATCCATGCGTGACTGGATGTAAAGAATTCCAATTGTGTTTGACACTATATTGCAATAAATTGAACCTTGAACCTTCATCTCTACCAGAATGGGAAACCGGGTCATCCCCCGCGTGCCTGTCTCCTGGCGTCTTTGAAAAGGACGCTCCCTCGGAAGAAAGCGCGATACACAGCACGGGTGGCTACAACAAAGGCAAGAGAATGTCAGAAGTGGGATTCGAACCCACGCCTCCAGAGGAGACTGCGACCTGAACGCAGCGCCTTAGACCGCTCGGCCATCCTGACCAACCCAACTGGCCCGGGCGAGTCGATTGCGCTCCTCAGCGAATGTGCCGGTGTAGCTTTTGGAATGACTCACGATTTTATTGCCTTCATGCAGCTCATCTTTAATTCTTATTTATTTCTTTACAAACGCCTTGAAATAGTGACGAATGTGGATTTTTCGAAATGAGGAACAATGTGCCCGAAGCCTTTCATTTGCCAAAAGCACACCCAGCCCGTCTCCATATGCCCTGTAACGGATGCTGTCAAAGTGGTTTTGCATTCAATGATCCTTTCCCCCTTGATCATACTGTTTTAGAACAGGGTCACAAAAAGGAATCGCCATTCTCAGACCCTGCTCGTTCTACTTGAACGCGCAATGAAAATACTTGATCAAATGCGGATGGACGCCGGCATTGCAATTTAGCGAAAAAGCGCCATCTCTGTACGTCTCAGGGCCTTTTTATGGTTCGCAGTTGCCTTCTAATGTAGACAACAGTTAACCATACGGCGGCGACATCCTTAAAAGAACCGGTGGCATTGTGTCTCGAGCACACAAGGCAAACAAGAGATTCTTCAAGAGGTGAGTGCGAAGTACAGTTTACTGCCACAGGCAATGGCCGCAGAGCTTTTTCTTTAACAGACTCTAATACGTGGAACACGTCACCAACTTACATAGGACAGTCTTTCAACTTTAGCACAATTTAAGTTTTTCTACTAGATAATGAGGCTAAAGACGAGCCAAATACGTGATCACTGAACAACTGGGACTTTCCATTGTGGATATGTAACGTTATTCCATTAATCTGTCAGCTGTGTCAAATGTGTCAAATGTAAGTGTTTATTTATAATGGGTTTTATCTAGCCTGAGAGCATGTGCGCCAAGATCGTCCAGCAACGGCAGGCGTGCCATTCTCGACACCATTTAAAAGACGATAGGAATCCTGGGCATGACATAGCCCCTCTGTGTCTCCTTGAAGTTGTTTCTGTACGTGTAACAAATTAAGAACGAGAAGGTCCTCAGTGTGGGTAGCCAGAGTGCAAGAAGCCCAGTCGTGCTCTCCTCGTAGGAGTTTCCTCGCTGGTGGCGCACAAAATGCCACGCAACCAGACAAAAGGGGCCACCCAGGAGCCGTCGGTCTGGGCGTGCCTCGTTGGCGCAGTTAGGCAGCGCGTCAGTCTCATAATCTGAAGGTCGTGAGTTCGAGCCTCACACGGGGCAGGGTGCCCTTTTGTCGACTAGTTTGAGCCTTTAGCCCCGTTTTCCTTCCGCACAGTGTGCCACGCGTCCACGGCCTGAAGGCCAGCGTGTCCTCCCTGGTGGTCTAGTGGCTAGGATTCGGCGCTCTCACCGCCGCGGCCCGGGTTCGATTCCCGGTCAGGGAACGCTCTTTTGACGTGCGCTTGCCTTTTTCACCGGCCGGGTTATGCGCAATGCTGGCTTCGAAGGCAAGGATCGCAGCACCTCCAAGAGGCAAAGCTTCACTGCCTCCGGCCCATCGACCTAAGGTTGGACGGCTAAATTGCCTGCCTGCAGTCCTGCGCTCCGCAATCAGAGCCTGGTGTGCGTCCTCTGCTCTACTGAGGCATGTTGACGCAGGACAGCAGACACCCAACTTGTGGGAGGAAGGAGTAAAAACAGGATCGAGCCAGCCAGGAGTCGAACCTAGAATCTTCTGATCCGTAGTCAGACGCGTTATCCATTGCGCCACTGGCCCAAAAACCTGGGAAGTCATGCTTGGAGAAGACAGCTGGATTCTGGAGGCCAGCTGCCAAACTTCATTATTAAATATTAATCCGGTTTTACTCTGCCATCATTAAATCCATTATTACACAATCAATAATTACATGGTTCCCTGCTGCAGCAGCCAAGGACAAGGCCAAGCTGCAGCGGGTGATCCGCTCGGCAGAGAGAGTGATCAACACCTCTCTACCTTCTCTGGAATCCCTTCACAACATCAGGGCTGTGAGAAGGGCAAGAAAAATTATGTCTGACCCATCTCATCCAGGCTGTACCATGTTTCAGCTGCTCCTTTCAGGTAGAAGGCTTCGGCTCCCGAGAACTGCAAAATCCCGGCATCGCCTGAGCTTCTTTCCCACGGCCGCCAGGCTGCTTAATGACAATCCAATTCCTTTTCAGGACTGAATGCACTGTTTGCACTTTATTGTTTCTATTACTCCTACTTTTATCATTCAGTATTAGTGTAAGTATCATTATTACTCTTAGCACCTTCCATTCACCTTCCATATGACTGTGTATTGTCATATCTTGTTCTGTCTTAATGTTTCGTTTGCCACATTACATCCATGCGTGACTGGATGTAAAGAATTCCAATTGTGTTTGACACTATATTGCAATAAATTGAACCTTGAACCTTCATCTCTACCAAAATGGGAAACCGGGTCATCCCCCGCGTGCCTGTCTCCTGGCGTCTTTGAAAAGGACGCTCCCTCGGAAGAAAGCGCGATACACAGCAGGGGTGGCTACAACAAAGGCAAGAGAATGTCAGAAGTGGGATTCAAACCCACGCCTCCAGAGGAGACTGCGACCTGAACGCAGCGCCTTAGACCGCTCGGCCATCCTGACCAACCCAACTGGCCCGGGCGAGTCGATTGCGCTCCTCAGCGAATGTGCCGGTGTAGCTTTTGGAATGACTCACGATTTTATTGCCTTCATGCAGCTCATCTTTAATTCTTATTTATTTCTTTACAAACGCCTTGAAATAGTGACGAATGTGGATTTTTCGAAATGAGGAACAATGTGCCCGAAGCCTTTCATTTGCCAAAAGCACACCCAGCCCGTCTCCATATGCCCTGTAACGGATGCTGTCAAAGTGGTTTTGCATTCAATGATCCTTTCCCCCTTGATCATACTGTTTTAGAACAGGGTCACAAAAAGGAATCGCCATTCTCAGACCCTGCTCGTTCTACTTGAACGCGCAATGAAAATACTTGATCAAATGCGGATGGACGCCGGCATTGCAATTTAGCGAAAAAGCGCCATCTCTGTACGTCTCAGGGCCTTTTTATGGTTCGCAGTTGCCTTCTAATGTAGACAACAGTTAACCATACGGCGGCGACATCCTTAAAAGAACCGGTGGCATTGTGTCTCGAGCACACAAGGCAAACAAGAGATTCTTCAAGAGGTGAGTGCGAAGTACAGTTTACTGCCACAGGCAATGGCCGCAGAGCTTTTTCTTTAACAGACTCTAATACGTGGAACACGTCACCAACTTACATAGGACAGTCTTTCAACTTTAGCACAATTTAAGTTTTTCTACCAGATAATGAGGCTAAAGACGAGCCAAATACGTGATCACTGAACAACTGGGACTTTCCATTGTGGATATGTAACGTTATTCCATTAATCTGTCAGCTGTGTCAAATGTGTCAAATGTAAGTGTTTATTTATAATGGGTTTTATCTAGCCTGAGTGCATGTGCGCCAAGATCGTCCAGCAACGGCAGGCGTGCCATTCTCGACACCATTTAAAAGACGATAGGAATCCTGGGCATGACATAGCCCCTCTGTGTCTCCTTGAAGTTGTTTCTGTACGTGTAACAAATTAAGAACGAGAAGGTCCTCAGTGTAGGTAGCCAGAGTGCAAGAAGCCCAGTCGTGCTCTCCTCGCAGGAGTTTCCTCGCTGGTGGCGCACAAAATGCCACGCAACCAGACACAAGGGGCCACCCAGGAGCCGTCGGTCTGGGCGTGCCTCGTTGGCGCAGTTAGGCAGCGCGTCAGTCTCATAATCTGAAGGTCGTGAGTTCGAGCCTCACACGGGGCAGGGTGCCCTTTTGTCGACTAGTTTGAGCCTTTAGCCCCGTTTTCCTTCCGCACAGTGTGCCACGCGTCCACGGCCTGAAGGCCAGCGTGTCCTCCCTGGTGGTCTAGTGGCTAGGATTCGGCGCTCTCACCGCCGTGGCCCGGGTTCGATTCCCGGTCAGGGAACGCTCTTTTGACGTGCGCTTGCCCTCCTCACCGGCCGGGTTATGCGCAATGCTGGCTTCGAAGGCAAGGATCGCAGCACCTCCAAGAGGCAAAGCTTCACTGCCTCCGGCCCATCGACCTAAGGTTGGACGGCTAAATTGCCTGCCTGCAGTCCTGCGCTCCGCAATCAGAGCCTGGTGTGCGTCCTCTGCTCTACTGAGGCATGTTGACGCAGGACAGCAGACACCCAACTTGTGGGAGGAAGGAGTAAAAACAGGATCGAGCCAGCCAGGAGTCGAACCTAGAATCTTCTGATCCGTAGTCAGACGCGTTATCCATTGCGCCACTGGCCCAACAACCTGGGAAGTCATGCTTGGAGAAGACAGCTGGATTCTGGAGGCCAGCTGCCAAACTTCATTATTAAATATTAATCCGGTTTTACTCTGCCATCATTAAATCCATTATTACACAATCAATAATTACATGGTTCCCTGCTGCAGCAGCCAAGGACAAGGCCAAGCTGCAGCGGGTGATCCGCTCGGCAGAGAGAGTGATCAACACCTCTCTACCTTCTCTGGAATCCCTTCACAACATCAGGGCTGTGAGAAGGGCAAGAAAAATTATGTCTGACCCATCTCATCCAGGCTGTACCATGTTTCAGCTGCTCCTTTCAGGTAGAAGGCTTCGGCGCCCGAGAACTGCAAAATCCCGGCATCGCCTGAGCTTCTTTCCCACGGCCGCCAGGCTGCTTAATGACAATCCAATTCCTTTTCAGGACTGAATGTACTGTTTGCACTTTATTGTTTCTATTACTCCTACTTTTATCATTCAGTATTAGTGTAAGTATCATTATTACTCTTAGCACCTTCCATTCACCTTCCATATGACTGTGTATTGTCATATCTTGTTCTGTCTTAATGTTTCGTTTGCCACATTACATCCATGCGTGACTGGATGTAAAGAATTCCAATTGTGTTTGACACTATATTGCAATAAATTGAACCTTGAACCTTCATCTCTACCAAAATGGGAAACCGGGTCATCCCCCGCGTGCCTGTCTCCTGGCGTCTTTGAAAAGGACGCTCCCTCGGAAGAAAGCGCGATACACAGCACGGGTGGCTACAACAAAGGTAAGAGAATGTCAGAAGTGGGATTCGAACCCACGCCTCCAGAGGAGACTGCGACCTGAACGCAGCGCCTTAGACCGCTCGGCCATCCTGACCAACCCAACTGAACTGGGCGAGTCGATAGCGCTCCTCAGCGAATGTGCCGGTGTAGCTTTTGGAATGACTCACGATTTTATTGCCTTCATGCAGCTTATCTTTAATTCTTATTTATTTCTTTACAAACGCCTTGAAATAGTGACGAATGTGGATTTTTCTAAATGAGGAACAATGTGCCCGAAGCCTTTCATTTGCCAAAAGCACACCCAGCCCGTCTCCATATGCCCTGTAACGGATGCTGTCAAAGTGGTTTTGCATTCAATGATCCTTTCCCCCTTGATCATACTGTTTTAGAACAGGGTCACAAAAAGGAATCGCCATTCTCAGACCCTGCTCGTTCTACTTGAACGCGCAATGAAAATACTTGATCAAATGCGGATGGACGCCGGCATTGCAATTTAGCAAAAAAGCGCCATCTCTGTACGTCTCAGGGCCTTTTTATGGTTCGCAGTTGCCTTCTAATGTAGACAACAGTTAACCATACGGCGGCGACATCCTTAAAAGAACCGGTGGCATTGTGTCTCGAGCACACAAGGCAAACAAGAGATTCTTCAAGAGGTGAGTGCGAAGTACAGTTTACTGCCACAGGCAATGGCCGCAGAGCTTTTTCTTTAACAGACTCTAATACGTGGAACACGTCACCAACTTACATAGGACAGTCTTTCAACTTTAGCACAATTTAAGTTTTTCTACTAGATAATGAGGCTAAAGACGAGCCAAACACGTGATCACTGAACAACTGGGACTTTGCATTGTGGATATGTAACGTTATTCCATTAATCTGTCAGCTGTGTCAAATGTGTCAAATGTAAGTGTTTATTTATAATGGGTTTTATCTAGCCTGAGAGCATGTGCGCCAAGATCGTCCAGCAACGGCAGGCGTGCCATTCTCGACACCATTTAAAAGACGATAGGAATCCTGGGCATGACATAGCCCCTCTGTGTCTCCTTGCAGTTGTTTCTGTACGTGTAACAAATTAAGAACGAGAAGGTCCTCAGTGTGGGTAGCCAGAGTGCAAGAAGCCCAGTCGTGCCCTCCTCGCAGGAGTTTCCTCGCTGGTGGCGCACAAAATGCCACGCAACCAGACACAAGGGGCCACCCAGGAGCCGTCGGTCTGGGCGTGCCTCGTTGGCGCAGTTAGGCAGCGCGTCAGTCTCATAATCTGAAGATCGTGAGTTCGAGCCTCACACGGGGCAGGGTGCCCTTTTGTGGACTAGTTTGAGCCTTTAGCCCCGTTTTCCTTCCGCACAGTGTGCCACGCGTCCACGGCCTGAAGGCCAGCGTGTCCTCCCTGGTGGTCTAGTGGCTAGGATTCGGCGCTCTCACCGCCGCGGCCCGGGTTCGATTCCCGGTCAGGGAACGCTCTTTTGACGTGCGCTTGCCTTTTTCACCGGCCGGGTTATGCGCAATGCTGGCTTCGAAGGCAAGGATCGCAGCACCTCCAAGAGGCAAAGCTTCACTGCCTCCGGCCCATCGACCTAAGGTTGGACGGCTAAATTGCCTGCCTGCAGTCCTGCGCTCCGCCATCTGAGCAATCAGAGCCTGGTGTGCGTCCTCTGCTCTACTGAGGCATGTTGACGCAGGACAGCAGACATCCAACTTGTGGGAGGAAGGAGTAAAAACAGGATCGAGCCAGCCAGGAGTCGAACCTAGAATCTTCTGATCCGTAGTCAGACGCGTTATCCATTGCGCCACTGGCCCAACAACCTGGGAAGTCATGCTTGGAGAAGACAGCTGGATTCTGGAGGCCAGCTGCCAAACTTCATTATTAAATATTAATCCGGTTTTACTCTGCCATCATTAAATCCATTATTACACAATCAATAATTACATGGTTCCCTGCTGCAGCAGCCAAGGACAAGGCCAAGCTGCAGCGGGTGATCCGCTCGGCAGAGAGAGTGATCAACACCTCTCTACCTTCTCTGGAATCCCTTCACAACATCAGGGCTGTGAGAAGGGCAAGAAAAATTATGTCTGACCCATCTCATCCAGGCTGTACCATGTTTCAGCTGCTCCTTTCAGGTAGAAGGCTTCGGCTCCCGAGAACTGCAAAATCCCGGCATCGCCTGAGCTTCTTTCCCACGGCCGCCAGGCTGCTTAATGACAATTCAATTCCTTTTCAGGACTGAATGCACTGTTTGCACTTTATTGTTTCTATTACTCCTACTTTTATCATTCAGTATTAGTGTAAGTATCATTATTACTCTTAGCACCTTCCATTCACCTTCCATATGACTGTGTATTGTCATATCTTGTTCTGTCTTAATGTTTCGTTTGCCACATTACATCCATGCGTGACTGGATGTAAAGAATTCCAATTGTGTTTGACACTATATTGCAATAAATTGAACCTTGAACCTTCATCTCTACCAGAATGGGAAACCGGGTCATCCCCCGCGTGCCTGTCTCCTGGCGTCTTTGAAAAGGACGCTCCCTCGGAAGAAAGCGCGATACACAGCACGGGTGGCTACAACAAAGGCAAGAGAATGTCAGAAGTGGGATTCGAACCCACGCCTCCAGAGGAGACTGCGACCTGAACGCAGCGCCTTAGACCGCTCGGCCATCCTGACCAACCCAACTGGCCCGGGCGAGTCGATTGCGCTCCTCAGCGAATGTGCCGGTGTAGCTTTTGGAATGACTCACGATTTTATTGCCTTCATGCAGCTCATCTTTAATTCTTATTTATTTCTTTACAAACGCCTTGAAATAGTGACGAATGTGGATTTTTCGAAATGAGGAACAATGTGCCCGAAGCCTTTCATTTGCCAAAAGCACACCCAGCCCGTCTCCATATGCCCTGTAACGGATGCTGTCAAAGTGGTTTTGCATTCAATGATCCTTTCCCCCTTGATCATACTGTTTTAGAACAGGGTCACAAAAAGGAATCGCCATTCTCAGACCCTGCTCGTTCTACTTGAACGCGCAATGAAAATACTTGATCAAATGCGGATGGACGCCGGCATTGCAATTTAGCGAAAAAGCGCCATCTCTGTACGTCTCAGGGCCTTTTTATGGTTCGCAGTTGCCTTCTAATGTAGACAACAGTTAACCATACGGCGGCGACATCCTTAAAAGAACCGGTGGCATTGTGTCTCGAGCACACAAGGCAAACAAGAGATTCTTCAAGAGGTGAGTGCGAAGTACAGTTTACTGCCACAGGCAATGGCCGCAGAGCTTTTTCTTTAACAGACTCTAATACGTGGAACACGTCACCAACTTACATAGGACAGTCTTTCAACTTTAGCCCAATTTAAGTTTTTCTACTAGATAATGAGGCTAAAGACGAGCCAAATACGTGATCACTGAACAACTGGGACTTTCCATTGTGGATATGTAACGTTATTCCATTAATCTGTCAGCTGTGTCAAATGTGTCAAATGTAAGTGTTTATTTATAATGGGTTTTATCTAGCCTGAGAGCATGTGCGCCAAGATCGTCCAGCAACGGCAGGCGTGCCATTCTCGACACCATTTAAAAGACGATAGGAATCCTGGGCATGACATAGCCCCTCTGTGTCTCCTTGAAGTTGTTTCTGTACGTGTAACAAATTAAGAACGAGAAGGTCCTCAGTGTGGGTAGCCAGAGTGCAAGAAGCCCAGTCGTGCTCTCCTCGTAGGAGTTTCCTCGCTGGTGGCGCACAAAATGCCACGCAACCAGACAAAAGGGGCCACCCAGGAGCCGTCGGTCTGGGCGTGCCTCGTTGGCGCAGTTAGGCAGCGCGTCAGTCTCATAATCTGAAGGTCGTGAGTTCGAGCCTCACACGGGGCAGGGTGCCCTTTTGTCGACTAGTTTGAGCCTTTAGCCCCGTTTTCCTTCCGCACAGTGTGCCACGCGTCCACGGCCTGAAGGCCAGCGTGTCCTCCCTGGTGGTCTAGTGGCTAGGATTCGGCGCTCTCACCGCCGCGGCCCGGGTTCGATTCCCGGTCAGGGAACGCTCTTTTGACGTGCGCTTGCCTTTTTCACCGGCCGGGTTATGCGCAATGCTGGCTTCGAAGGCAAGGATCGCAGCACCTCCAAGAGGCAAAGCTTCACTGCCTCCGGCCCATCGACCTAAGGTTGGACGGCTAAATTGCCTGCCTGCAGTCCTGCGCTCCGCAATCAGAGCCTGGTGTGCGTCCTCTGCTCTACTGAGGCATGTTGACGCAGGACAGCAGACACCCAACTTGTGGGAGGAAGGAGTAAAAACAGGATCGAGCCAGCCAGGAGTCGAACCTAGAATCTTCTGATCCGTAGTCAGACGCGTTATCCATTGCGCCACTGGCCCAACAACCTGGGAAGTCATGCTTGGAGAAAACAGCTGGATTCTGGAGGCCAGCTGCCAAACTTCATTATTAAATATTAATCCGGTTTTACTCTGCCATCATTAAATCCATTATTACACAATCAATAATTACATGGTTCCCTGCTGCAGCAGCCAAGGACAAGGCCAAGCTGCAGCGGGTGATCCGCTCGGCAGAGAGAGTGATCAACACCTCTCTACCTTCTCTGGAATCCCTTCACAACATCAGGGCTGTGAGAAGGGCAAGAAAAATTATGTCTGACCCATCTCATCCAGGCTGTACCATGTTTCAGCTGCTCCTTTCAGGTAGAAGGCTTCGGCTCCCGAGAACTGCAAAATCCCGGCATCGCCTGAGCTTCTTTCCCACGGCCGCCAGGCTGCTTAATGACAATCCAATTCCTTTTCAGGACTGAATGCACTGTTTGCACTTTATTGTTTCTATTACTCCTACTTTTATCATTCAGTATTAGTGTAAGTATCATTATTACTCTTAGCACCTTCCATTCACCTTCCATATGACTGTGTATTGTCATATCTTGTTCTGTCTTAATGTTTCGTTTGCCACATTACATCCATGCGTGACTGGATGTAAAGAATTCCAATTGTGTTTGACACTATATTGCAATAAATTGAACCTTGAACCTTCATCTCTACCAAAATGGGAAACCGGGTCATCCCCCGCGTGCCTGTCTCCTGGCGTCTTTGAAAAGGACGCTCCCTCGGAAGAAAGCGCGATACACAGCACGGGTGGCTACAACAAAGGTAAGAGAATGTCAGAAGTGGGATTCGAACCCACGCCTCCAGAGGAGACTGCGACCTGAACGCAGCGCCTTAGACCGCTCGGCCATCCTGACCAACCCAACTGGCCTGGGCGAGTCGATAGCGCTCCTCAGCGAATGTGCCGGTGTAGCTTTTGGAATGACTCACGATTTTATTGCCTTCATGCAGCTTATCTTTAATTCTTATTTATTTCTTTACAAACGCCTTGAAATAGTGACGAATGTGGATTTTTCTAAATGAGGAACAATGTGCCCGAAGCCTTTCATTTGCCAAAAGCACACCCAGCCCGTCTCCATATGCCCTGTAACGGATGCTGTCAAAGTGGTTTTGCATTCAATGATCCTTTCCCCCTTGATCATACTGTTTTAGAACAGGGTCACAAAAAGGAATCGCCATTCTCAGACCCTGCTCGTTCTACTTGAACGCGCAATGAAAATACTTGATCAAATGCGGATGGACGCCGGCATTGCAATTTAGGGAAAAAGCGCCATCTCTGTACGTCTCAGGGCCTTTTTATGGTTCGCAGTTGCCTTCTAATGTAGACAACAGTTAACCATACGGCGGCGACATCCTTAAAAGAACCGGTGGCATTGTGTCTCGAGCACACAAGGCAAACAAGAGATTCTTCAAGAGGTGAGTGCGAAGTACAGTTTACTGCCACAGGCAATGGCCGCAGAGCTTTTTCTTTAACAGACTCTAATACGTGGAACACGTCACCAACTTACATAGGACAGTCTTTCAACTTTAGCACAATTTAAGTTTTTCTACTAGATAATGAGGCTAAAGACGAGCCAAACACGTGATCACTGAACAACTGGGACTTTGCATTGTGGATATGTAACGTTATTCCATTAATCTGTCAGCTGTGTCAAATGTGTCAAATGTAAGTGTTTATTTATAATGGGTTTTATCTAGCCTGAGAGCATGTGCGCCAAGATCGTCCAGCAACGGCAGGCGTGCCATTCTCGACACCATTTAAAAGACGATAGGAATCCTGGGCATGACATAGCCCCTCTGTGTCTCCTTGAAGTTGTTTCTGTACGTGTAACAAATTAAGAACGAGAAGGTCCTCAGTGTGGGTAGCCAGAGTGCAAGAAGCCCAGTCGTGCTCTCCTCGCAGGAGTTTCCTCGCTGGTGGCGCACAAAATGCCACGCAACCAGACACAAGGAACCACCCAGGAGCCGTCGGTCTGGGCGTGCCTCGTTGGCGCAGTTAGGCAGCGCGTCAGTCTCATAATCTGAAGGTCGTGAGTTCGAGCCTCACACGGGGCAGGGTGCCCTTTTGTCGACTAGTTTGAGCCTTTAGCCCCGTTTTCCTTCCGCACAGTGTGCCACGCGTCCACGGCCTGAAGGCCAGCGTGTCCTCCCTGGTGGTCTAGTGGCTAGGATTCGGCGCTCTCACCGCCGCGGCCCGGGTTCGATTCCCGGTCAGGGAACGCTCTTTTGACGTGCGCTTGCCTTTTTCACCGGCCGGGTTATGCGCAATGCTGGCTTCGAAGGCAAGGATCGCAGCACCTCCAAGAGGCAAAGCTTCACTGCCTCCGGCCCATCGACCTAAGGTTGGACGGCTAAATTGCCTGCCTGCAGTCCTGCGCTCCGCAATCAGAGCCTGGTGTGCGTCCTCTGCTCTACTGAGGCATGTTGACGCAGGACAGCAGACACCCAACTTGTGGGAGGAAGGAGTAAAAACAGGATCGAGCCAGCCAGGAGTCGAACCTAGAATCTTCTGATCCGTAGTCAGACGCGTTATCCATTGCGCCACTGGCCCAACAACCTGGGAAGTCATGCTTGGAGAAGACAGCTGGATTCTGGAGGCCAGCTGCCAAACTTCGTTATTAAATATTAATCCGGTTTTACTCTGCCATCATTAAATCCATTATTACACAATCAATAATTACATGGTTCCCTGCTGCAGCAGCCAAGGACAAGGCCAAGCTGCAGCGGGTGATCCGCTCGGCAGAGAGAGTGATCAACACCTCTCTACCTTCTCTGGAATCCCTTCACAACATCAGGGCTGTGAGAAGGGCAAGAAAAATTATGTCTGACCCATCTCATCCAGGCTGTACCATGTTTCAGCTGCTCCTTTCAGGTAGAAGGCTTCGGCTCCCGAGAACTGCAAAATCCCGGCATCGCCTGAGCTTCTTTCCCACGGCCGCCAGGCTGCTTAATGACAATCCAATTCCTTTTCAGGACTGAATGCACTGTTTGCACTTTATTGTTTCTATTACTCCTACTTTTATCATTCAGTATTAGTGTAAGTATCATTATTACTCTTAGCACCTTCCATTCACCTTCCATATGACTGTGTATTGTCATATCTTGTTCTGTCTTAATGTTTCGTTTGCCACATTACATCCATGCGTGACTGGATGTAAAGAATTCCAATTGTGTTTGACACTATATTGCAATAAATTGAACCTTGAACCTTCATCTCTACCAAAATGGGAAACCGGGTCATCCCCCGCGTGCCTGTCTCCTGGCGTCTTTGAAAAGGACGCTCCCTCGGAAGAAAGCGCGATACACAGCACGGGTGGCTACAACAAAGGTAAGAGAATGTCAGAAGTGGGATTCGAACCCACGCCTCCAGAGGAGACTGCGACCTGAACGCAGCGCCTTAGACCGCTCGGCCATCCTGACCAACCCAACTGGCCTGGGCGAGTCGATAGCGCTCCTCAGCGAATGTGCCGGTGTAGCTTTTGGAATGACTCACGATTTTATTGCCTTCATGCAGCTTATCTTTAATTCTTATTTATTTCTTTACAAACGCCTTGAAATAGTGACGAATGTGGATTTTTCTAAATGAGGAACAATGTGCCCGAAGCCTTTCATTTGCCAAAAGCACACCCAGCCCGTCTCCATATGCCCTGTAACAGATGCTGTCAAAGTGGTTTTGCATTCAATGATCCTTTCCCCCTTGATCATACTGTTTTAGAACAGGGTCACAAAAAGGAATCGCCATTCTCAGACCCTGCTCGTTCTACTTGAACGCGCAATGAAAATACTTGATCAAATGCGGATGGACGCCGGCATTGCAATTTAGCGAAAAAGCGCCATCTCTGTACGTCTCAGGGCCTTTTTATGGTTCGCAGTTGCCTTCTAATGTAGACAACAGTTAACCATACGGCGGCGACATCCTTAAAAGAACCGGTGGCATTGTGTCTCGAGCACACAAGGCAAACAAGAGATTCTTCAAGAGGTGAGTGCGAAGTACAGTTTACTACCACAGGCAATGGCCGCAGAGCTTTTTCTTTAACAGACTCTAATACGTGGAACACGTCACCAACTTACATAGGACAGTCTTTCAACTTTAGCACAATTTAAGTTTTTCTACTAGATAATGAGGCTAAAGACGAGCCAAATACGTGATCACTGAACAACTGGGACTTTCCATTGTGGATATGTAACGTTATTCCATTAATCTGTCAGCTGTGTCAAATGTGTCAAATGTAAGTGTTTATTTATAATGGGTTTTATCTAGCCTGAGAGCATGTGCGCCAAGATCGTCCAGCAACGGCAGGCGTGCCATTCTCGACACCATTTAAAAGACGATAGGAATCCTGGGCATGACATAGCCCCTCTGTGTCTCCTTGAAGTTGTTTCTGTACGTGTAACAAATTAAGAACGAGAAGGTCCTCAGTGTGGGTAGCCAGAGTGCAAGAAGCCCAGTCGTGCTCTCCTCGTAGGAGTTTCCTCGCTGGTGGCGCACAAAATGCCACGCAACCAGACAAAAGGGGCCACCCAGGAGCCGTCGGTCTGGGCGTGCCTCGTTGGCGCAGTTAGGCAGCGCGTCAGTCTCATAATCTGAAGGTCGTGAGTTCGAGCCTCACACGGGGCAGGGTGCCCTTTTGTCGACTAGTTTGAGCCTTTAGCCCCGTTTTCCTTCCGCACAGTGTGCCACGCGTCCACGGCCTGAAGGCAAGCGTGTCCTCCCTGGTGGTCTAGTGGCTAGGATTCGGCGCTCTCACCGCCGCGGCCCGGGTTCGATTCCCGGTCAGGGAACGCTCTTTTGACGTGCGCTTGCCTTTTTCACCGGCCGGGTTATGCGCAATGCTGGCTTCGAAGGCAAGGATCGCAGCACCTCCAAGAGGCAAAGCTTCACTGCCTCCGGCCCATCGACCTAAGGTTGGACGGCTAAATTGCCTGCCTGCAGTCCTGCGCTCCGCCATCTGAGCAATCAGAGCCTGGTGTGCGTCCTCTGCTCTACTGAGGCATGTTGACGCAGGACAGCAGACACCCAACTTGTGGGAGGAAGGAGTAAAAACAGGATCGAGCCAGCCAGGAGTCGAACCTAGAATCTTCTGATCCGTAGTCAGACGCGTTATCCATTGCGCCACTGGCCCAACAACCTGGGAAGTCATGCTTGGAGAAGACAGCTGGATTCTGGAGGCCAGCTGCCAAACTTCATTATTAAATATTAATCCGGTTTTACTCTGCCATCATTAAATCCATTATTACACAATCAATAATTACATGGTTCCCTGCTGCAGCAGCCAAGGACAAGGCCAAGCTGCAGCGGGTGATCCGCTCGGCAGAGAGAGTGATCAACACCTCTCTACCTTCTCTGGAATCCCTTCACAACATCAGGGCTGTGAGAAGGGCAAGAAAAATTATGTCTGACCCATCTCATCCAGGCTGTACCATGTTTCAGCTGCTCCTTTCAGGTAGAAGGCTTCGGCTCCCGAGAACTGCAAAATCCCGGCATCGCCTGAGCTTCTTTCCCACGGCCGCCAGGCTGCTTAATGACAATTCAATTCCTTTTCAGGACTGAATGCACTGTTTGCACTTTATTGTTTCTATTACTCCTACTTTTATCATTCAGTATTAGTGTAAGTATCATTATTACTCTTAGCACCTTCCATTCACCTTTCATATGACTGTGTATTGTCATATCTTGTTCTGTCTTAATGTTTCGTTTGCCACATTACATCCATGCGTGACTGGATGTAAAGAATTCCAATTGTGTTTGACACTATATTGCAATAAATTGAACCTTGAACCTTCATCTCTACCAGAATGGGAAACCGGGTCATCCCCCGCGTGCCTGTCTCCTGGCGTCTTTGAAAAGGACGCTCCCTCGGAAGAAAGCGCGATACACAGCACGGGTGGCTACAACAAAGGCAAGAGAATGTCAGAAGTGGGATTCGAACACACGCCTCCAGAGGAGACTGCGACCTGAACGCAGCGCCTTAGACCGCTCGGCCATCCTGACCAACCCATGGTCCGGGCGAGTCGATTGCGCTCCTCAGCGAATGTGCCGGTGTAGCTTTTGGAATGACTCACGATTTTATTGCCTTCATGCAGCTCATCTTTAATTCTTATTTATTTCTTTACAAACGCCTTGAAATAGTGACGAATGTGGATTTTTCGAAATGAGGAACAATGTGCCCGAAGCCTTTCATTTGCCAAAAGCACACCCAGCCCGTCTCCATATGCCCTGTAACGGATGCTGTCAAAGTGGTTTTGCATTCAATGATCCTTTCCCCCTTGATCATACTGTTTTAGAACAGGGTCACAAAAAGGAATCGCCATTCTCAGACCCTGCTCGTTCTACTTGAACGCGCAATGAAAATACTTGATCAAATGCGGATGGACGCCGGCATTGCAATTTAGCGAAAAAGCGCCATCTCTGTACGTCTCAGGGCCTTTTTATGGTTCGCAGTTGCCTTCTAATGTAGACAACAGTTAACCATACGGCGGCGACATCCTTAAAAGAACCGGTAGCATTGTGTCTCGAGCACACAAGGCAAACAAGAGATTCTTCAAGAGGTGAGTGCGAAGTACAGTTTACTGCCACAGGCAATGGCCGCAGAGCTTTTTCTTTAACAGACTCTAATACGTGGAACACGTCACCAACTTACATAGGACAGTCTTTCAACTTTAGCACAATTTAAGTTTTTCTACTAGATAATGAGGCTAAAGACGAGCCAAACACGTGATCACTGAACAACTGGGACTTTGCATTGTGGATATGTAACGTTATTCCATTAATCTGTCAGCTGTGTCAAATGTGTCAAATGTAAGTGTTTATTTATAATGGGTTTTATCTAGCCTGAGAGCATGTGCGCCAAGATCGTCCAGCAACGGCAGGCGTGCCATTCTCGACACCATTTAAAAGACGATAGGAATCCTGGGCATGACATAGCCCCTCTGTGTCTCCTTGAAGTTGTTTCTGTACGTGTAACAAATTAAGAACGAGAAGGTCCTCAGTGTGGGTAGCCAGAGTGCAAGAAGCCCAGTCGTGCTCTCCTCGCAGGAGTTTCCTCGCTGGTGGCGCACAAAATGCCACGCAACCAGACACAAGGGGCCACCCAGGAGCCGTCGGTCTGGGCGTGCCTCGTTGGCGCAGTTAGGCAGCGCGTCAGTCTCATAATCTGAAGGTCGTGAGTTCGAGCCTCACACGGGGCAGGGTGCCCTTTTGTCGACTAGTTTGAGCCTTTAGCCCCGTTTTCCTTCCGCACAGTGTGCCACGCGTCCACGGCCTGAAGGCCAGCGTGTCATCCCTGGTGGTCTAGTGGCTAGGATTCGGCGCTCTCACCGCCGCGGCCCGGGTTCGATTCCCGGTCAGGGAACGCTCTTTTGACGTGCGCTTGCCTTTTTCACCGGCCGGGTTATGCGCAATGCTGGCTTCGAAGGCAAGGATCGCAGCACCTCCAAGAGGCAAAGCTTCACTGCCTCCGGCCCATCGACCTAAGGTTGGACGGCTAAATTGCCTGCCTGCAGTCCTGCGCTCCGCAATCAGAGCCTGGTGTGCGTCCTCTGCTCTACTGAGGCATGTTGACGCAGGACAGCAGACACCCAACTTGTGGGAGGAAGGAGTAAAAACAGGATCGAGCCAGCCAGGAGTCGAACCTAGAATCTTCTGATCCGTAGTCAGACGCGTTATCCATTGCGCCACTGGCCCAACAACCTGGGAAGTCATGCTTGGAGAAGACAGCTGGATTCTGGAGGCCAGCTGCCAAACTTCATTATTAAATATTAATCCGGTTTTACTCTGCCATCATTAAATCCATTATTACACAATCAATAATTACATGGTTCCCTGCTGCAGCAGCCAAGGACAAGGCCAAGCTGCAGCGGGTGATCCGCTCGGCAGAGAGAGTGATCAACACCTCTCTACCTTCTCTGGAATCCCTTCACAACATCAGGGCTGTGAGAAGGGCAAGAAAAATTATGTCTGACCCATCTCATCCAGGCTGTACCATGTTTCAGCTGCTCCTTTCAGGTAGAAGGCTTCGGCTCCCGAGAACTGCAAAATCCCGGCATCGCCTGAGCTTCTTTCCCACGGCCGCCAGGCTGCTTAATGACAATTCAATTCCTTTTCAGGACTGAATGCACTGTTTGCACTTTATTGTTTCTATTACTCCTACTTTTATCATTCAGTATTAGTGTAAGTATCATTATTACTCTTAGCACCTTCCATTCACCTTCCATATGACTGTGTATTGTCATATCTTGTTCTGTCTTAATGTTTCGTTTGACACATTACATCCATGCGTGACTGGATGTAAAGAATTCCAATTGTGTTTGACACTATATTGCAATAAATTGAACCTTGAACCTTCATCTCTACCAGAATGGGAAACCGGGTCATCCCCCGCGTGCCTGTCTCCTGGCGTCTTTGAAAAGGACGCTCCCTCGGAAGAAAGCGCGATACACAGCACGGGTGGCTACAACAAAGGCAAGAGAATGTCAGAAGTGGGATTCGAACCCACGCCTCCAGAGGAGACTGCGACCTGAACGCAGCGCCTTAGACCGCTCGGCCATCCTGACCAACCCAACTGGCCCGGGCGAGTCGATTGCGCTCCTCAGCGAATGTGCCGGTGTAGCTTTTGGAATGACTCACGATTTTATTGCCTTCATGCAGCTCATCTTTAATTCTTATTTATTTCTTTACAAACGCCTTGAAATAGTGACGAATGTGGATTTTTCGAAATGAGGAACAATGTGCCCGAAGCCTTTCATTTGCCAAAAGCACACCCAGCCCGTCTCCATATGCCCTGTAACGGATGCTGTCAAAGTGGTTTTGCATTCAATGATCCTTTCCCCCTTGATCATACTGTTTTAGAACAGGGTCACAAAAAGGAATCGCCATTCTCAGACCCTGCTCGTTCTACTTGAACGCGCAATGAAAATACTTGATCAAATGCGGATGGACGCCGGCATTGCAATTTAGCGAAAAAGCGCCATCTCTGTACGTCTCAGGGCCTTTTTATGGTTCGCAGTTGCCTTCTAATGTAGACAACAGTTAACCATACGGCGGCGACATCCTTAAAAGAACCGGTGGCATTGTGTCTCGAGCACACAAGGCAAACAAGAGATTCTTCAAGAGGTGAGTGCGAAGTACAGTTTACTGCCACAGGCAATGGCCGCAGAGCTTTTTCTTTAACAGACTCTAATACGTGGAACACGTCACCAACTTACATAGGACAGTCTTTCAACTTTAGCACAATTTAAGTTTTTCTACTAGATAATGAGGCTAAAGACGAGCCAAATACGTGATCACTGAACAACTGGGACTTTCCATTGTGGATATGTAACGTTATTCCATTAATCTGTCAGCTGTGTCAAATGTGTCAAATGTAAGTGTTTATTTATAATGGGTTTTATCTAGCCTGAGAGCATGTGCGCCAAGATCGTCCAGCAACGGCAGGCGTGCCATTCTCGACACCATTTAAAAGACGATAGGAATCCTGGGCATGACATAGCCCCTCTGTGTCTCCTTGAAGTTGTTTCTGTACGTGTAACAAATTAAGAACGAGAAGGTCCTCAGTGTGGGTAGCCATAGTGCAAGAAGCCCAGTCGTGCTCTCCTCGTAGGAGTTTCCTCGCTGGTGGCGCACAAAATGCCACGCAACCAGACAAAAGGGGCCACCCAGGAGCCGTCGGTCTGGGCGTGCCTCGTTGGCGCAGTTAGGCAGCGCGTCAGTCTCATAATCTGAAAGTCGTGAGTTCGAGCCTCACACGGGGCAGGGTGCCATTTTGTCGACTAGTTTGAGCCTTTAGCCCCGTTTTCCTTCCGCACAGTGTGCCACGCGTCCACGGCCTGAAGGCCAGCGTGTCCTCCCTGGTGGTCTAGTGGCTAGGATTCGGCGCTCTCACCGCCGCGGCCCGGGTTCGATTCCCGGTCAGGGAACGCTCTTTTGACGTGCGCTTGCCTTTTTCACCGGCCGGGTTATGCGCAATGCTGGCTTCGAAGGCAAGGATCGCAGCACCTCCAAGAGGCAAAGCTTCACTGCCTCCGGCCCATCGACCTAAGGTTGGACGGCTAAATTGCCTGCCTGCAGTCCTGCGCTCCGCAATCAGAGCCTGGTGTGCATCCTCTGCTCTACTGAGGCATGTTGACGCAGGACAGCAGACACCCAACTTGTGGGAGGAAGGAGTAAAAACAGGATCGAGCCAGCCAGGAGTCGAACCTAGAATCTTCTGATCCGTAGTCAGACGCGTTATCCATTGCGCCACTGGCCCAACAACCTGGGAAGTCATGCTTGGAGAAGACAGCTGGATTCTGGAGGCCAGCTGCCAAACTTCATTATTAAATATTAATCCGGTTTTACTCTGCCATCATTAAATCCATTATTACACAATCAATAATTACATGGTTCCCTGCTGCAGCAGCCAAGGACAAGGCCAAGCTGCAGCGGGTGATCCGCTCGGCAGAGAGAGTGATCAACACCTCTCTACCTTCTCTGGAATCCCTTCACAACATCAGGGCTGTGAGAAGGGCAAGAAAAATTATGTCTGACCCATCTCATCCAGGCTGTACCATGTTTCAGCTGCTCCTTTCAGGTAGAAGGCTTCGGCTCCCGAGAACTGCAAAATCCCGGCATCGCCTGAGCTTCTTTCCCACGGCCGCCAGGCTGCTTAATGACAATTCAATTCCTTTTCAGGACTGAATGCACTGTTTGCACTTTATTGTTTCTATTACTCCTACTTTTATCATTCAGTATTAGTGTAAGTATCATTATTACTCTTAGCACCTTCCATTCACCTTCCATATGACTGTGTATTGTCATATCTTGTTCTGTCTTAATGTTTCGTTTGCCACATTACATCCATGCGTGACTGGATGTAAAGAATTCCAATTGTGTTTGACACTATATTGCAATAAATTGAACCTTGAACCTTCATCTCTACCAGAATGGGAAACCGGGTCATCCCCCGCGTGCCTGTCTCCTGGCGTCTTTGAAAAGGACGCTCCCTCGGAAGAAAGCGCGATACACAGCACGGGTGGCTACAACAAAGGCAAGAGAATGTCAGAAGTGGGATTCGAACCCACGCCTCCAGAGGAGACTGCGACCTGAACGCAGCGCCTTAGACCGCTCGGCCATCCTGACCAACCCAACTGGCCTGGGCGAGTCGATTGCGCTCCTCAGCGAATGTGCCGGTGTAGCTTTTGGAATGACTCACGATTTTATTGCCTTCATGCAGCTCATCTTTAATTCTTATTTATTTCTTTACAAACGCCTTGAAATAGTGACGAATGTGGATTTTTCGAAATGAGGAACAATGTGCCCAAAGCCTTTCATTTGCCAAAAGCACACCCAGCCCGTCTCCATATGCCCTGTAACGGATGCTGTCAAAGTGGTTTTGCATTCAATGATCCTTTCCCCCTTGATCATACTGTTTTAGAACAGGGTCACAAAAAGGAATCGCCATTCTCAGACCCTGCTCGTTCTACTTGAACGCGCAATGAAAATACTTGATCAAATGCGGATGGACGCCGGCATTGCAATTTAGCGAAAAAGCGCCATCTCTGTACGTCTCAGGGCCTTTTTATGGTTCGCAGTTGCCTTCTAATGTAGACAACAGTTAACCATACGGCGGCGACATCCTTAAAAGAACCGGTGGCATTGTGTCTCGAGCACACAAGGCAAACAAGAGATTCTTCAAGAGGTGAGTGCGAAGTACAGTTTACTGCCACAGGCAATGGCCGCAGAGCTTTTTCTTTAACAGACTCTAATACGTGGAACACGTCACCAACTTACATAGGACAGTCTTTCAACTTTAGCACAATTTAAGTTTTTCTACTAGATAATGAGGCTAAAGACGAGCCAAATACGTGATCACTGAACAACTGGGACTTTCCATTGTGGATATGTAACGTTATTCCATTAATCTGTCAGCTGTGTCAAATGTGTCAAATGTAAGTGTTTATTTATAATGGGTTTTATCTAGCCTGAGAGCATGTGCGCCAAGATCGTCCAGCAACGGCAGGCGTGCCATTCTCGACACCATTTAAAAGACGATAGGAATCCTGGGCATGACATAGCCCCTCTGTGTCTCCTTGAAGTTGTTTCTGTACGTGTAACAAATTAAGAACGAGAAGGTCCTCAGTGTGGGTAGCCAGAGTACAAGAAGCCCAGTCGTGCTCTCCTCGTAGGAGTTTCCTCGCTGGTGGCGCACAAAATGCCACGCAACCAGACAAAAGGGGCCACCCAGGAGCCGTCGGTCTGGGCGTGCCTCGTTGGCGCAGTTAGGCAGCGCGTCAGTCTCATAATCTGAAGGTCGTGAGTTCGAGCCTCACACGGGGCAGGGTGCCCTTTTGTCGACTAGTTTGAGCCTTTAGCCCCGTTTTCCTTCCGCACAGTGTGCCACGCGTCCACGGCCTGAAGGCCAGCGTGTCCTCCCTGGTGGTCTAGTGGCTAGGATTCGGCGCTCTCACCGCCGCGGCCCGGGTTCGATTCCCGGTCAGGGAACGCTCTTTTGACGTGCGCTTGCCTTTTTCACCGGCCGGGTTATGCGCAATGCTGGCTTCGAAGGCAAGGATCGCAGCACCTCCAAGAGGCAAAGCTTCACTGCCTCCGGCCCATCGACCTAAGGTTGGACGGCTAAATTGCCTGCCTGCAGTCCTGCGCTCCGCAATCAGAGCCTGGTGTCCGTCCTCTGCTCTACTGAGGCATGTTGACGCAGGACAGCAGACACCCAACTTGTGGGAGGAAGGAGTAAAAACAGGATCGAGCCAGCCAGGAGTCGAACCTAGAATCTTCTGATCCGTAGTCAGACGCGTTATCCATTGCGCCACTGGCCCAACAACCTGGGAAGTCATGCTTGGAGAAGACAGCTGGATTCTGGAGGCCAGCTGCCAAACTTCATTATTAAATATTAATCCGGTTTTACTCTGCCATCATTAAATCCATTATTACACAATCAATAATTACATGGTTCCCTGCTGCAGCAGCCAAGGACAAGGCCAAGCTGCAGCGGGTGATCCGCTCGGCAGAGAGAGTGATCAACACCTCTCTACCTTCTCTGGAATCCCTTCACAACATCAGGGCTGTGAGAAGGGCAAGAAAAATTATGTCTGACCCATCTCATCCAGGCTGTACCATGTTTCAGCTGCTCCTTTCAGGTAGAAGGCTTCGGCTCCCGAGAACTGCAAAATCCCGGCATCGCCTGAGCTTCTTTCCCACGGCCGCCAGGCTGCTTAATGACAATCCAATTCCTTTTCAGGACTGAATGCACTGTTTGCACTTTATTGTTTCTATTACTCCTACTTTTATCATTCAGTATTAGTGTAAGTATCATTATTACTCTTAGCACCTTCCATTCACCTTCCATATGACTGTGTATTGTCATATCTTGTTCTGTCTTAATGTTTCGTTTGCCACATTACATCCATGCGTGACTGGATGTAAAGAATTCCAATTGTGTTTGACACTATATTGCAATAAATTGAACCTTGAACCTTCATCTCTACCAAAATGGGAAACCGGGTCATCCCCCGCGTGCCTGTCTCCTGGCGTCTTTGAAAAGGACGCTCCCTCGGAAGAAAGCGCGATACACAGCACGGGTGGCTACAACAAAGGTAAGAGAATGTCAGAAGTGGGATTCGAACCCACGCCTCCAGAGGAGACTGCGACCTGAACGCAGCGCCTTAGACCGCTCGGCCATCCTGACCAACCCAACTGGCCTGGGCGAGTCGATAGCGCTCCTCAGCGAATGTGCCGGTGTAGCTTTTGGAATGACTCACGATTTTATTGCCTTCATGCAGCTTATCTTTAATTCTTATTTATTTCTTTACAAACGCCTTGAAATAGTGACGAATGTGGATTTTTCTAAATGAGGAACAATGTGCCCGAAGCCTTTCATTTGCCAAAAGCACACCCAGCCCGTCTCCATATGCCCTGTAACAGATGCTGTCAAAGTGGTTTTGCATTCAATGATCCTTTCCCCCTTGATCATACTGTTTTAGAACAGGGTCACAAAAAGGAATCGCCATTCTCAGACCCTGCTCGTTCTACTTGAACGCGCAATGAAAATACTTGATCAAATGCGGATGGACGCCGGCATTGCAATTTAGCGAAAAAGCGCCATCTCTGTACGTCTCAGGGCCTTTTTATGGTTCGCAGTTGCCTTCTAATGTAGACAACAGTTAACCATACGGCGGCGACATCCTTAAAAGAACCGGTGGCATTGTGTCTCGAGCACACAAGGCAAACAAGAGATTCTTCAAGAGGTGAGTGCGAAGTACAGTTTACTACCACAGGCAATGGCCGCAGAGCTTTTTCTTTAACAGACTCTAATACGTGGAACACGTCACCAACTTACATAGGACAGTCTTTCAACTTTAGCACAATTTAAGTTTTTCTACTAGATAATGAGGCTAAAGACGAGCCAAATACGTGATCACTGAACAACTGGGACTTTCCATTGTGGATATGTAACGTTATTCCATTAATCTGTCAGCTGTGTCAAATGTGTCAAATGTAAGTGTTTATTTATAATGGGTTTTATCTAGCCTGAGAGCATGTGCGCCAAGATCGTCCAGCAACGGCAGGCGTGCCATTCTCGACACCATTTAAAAGACGATAGGAATCCTGGGCATGACATAGCCCCTCTGTGTCTCCTTGAAGTTGTTTCTGTACGTGTAACAAATTAAGAACGAAAAGGTCCTCAGTGTGGGTAGCCAGAGTGCAAGAAGCCCAGTCGTGCTCTCCTCGTAGGAGTTTCCTCGCTGGTGGCGCACAAAATGCCACGCAACCAGACAAAAGGGGCCACCCAGGAGCCGTTGGTCTGGGCGTGCCTCGTTGGCGCAGTTAGGCAGCGCGTCAGTCTCATAATCTGAAGGTCGTGAGTTCGAGCCTCACACGGGGCAGGGTGCCCTTTTGTCGACTAGTTTGAGCCTTTAGCCCCGTTTTCCTTCCGCACAGTGTGCCACGCGTCCACGGCCTGAAGGCCAGCGTGTCCTCCCTGGTGGTCTAGTGGCTAGGATTCGGCGCTCTCACCGCCGCGGCCCGGGTTCGATTCCCGGTCAGGGAACGCTCTTTTGACGTGCGCTTGCCTTTTTCACCGGCCGGGTTATGCGCAATGCTGGCTTCGAAGGCAAGGATCGCAGCACCTCCAAGAGGCAAAGCTTCACTGCCTCCGGCCCATCGACCTAAGGTTGGACGGCTAAATTGCCTGCCTGCAGTCCTGCGCTCCGCCATCTGAGCAATCAGAGCCTGGTGTGCGTCCTCTGCTCTACTGAGGCATGTTGACGCAGGACAGCAGACACCCAACTTGTGGGAGGAAGGAGTAAAAACAGGATCGAGCCAGCCAGGAGTCGAACCTAGAATCTTCTGATCCGTAGTCAGACGCGTTATCCATTGCGCCACTGGCCCAACAACCTGGGAAGTCATGCTTGGAGAAGACAGCTGGATTCTGGAGGCCAGCTGCCAAACTTCATTATTAAATATTAATCCGGTTTTACTCTGCCATCATTAAATCCATTATTACACAATCAATAATTACATGGTTCCCTGCTGCAGCAGCCAAGGACAAGGCCAAGCTGCAGCGGGTGATCCGCTCGGCAGAGAGAGTGATCAACACCTCTCTACCTTCTCTGGAATCCCTTCACAACATCAGGGCTGTGAGAAGGGCAAGAAAAATTATGTCTGACCCATCTCATCCAGGCTGTACCATGTTTCAGCTGCTCCTTTCAGGTAGAAGGCTTCGGCTCCCGAGAACTGCAAAATCCCGGCATCGCCTGAGCTTCTTTCCCACGGCCGCCAGGCTGCTTAATGACAATTCAATTCCTTTTCAGGACTGAATGCACTGTTTGCACTTTATTGTTTCTATTACTCCTACTTTTATCATTCAGTATTAGTGTAAGTATCATTATTACTCTTAGCACCTTCCATTCACCTTCCATATGACTGTGTATTGTCATATCTTGTTCTGTCTTAATGTTTCGTTTGCCACATTACATCCATGCGTGACTGGATGTAAAGAATTCCAATTGTGTTTGACACTATATTGCAATAAATTGAACCTTGAACCTTCATCTCTACCAGAATGGGAAACCGGGTCATCCCCCGCGTGCCTGTCTCCTGGCGTCTTTGAAAAGGACGCTCCCTCGGAAGAAAGCGCGATGCACAGCACGGGTGGCTACAACAAAGGCAAGAGAATGTCAGAAGTGGGATTCGAACCCACGCCTCCAGAGGAGACTGCGACCTGAACGCAGCGCCTTAGACCGCTCGGCCATCCTGACCAACCCAATTGGCCCGGGCGAGTCGATTGCGCTCCTCAGCGAATGTGCCGGTGTAGCTTTTGGAATGACTCACGATTTTATTGCCTTCATGCAGCTCATCTTTAATTCTTATTTATTTCTTTACAAACGCCTTGAAATAGTGACGAATGTGGATTTTTCGAAATGAGGAACAATGTGCCCGAAGCCTTTCATTTGCCAAAAGCACACCCAGCCCGTCTCCATATGCCCTGTAACGGATGCTGTCAAAGTGGTTTTGCATTCAATGATCCTTTCCCCCTTGATCATACTGTTTTAGAACAGGGTCACAAAAAGGAATCGCCATTCTCAGACCCTGCTCGTTCTACTTGAACGCGCAACGAAAATACTTAATCAAATGCGGATGGACGCCGGCATTGCAATTTAGCGAAAAAGCGCCATCTCTGTACGTCTCAGGGCCTTTTTATGGTTCGCAGTTGCCTTCTAATGTAGACAACAGTTAACCATACGGCGGCGACATCCTTAAAAGAACCGGTGGCATTGTGTCTCGAGCACACAAGGCAAACAAGAGATTCTTCAAGAGGTGAGTGCGAAGTACAGTTTACTGCCACAGGCAATGGCCGCAGAGCTTTTTCTTTAACAGACTCTAATACGTGGAACACGTCACCAACTTACATAGGACAGTCTTTCAACTTTAGCACAATTTAAGTTTTTCTACTAGATAATGAGGCTAAAGACGAGCCAAATACGTGATCACTGAACAACTGGGACTTTCCATTGTGGATATGTAACGTTATTCCATTAATCTGTCAGCTGTGTCAAATGTGTCAAATGTAAGTGTTTATTTATAATGGGTTTTATCTAGCCTGAGAGCATGTGCGCCAAGATCGTCCAGCAACGGCAGGCGTGCCATTCTCGACACCATTTAAAAGACGATAGGAATCCTGGGCATGACATAGCCCCTCTGTGTCTCCTTGAAGTTGTTTCTGTACGTGTAACAAATTAAGAACGAGAAGGTCCTCAGTGTGGGTAGCCAGAGTGCAAGAAGCCCAGTCGTGCTCTCCTCGTAGGAGTTTCCTCGCTGGTGGCGCACAAAATGCCACGCAACCAGACAAAAGGGGCCACCCAGGAGCCGTCGGTCTGGGCGTGCCTCGTTGGCGCAGTTAGGCAGCGCGTCAGTCTCATAATCTGAAGGTCGTGAGTTCGAGCCTCACACGGGGCAGGGTGCCCTTTTGTCGACTAGTTTGAGCCTTTAGCCCCGTTTTCCTTCCGCACAGTGTGCCACGCGTCCACGGCCTGAAGGCCAGCGTGTCCTCCCTGGTGGTCTAGTGGCTAGGATTCGGCGCTCTCACCGCCGCGGCCCGGGTTCGATTCCCGGTCAGGGAACGCTCTTTTGACGTGCGCTTGCCTTTTTCACCGGCCGGGTTATGCGCAATGCTGGCTTCGAAGGCAAGGATCGCAGCACCTCCAAGAGGCAAAGCTTCACTGCCTCCGGCCCATCGACCTAAGGTTGGACGGCTAAATTGCCTGCCTGCAGTCCTGCGCTCCGCAATCAGAGCCTGGTGTCCGTCCTCTGCTCTACTGAGGCATGTTGACGCAGGACAGCAGACACCCAACTTGTGGGAGGAAGGAGTAAAAACAGGATCGAGCCAGCCAGGAGTCGAACCTAGAATCTTCTGATCCGTAGTCAGACGCGTTATCCATTGCGCCACTGGCCCAACAACCTGGGAAGTCATGCTTGGAGAAGACAGCTGGATTCTGGAGGCCAGCTGCCAAACTTCATTATTAAATATTAATCCGGTTTTACTCTGCCATCATTAAATCCATTATTACACAATCAATAATTACATGGTTCCCTGCTGCAGCAGCCAAGGACAAGGCCAAGCTGCAGCGGGTGATCCGCTCGGCAGAGAGAGTGATCAACACCTCTCTACCTTCTCTGGAATCCCTTCACAACATCAGGGCTGTGAGAAGGGCAAGAAAAATTATGCCTGACCCATCTCATCCAGGCTGTACCATGTTTCAGCTGCTCCTTTCAGGTAGAAGGCTTCGGCTCCCGAGAACTGCAAAATCCCGGCATCGCCTGAGCTTCTTTCCCACGGCCGCCAGGCTGCTTAATGACAATCCAATTCCTTTTCAGGACTGAATGCACTGTTTGCACTTTATTGTTTCTATTACTCCTACTTTTATCATTCAGTATTAGTGTAAGTATCATTATTACTCTTAGCACCTTCCATTCACCTTCCATATGACTGTGTATTGTCATATCTTGTTCTGTCTTAATGTTTCGTTTGCCACATTACATCCATGCGTGACTGGATGTAAAGAATTCCAATTGTGTTTGACACTATATTGCAATAAATTGAACCTTGAACCTTCATCTCTACCAAAATGGGAAACCGGGTCATCCCCCGCGTGCCTGTCTCCTGGCGTCTTTGAAAAGGACGCTCCCTCGGAAGAAAGCGCGATACACAGCACGGGTGGCTACAACAAAGGTAAGAGAATGTCAGAAGTGGGATTCGAACCCACGCCTCCAGAGGAGACTGCGACCTGAACGCAGCGCCTTAGACCGCTCGGCCATCCTGACCAACCCAACTGGCCTGGGCGAGTCGATAGCGCTCCTCAGCGAATGTGCCGGTGTAGCTTTTGGAATGACTCACGATTTTATTGCCTTCATGCAGCTTATCTTTAATTCTTATTTATTTCTTTACAAACGCCTTGAAATAGTGACGAATGTGGATTTTTCTAAATGAGGAACAATGTGCCCGAAGCCTTTCATTTGCCAAAAGCACACCCAGCCCGTCTCCATATGCCCTGTAACAGATGCTGTCAAAGTGGTTTTGCATTCAATGATCCTTTCCCCCTTGATCATACTGTTTTAGAACAGGGTCACAAAAAGGAATCGCCATTCTCAGACCCTGCTCGTTCTACTTGAACGCGCAATGAAAATACTTGATCAAATGCGGATGGACGCCGGCATTGCAATTTAGCGAAAAAGCGCCATCTCTGTACGTCTCAGGGCCTTTTTATGGTTCGCAGTTGCCTTCTAATGTAGACAACAGTTAACCATACGGCGGCGACATCCTTAAAAGAACCGGTGGCATTGTGTCTCGAGCACACAAGGCAAACAAGAGATTCTTCAAGAGGTGAGTGCGAAGTACAGTTTACTGCCACAGGCAATGGCCGCAGAGCTTTTTCTTTAACAGACTCTAATACGTGGAACACGTCACCAACTTACATAGGACAGTCTTTCAACTTTAGCACAATTTAAGTTTTTCTACTAGATAATGAGGCTAAAGACGAGCCAAACACGTGATCACTGAACAACTGGGACTTTGCATTGTGGATATGTAACGTTATTCCATTAATCTGTCAGCTGTGTCAAATGTGTCAAATGTAAGTGTTTATTTATAATGGGTTTTATCTAGCCTGAGAGCATGTGCGCCAAGATCGTCCAGCAACGGCAGGCGTGCCATTCTCGACACCATTTAAAAGACGATAGGAATCCTGGGCATGACATAGCCCCTCTGTGTCTCCTTGAAGTTGTTTCTGTACGTGTAACAAATTAAGAACGAGAAGGTCCTCAGTGTGGGTAGCCAGAGTGCAAGAAGCCCAGTCGTGCTCTCCTCGCAGGAGTTTCCTCGCTGGTGGCGCACAAAATGCCACGCAACCAGACACAAGGGGCCACCCAGGAGCCGTCGGTCTGGGCGTGCCTCGTTGGCGCAGTTAGGCAGCGCGTCAGTCTCATAATCTGAAGGTCGTGAGTTCGAGCCTCACACGGGGCAGGGTGCCCTTTTGTCGACTAGTTTGAGCCTTTAGCCCCGTTTTCCTTCCGCACAGTGTGCCACGCGTCCAAGGCCTGAAGGCCAGCGTGTCCTCCCTGGTGGTCTAGTGGCTAGGATTCGGCGCTCTCACCGCCGCGGCCCGGGTTCGATTCCCGGTCAGGGAACGCTCTTTTGACGTGCGCTTGCCTTTTTCACCGGCCGGGTTATGCGCAATGCTGGCTTCGAAGGCAAGGATCGCAGCACCTCCAAGAGGCAAAGCTTCACTGCCTCCGGCCCATCTACCTAAGGTTGGACGGCTAAATTGCCTGCCTGCAGTCCTGCGCTCCGCCATCTGAGCAATCAGAGCCTGGTGTGCGTCCTCTGCTCTACTGAGGCATGTTGACGCAGGACAGCAGACACCCAACTTGTGGGAGGAAGGAGTAAAAACAGGATCGAGCCAGCCAGGAGTCGAACCTAGAATCTTCTGATCCGTAGTCAGACGCGTTATCCATTGCGCCACTGGCCCAACACTCTGGGAAGTCATGCTTGGAGAAGACAGCTGGATTCTGGAGGCCAGCTGCCAAACTTCATTATTAAATATTAATCCGGTTTTACTCTGCCATCATTAAATCCATTATTACACAATCAATAATTACATGGTTCCCTGCTGCAGCAGCCAAGGACAAGGCCAAGCTGCAGCGGGTGATCCGCTCGGCAGAGAGAGTGATCAACACCTCTCTACCTTCTCTGGAATCCCTTCACAACATCAGGGCTGTGAGAAGGGCAAGAAAAATTATGTCTGACCCATCTCATCCAGGCTGTACCATGTTTCAGCTGCTCCTTTCAGGTAGAAGGCTTCGGCTCCCGAGAACTGCAAAATCCCGGCATCGCCTGAGCTTCTTTCCCACGGCCGCCAGGCTGCTTAATGACAATTCAATTCCTTTTCAGGACTGAATGCACTGTTTGCACTTTATTGTTTCTATTACTCCTACTTTTATCATTCAGTATTAGTGTAAGTATCATTATTACTCTTAGCACCTTCCATTCACCTTTCATATGACTGTGTATTGTCATATCTTGTTCTGTCTTAATGTTTCGTTTGCCACATTACATCCATGCGTGACTGGATGTAAAGAATTCCAATTGTGTTTGACACTATATTGCAATAAATTGAACCTTGAACCTTCATCTCTACCAGAATGGGAAACCGGGTCATCCCCCGCGTGCCTGTCTCCTGGCGTCTTTGAAAAGGACGCTCCCTCGGAAGAAAGCGCGATACACAGCACGGGTGGCTACAACAAAGGCAAGAGAATGTCAGAAGTGGGATTCGAACACACGCCTCCAGAGGAGACTGCGACCTAAACGCAGCGCCTTAGACCGCTCGGCCATCCTGACCAACCCATGGTCCGGGCGAGTCGATTGCGCTCCTCAGCGAATGTGCCGGTGTAGCTTTTGGAATGACTCACGATTTTATTGCCTTCATGCAGCTCATCTTTAATTCTTATTTATTTCTTTACAAACGCCTTGAAATAGTGACGAATGTGGATTTTTCGAAATGAGGAACAATGTGCCCGAAGCCTTTCATTTGCCAAAAGCACACCCAGCCCGTCTCCATATGCCCTGTAACGGATGCTGTCAAAGTGGTTTTGCATTCAATGATCCTTTCCCCCTTGATCATACTGTTTTAGAACAGGGTCACAAAAAGGAATCGCCATTCTCAGACCCTGCTCGTTCTACTTGAACGCGCAATGAAAATACTTGATCAAATGCGGATGGACGCCGGCATTGCAATTTAGCGAAAAAGCGCCATCTCTGTACGTCTCAGGGCCTTTTTATGGTTCGCAGTTGCCTTCTAATGTAGACAACAGTTAACCATACGGCGGCGACATCCTTAAAAGAACCGGTAGCATTGTGTCTCGAGCACACAAGGCAAACAAGAGATTCTTCAAGAGGTGAGTGCGAAGTACAGTTTACTGCCACAGGCAATGGCCGCAAAGCTTTTTCTTTATCAGACTCTAATACGTGGAACACGTCACCAACTTACATAGGACAGTCTTTCAACTTTAGCACAATTTAAGTTTTTCTACTAGATAATGAGGCTAAAGACGAGCCAAACACGTGATCACTGAACAACTGGGACTTTGCATTGTGGATATGTAACGTTATTCCATTAATATGTCAGCTGTGTCAAATGTGTCAAATGTAAGTGTTTATTTATAATGGGTTTTATCTAGCCTGAGAGCATGTGCGCCAAGATCGTCCAGCAACGGCAGGCGTGCCATTCTCGACACCATTTAAAAGACGATAGGAATCCTGGGCATGACATAGCCCCTCTGTGTCTCCTTAAAGTTGTTTCTGTACGTGTAACAAATTAAGAACGAGAAGGTCCTCAGTGTGGGTAGCCAGAGTGCAAGAAGCCCAGTCGTGCTCTCCTCGCAGGAGTTTCCTCGCTGGTGGCGCACAAAATGCCACGCAACCAGACACAAGGGGCCACCCAGGAGCCGTCGGTCTGGGCGTGCCTCGTTGGCGCAGTTAGGCAGCGTGTCAGTCTCATAATCTGAAGGTCGTGAGTTCGAGCCTCACACGGGGCAGGGTGCCCGTTTGTCGACTAGTTTGAGCCTTTAGCCCCGTTTTCCTTCCGCACAGTGTGCCACGCGTCCACGGCCTGAAGGCCAGCGTGTCCTCCCTGGTGGTCTAGTGGCTAGGATTCGGCGCTCTCACCGCCGCGGCCCGGGTTCGATTCCCGGTCAGGGAACGCTCTTTTGACGTGCGCTTGCCTTTTTCACCGGCCGGGTTATGCGCAATGCTGGCTTCGAAGGCAAGGATCGCAGCACCTCCAAGAGGCAAAGCTTCACTGCCTCCGGCCCATCGACCTAAGATTGGACGGCTAAATTGCCTGCCTGCAGTCCTGCGCTCCGCCATCTGAGCAATCAGAGCCTGGTGTGCGTCCTCTGCTCTACTGAGGCATGTTGACGCAGGACAGCAGACACCCAACTTGTGGGAGGAAGGAGTAAAAACAGGATCGAGCCAGCCAGGAGTCGAACCTAGAATCTTCTGATCCGTAGTCAGACGCGTTATCCATTGCGCCACTGGCCCAACAACCTGGGAAGTCATGCTTGGAGAAGACAGCTGGATTCTGGAGGCCAGCTGCCAAACTTCATTATTAAATATTAATCCGGTTTTACTCTGCCATCATTAAATCCATTATTACACAATCAATAATTACATGGTTCCCTGCTGCAGCAGCCAAGGACAAGGCCAAGCTGCAGCGGGTGATCCGCTCGGCAGAGAGAGTGATCAACACCTCTCTACCTTCTCTGGAATCCCTTCACAACATCAGGGCTGTGAGAAGGGCAAGAAAAATTATGTCTGACCCATCTCATCCAGGCTGTACCATGTTTCAGCTGCTCCTTTCAGGTAGAAGGCTTCGGCTCCCGAGAACTGCAAAATCCCGGCATCGCCTGAGCTTCTTTCCCACGGCCGCCAGGCTGCTTAATGACAATCCAATTCCTTTTCAGGACTGAATGCACTGTTTGCACTTTATTGTTTCTATTACTCCTACTTTTATCATTCAGTATTAGTGTAAGTATCATTATTACTCTTAGCACCTTCCATTCACCTTCCATATGACTGTGTATTGTCATATCTTGTTCTGTCTTAATGTTTCGTTTGCCACATTACATCCATGCGTGACTGGATGTAAAGAATTCCAATTGTGTTTGACACTATATTGCAATAAATTGAACCTTGAACCTTCATCTCTACCAAAATGGGAAACCGGGTCATCCCCCGCGTGCCTGTCTCCTGGCGTCTTTGAAAAGGACGCTCCCTCGGAAGAAAGCGCGATACACAGCACGGGTGGCTACAACAAAGGTAAGAGAATGTCAGAAGTGGGATTCGAACCCACGCCTCCAGAGGAGACTGCGACCTGAACGCAGCGCCTTAGACCGCTCGGCCATCCTGACCAACCCAACTGGCCTGGGCGAGTCGATAGCGCTCCTCAGCGAATGTGCCGGTGTAGCTTTTGGAATGACTCACGATTTTATTGCCTTCATGCAGCTTATCTTTAATTCTTATTTATTTCTTTACAAACGCCTTGAAATAGTGACGAATGTGGATTTTTCTAAATGAGGAACAATGTGCCCGAAGCCTTTCATTTGCCAAAAGCACACCCAGCCCGTCTCCATATGCCCTGTAACGGATGCTGTCAAAGTGGTTTTGCATTCAATGATCCTTTCCCCCTTGATCATACTGTTTTAGAACAGGGTCACAAAAAGGAATCGCCATTCTCAGACCCTGCTCGTTCTACTTGAACGCGCAATGAAAATACTTGATCAAATGCGGATGGACGCCGGCATTGCAATTTAGGGAAAAAGCGCCATCTCTGTACGTCTCAGGGCCTTTTTATGGTTCGCAGTTGCCTTCTAATGTAGACAACAGTTAACCATACGGCGGCGACATCCTTAAAAGAACCGGTGGCATTGTGTCTCGAGCACACAAGGCAAACAAGAGATTCTTCAAGAGGTGAGTGCGAAGTACAGTTTACTGCCACAGGCAATGGCCGCAGAGCTTTTTCTTTAACAGACTCTAATACGTGGAACACGTCACCAACTTACATAGGACAGTCTTTCAACTTTAGCACAATTTAAGTTTTTCTACTAGATAATGAGGCTAAAGACGAGCCAAACACGTGATCACTGAACAACTGGGACTTTGCATTGTGGATATGTAACGTTATTCCATTAATCTGTCAGCTGTGTCAAATGTGTCAAATGTAAGTGTTTATTTATAATGGGTTTTATCTAGCCTGAGAGCATGTGCGCCAAGATCGTCCAGCAACGGCAGGCGTGCCATTCTCGACACCATTTAAAAGACGATAGGAATCCTGGGCATGACATAGCCCCTCTGTGTCTCCTTGAAGTTGTTTCTGTACGTGTAACAAATTAAGAACGAGAAGGTCCTCAGTGTGGGTAGCCAGAGTGCAAGAAGCCCAGTCGTGCTCTCCTCGCAGGAGTTTCCTCGCTGGTGGCGCACAAAATGCCACGCAACCAGACACAAGGGGCCACCCAGGAGCCGTCGGTCTGGGCGTGCCTCGTTGGCGCAGTTAGGCAGCGCGTCAGTCTCATAATCTGAAGGTCGTGAGTTCGAGCCTCACACGGGGCAGGGTGCCCTTTTGTCGACTAGTTTGAGCCTTTAGCCCCGTTTTCCTTCCGCACAGTGTGCCACGCGTCCACGGCCTGAAGGCCAGCGTGTCCTCCCTGGTGGTCTAGTGGCTAGGATTCGGCGCTCTCACCGCCGCGGCCCGGGTTCGATTCCCGGTCAGGGAACGCTCTTTTGACGTGCGCTTGCCTTTTTCACCGGCCGGGTTATGCGCAATGCTGGCTTCGAAGGCAAGGATCGCAGCACCTCCAAGAGGCAAAGCTTCACTGCCTCCGGCCCATCGACCTAAGGTTGGACGGCTAAATTGCCTGCCTGCAGTCCTGCGCTCCGCAATCAGAGCCTGGTGTGCGTCCTCTGCTCTACTGAGGCATGTTGACGCAGGACAGCAGACACCCAACTTGTGGGAGGAAGGAGTAAAAACAGGATCGAGCCAGCCAGGAGTCGAACCTAGAATCTTCTGATCCGTAGTCAGACGCGTTATCCATTGCGCCACTGGCCCAACAACCTGGGAAGTCATGCTTGGAGAAGACAGCTGGATTCTGGAGGCCAGCTGCCAAACTTCATTATTAAATATTAATCCGGTTTTACTCTGCCATCATTAAATCCATTATTACACAATCAATAATTACATGGTTCCCTGCTGCAGCAGCCAAGGACAAGGCCAAGCTGCAGCGGGTGATCCGCTCGGCAGAGAGAGTGATCAACACCTCTCTACCTTCTCTGGAATCCCTTCACAACATCAGGGCTGTGAGAAGGGCAAGAAAAATTATGTCTGACCCATCTCATCCAGGCTGTACCATGTTTCAGCTGCTCCTTTCAGGTAGAAGGCTTCGGCTCCCGAGAACTGCAAAATCCCGGCATCGCCTGAGCTTCTTTCCCACGGCCGCCAGGCTGCTTAATGACAATTCAATTCCTTTTCAGGACTGAATGCACTGTTTGCACTTTATTGTTTCTATTACTCCTACTTTTATCATTCAGTATTAGTGTAAGTATCATTATTACTCTTAGCACCTTCCATTCACCTTCCATATGACTGTGTATTGTCATATCTTGTTCTGTCTTAATGTTTCGTTTGACACATTACATCCATGCGTGACTGGATGTAAAGAATTCCAATTGTGTTTGACACTATATTGCAATAAATTGAACCTTGAACCTTCATCTCTACCAGAATGGGAAACCGGGTCATCCCCCGCGTGCCTCTCTCCTGGCGTCTTTGAAAAGGACGCTCCCTCGGAAGAAAGCGCGATACACAGCACGGGTGGCTACAACAAAGGCAAGAGAATGTCAGAAGTGGGATTCGAACCCACGCCTCCAGAGGAGACTGCGACCTGAACGCAGCGCCTTAGACCGCTCGGCCATCCTGACCAACCCAACTGGCCCGGGCGAGTCGATTGCGCTCCTCAGCGAATGTGCCGGTGTAGCTTTTGGAATGACTCACGATTTTATTGCCTTCATGCAGCTCATCTTTAATTCTTATTTATTTCTTTACAAACGCCTTGAAATAGTGACGAATGTGGATTTTTCGAAATGAGGAACAATGTGCCCGAAGCCTTTCATTTGCCAAAAGCACACCCAGCCCGTCTCCATATGCCCTGTAACGGATGCTGTCAAAGTGGTTTTGCATTCAATGATCCTTTCCCCCTTGATCATACTGTTTTAGAACAGGGTCACAAAAAGGAATCGCCATTCTCAGACCCTGCTCGTTCTACTTGAACGCGCAATGAAAATACTTGATCAAATGCGGATGGACGCCGGCATTGCAATTTAGCGAAAAAGCGCCATCTCTGTACGTCTCAGGGCCTTTTTATGGTTCGCAGTTGCCTTCTAATGTAGACAACAGTTAACCATACGGCGGCGACATCCTTAAAAGAACCGGTGGCATTGTGTCTCGAGCACACAAGGCAAACAAGAGATTCTTCAAGAGGTGAGTGCGAAGTACAGTTTACTGCCACAGGCAATGGCCGCAGAGCTTTTTCTTTAACAGACTCTAATACGTGGAACACGTCACCAACTTACATAGGACAGTCTTTCAACTTTAGCACAATTTAAGTTTTTCTACTAGATAATGAGGCTAAAGACGAGCCAAATACGTGATCACTGAACAACTGGGACTTTCCATTGTGGATATGTAACGTTATTCCATTAATCTGTCAGCTGTGTCAAATGTGTCAAATGTAAGTGTTTATTTATAATGGGTTTTATCTAGCCTGAGAGCATGTGCGCCAAGATCGTCCAGCAACGGCAGGCGTGCCATTCTCGACACCATTTAAAAGACGATAGGAATCCTGGGCATGACATAGCCCCTCTGTGTCTCCTTGAAGTTGTTTCTGTACGTGTAACAAATTAAGAACGAGAAGGTCCTCAGTGTGGGTAGCCATAGTGCAAGAAGCCCAGTCGTGCTCTCCTCGTAGGAGTTTCCTCGCTGGTGGCGCACAAAATGCCACGCAACCAGACAAAAGGGGCCACCCAGGAGCCGTCGGTCTGGGCGTGCCTCGTTGGCGCAGTTAGGCAGCGCGTCAGTCTCATAATCTGAAAGTCGTGAGTTCGAGCCTCACACGGGGCAGGGTGCCATTTTGTCGACTAGTTTGAGCCTTTAGCCCCGTTTTCCTTCCGCACAGTGTGCCACGCGTCCACGGCCTGAAGGCCAGCGTGTCCTCCCTGGTGGTCTAGTGGCTAGGATTCGGCGCTCTCACCGCCGCGGCCCGGGTTCGATTCCCGGTCAGGGAACGCTCTTTTGACGTGCGCTTGCCTTTTTCACCGGCCGGGTTATGCGCAATGCTGGCTTCGAAGGCAAGGATCGCAGCACCTCCAAGAGGCAAAGCTTCACTGCCTCCGGCCCATCGACCTAAGGTTGGACGGCTAAATTGCCTGCCTGCAGTCCTGCGCTCCGCAATCAGAGCCTGGTGTGCGTCCTCTGCTCTACTGAGGCATGTTGACGCAGGACAGCAGACACCCAACTTGTGGGAGGAAGGAGTAAAAACAGGATCGAGCCAGCCAGGAGTCGAACCTAGAATCTTCTGATCCGTAGTCAGACGCGTTATCCATTGCGCCACTGGCCCAACAACCTGGGAAGTCATCCTTGGAGAAGACAGCTGGATTCTGGAGGCCAGCTGCCAAACTTCATTATTAAATATTAATCCGGTTTTACTCTGCCATCATTAAATCCATTATTACACAATCAATAATTACATGGTTCCCTGCTGCAGCAGCCAAGGACAAGGCCAAGCTGCAGCGGGTGATCCGCTCGGCAGAGAGAGTGATCAACACCTCTCTACCTTCTCTGGAATCCCTTCACAACATCAGGGCTGTGAGAAGGGCAAGAAAAATTATGTCTGACCCATCTCATCCAGGCTGTACCATGTTTCAGCTGCTCCTTTCAGGTAGAAGGCTTCGGCTCCCGAGAACTGCAAAATCCCGGCATCGCCTGAGCTTCTTTCCCACGGCCGCCAGGCTGCTTAATGACAATTCAATTCCTTTTCAGGACTGAATGCACTGTTTGCACTTTATTGTTTCTATTACTCCTACTTTTATCATTCAGTATTAGTGTAAGTATCATTATTACTCTTAGCACCTTCCATTCACCTTCCATATGACTGTGTATTGTCATATCTTGTTCTGTCTTAATGTTTCGTTTGCCACATTACATCCATGCGTGACTGGATGTAAAGAATTCCAATTGTGTTTGACACTATATTGCAATAAATTGAACCTTGAACCTTCATCTCTACCAGAATGGGAAACCGGGTCATCCCCCGCGTGCCTGTCTCCTGGCGTCTTTGAAAAGGACGCTCCCTCGGAAGAAAGCGCGATACACAGCACGGGTGGCTACAACAAAGGCAAGAGAATGTCAGAAGTGGGATTCGAACCCACGCCTCCAGAGGAGACTGTGACCTGAACGCAGCGCCTTAGACCGCTCGGCCATCCTGACCAACCCAACTGGCCTGGGCGAGTCGATTGCGCTCCTCAGCGAATGTGCCGGTGTAGCTTTTGGAATGACTCACGATTTTATTGCCTTCATGCAGCTCATCTTTAATTCTTATTTATTTCTTTACAAACGCCTTGAAATAGTGACGAATGTGGATTTTTCGAAATGAGGAACAATGTGCCCAAAGCCTTTCATTTGCCAAAAGCACACCCAGCCCGTCTCCATATGCCCTGTAACGGATGCTGTCAAAGTGGTTTTGCATTCAATGATCCTTTCCCCCTTGATCATACTGTTTTAGAACAGGGTCACAAAAAGGAATCGCCATTCTCAGACCCTGCTCGTTCTACTTGAACGCGCAATGAAAATACTTGATCAAATGCGGATGGACGCCGGCATTGCAATTTAGCGAAAAAGCGCCATCTCTGTACGTCTCAGGGCCTTTTTATGGTTCGCAGTTGCCTTCTAATGTAGACAACAGTTAACCATACGGCGGCGACATCCTTAAAAGAACCGGTGGCATTGTGTCTCGAGCACACAAGGCAAACAAGAGATTCTTCAAGAGGTGAGTGCGAAGTACAGTTTACTGCCACAGGCAATGGCCGCAGAGCTTTTTCTTTAACAGACTCTAATACGTGGAACACGTCACCAACTTACATAGGACAGTCTTTCAACTTTAGCACAATTTAAGTTTTTCTACTAGATAATGAGGCTAAAGACGAGCCAAATACGTGATCACTGAACAACTGGGACTTTCCATTGTGGATATGTAACGTTATTCCATTAATCTGTCAGCTGTGTCAAATGTGTCAAATGTAAGTGTTTATTTATAATGGGTTTTATCTAGCCTGAGAGCATGTGCGCCAAGATCGTCCAGCAACGGCAGGCGTGCCATTCTCGACACCATTTAAAAGACGATAGGAATCCTGGGCATGACATAGCCCCTCTGTGTCTCCTTGAAGTTGTTTCTGTACGTGTAACAAATTAAGAACGAGAAGGTCCTCAGTGTGGGTAGCCAGAGTGCAAGAAGCCCAGTCGTGCTCTCCTCGTAGGAGTTTCCTCGCTGGTGGCGCACAAAATGCCACGCAACCAGACAAAAGGGGCCACCCAGGAGCCGTCGGTCTGGGCGTGCCTCGTTGGCGCAGTTAGGCAGCGCGTCAGTCTCATAATCTGAAGGTCGTGAGTTCGAGCCTCACACGGGGCAGGGTGCCCTTTTGTCGACTAGTTTGAGCCTTTAGCCCCGTTTTCCTTCCGCACAGTGTGCCACGCGTCCACGGCCTGAAGGCCAGCGTGTCCTCCCTGGTGGTCTAGTGGCTAGGATTCGGCGCTCTCACCGCCGCGGCCCGGGTTCGATTCCCGGTCAGGGAACGCTCTTTTGACGTGCGCTTGCCTTTTTCACCGGCCGGGTTATGCGCAATGCTGGCTTCGAAGGCAAGGATCGCAGCACCTCCAAGAGGCAAAGCTTCACTGCCTCCGGCCCATCGACCTAAGGTTGGACGGCTAAATTGCCTGCCTGCAGTCCTGCGCTCCGCCATCTGAGCAATCAGAGCCTGGTGTGCGTCCTCTGCTCTACTGAGGCATGTTGACGCAGGACAGCAGACACCCAACTTGTGGGAGGAAGGAGTAAAAACAGGATCGAGCCAGCCAGGAGTCGAACCTAGAATCTTCTGATCCGTAGTCAGACGCGTTATCCATTGCGCCACTGGCCCAACAACCTGGGAAGTCATGCTTGGAGAAGACAGCTGGATTCTGGAGGCCAGCTGCCAAACTTCATTATTAAATATTAATCCGGTTTTACTCTGCCATCATTAAATCCATTATTACACAATCAATAATTACATGGTTCCCTGCTGCAGCAGCCAAGGACAAGGCCAAGCTGCAGTGGGTGATCCGCTCGGCAGAGAGAGTGATCAACACCTCTCTACCTTCTCTGGAATCCCTTCACAACATCAGGGCTGTGAGAAGGGCAAGAAAAATTATGTCTGACCCATCTCATCCAGGCTGTACCATGTTTCAGCTGCTCCTTTCAGGTAGAAGGCTTCGGCTCCCGAGAACTGCAAAATCCCGGCATCGCCTGAGCTTCTTTCCCACGGCCGCCAGGCTGCTTAATGACAATTCAATTCCTTTTCAGGACTGAATGCACTGTTTGCACTTTATTGTTTCTATTACTCCTACTTTTATCATTCAGTATTAGTGTAAGTATCATTATTACTCTTAGCACCTTCCATTCACCTTCCATATGACTGTGTATTGTCATATCTTGTTCTGTCTTAATGTTTCGTTTGCCACATTACATCCATGCGTGACTGGATGTAAAGAATTCCAATTGTGTTTGACACTATATTGCAATAAATTGAACCTTGAACCTTCATCTCTACCAGAATGGGAAACCGGGTCATCCCCCGCGTGCCTGTCTCCTGGCGTCTTTGAAAAGGACGCTCCCTCGGAAGAAAGCGCGATGCACAGCACGGGTGGCTACAACAAAGGCAAGAGAATGTCAGAAGTGGGATTCGAACCCACGCCTCCAGAGGAGACTGCGACCTGAACGCAGCGCCTTAGACCGCTCGGCCATCCTGACCAACCCAATTGGCCCGGGCGAGTCGATTGCGCTCCTCAGCGAATGTGCCGGTGTAGCTTTTGGAATGACTCACGATTTTATTGCCTTCATGCAGCTCATCTTTAATTCTTATTTATTTCTTTACAAACGCCTTGAAATAGTGACGAATGTGGATTTTTCGAAATGAGGAACAATGTGCCCGAAGCCTTTCATTTGCCAAAAGCACACCCAGCCCGTCTCCATATGCCCTGTAACGGATGCTGTCAAAGTGGTTTTGCATTCAATGATCCTTTCCCCCTTGATCATACTGTTTTAGAACAGGGTCACAAAAAGGAATCGCCATTCTCAGACCCTGCTCGTTCTACTTGAACGCGCAACGAAAATACTTAATCAAATGCGGATGGACGCCGGCATTGCAATTTAGCGAAAAAGCGCCATCTCTGTACGTCTCAGGGCCTTTTTATGGTTCGCAGTTGCCTTATAATGTAGACAACAGTTAACCATACGGCGGCGACATCCTTAAAAGAACCGGTGGCATTGTGTCTCGAGCACACAAGGCAAACAAGAGATTCTTCAAGAGGTGAGTGCGAAGTACAGTTTACTGCCACAGGCAATGGCCGCAGAGCTTTTTCTTTAACAGACTCTAATACGTGGAACACGTCACCAACTTACATAGGACAGTCTTTCAACTTTAGCACAATTTAAGTTTTTCTACTAGATAATGAGGCTAAAGACGAGCCAAATACGTGATCACTGAACAACTGGGACTTTCCATTGTGGATATGTAACGTTATTCCATTAATCTGTCAGCTGTGTCAAATGTGTCAAATGTAAGTGTTTATTTATAATGGGTTTTATCTAGCCTGAGAGCATGTGCGCCAAGATCGTCCAGCAACGGCAGGCGTGCCATTCTCGACACCATTTAAAAGACGATAGGAATCCTGGGCATGACATAGCCCCTCTGTGTCTCCTTGAAGTTGTTTCTGTACGTGTAACAAATTAAGAATGAGAAGGTCCTCAGTGTGGGTAGCCAGAGTGCAAGAAGCCCAGTCGTGCTCTCCTCGTAGGAGTTTCCTCGCTGGTGGCGCACAAAATGCCACGCAACCAGACAAAAGGGGCCACCCAGGAGCCGTCGGTCTGGGCGTGCCTCGTTGGCGCAGTTAGGCAGCGCGTCAGTCTCATAATCTGAAGGTCGTGAGTTCGAGCCTCACACGGGGCAGGGTGCCATTTTGTCGACTAGTTTGAGCCTTTAGCCCCGTTTTCCTTCCGCACAGTGTGCCACGCGTCCACGGCCTGAAGGCCAGCGTGTCCTCCCTGGTGGTCTAGTGGCTAGGATTCGGCGCTCTCACCGCCGCGGCCCGTGTTCGATTCCCGGTCAGGGAACGCTCTTTTGACGTGCGCTTGCCTTTTTCACCAGCCGGGTTATGCGCAATGCTGGCTTCGAAGGCAAGGATCGCAGCACCTCCAAGAGGCAAAGCTTCACTGCCTCCGGCCCATCGACCTAAGGTTGGACGGCTAAATTGCCTGCCTGCAGTCCTGCGCTCCGCAATCAGAGCCTGGTGTGCGTCCTCTGCTCTACTGAGGCATGTTGACGCAGGACAGCAGACACCCAACTTGTGGGAGGAAGGAGTAAAAACAGGATCGAGCCAGCCAGGAGTCGAACCTAGAATCTTCTGATCCGTAGTCAGACGCGTTATCCATTGCGCCACTGGCCCAACAACCTGGGAAGTCATGCTTGGAGAAGACAGCTGGATTCTGGAGGCCAGCTGCCAAACTTCATTATTAAATATTAATCCGGTTTTACTCTGCCATCATTAAATCCATTATTACACAATCAATAATTACATGGTTCCCTGCTGCAGCAGCCAAGGACAAGGCCAAGCTGCAGCGGGTGATCCGCTCGGCAGAGAGAGTGATCAACACCTCTCTACCCCTTGGAATCCCTTCACAACATCAGGGCTGTGAGAAGGGCAAGAAAAATTATGTCTGACCCATCTCATCCAGGCTGTACCATGTTTCAGCTGCTCCTTTCAGGTAGAAGGCTTCGGCTCCCGAGAACTGCAAAATCCCGGCATCGCCTGAGCTTCTTTCCCACGGCCGCCAGGCTGCTTAATGACAATCCAATTCCTTTTCAGGACTGAATGCACTGTTTGCACTTTATTGTTTCTATTACTCCTACTTTTATCATTCAGTATTAGTGTAAGTATCATTATTACTCTTAGCACCTTCCATTCACCTTCCATATGACTGTGTATTGTCATATCTTGTTCTGTCTTAATGTTTCGTTTGCCACATTACATCCATGCGTGACTGGATGTAAAGAATTCCAATTGTGTTTGACACTATATTGCAATAAATTGAACCTTGAACCTTCATCTCTACCAAAATGGGAAACCGGGTCATCCCCCGCGTGCCTGTCTCCTGGCGTCTTTGAAAAGGACGCTCCCTCGGAAGAAAGCGCGATACACAGCACGGGTGGCTACAACAAAGGTAAGAGAATGTCAGAAGTGGGATTCGAACCCACGCCTCCAGAGGAGACTGCGACCTGAACGCAGCGCCTTAGACCGCTCGGCCATCCTGACCAACCCAACTGGCCTGGGCGAGTCGATAGCGCTCCTCAGCGAATGTGCCGGTGTAGCTTTTGGAATGACTCACGATTTTATTGCCTTCATGCAGCTTATCTTTAATTCTTATTTATTTCTTTACAAACGCCTTGAAATAGTGACGAATGTGGATTTTTCTAAATGAGGAACAATGTGCCCGAAGCCTTTCATTTGCCAAAAGCACACCCAGCCCGTCTCCATATGCCCTGTAACAGATGCTGTCAAAGTGGTTTTGCATTCAATGATCCTTTCCCCCTTGATCATACTGTTTTAGAACAGGGTCACAAAAAGGAATCGCCATTCTCAAACCCTGCTCGTTCTACTTGAACGCGCAATGAAAATACTTGATCAAATGCGGATGGACGCCGGCATTGCAATTTAGCGAAAAAGCGCCATCTCTGTACGTCTCAGGGCCTTTTTATGGTTCGCAGTTGCCTTCTAATGTAGACAACAGTTAACCATACGGCGGCGACATCCTTAAAAGAACCGGTGGCATTGTGTCTCGAGCACACAAGGCAAACAAGAGATTCTTCAAGAGGTGAGTGCGAAGTACAGTTTACTGCCACAGGCAATGGCCGCAGAGCTTTTTCTTTAACAGACTCTAATACGTGGAACACGTCACCAACTTACATAGGACAGTCTTTCAACTTTAGCACAATTTAAGTTTTTCTACTAGATAATGAGGCTAAAGACGAGCCAAATACGTGATCACTGAACAACTGGGACTTTCCATTGTGGATATGTAACGTTATTCCATTAATCTGTCAGCTGTGTCAAATGTGTCAAATGTAAGTGTTTATTTATAATGGGTTTTATCTAGCCTGAGAGCATGTGCGCCAAGATCGTCCAGCAACGGCAGGCGTGCCATTCTCGACACCATTTAAAAGACGATAGGAATCCTGGGCATGACATAGCCCCTCTGTGTCTCCTTGAAGTTGTTTCTGTACGTGTAACAAATTAAGAACGAGAAGGTCCTCAGTGTGGGTAGCCAGAGTGCAAGAAGCCCAGTCGTGCTCTCCTCGTAGGAGTTTCCTCGCTGGTGGCGCACAAAATGCCACGCAACCAGACAAAAGGGGCCACCCAGGAGCCGTCGGTCTGGGCGTGCCTCGTTGGCGCAGTTAGGCAGCGCGTCAGTCTCATAATCTGAAGGTCGTGAGTTCGAGCCTCACACGGGGCAGGGTGCCCTTTTGTCGACTAGTTTGAGCCTTTAGCCCCGTTTTCCTTCCGCACAGTGTGCCACGCGTCCACGGCCTGAAGGCCAGCGTGTCCTCCCTGGTGGTCTAGTGGCTAGGATTCGGCGCTCTCACCGCCGCGGCCCGGGTTCGATTCCCGGTCAGGGAACGCTCTTTTGACGTGCGCTTGCCTTTTTCACCGGCCGGGTTATGCGCAATGCTGGCTTCGAAGGCAAGGATCGCAGCACCTCCAAGAGGCAAAGCTTCACTGCCTCCGGCCCATCGACCTAAGGTTGGACGGCTAAATTGCCTGCCTGCAGTCCTGCGCTCCGCCATCTGAGCAATCAGAGCCTGGTGTGCGTCCTCTGCTCTACTGAGGCATGTTGACGCAGGACAGCAGACACCCAACTTGTGGGAGGAAGGAGTAAAAACAGGATCGAGCCAGCCAGGAGTCGAACCTAGAATCTTCTGATCCGTAGTCAGACGCGTTATCCATTGCGCCACTGGCCCAACAACCTGGGAAGTCATGCTTGGAGAAGACAGCTGGATTCTGGAGGCCAGCTGCCAAACTTCATTATTAAATATTAATCCGGTTTTACTCTGCCATCATTAAATCCATTATTACACAATCAATAATTACATGGTTCCCTGCTGCAGCAGCCAAGGACAAGGCCAAGCTGCAGCGGGTGATCCGCTCGGCAGAGAGAGTGATCAACACCTCTCTACCTTCTCTGGAATCCCTTCACAACATCAGGGCTGTGAGAAGGGCAAGAAAAATTATGTCTGACCCATCTCATCCAGGCTGTACCATGTTTCAGCTGCTCCTTTCAGGTAGAAGGCTTCGGCTCCCGAGAACTGCAAAATCCCGGCATCGCCTGAGCTTCTTTCCCACGGCCGCCAGGCTGCTTAATGACAATTCAATTCCTTTTCAGGACTGAATGCACTGTTTGCACTTTATTGTTTCTATTACTCCTACTTTTATCATTCAGTATTAGTGTAAGTATCATTATTACTCTTAGCACCTTCCATTCACCTTCCATATGACTGTGTATTGTCATATCTTGTTCTGTCTTAATGTTTCGTTTGCCACATTACATCCATGCGTGACTGGATGTAAAGAATTCCAATTGTGTTTGACACTATATTGCAATAAATTGAACCTTGAACCTTCATCTCTACCAGAATGGGAAACCGGGTCATCCCCCGCGTGCCTGTCTCCTGGCGTCTTTGAAAAGGACGCTCCCTCGGAAGAAAGCGCGATGCACAGCACGGGTGGCTACAACAAAGGCAAGAGAATGTCAGAAGTGGGATTCGAACCCACGCCTCCAGAGGAGACTGCGACCTGAACGCAGCGCCTTAGACCGCTCGGCCATCCTGACCAACCCAATTGGCCCGGGCGAGTCGATTGCGCTCCTCAGCGAATGTGCCGGTGTAGCTTTTGGAATGACTCACGATTTTATTGCCTTCATGCAGCTCATCTTTAATTCTTATTTATTTCTTTACAAACGCCTTGAAATAGTGACGAATGTGGATTTTTCGAAATGAGGAATAATGTGCCCGAAGCCTTTCATTTGCCAAAAGCACACCCAGCCCGTCTCCATATGCCCTGTAACGGATGCTGTCAAAGTGGTTTTGCATTCAATGATCCTTTCCCCCTTGATCATACTGTTTTAGAACAGGGTCACAAAAAGGAATCGCCATTCTCAGACCCTGCTCGTTCTACTTGAACGCGCAACGAAAGTACTTAATCAAATGCGGATGGACGCCGGCATTGCAATTTAGCGAAAAAGCGCCATCTCTGTACGTCTCAGGGCCTTTTTATGGTTCGCAGTTGCCTTCTAATGTAGACAACAGTTAACCATACGGCGGCGACATCCTTAAAAGAACCGGTGGCATTGTGTCTCGAGCACACAAGGCAAACAAGAGATTCTTCAAGAGGTGAGTGCGAAGTACAGTTTACTGCCACAGGCAATGGCCGCAGAGCTTTTTCTTTAACAGACTCTAATACGTGGAACACGTCACCAACTTACATAGGACAGTCTTTCAACTTTAGCACAATTTAAGTTTTTCTACTAGATAATGAGGCTAAAGACGAGCCAAATACGTGATCACTGAACAACTGGGACTTTCCATTGTGGATATGTAACGTTATTCCATTAATCTGTCAGCTGTGTCAAATGTGTCAAATGTAAGTGTTTATTTATAATGGGTTTTATCTAGCCTGAGAGCATGTGCGCCAAGATCGTCCAGCAACGGCAGGCGTGCCATTCTCGACACCATTTAAAAGACGATAGGAATCCTGGGCATGACATAGCCCCTCTGTGTCTCCTTGAAGTTGTTTCTGTACGTGTAACAAATTAAGAACGAGAAGGTCCTCAGTGTGGGTAGCCAGAGTGCAAGAAGCCCAGTCGTGCTCTCCTCGTAGGAGTTTCCTCGCTGGTGGCGCACAAAATGCCACGCAACCAGACAAAAGGGGCCACCCAGGAGCCGTCGGTCTGGGCGTGCCTCGTTGGCGCAGTTAGGCAGCGCGTCAGTCTCATAATCTGAAGGTCGTGAGTTTGAGCCTCACACGGGGCAGGGTGCCCTTTTGTCGACTAGTTTGAGCCTTTAGCCCCGTTTTCCTTCCGCACAGTGTGCCACGCGTCCACGGCCTGAAGGCCAGCGTGTCCTCCCTGGTGGTCTAGTGGCTAGGATTCAGCGCTCTCACCGCCGCGGCCCGGGTTCGATTCCCGGTCAGGGAACGCTCTTTTGACGTGCGCTTGCCTTTTTCACCGGCCGGGTTATGCGCAATGCTGGCTTCGAAGGCAAGGATCGCAGCACCTCCAAGAGGCAAAGCTTCACTGCCTCCGGCCCATCGACCTAAGGTTGGACGGCTAAATTGCCTGCCTGCAGTCCTGCGCTCCGCAATCAGAGCCTGGTGTCCGTCCTCTGCTCTACTGAGGCATGTTGACGCAGGACAGCAGACACCCAACTTGTGGGAGGAAGGAGTAAAAACAGGATCGAGCCAGCCAGGAGTCGAACCTAGAATCTTCTGATCCGTAGTCAGACGCGTTATCCATTGCGCCACTGGCCCAACAACCTGGGAAGTCATGCTTGGAGAAGACAGCTGGATTCTGGAGGCCAGCTGCCAAACTTCATTATTAAATATTAATCCGGTTTTACTCTGCCATCATTAAATCCATTATTACACAATCAATAATTACATGGTTCCCTGCTGCAGCAGCCAAGGACAAGGCCAAGCTGCAGCGGGTGATCCGCTCGGCAGAGAGAGTGATCAACACCTCTCTACCTTCTCTGGAATCCCTTCACAACATCAGGGCTGTGAGAAGGGCAAGAAAAATTATGCCTGACCCATCTCATCCAGGCTGTACCATGTTTCAGCTGCTCCTTTCAGGTAGAAGGCTTTGGCTCCCGAGAACTGCAAAATCCCGGCATCGCCTGAGCTTCTTTCCCACGGCCGCCAGGCTGCTTAATGACAATCCAATTCCTTTTCAGGACTGAATGCACTGTTTGCACTTTATTGTTTCTATTACTCCTACTTTTATCATTCAGTATTAGTGTAAGTATCATTATTACTCTTAGCACCTTCCATTCACCTTCCATATGACTGTGTATTGTCATATCTTGTTCTGTCTTAATGTTTCGTTTGCCACATTACATCCATGCGTGACTGGATGTAAAGAATTCCAATTGTGTTTGACACTATATTGCAATAAATTGAACCTTGAACCTTCATCTCTACCAAAATGGGAAACCGGGTCATCCCCCGCGTGCCTGTCTCCTGGCGTCTTTGAAAAGGACGCTCCCTCGGAAGAAAGCGCGATACACAGCACGGGTGGCTACAACAAAGGTAAGAGAATGTCAGAAGTGGGATTCGAACCCACGCCTCCAGAGGAGACTGCGACCTGAACGCAGCGCCTTAGACCGCTCGGCCATCCTGACCAACCCAACTGGCCTGGGCGAGTCGATAGCGCTCCTCAGCGAATGTGCCGGTGTAGCTTTTGGAATGACTCACGATTTTATTGCCTTCATGCAGCTTATCTTTAATTCTTATTTATTTCTTTACAAACGCCTTGAAATAGTGACGAATGTGGATTTTTCTAAATGAGGAACAATGTGCCCGAAGCCTTTCATTTGCCAAAAGCACACCCAGCCCGTCTCCATATGCCCTGTAACAGATGCTGTCAAAGTGGTTTTGCATTCAATGATCCTTTCCCCCTTGATCATACTGTTTTAGAACAGGGTCACAAAAAGGAATCGCCATTCTCAGACCCTGCTCGTTCTACTTGAACGCGCAATGAAAATACTTGATCAAATGCGGATGGACGCCGGCATTGCAATTTAGCGAAAAAGCGCCATCTCTGTACGTCTCAGGGCCTTTTTATGGTTCGCAGTTGCCTTCTAATGTAGACAACAGTTAACCATACGGCGGCGACATCCTTAAAAGAACCGGTGGCATTGTGTCTCGAGCACACAAGGCAAACAAGAGATTCTTCAAGAGGTGAGTGCGAAGTACAGTTTACTGCCACAGGCAATGGCCGCAGAGCTTTTTCTTTAACAGACTCTAATACGTGGAACACGTCACCAACTTACATAGGACAGTCTTTCAACTTTAGCACAATTTAAGTTTTTCTACTAGATAATGAGGCTAAAGACGAGCCAAACACGTGATCACTGAACAACTGGGACTTTGCATTGTGGATATGTAACGTTATTCCATTAATCTGTCAGCTGTGTCAAATGTGTCAAATGTAAGTGTTTATTTATAATGGGTTTTATCTAGCCTGAGAGCATGTGCGCCAAGATCGTCCAGCAACGGCAGGCGTGCCATTCTCGACACCATTTAAAAGACGATAGGAATCCTGGGCATGACATAGCCCCTCTGTGTCTCCTTGAAGTTGTTTCTGTACGTGTAACAAATTAAGAACGAGAAGGTCCTCAGTGTGGGTAGCCAGAGTGCAAGAAGCCCAGTCGTGCTCTCCTCGCAGGAGTTTCCTCGCTGGTGGCGCACAAAATGCCACGCAACCAGACACAAGGGGCCACCCAGGAGCCGTCGGTCTGGGCGTGCCTCGTTGGCGCAGTTAGGCAGCGCGTCAGTCTCATAATCTGAAGGTCGTGAGTTCGAGCCTCACACGGGGCAGGGTGCCCTTTTGTCGACTAGTTTGAGCCTTTAGCCCCGTTTTCCTTCCGCACAGTGTGCCACGCGTCCACGGCCTGAAGGCCAGCGTGTCCTCCCTGGTGGTCTAGTGGCTAGGATTCGGCGCTCTCACCGCCGCGGCCCGGGTTCGATTCCCGGTCAGGGAACGCTCTTTTGACGTGCGCTTGCCTTTTTCACCGGCCGGGTTATGCGCAATGCTGGCTTCGAAGGCAAGGATCGCAGCACCTCCAAGAGGCAAAGCTTCACTGCCTCCGGCCCATCGACCTAAGGTTGGACGGCTAAATTGCCTGCCTGCAGTCCTGCGCTCCGCAATCAGAGCCTGGTGTGCGTCCTCTGCTCTACTGAGGCATGTTGACGCAGGACAGCAGACACCCAACTTGTGGGAGGAAGGAGTAAAAACAGGATCGAGCCAGCCAGGAGTCGAACCTAGAATCTTCTGATCCGTAGTCAGACGCGTTATCCATTGCGCCACTGGCCCAACAACCTGGGAAGTCATGCTTGGAGAAGACAGCTGGATTCTGGAGGCCAGCTGCCAAACTTCATTATTAAATATTAATCCGGTTTTACTCTGCCATCATTAAATCCATTATTACACAATCAATAATTACATGGTTCCCTGCTGCAGCAGCCAAGGACAAGGCCAAGCTGCAGCGGGTGATCCGCTCGGCAGAGAGAGTGATCAACACCTCTCTACCTTCTCTGGAATCCCTTCACAACATCAGGGCTGTGAGAAGGGCAAGAAAAATTATGTCTGACCCATCTCATCCAGGCTGTACCATGTTTCAGCTGCTCCTTTCAGGTAGAAGGCTTCGGCTCCCGAGAACTGCAAAATCCCGGCATCGCCTGAGCTTCTTTCCCACGGCCGCCAGGCTGCTTAATGACAATTCAATTCCTTTTCAGGACTGAATGCACTGTTTGCACTTTATTGTTTCTATTACTCCTACTTTTATCATTCAGTATTAGTGTAAGTATCATTATTACTCTTAGCACCTTCCATTCACCTTCCATATGACTGTGTATTGTCATATCTTGTTCTGTCTTAATGTTTCGTTTGACACATTACATCCATGCGTGACTGGATGTAAAGAGTTACAATTGTGTTTGACACTATATTGCAATAAATTGAACCTTGAACCTTCATCTCTACCAGAATGGGAATCCGGGTCATCCCCCGCGTGCCTGTCTCCTGGCGTCTTTGAAAAGGACGCTCCCTCGGAAGAAAGCGCGATACACAGCACGGGTGGCTACAACAAAGGCAAGAGAATGTCAGAAGTGGGATTCGAACCCACGCCTCCAGAGGAGACTGCGACCTGAACGCAGCGCCTTAGACCGCTCGGCCATCCTGACCAACCCAACTGGCCCGGGCGAGTCGATTGCGCTCCTCAGCGAATGTGCCGGTGTAGCTTTTGGAATGACTCACGATTTTATTGCCTTCATGCAGCTCATCTTTAATTCTTATTTATTTCTTTACAAACGCCTTGAAATAGTGACGAATGTGGATTTTTCGAAATGAGGAACAATGTGCCCGAAGCCTTTCATTTGCCAAAAGCACACCCAGCCCGTCTCCATATGCCCTGTAACGGATGCTGTCAAAGTGGTTTTGCATTCAATGATCCTTTCCCCCTTGATCATACTGTTTTAGAACAGGGTCACAAAAAGGAATCGCCATTCTCAGACCCTGCTCGTTCTACTTGAACGCGCAATGAAAATACTTGATCAAATGCGGATGGACGCCGGCATTGCAATTTAGCGAAAAAGCGCCATCTCTGTACGTCTCAGGGCCTTTTTATGGTTCGCAGTTGCCTTCTAATGTAGACAACAGTTAACCATACGGCGGCGACATCCTTAAAAGAACCGGTGGCATTGTGTCTCGAGCACACAAGGCAAACAAGAGATTCTTCAAGAGGTGAGTGCGAAGTACAGTTTACTGCCACAGGCAATGGCCGCAGAGCTTTTTCTTTAACAGACTCTAATACGTGGAACACGTCACCAACTTACATAGGACAGTCTTTCAACTTTAGCACAATTTAAGTTTTTCTACTAGATAATGAGGCTAAAGACGAGCCAAATACGTGATCACTGAACAACTGGGACTTTCCATTGTGGATATGTAACGTTATTCCATTAATCTGTCAGCTGTGTCAAATGTGTCAAATGTAAGTGTTTATTTATAATGGGTTTTATCTAGCCTGAGAGCATGTGCGCCAAGATCGTCCAGCAACGGCAGGCGTGCCATTCTCGACACCATTTAAAAGACGATAGGAATCCTGGGCATGACATAGCCCCTCTGTGTCTCCTTGAAGTTGTTTCTGTACGTGTAACAAATTAAGAACGAGAAGGTCCTCAGTGTGGGTAGCCATAGTGCAAGAAGCCCAGTCGTGCTCTCCTCGTAGGAGTTTCCTCGCTGGTGGCGCACAAAATGCCACGCAACCAGACAAAAGGGGCCACCCAGGAGCCGTCGGTCTGGGCGTGCCTCGTTGGCGCAGTTAGGCAGCGCGTCAGTCTCATAATCTGAAAGTCGTGAGTTCGAGCCTCACACGGGGCAGGGTGCCATTTTGTCGACTAGTTTGAGCCTTTAGCCCCGTTTTCCTTCCGCACAGTGTGCCACGCGTCCACGGCCTGAAGGCCAGCGTGTCCTCCCTGGTGGTCTAGTGGCTAGGATTCGGCGCTCTCACCGCCGCGGCCCGGGTTCGATTCCCGGTCAGGGAACGCTCTTTTGACGTGCGCTTGCCTTTTTCACCGGCCGGGTTATGCGCAATGCTGGCTTCGAAGGCAAGGATCGCAGCACCTCCAAGAGGCAAAGCTTCACTGCCTCCGGCCCATCGACCTAAGGTTGGACGGCTAAATTGCCTGCCTGCAGTCCTGCGCTCCGCAATCAGAGCCTGGTGTGCGTCCTCTGCTCTACTGAGGCATGTTGACGCAGGACAGCAGACACCCAACTTGTGGGAGGAAGGAGTAAAAACAGGATCGAGCCAGCCAGGAGTCGAACCTAGAATCTTCTGATCCGTAGTCAGACGCGTTATCCATTGCGCCACTGGCCCAACAACCTGGGAAGTCATGCTTGGAGAAGACAGCTGGATTCTGGAGGCCAGCTGCCAAACTTCATTATTAAATATTAATCCGGTTTTACTCTGCCATCATTAAATCCATTATTACACAATCAATAATTACATGGTTCCCTGCTGCAGCAGCCAAGGACAAGGCCAAGCTGCAGCGGGTGATCCGCTCGGCAGAGAGAGTGATCAACACCTCTCTACCTTCTCTGGAATCCCTTCACAACATCAGGGCTGTGAGAAGGGCAAGAAAAATTATGTCTGACCCATCTCATCCAGGCTGTACCATGTTTCAGCTGCTCCTTTCAGGTAGAAGGCTTCGGCTCCCGAGAACTGCAAAATCCCGGCATCGCCTGAGCTTCTTTCCCACGGCCGCCAGGCTGCTTAATGACAATTCAATTCCTTTTCAGGACTGAATGCACTGTTTGCACTTTATTGTTTCTATTACTCCTACTTTTATCATTCAGTATTAGTGTAAGTATCATTATTACTCTTAGCACCTTCCATTCACCTTCCATATGACTGTGTATTGTCATATCTTGTTCTGTCTTAATGTTTCGTTTGCCACATTACATCCATGCGTGACTGGATGTAAAGAATTCCAATTGTGTTTGACACTATATTGCAATAAATTGAACCTTGAACCTTCATCTCTACCAGAATGGGAAACCGGGTCATCCCCCGCGTGCCTGTCTCCTGGCGTCTTTGAAAAGGACGCTCCCTCGGAAGAAAGCGCGATACACAGCACGGGTGGCTACAACAAAGGCAAGAGAATGTCAGAAGTGGGATTCGAACCCACGCCTCCAGAGGAGACTGCGACCTGAACGCAGCGCCTTAGACCGCTCGGCCATCCTGACCAACCCAACTGGCCTGGGCGAGTCGATTGCGCTCCTCAGCGAATGTGCCGGTGTAGCTTTTGGAATGACTCACGATTTTATTGCCTTCATGCAGCTCATCTTTAATTCTTATTTATTTCTTTACAAACGCCTTGAAATAGTGACGAATGTGGATTTTTCGAAATGAGGAACAATGTGCCCAAAGCCTTTCATTTGCCAAAAGCACACCCAGCCCGTCTCCATATGCCCTGTAACGGATGCTGTCAAAGTGGTTTTGCATTCAATGATCCTTTCCCCCTTGATCATACTGTTTTAGAACAGGGTCACAAAAAGGAATCGCCATTCTCAGACCCTGCTCGTTCTACTTGAACGCGCAATGAAAATACTTGATCAAATGCGGATGGACGCCGGCATTGCAATTTAGCGAAAAAGCGCCATCTCTGTACGTCTCAGGGCCTTTTTATGGTTCGCAGTTGCCTTCTAATGTAGACAACAGTTAACCATACGGCGGCGACATCCTTAAAAGAACCGGTGGCATTGTGTCTCGAGCACACAAGGCAAACAACAGATTCTTCAAGAGGTGAGTGCGAAGTACAGTTTACTGCCACAGGCAATGGCCGCAGAGCTTTTTCTTTAACAGACTCTAATACGTGGAACACGTCACCAACTTACATAGGACAGTCTTTCAACTTTAGCACAATTTAAGTTTTTCTACTAGATAATGAGGCTAAAGACGAGCCAAATACGTGATCACTGAACAACTGGGACTTTCCATTGTGGATATGTAACGTTATTCCATTAATCTGTCAGCTGTGTCAAATGTGTCAAATGTAAGTGTTTATTTATAATGGGTTTTATCTAGCCTGAGAGCATGTGCGCCAAGATCGTCCAGCAACGGCAGGCGTGCCATTCTCGACACCATTTAAAAGACGATAGGAATCCTGGGCATGACATAGCCCCTCTGTGTCTCCTTGAAGTTGTTTCTGTACGTGTAACAAATTAAGAACGAGAAGGTCCTCAGTGTGGGTAGCCAGAGTGCAAGAAGCCCAGTCGTGCTCTCCTCGTAGGAGTTTCCTCGCTGGTGGCGCACAAAATGCCACGCAACCAGACAAAAGGGGCCACCCAGGAGCCGTCGGTCTGGGCGTGCCTCGTTGGCGCAGTTAGGCAGCGCGTCAGTCTCATAATCTGAAGGTCGTGAGTTCGAGCCTCACACGGGGCAGGGTGCCCTTTTGTCGACTAGTTTGAGCCTTTAGCCCCGTTTTCCTTCCGCACAGTGTGCCACGCGTCCACGGCCTGAAGGCCAGCGTGTCCTCCCTGGTGGTCTAGTGGCTAGGATTCGGCGCTCTCACCGCCGCGGCCCGGGTTCGATTCCCGGTCAGGGAACGCTCTTTTGACGTGCGCTTGCCTTTTTCACCGGCAGGGTTATGCGCAATGCTGGCTTCGAAGGCAAGGATCGCAGCACCTCCAAGAGGCAAAGCTTCACTGCCTCCGGCCCATCGACCTAAGGTTGGACGGCTAAATTGCCTGCCTGCAGTCCTGCGCTCCGCCATCTGAGCAATCAGAGCCTGGTGTGCGTCCTCTGCTCTACTGAGGCATGTTGACGCAGGACAGCAGACACCCAACTTGTGGGAGGAAGGAGTAAAAACAGGATCGAGCCAGCCAGGAGTCGAACCTAGAATCTTCTGATCCGTAGTCAGACGCGTTATCCATTGCGCCACTGGCCCAACAACCTGGGAAGTCATGCTTGGAGAAGACAGCTGGATTCTGGAGGCCAGCTGCCAAACTTCATTATTAAATATTAATCCGGTTTTACTCTGCCATCATTAAATCCATTATTACACAATCAATAATTACATGGTTCCCTGCTGCAGCAGCCAAGGACAAGGCCAAGCTGCAGTGGGTGATCCGCTCGGCAGAGAGAGTGATCAACACCTCTCTACCTTCTCTGGAATCCCTTCACAACATCAGGGCTGTGAGAAGGGCAAGAAAAATTATGTCTGACCCATCTCATCCAGGCTGTACCATGTTTCAGCTGCTCCTTTCAGGTAGAAGGCTTCGGCTCCCGAGAACTGCAAAATCCCGGCATCGCCTGAGCTTCTTTCCCACGGCCGCCAGGCTGCTTAATGACAATTCAATTCCTTTTCAGGACTGAATGCACTGTTTGCACTTTATTGTTTCTATTACTCCTACTTTTATCATTCAGTATTAGTGTAAGTATCATTATTACTCTTAGCACCTTCCATTCACCTTCCATATGACTGTGTATTGTCATATCTTGTTCTGTCTTAATGTTTCGTTTGCCACATTACATCCATGCGTGACTGGATGTAAAGAATTCCAATTGTGTTTGACACTATATTGCAATAAATTGAACCTTGAACCTTCATCTCTACCAGAATGGGAAACCGGGTCATCCCCCGCGTGCCTGTCTCCTGGCGTCTTTGAAAAGGACGCTCCCTCGGAAGAAAGCGCGATGCACAGCACGGGTGGCTACAACAAAGGCAAGAGAATGTCAGAAGTGGGATTCGAACCCACGCCTCCAGAGGAGACTGCGACCTGAACGCAGTGCCTTAGACCGCTCGGCCATCCTGACCAACCCAATTGGCCCGGGCGAGTCGATTGCGCTCCTCAGCGAATGTGCCGGTGTAGCTTTTGGAATGACTCACGATTTTATTGCCTTCATGCAGCTCATCTTTAATTCTTATTTATTTCTTTACAAACGCCTTGAAATAGTGACGAATGTGGATTTTTCGAAATGAGGAACAATGTGCCCGAAGCCTTTCATTTGCCAAAAGCACACCCAGCCCGTCTCCATATGCCCTGTAACGGATGCTGTCAAAGTGGTTTTGCATTCAATGATCCTTTCCCCCTTGATCATACTGTTTTAGAACAGGGTCACAAAAAGGAATCGCCATTCTCAGACCCTGCTCGTTCTACTTGAACGCGCAACGAAAATACTTAATCAAATGCGGATGGACGCCGGCATTGCAATTTAGCGAAAAAGCGCCATCTCTGTACGTCTCAGGGCCTTTTTATGGTTCGCAGTTGCCTTCTAATGTAGACAACAGTTAACCATACGGCGGCGACATCCTTAAAAGAACCGGTGGCATTGTGTCTCGAGCACACAAGGCAAACAAGAGATTCTTCAAGAGGTGAGTGCGAAGTACAGTTTACTGCCACAGGCAATGGCCGCAGAGCTTTTTCTTTAACAGACTCTAATACGTGGAACACGTCACCAACTTACATAGGACAGTCTTTCAACTTTAGCACAATTTAAGTTTTTCTACTAGATAATGAGGCTAAAGACGAGCCAAATACGTGATCACTGAACAACTGGGACTTTCCATTGTGGATATGTAACGTTATTCCATTAATCTGTCAGCTGTGTCAAATGTGTCAAATGTAAGTGTTTATTTATAATGGGTTTTATCTAGCCTGAGAGCATGTGCGCCAAGATCGTCCAGCAACGGCAGGCGTGCCATTCTCGACACCATTTAAAAGACGATAGGAATCCTGGGCATGACATAGCCCCTCTGTGTCTCCTTGAAGTTGTTTCTGTACGTGTAACAAATTAAGAACGAGAAGGTCCTCAATGTGGGTAGCCAGAGTGCAAGAAGCCCAGTCGTGCTCTCCTCGTAGGAGTTTCCTCGCTGGTGGCGCACAAAATGCCACGCAACCAGACAAAAGGGGCCACCCAGGAGCCGTCGGTCTGGGCGTGCCTCGTTGGCGCAGTTAGGCAGCGCGTCAGTCTCATAATCTGAAGGTCGTGAGTTCGAGCCTCACACGGGGCAGGGTGCCCTTTTGTCGACTAGTTTGAGCCTTTAGCCCCGTTTTCCTTCCGCACAGTGTGCCACGCGTCCACGGCCTGAAGGCCAGCGTGTCCTCCCTGGTGGTCTAGTGGCTAGGATTCGGCGCTCTCACCGCCGCGGCCCGGGTTCGATTCCCGGTCAGGGAACGCTCTTTTGACGTGCGCTTGCCTTTTTCACCGGCCGGGTTATGCGCAATGCTGGCTTCGAAGGCAAGGATCGCAGCACCTCCAAGAGGCAAAGCTTCACTGCCTCCGGCCCATCGACCTAAGGTTGGACGGCTAAATTGCCTGCCTGCAGTCCTGCGCTCCGCAATCAGAGCCTGGTGTCCGTCCTCTGCTCTACTGAGGCATGTTGACGCAGGACAGCAGACACCCAACTTGTGGGAGGAAGGAGTAAAAACAGGATCGAGCCAGCCAGGAGTCGAACCTAGAATCTTCTGATCCGTAGTCAGACGCGTTATCCATTGCGCCACTGGCCCAACAACCTGGGAAGTCATGCTTGGAGAAGACAGCTGGATTCTGGAGGCCAGCTGCCAAACTTCATTATTAAATATTAATCCGGTTTTACTCTGCCATCATTAAATCCATTATTACACAATCAATAATTACATGGTTCCCTGCTGCAGCAGCCAAGGACAAGGCCAAGCTGCAGTGGGTGATCCGCTCGGCAGAGAGAGTGATCAACACCTCTCTACCTTCTCTGGAATCCCTTCACAACATCAGGGCTGTGAGAAGGGCAAGAAAAATTATGTCTGACCCATCTCATCCAGGCTGTACCATGTTTCAGCTGCTCCTTTCAGGTAGAAGGCTTCGGCTCCCGAGAACTGCAAAATCCCGGCATCGCCTGAGCTTCTTTCCCACGGCCGCCAGGCTGCTTAATGACAATTCAATTCCTTTTCAGGACTGAATGCACTGTTTGCACTTTATTGTTTCTATTACTCCTACTTTTATCATTCAGTATTAGTGTAAGTATCATTATTACTCTTAGCACCTTCCATTCACCTTCCATATGACTGTGTATTGTCATATCTTGTTCTGTCTTAATGTTTCGTTTGCCACATTACATCCATGCGTGACTGGATGTAAAGAATTCCAATTGTGTTTGACACTATATTGCAATAAATTGAACCTTGAACCTTCATCTCTACCAGAATGGGAAACCGGGTCATCCCCCGCGTGCCTGTCTCCTGGCGTCTTTGAAAAGGACGCTCCCTCGGAAGAAAGCGCGATGCACAGCACGGGTGGCTACAACAAAGGCAAGAGAATGTCAGAAGTGGGATTCGAACCCACGCCTCCAGAGGAGACTGCGACCTGAACGCAGCGCCTTAGACCGCTCGGCCATCCTGACCAACCCAATTGGCCCGGGCGAGTCGATTGCGCTCCTCAGCGAATGTGCCGGTGTAGCTTTTGGAATGACTCACGATTTTATTGCCTTCATGCAGCTCATCTTTAATTCTTATTTATTTCTTTACAAACGCCTTGAAATAGTGACGAATGTGGATTTTTCGAAATGAGGAACAATGTGCCCGAAGCCTTTCATTTGCCAAAAGCACACCCAGCCCGTCTCCATATGCCCTGTAACGGATGCTGTCAAAGTGGTTTTGCATTCAATGATCCTTTCCCCCTTGATCATACTGTTTTAGAACAGGGTCACAAAAAGGAATCGCCATTCTCAGACCCTGCTCGTTCTACTTGAACGCGCAACGAAAATACTTAATCAAATGCGGATGGACGCCGGCATTGCAATTTAGCGAAAAAGCGCCATCTCTGTACGTCTCAGGGCCTTTTTATGGTTCGCAGTTGCCTTCTAATGTAGACAACAGTTAACCATACGGCGGCGACATCCTTAAAAGAACCGGTGGCATTGTGTCTCGAGCACACAAGGCAAACAAGAGATTCTTCAAGAGGTGAGTGCGAAGTACAGTTTACTGCCACAGGCAATGGCCGCAGAGCTTTTTCTTTAACAGACTCTAATACGTGGAACACGTCACCAACTTACATAGGACAGTCTTTCAACTTTAGCACAATTTAAGTTTTTCTACTAGATAATGAGGCTAAAGACGAGCCAAATACGTGATCACTGAACAACTGGGACTTTCCATTGTGGATATGTAACGTTATTCCATTAATCTGTCAGCTGTGTCAAATGTGTCAAATGTAAGTGTTTATTTATAATGGGTTTTATCTAGCCTGAGAGCATGTGCGCCAAGATCGTCCAGCAACGGCAGGCGTGCCATTCTCGACACCATTTAAAAGACGATAGGAATCCTGGGCATGACATAGCCCCTCTGTGTCTCCTTGAAGTTGTTTCTGTACGTGTAACAAATTAAGAACGAGAAGGTCCTCAGTGTGGGTAGCCAGAGTGCAAGAAGCCCAGTCGTGCTCTCCTCGTAGGAGTTTCCTCGCTGGTGGCGCACAAAATGCCACGCAACCAGACAAAAGGGGCCACCCAGGAGCCGTCGGTCTGGGCGTGCCTCGTTGGCGCAGTTAGGCAGCGCGTCAGTCTCATAATCTGAAGGTCGTGAGTTCGAGCCTCACACGGGGCAGGGTGCCCTTTTGTCGACTAGTTTGAGCCTTTAGCCCCGTTTTCCTTCCGCACAGTGTGCCACGCGTCCACGGCCTGAAGGCCAGCGTGTCCTCCCTGGTGGTCTAGTGGCTAGGATTCGGCGCTCTCACCGCCGCGGCCCGGGTTCGATTCCCGGTCAGGGAACGCTCTTTTGACGTGCGCTTGCCTTTTTCACCGGCCGGGTTATGCGCAATGCTGGCTTCGAAGGCAAGGATCGCAGCACCTCCAAGAGGCAAAGCTTCACTGCCTCCGGCCCATCGACCTAAGGTTGGACGGCTAAATTGCCTGCCTGCAGTCCTGCGCTCCGCAATCAGAGCCTGGTGTCCGTCCTCTGCTCTACTGAGGCATGTTGACGCAGGACAGCAGACACCCAACTTGTGGGAGGAAGGAGTAAAAACAGGATCGAGCCAGCCAGGAGTCGAACCTAGAATCTTCTGATCCGTAGTCAGACGCGTTATCCATTGCGCCACTGGCCCAACAACCTGGGAAGTCATGCTTGGAGAAGACAGCTGGATTCTGGAGGCCAGCTGCCAAACTTCATTATTAAATATTAATCCGGTTTTACTCTGCCATCATTAAATCCATTATTACAAAATCAATAATTACATGGTTCCCTGCTGCAGCAGCCAAGGACAAGGCCAAGCTGCAGCGGGTGATCCGCTCGGCAGAGAGAGTGATCAACACCTCTCTACCTTCTCTGGAATCCCTTCACAACATCAGGGCTGTGAGAAGGGCAAGAAAAATTATGTCTGACCCATCTCATCCAGGCTGTACCATGTTTCAGCTGCTCCTTTCAGGTAGAAGGCTTCGGCTCCCGAGAACTGCAAAATCCCGTCATCGCCTGAGCTTCTTTCCCACGGCCGCCAGGCTGCTTAATGACAATTCAATTCCTTTTCAGGACTGAATGCACTGTTTGCACTTTATTGTTTCTATTACTCCTACTTTTATCATTCAGTATTAGTGTAAGTATCATTATTACTCTTAGCACCTTCCATTCACCTTCCATATGACTGTGTATTGTCATATCTTGTTCTGTCTTAATGTTTCGTTTGCCACATTACATCCATGCGTGACTGGATGTAAAGAATTCCAATTGTGTTTGACACTATATTGCAATAAATTGAACCTTGAACCTTCATCTCTACCAGAATGGGAAACCGGGTCATCCCCCGCGTGCCTGTCTCCTGGCGTCTTTGAAAAGGACGCTCCCTCGGAAGAAAGCGCGATGCACAGCACGGGTGGCTACAACAAAGGCAAGAGAATGTCAGAAGTGGGATTCGAACCCACGCCTCCAGAGGAGACTGCGACCTGAACGCAGCGCCTTAGACCGCTCGGCCATCCTGACCAACCCAATTGGCCCGGGCGAGTCGATTGCGCTCCTCAGCGAATGTGCCGGTGTAGCTTTTGGAATGACTCACGATTTTATTGCCTTCATGCAGCTCATCTTTAATTCTTATTTATTTCTTTACAAACGCCTTGAAATAGTGACGAATGTGGATTTTTCGAAATGAGGAACAATGTGCCCGAAGCCTTTCATTTGCCAAAAGCACACCCAGCCCGTCTCCATATGCCCTGTAACGGATGCTGTCAAAGTGGTTTTGCATTCAATGATCCTTTCCCCCTTGATCATACTGTTATAGAACAGGGTCACAAAAAGGAATCGCCATTCTCAGACCCTGCTCGTTCTACTTGAACGCGCAACGAAAATACTTAATCAAATGCGGATGGACGCCGGCATTGCAATTTAGCGAAAAAGCGCCATCTCTGTACGTCTCAGGGCCTTTTTATGGTTCGCAGTTGCCTTCTAATGTAGACAACAGTTAACCATACGGCGGCGACATCCTTAAAAGAACCGGTGGCATTGTGTCTCGAGCACACAAGGCAAACAAGAGATTCTTCAAGAGGTGAGTGCGAAGTACAGTTTACTGCCACAGGCAATGGCCGCAGAGCTTTTTCTTTAACAGACTCTAATACGTGGAACACGTCACCAACTTACATAGGACAGTCTTTCAACTTTAGCACAATTTAAGTTTTTCTACTAGATAATGAGGCTAAAGACGAGCCAAATACGTGATCACTGAACAACTGGGACTTTCCATTGTGGATATGTAACGTTATTCCATTAATCTGTCAGCTGTGTCAAATGTGTCAAATGTAAGTGTTTATTTATAATGGGTTTTATCTAGCCTGAGAGCATGTGCGCCAAGATCGTCCAGCAACGGCAGGCGTGCCATTCTCGACACCATTTAAAAGACGATAGGAATCCTGGGCATGACATAGCCCCTCTGTGTCTCCTTGAAGTTGTTTCTGTACGTGTAACAAATTAAGAACGAGAAGGTCCTCAGTGTGGGTAGCCATAGTGCAAGAAGCCCAGTCGTGCTCTCCTCGTAGGAGTTTCCTCGCTGGTGGCGCACAAAATGCCACGCAACCAGACAAAAGGGGCCACCCAGGAGCCGTCGGTCTGGGCGTGCCTCGTTGGCGCAGTTAGGCAGCGCGTCAGTCTCATAATCTGAAAGTCGTGAGTTCGAGCCTCACACGGGGCAGGGTGCCATTTTGTCGACTAGTTTGAGCCTTTAGCCCCGTTTTCCTTCCGCACAGTGTGCCACGCGTCCACGGCCTGAAGGCCAGCGTGTCCTCCCTGGTGGTCTAGTGGCTAGGATTCGGCGCTCTCACCGCCGCGGCCCGGGTTCGATTCCCGGTCAGGGAACGCTCTTTTGACGTGCGCTTGCCTTTTTCACCGGCCGGGTTATGCGCAATGCTGGCTTCGAAGGCAAGGATCGCAGCACCTCCAAGAGGCAAAGCTTCACTGCCTCCGGCCCATCGACCTAAGGTTGGACGGCTAAATTGCCTGCCTGCAGTCCTGCGCTCCGCAATCAGAGCCTGGTGTGCGTCCTCTGCTCTACTGAGGCATGTTGACGCAGGACAGCAGACACCCAACTTGTGGGAGGAAGGAGTAAAAACAGGATCGAGCCAGCCAGGAGTCGAACCTAGAATCTTCTGATCCGTAGTCAGACGCGTTATCCATTGCGCCACTGGCCCAACAACCTGGGAAGTCATGCTTGGAGAAGACAGCTGGATTCTGGAGGCCAGCTGCCAAACTTCATTATTAAATATTAATCCGGTTTTACTCTGCCATCATTAAATCCATTATTACACAATCAATAATTACATGGTTCCCTGCTGCAGCAGCCAAGGACAAGGCCAAGCTGCAGCGGGTGATCCGCTCGGCAGAGAGAGTGATCAACACCTCTCTACCTTCTCTGGAATCCCTTCACAACATCAGGGCTGTGAGAAGGGCAAGAAAAATTATGTCTGACCCATCTCATCCAGGCTGTACCATGTTTCAGCTGCTCCTTTCAGGTAGAAGGCTTCGGCTCCCGAGAACTGCAAAATCCCGGCATCGCCTGAGCTTCTTTCCCACGGCCGCCAGGCTGCTTAATGACAATTCAATTCCTTTTCAGGACTGAATGCACTGTTTGCACTTTATTGTTTCTATTACTCCTACTTTTATCATTCAGTATTAGTGTAAGTATCATTATTACTCTTAGCACCTTCCATTCACCTTCCATATGACTGTGTATTGTCATATCTTGTTCTGTCTTAATGTTTCGTTTGCCACATTACATCCATGCGTGACTGGATGTAAAGAATTCCAATTGTGTTTGACACTATATTGCAATAAATTGAACCTTGAACCTTCATCTCTACCAGAATGGGAAACCGGGTCATCCCCCGCGTGCCTGTCTCCTGGCGTCTTTGAAAAGGACGCTCCCTCGGAAGAAAGCGCGATGCACAGCACGGGTGGCTACAACAAAGGCAAGAGAATGTCAGAAGTGGGATTCGAACCCACGCCTCCAGAGGAGACTGCGACCTGAACGCAGCGCCTTAGACCGCTCGGCCATCCTGACCAACCCAATTGGCCCGGGCGAGTCGATTGCGCTCCTCAGCGAATGTGCCGGTGTAGCTTTTGGAATGACTCACGATTTTATTGCCTTCATGCAGCTCATCTTTAATTCTTATTTATTTCTTTACAAACGCCTTGAAATAGTGACGAATGTGGATTTTTCGAAATGAGGAACAATGTGCCCGAAGCCTTTCATTTGCCAAAAGCACACCCAGCCCGTCTCCATATGCCCTGTAACGGATGCTGTCAAAGTGGTTTTGCATTCAATGATCCTTTCCCCCTTGATCATACTGTTATAGAACAGGGTCACAAAAAGGAATCGCCATTCTCAGACCCTGCTCGTTCTACTTGAACGCGCAACGAAAATACTTAATCAAATGCGGATGGACGCCGGCATTGCAATTTAGCGAAAAAGCGCCATCTCTGTACGTCTCAGGGCCTTTTTATGGTTCGCAGTTGCCTTCTAATGTAGACAACAGTTAACCATACGGCGGCGACATCCTTAAAAGAACCGGTGGCATTGTGTCTCGAGCACACAAGGCAAACAAGAGATTCTTCAAGAGGTGAGTGCGAAGTACAGTTTACTGCCACAGGCAATGGCCGCAGAGCTTTTTCTTTAACAGACTCTAATACGTGGAACACGTCACCAACTTACATAGGACAGTCTTTCAACTTTAGCACAATTTAAGTTTTTCTACTAGATAATGAGGCTAAAGACGAGCCAAATACGTGATCACTGAACAACTGGGACTTTCCATTGTGGATATGTAACGTTATTCCATTAATCTGTCAGCTGTGTCAAATGTGTCAAATGTAAGTGTTTATTTATAATGGGTTTTATCTAGCCTGAGAGCATGTGCGCCAAGATCGTCCAGCAACGGCAGGCGTGCCATTCTCGACACCATTTAAAAGACGATAGGAATCCTGGGCATGACATAGCCCCTCTGTGTCTCCTTGAAGTTGTTTCTGTACGTGTAACAAATTAAGAACGAGAAGGTCCTCAGTGTGGGTAGCCATAGTGCAAGAAGCCCAGTCGTGCTCTCCTCGTAGGAGTTTCCTCGCTGGTGGCGCACAAAATGCCACGCAACCAGACAAAAGGGGCCACCCAGGAGCCGTCGGTCTGGGCGTGCCTCGTTGGCGCAGTTAGGCAGCGCGTCAGTCTCATAATCTGAAAGTCGTGAGTTCGAGCCTCACACGGGGCAGGGTGCCATTTTGTCGACTAGTTTGAGCCTTTAGCCCCGTTTTCCTTCCGCACAGTGTGCCACGCGTCCACGGCCTGAAGGCCAGCGTGTCCTCCCTGGTGGTCTAGTGGCTAGGATTCGGCGCTCTCACCGCCGCGGCCCGGGTTCGATTCCCGGTCAGGGAACGCTCTTTTGACGTGCGCTTGCCTTTTTCACCGGCCGGGTTATGCGCAATGCTGGCTTCGAAGGCAAGGATCGCAGCACCTCCAAGAGGCAAAGCTTCACTGCCTCCGGCCCATCGACCTAAGGTTGGACGGCTAAATTGCCTGCCTGCAGTCCTGCGCTCCGCAATCAGAGCCTGGTGTGCGTCCTCTGCTCTACTGAGGCATGTTGACGCAGGACAGCAGACACCCAACTTGTGGGAGGAAGGAGTAAAAACAGGATCGAGCCAGCCAGGAGTCGAACCTAGAATCTTCTGATCCGTAGTCAGACGCGTTATCCATTGCGCCACTGGCCCAACAACCTGGGAAGTCATGCTTGGAGAAGACAGCTGGATTCTGGAGGCCAGCTGCCAAACTTCATTATTAAATATTAATCCGGTTTTACTCTGCCATCATTAAATCCATTATTACACAATCAATAATTACATGGTTCCCTGCTGCAGCAGCCAAGGACAAGGCCAAGCTGCAGCGGGTGATCCGCTCGGCAGAGAGAGTGATCAACACCTCTCTACCTTCTCTGGAATCCCTTCACAACATCAGGGCTGTGAGAAGGGCAAGAAAAATTATGTCTGACCCATCTCATCCAGGCTGTACCATGTTTCAGCTGCTCCTTTCAGGTAGAAGGCTTCGGCTCCCGAGAACTGCAAAATCCCGGCATCGCCTGAGCTTCTTTCCCACGGCCGCCAGGCTGCTTAATGACAATTCAATTCCTTTTCAGGACTGAATGCACTGTTTGCACTTTATTGTTTCTATTACTCCTACTTTTATCATTCAGTATTAGTGTAAGTATCATTATTACTCTTAGCACCTTCCATTCACCTTCCATATGACTGTGTATTGTCATATCTTGTTCTGTCTTAATGTTTCGTTTGCCACATTACATCCATGCGTGACTGGATGTAAAGAATTCCAATTGTGTTTGACACTATATTGCAATAAATTGAACCTTGAACCTTCATCTCTACCAGAATGGGAAACCGGGTCATCCCCCGCGTGCCTGTCTCCTGGCGTCTTTGAAAAGGACGCTCCCTCGGAAGAAAGCGCGATACACAGCACGGGTGGCTACAACAAAGGCAAGAGAATGTCAGAAGTGGGATTCGAACCCACGCCTCCAGAGGAGACTGCGACCTGAACGCAGCGCCTTAGACCGCTCGGCCATCCTGACCAACCCAACTGGCCTGGGCGAGTCGATTGCGCTCCTCAGCGAATGTGCCGGTGTAGCTTTTGGAATGACTCACGATTTTATTGCCTTCATGCAGCTCATCTTTAATTCTTATTTATTTCTTTACAAACGCCTTGAAATAGTGACGAATGTGGATTTTTCGAAATGAGGAACAATGTGCCCAAAGCCTTTCATTTGCCAAAAGCACACCCAGCCCGTCTCCATATGCCCTGTAACGGATGCTGTCAAAGTGGTTTTGCATTCAATGATCCTTTCCCCCTTGATCATACTGTTTTAGAACAGGGTCACAAAAAGGAATCGCCATTCTCAGACCCTGCTCGTTCTACTTGAACGCGCAATGAAAATACTTGATCAAATGCGGATGGACGCCGGCATTGCAATTTAGCGAAAAAGCGCCATCTCTGTACGTCTCAGGGCCTTTTTATGGTTCGCAGTTGCCTTCTAATGTAGACAACAGTTAACCATACGGCGGCGACATCCTTAAAAGAACCGGTGGCATTGTGTCTCGAGCACACAAGGCAAACAACAGATTCTTCAAGAGGTGAGTGCGAAGTACAGTTTACTGCCACAGGCAATGGCCGCAGAGCTTTTTCTTTAACAGACTCTAATACGTGGAACACGTCACCAACTTACATAGGACAGTCTTTCAACTTTAGCACAATTTAAGTTTTTCTACTAGATAATGAGGCTAAAGACGAGCCAAATACGTGATCACTGAACAACTGGGACTTTCCATTGTGGATATGTAACGTTATTCCATTAATCTGTCAGCTGTGTCAAATGTGTCAAATGTAAGTGTTTATTTATAATGGGTTTTATCTAGCCTGAGAGCATGTGCGCCAAGATCGTCCAGCAACGGCAGGCGTGCCATTCTCGACACCATTTAAAAGACGATAGGAATCCTGGGCATGACATAGCCCCTCTGTGTCTCCTTGAAGTTGTTTCTGTACGTGTAACAAATTAAGAACGAGAAGGTCCTCAGTGTGGGTAGCCAGAGTGCAAGAAGCCCAGTCGTGCTCTCCTCGTAGGAGTTTCCTCGCTGGTGGCGCACAAAATGCCACGCAACCAGACAAAAGGGGCCACCCAGGAGCCGTCGGTCTGGGCGTGCCTCGTTGGCGCAGTTAGGCAGCGCGTCAGTCTCATAATCTGAAGGTCGTGAGTTCGAGCCTCACACGGGGCAGGGTGCCCTTTTGTCGACTAGTTTGAGCCTTTAGCCCCGTTTTCCTTCCGCACAGTGTGCCACGCGTCCACGGCCTGAAGGCCAGCGTGTCCTCCCTGGTGGTCTAGTGGCTAGGATTCGGCGCTCTCACCGCCGCGGCCCGGGTTCGATTCCCGGTCAGGGAACGCTCTTTTGACGTGCGCTTGCCTTTTTCACCGGCAGGGTTATGCGCAATGCTGGCTTCGAAGGCAAGGATCGCAGCACCTCCAAGAGGCAAAGCTTCACTGCCTCCGGCCCATCGACCTAAGGTTGGACGGCTAAATTGCCTGCCTGCAGTCCTGCGCTCCGCCATCTGAGCAATCAGAGCCTGGTGTGCGTCCTCTGCTCTACTGAGGCATGTTGACGCAGGACAGCAGACACCCAACTTGTGGGAGGAAGGAGTAAAAACAGGATCGAGCCAGCCAGGAGTCGAACCTAGAATCTTCTGATCCGTAGTCAGACGCGTTATCCATTGCGCCACTGGCCCAACAACCTGGGAAGTCATGCTTGGAGAAGACAGCTGGATTCTGGAGGCCAGCTGCCAAACTTCATTATTAAATATTAATCCGGTTTTACTCTGCCATCATTAAATCCATTATTACACAATCAATAATTACATGGTTCCCTGCTGCAGCAGCCAAGGACAAGGCCAAGCTGCAGTGGGTGATCCGCTCGGCAGAGAGAGTGATCAACACCTCTCTACCTTCTCTGGAATCCCTTCACAACATCAGGGCTGTGAGAAGGGCAAGAAAAATTATGTCTGACCCATCTCATCCAGGCTGTACCATGTTTCAGCTGCTCCTTTCAGGTAGAAGGCTTCGGCTCCCGAGAACTGCAAAATCCCGGCATCGCCTGAGCTTCTTTCCCACGGCCGCCAGGCTGCTTAATGACAATTCAATTCCTTTTCAGGACTGAATGCACTGTTTGCACTTTATTGTTTCTATTACTCCTACTTTTATCATTCAGTATTAGTGTAAGTATCATTATTACTCTTAGCACCTTCCATTCACCTTCCATATGACTGTGTATTGTCATATCTTGTTCTGTCTTAATGTTTCGTTTGCCACATTACATCCATGCGTGACTGGATGTAAAGAATTCCAATTGTGTTTGACACTATATTGCAATAAATTGAACCTTGAACCTTCATCTCTACCAGAATGGGAAACCGGGTCATCCCCCGCGTGCCTGTCTCCTGGCGTCTTTGAAAAGGACGCTCCCTCGGAAGAAAGCGCGATGCACAGCACGGGTGGCTACAACAAAGGCAAGAGAATGTCAGAAGTGGGATTCGAACCCACGCCTCCAGAGGAGACTGCGACCTGAACGCAGCGCCTTAGACCGCTCGGCCATCCTGACCAACCCAATTGGCCCGGGCGAGTCGATTGCGCTCCTCAGCGAATGTGCCGGTGTAGCTTTTGGAATGACTCACGATTTTATTGCCTTCATGCAGCTCATCTTTAATTCTTATTTATTTCTTTACAAACGCCTTGAAATAGTGACGAATGTGGATTTTTCGAAATGAGGAACAATGTGCCCGAAGCCTTTCATTTGCCAAAAGCACACCCAGCCCGTCTCCATATGCCCTGTAACGGATGCTGTCAAAGTGGTTTTGCATTCAATGATCCTTTCCCCCTTGATCATACTGTTTTAGAACAGGGTCACAAAAAGGAATCGCCATTCTCAGACCCTGCTCGTTCTACTTGAACGCGCAACGAAAATACTTAATCAAATGCGGATGGACGCCGGCATTGCAATTTAGCGAAAAAGCGCCATCTCTGTACGTCTCAGGGCCTTTTTATGGTTCGCAGTTGCCTTCTAATGTAGACAACAGTTAACCATACGGCGGCGACATCCTTAAAAGAACCGGTGGCATTGTGTCTCGAGCACACAAGGCAAACAAGAGATTCTTCAAGAGGTGAGTGCGAAGTACAGTTTACTGCCACAGGCAATGGCCGCAGAGCTTTTTCTTTAACAGACTCTAATACGTGGAACACGTCACCAACTTACATAGGACAGTCTTTCAACTTTAGCACAATTTAAGTTTTTCTACTAGATAATGAGGCTAAAGACGAGCCAAATACGTGATCACTGAACAACTGGGACTTTCCATTGTGGATATGTAACGTTATTCCATTAATCTGTCAGCTGTGTCAAATGTGTCAAATGTAAGTGTTTATTTATAATGGGTTTTATCTAGCCTGAGAGCATGTGCGCCAAGATCGTCCAGCAACGGCAGGCGTGCCATTCTCGACACCATTTAAAAGACGATAGGAATCCTGGGCATGACATAGCCCCTCTGTGTCTCCTTGAAGTTGTTTCTGTACGTGTAACAAATTAAGAACGAGAAGGTCCTCAGTGTGGGTAGCCAGAGTGCAAGAAGCCCAGTCGTGCTCTCCTCGTAGGAGTTTCCTCGCTGGTGGCGCACAAAATGCCACGCAACCAGACAAAAGGGGCCACCCAGGAGCCGTCGGTCTGGGCGTGCCTCGTTGGCGCAGTTAGGCAGCGCGTCAGTCTCATAATCTGAAGGTCGTGAGTTCGAGCCTCACACGGGGCAGGGTGCCCTTTTGTCGACTAGTTTGAGCCTTTAGCCCCGTTTTCCTTCCGCACAGTGTGCCACGCGTCCACGGCCTGAAGGCCAGCGTGTCCTCCCTGGTGGTCTAGTGGCTAGGATTCGGCGCTCTCACCGCCGCGGCCCGGGTTCGATTCCCGGTCAGGGAACGCTCTTTTGACGTGCGCTTGCCTTTTTCACCGGCCGGGTTATGCGCAATGCTGGCTTCGAAGGCAAGGATCGCAGCACCTCCAAGAGGCAAAGCTTCACTGCCTCCGGCCCATCGACCTAAGGTTGGACGGCTAAATTGCCTGCCTGCAGTCCTGCGCTCCGCAATCAGAGCCTGGTGTCCGTCCTCTGCTCTACTGAGGCATGTTGACGCAGGACAGCAGACACCCAACTTGTGGGAGGAAGGAGTAAAAACAGGATCGAGCCAGCCAGGAGTCGAACCTAGAATCTTCTGATCCGTAGTCAGACGCGTTATCCATTGCGCCACTGGCCCAACAACCTGGGAAGTCATGCTTGGAGAAGACAGCTGGATTCTGGAGGCCAGCTGCCAAACTTCATTATTAAATATTAATCCGGTTTTACTCTGCCATCATTAAATCCATTATTACACAATCAATAATTACATGGTTCCCTGCTGCAGCAGCCAAGGACAAGGCCAAGCTGCAGTGGGTGATCCGCTCGGCAGAGAGAGTGATCAACACCTCTCTACCTTCTCTGGAATCCCTTCACAACATCAGGGCTGTGAGAAGGGCAAGAAAAATTATGTCTGACCCATCTCATCCAGGCTGTACCATGTTTCAGCTGCTCCTTTCAGGTAGAAGGCTTCGGCTCCCGAGAACTGCAAAATCCCGGCATCGCCTGAGCTTCTTTCCCACGGCCGCCAGGCTGCTTAATGACAATTCAATTCCTTTTCAGGACTGAATGCACTGTTTGCACTTTATTGTTTCTATTACTCCTACTTTTATCATTCAGTATTAGTGTAAGTATCATTATTACTCTTAGCACCTTCCATTCACCTTCCATATGACTGTGTATTGTCATATCTTGTTCTGTCTTAATGTTTCGTTTGCCACATTACATCCATGCGTGACTGGATGTAAAGAATTCCAATTGTGTTTGACACTATATTGCAATAAATTGAACCTTGAACCTTCATCTCTACCAGAATGGGAAACCGGGTCATCCCCCGCGTGCCTGTCTCCTGGCGTCTTTGAAAAGGACGCTCCCTCGGAAGAAAGCGCGATGCACAGCACGGGTGGCTACAACAAAGGCAAGAGAATGTCAGAAGTGGGATTCGAACCCACGCCTCCAGAGGAGACTGCGACCTGAACGCAGCGCCTTAGACCGCTCGGCCATCCTGACCAACCCAATTGGCCCGGGCGAGTCGATTGCGCTCCTCAGCGAATGTGCCGGTGTAGCTTTTGGAATGACTCACGATTTTATTGCCTTCATGCAGCTCATCTTTAATTCTTATTTATTTCTTTACAAACGCCTTGAAATAGTGACGAATGTGGATTTTTCGAAATGAGGAACAATGTGCCCGAAGCCTTTCATTTGCCAAAAGCACACCCAGCCCGTCTCCATATGCCCTGTAACGGATGCTGTCAAAGTGGTTTTGCATTCAATGATCCTTTCCCCCTTGATCATACTGTTTTAGAACAGGGTCACAAAAAGGAATCGCCATTCTCAGACCCTGCTCGTTCTACTTGAACGCGCAACGAAAATACTTAATCAAATGCGGATGGACGCCGGCATTGCAATTTAGCGAAAAAGCGCCATCTCTGTACGTCTCAGGGCCTTTTTATGGTTCGCAGTTGCCTTCTAATGTAGACAACAGTTAACCATACGGCGGCGACATCCTTAAAAGAACCGGTGGCATTGTGTCTCGAGCACACAAGGCAAACAAGAGATTCTTCAAGAGGTGAGTGCGAAGTACAGTTTACTGCCACAGGCAATGGCCGCAGAGCTTTTTCTTTAACAGACTCTAATACGTGGAACACGTCACCAACTTACATAGGACAGTCTTTCAACTTTAGCACAATTTAAGTTTTTCTACTAGATAATGAGGCTAAAGACGAGCCAAATACGTGATCACTGAACAACTGGGACTTTCCATTGTGGATATGTAACGTTATTCCATTAATCTGTCAGCTGTGTCAAATGTGTCAAATGTAAGTGTTTATTTATAATGGGTTTTATCTAGCCTGAGAGCATGTGCGCCAAGATCGTCCAGCAACGGCAGGCGTGCCATTCTCGACACCATTTAAAAGACGATAGGAATCCTGGGCATGACATAGCCCCTCTGTGTCTCCTTGAAGTTGTTTCTGTACGTGTAACAAATTAAGAACGAGAAGGTCCTCAGTGTGGGTAGCCAGAGTGCAAGAAGCCCAGTCGTGCTCTCCTCGTAGGAGTTTCCTCGCTGGTGGCGCACAAAATGCCACGCAACCAGACAAAAGGGGCCACCCAGGAGCCGTCGGTCTGGGCGTGCCTCGTTGGCGCAGTTAGGCAGCGCGTCAGTCTCATAATCTGAAGGTCGTGAGTTCGAGCCTCACACGGGGCAGGGTGCCCTTTTGTCGACTAGTTTGAGCCTTTAGCCCCGTTTTCCTTCCGCACAGTGTGCCACGCGTCCACGGCCTGAAGGCCAGCGTGTCCTCCCTGGTGGTCTAGTGGCTAGGATTCGGCGCTCTCACCGCCGCGGCCCGGGTTCGATTCCCGGTCAGGGAACGCTCTTTTGACGTGCGCTTGCCTTTTTCACCGGCCGGGTTATGCGCAATGCTGGCTTCGAAGGCAAGGATCGCAGCACCTCCAAGAGGCAAAGCTTCACTGCCTCCGGCCCATCGACCTAAGGTTGGATGGCTAAATTGCCTGCCTGCAGTCCTGCGCTCCGCAATCAGAGCCTGGTGTCCGTCCTCTGCTCTACTGAGGCATGTTGACGCAGGACAGCAGACACCCAACTTGTGGGAGGAAGGAGTAAAAACAGGATCGAGCCAGCCAGGAGTCGAACCTAGAATCTTCTGATCCGTAGTCAGACGCGTTATCCATTGCGCCACTGGCCCAACAACCTGGGAAGTCATGCTTGGAGAAGACAGCTGGATTCTGGAGGCCAGCTGCCAAACTTCATTATTAAATATTAATCCGGTTTTACTCTGCCATCATTAAATCCATTATTACAAAATCAATAATTACATGGTTCCCTGCTGCAGCAGCCAAGGACAAGGCCAAGCTGCAGCGGGTGATCCGCTCGGCAGAGAGAGTGATCAACACCTCTCTACCTTCTCTGGAATCCCTTCACAACATCAGGGCTGTGAGAAGGGCAAGAAAAATTATGTCTGACCCATCTCATCCAGGCTGTACCATGTTTCAGCTGCTCCTTTCAGGTAGAAGGCTTCGGCTCCCGAGAACTGCAAAATCCCGTCATCGCCTGAGCTTCTTTCCCACGGCCGCCAGGCTGCTTAATGACAATTCAATTCCTTTTCAGGACTGAATGCACTGTTTGCACTTTATTGTTTCTATTACTCCTACTTTTATCATTCAGTATTAGTGTAAGTATCATTATTACTCTTAGCACCTTCCATTCACCTTCCATATGACTGTGTATTGTCATATCTTGTTCTGTCTTAATGTTTCGTTTGCCACATTACATCCATGCGTGACTGGATGTAAAGAATTCCAATTGTGTTTGACACTATATTGCAATAAATTGAACCTTGAACCTTCATCTCTACCAGAATGGGAAACCGGGTCATCCCCCGCGTGCCTGTCTCCTGGCGTCTTTGAAAAGGACGCTCCCTCGGAAGAAAGCGCGATGCACAGCACGGGTGGCTACAACAAAGGCAAGAGAATGTCAGAAGTGGGATTCGAACCCACGCCTCCAGAGGAGACTGCGACCTGAACGCAGCGCCTTAGACCGCTCGGCCATCCTGACCAACCCAATTGGCCCGGGCGAGTCGATTGCGCTCCTCAGCGAATGTGCCGGTGTAGCTTTTGGAATGACTCACGATTTTATTGCCTTCATGCAGCTCATCTTTAATTCTTATTTATTTCTTTACAAACGCCTTGAAATAGTGACGAATGTGGATTTTTCGAAATGAGGAACAATGTGCCCGAAGCCTTTCATTTGCCAAAAGCACACCCAGCCCGTCTCCATATGCCCTGTAACGGATGCTGTCAAAGTGGTTTTGCATTCAATGATCCTTTCCCCCTTGATCATACTGTTATAGAACAGGGTCACAAAAAGGAATCGCCATTCTCAGACCCTGCTCGTTCTACTTGAACGCGCAACGAAAATACTTAATCAAATGCGGATGGACGCCGGCATTGCAATTTAGCGAAAAAGCGCCATCTCTGTACGTCTCAGGGCCTTTTTATGGTTCGCAGTTGCCTTCTAATGTAGACAACAGTTAACCATACGGCGGCGACATCCTTAAAAGAACCGGTGGCATTGTGTCTCGAGCACACAAGGCAAACAAGAGATTCTTCAAGAGGTGAGTGCGAAGTACAGTTTACTGCCACAGGCAATGGCCGCAGAGCTTTTTCTTTAACAGACTCTAATACGTGGAACACGTCACCAACTTACATAGGACAGTCTTTCAACTTTAGCACAATTTAAGTTTTTCTACTAGATAATGAGGCTAAAGACGAGCCAAATACGTGATCACTGAACAACTGGGACTTTCCATTGTGGATATGTAACGTTATTCCATTAATCTGTCAGCTGTGTCAAATGTGTCAAATGTAAGTGTTTATTTATAATGGGTTTTATCTAGCCTGAGAGCATGTGCGCCAAGATCGTCCAGCAACGGCAGGCGTGCCATTCTCGACACCATTTAAAAGACGATAGGAATCCTGGGCATGACATAGCCCCTCTGTGTCTCCTTGAAGTTGTTTCTGTACGTGTAACAAATTAAGAACGAGAAGGTCCTCAGTGTGGGTAGCCAGAGTGCAAGAAGCCCAGTCGTGCTCTCCTCGTAGGAGTTTCCTCGCTGGTGGCGCACAAAATGCCACGCAACCAGACAAAAGGGGCCACCCAGGAGCCGTCGGTCTGGGCGTGCCTCGTTGGCGCAGTTAGGCAGCGCGTCAGTCTCATAATCTGAAGGTCGTGAGTTTGAGCCTCACACGGGGCAGGGTGCCCTTTTGTCGACTAGTTTGAGCCTTTAGCCCCGTTTTCCTTCCGCACAGTGTGCCACGCGTCCACGGCCTGAAGGCCAGCGTGTCCTCCCTGGTGGTCTAGTGGCTAGGATTCGGCGCTCTCACCGCCGCGGCCCGGGTTCGATTCCCGGTCAGGGAACGCTCTTTTGACGTGCGCTTGCCTTTTTCACCGGCCGGGTTATGCGCAATGCTGGCTTCGAAGGCAAGGATCGCAGCACCTCCAAGAGGCAAAGCTTCACTGCCTCCGGCCCATCGACCTAAGGTTGGACGGCTAAATTGCCTGCCTGCAGTCCTGCGCTCCGCAATCAGAGCCTGGTGTCCGTCCTCTGCTCTACTGAGGCATGTTGACGCAGGACAGCAGACACCCAACTTGTGGGAGGAAGGAGTAAAAACAGGATCGAGCCAGCCAGGAGTCGAACCTAGAATCTTCTGATCCGTAGTCAGACGCGTTATCCATTGCGCCACTGGCCCAACAACCTGGGAAGTCATGCTTGGAGAAGACAGCTGGATTCTGGAGGCCAGCTGCCAAACTTCATTATTAAATATTAATCCGGTTTTACTCTGCCATCATTAAATCCATTATTACACAATCAATAATTACATGGTTCCCTGCTGCAGCAGCCAAGGACAAGGCCAAGCTGCAGCGGGTGATCCGCTCGGCAGAGAGAGTGATCAACACCTCTCTACCTTCTCTGGAATCCCTTCACAACATCAGGGCTGTGAGAAGGGCAAGAAAAATTATGCCTGACCCATCTCATCCAGGCTGTACCATGTTTCAGCTGCTCCTTTCAGGTAGAAGGCTTCGGCTCCCGAGAACTGCAAAATCCCGGCATCGCCTGAGCTTCTTTCCCACGGCCGCCAGGCTGCTTAATGACAATCCAATTCCTTTTCAGGACTGAATGCACTGTTTGCACTTTATTGTTTCTATTACTCCTACTTTTATCATTCAGTATTAGTGTAAGTATCATTATTACTCTTAGCACCTTCCATTCACCTTCCATATGACTGTGTATTGTCATATCTTGTTCTGTCTTAATGTTTCGTTTGCCACATTACATCCATGCGTGACTGGATGTAAAGAATTCCAATTGTGTTTGACACTATATTGCAATAAATTGAACCTTGAACCTTCATCTCTACCAAAATGGGAAACCGGGTCATCCCCCGCGTGCCTGTCTCCTGGCGTCTTTGAAAAGGACGCTCCCTCGGAAGAAAGCGCGATACACAGCACGGGTGGCTACAACAAAGGTAAGAGAATGTCAGAAGTGGGATTCGAACACACGCCTCCAGAGGAGACTGCGACCTGAACGCAGCGCCTTAGACCGCTCGGCCATCCTGACCAACCCAACTGGCCTGGGCGAGTCGATAGCGCTCCTCAGCGAATGTGCCGGTGTAGCTTTTGGAATGACTCACGATTTTATTGCCTTCATGCAGCTTATCTTTAATTCTTATTTATTTCTTTACAAACGCCTTGAAATAGTGACGAATGTGGATTTTTCTAAATGAGGAACAATGTGCCCGAAGCCTTTCATTTGCCAAAAGCACACCCAGCCCGTCTCCATATGCCCTGTAACAGATGCTGTCAAAGTGGTTTTGCATTCAATGATCCTTTCCCCCTTGATCATACTGTTTTAGAACAGGGTCACAAAAAGGAATCGCCATTCTCAGACCCTGCTCGTTCTACTTGAACGCGCAATGAAAATACTTGATCAAATGCGGATGGACGCCGGCATTGCAATTTAGCGAAAAAGCGCCATCTCTGTACGTCTCAGGGCCTTTTTATGGTTCGCAGTTGCCTTCTAATGTAGACAACAGTTAACCATACGGCGGCGACATCCTTAAAAGAACCGGTGGCATTGTGTCTCGAGCACACAAGGCAAACAAGAGATTCTTCAAGAGGTGAGTGCGAAGTACAGTTTACTGCCACAGGCAATGGCCGCAGAGCTTTTTCTTTAACAGACTCTAATACGTGGAACACGTCACCAACTTACATAGGACAGTCTTTCAACTTTAGCACAATTTAAGTTTTTCTACTAGATAATGAGGCTAAAGACGAGCCAAACACGTGATCACTGAACAACTGGGACTTTGCATTGTGGATATGTAACGTTATTCCATTAATCTGTCAGCTGTGTCAAATGTGTCAAATGTAAGTGTTTATTTATAATGGGTTTTATCTAGCCTGAGAGCATGTGCGCCAAGATCGTCCAGCAACGGCAGGCGTGCCATTCTCGACACCATTTAAAAGACGATAGGAATCCTGGGCATGACATAGCCCCTCTGTGTCTCCTTGAAGTTGTTTCTGTACGTGTAACAAATTAAGAACGAGAAGGTCCTCAGTGTGGGTAGCCAGAGTGCAAGAAGCCCAGTCGTGCTCTCCTCGCAGGAGTTTCCTCGCTGGTGGCGCACAAAATGCCACGCAACCAGACACAAGGGGCCACCCAGGAGCCGTCGGTCTGGGCGTGCCTCGTTGGCGCAGTTAGGCAGCGCGTCAGTCTCATAATCTGAAGGTCGTGAGTTCGAGCCTCACACGGGGCAGGGTGCCCTTTTGTCGACTAGTTTGAGCCTTTAGCCCCGTTTTCCTTCCGCACAGTGTGCCACGCGTCCACGGCCTGAAGGCCAGCGTGTCCTCCCTGGTGGTCTAGTGGCTAGGATTCGGCGCTCTCACCGCCGCGGCCCGGGTTCGATTCCCGGTCAGGGAACGCTCTTTTGACGTGCGCTTGCCTTTTTCACCGGCCGGGTTATGCGCAATGCTGGCTTCGAAGGCAAGGATCGCAGCACCTCCAAGAGGCAAAGCTTCACTGCCTCCGGCCCATCTACCTAAGGTTGGACGGCTAAATTGCCTGCCTGCAGTCCTGCGCTCCGCCATCTGAGCAATCAGAGCCTGGTGTGCGTCCTCTGCTCTACTGAGGCATGTTGACGCAGGACAGCAGACACCCAACTTGTGGGAGGAAGGAGTAAAAACAGGATCGAGCCAGCCAGGAGTCGAACCTAGAATCTTCTGATCCGTAGTCAGACGCGTTATCCATTGCGCCACTGGCCCAACACTCTGGGAAGTCATGCTTGGAGAAGACAGCTGGATTCTGGAGGCCAGCTGCCAAACTTCATTATTAAATATTAATCCGGTTTTACTCTGCCATCATTAAATCCATTATTACACAATCAATAATTACATGGTTCCCTGCTGCAGCAGCCAAGGACAAGGCCAAGCTGCAGCGGGTGATCCGCTCGGCAGAGAGAGTGATCAACACCTCTCTACCTTCTCTGGAATCCCTTCACAACATCAGGGCTGTGAGAAGGGCAAGAAAAATTATGTCTGACCCATCTCATCCAGGCTGTACCATGTTTCAGCTGCTCCTTTCAGGTAGAAGGCTTCGGCTCCCGAGAACTGCAAAATCCCGGCATCGCCTGAGCTTCTTTCCCACGGCCGCCAGGCTGCTTAATGACAATTCAATTCCTTTTCAGGACTGAATGCACTGTTTGCACTTTATTGTTTCTATTACTCCTACTTTTATCATTCAGTATTAGTGTAAGTATCATTATTACTCTTAGCACCTTCCATTCACCTTTCATATGACTGTGTATTGTCATATCTTGTTCTGTCTTAATGTTTCGTTTGCCACATTACATCCATGCGTGACTGGATGTAAAGAATTCCAATTGTGTTTGACACTATATTGCAATAAATTGAACCTTGAACCTTCATCTCTACCAGAATGGGAAACCGGGTCATCCCCCGCGTGCCTGTCTCCTGGCGTCTTTGAAAAGGACGCTCCCTCGGAAGAAAGCGCGATACACAGCACGGGTGGCTACAACAAAGGCAAGAGAATGTCAGAAGTGGGATTCGAACACACGCCTCCAGAGGAGACTGCGACCTAAACGCAGCGCCTTAGACCGCTCGGCCATCCTGACCAACCCATGGTCCGGGCGAGTCGATTGCGCTCCTCAGCGAATGTGCCGGTGTAGCTTTTGGAATGACTCACGATTTTATTGCCTTCATGCAGCTCATCTTTAATTCTTATTTATTTCTTTACAAACGCCTTGAAATAGTGACGAATGTGGATTTTTCGAAATGAGGAACAATGTGCCCGAAGCCTTTCATTTGCCAAAAGCACACCCAGCCCGTCTCCATATGCCCTGTAACGGATGCTGTCAAAGTGGTTTTGCATTCAATGATCCTTTCCCCCTTGATCATACTGTTTTAGAACAGGGTCACAAAAAGGAATCGCCATTCTCAGACCCTGCTCGTTCTACTTGAACGCGCAATGAAAATACTTGATCAAATGCGGATGGACGCCGGCATTGCAATTTAGCGAAAAAGCGCCATCTCTGTACGTCTCAGGGCCTTTTTATGGTTCGCAGTTGCCTTCTAATGTAGACAACAGTTAACCATACGGCGGCGACATCCTTAAAAGAACCGGTAGCATTGTGTCTCGAGCACACAAGGCAAACAAGAGATTCTTCAAGAGGTGAGTGCGAAGTACAGTTTACTGCCACAGGCAATGGCCGCAAAGCTTTTTCTTTATCAGACTCTAATACGTGGAACACGTCACCAACTTACATAGGACAGTCTTTCAACTTTAGCACAATTTAAGTTTTTCTACTAGATAATGAGGCTAAAGACGAGCCAAACACGTGATCACTGAACAACTGGGACTTTGCATTGTGGATATGTAACGTTATTCCATTAATATGTCAGCTGTGTCAAATGTGTCAAATGTAAGTGTTTATTTATAATGGGTTTTATCTAGCCTGAGAGCATGTGCGCCAAGATCGTCCAGCAACGGCAGGCGTGCCATTCTCGACACCATTTAAAAGACGATAGGAATCCTGGGCATGACATAGCCCCTCTGTGTCTCCTTAAAGTTGTTTCTGTACGTGTAACAAATTAAGAACGAGAAGGTCCTCAGTGTGGGTAGCCAGAGTGCAAGAAGCCCAGTCGTGCTCTCCTCGCAGGAGTTTCCTCGCTGGTGGCGCACAAAATGCCACGCAACCAGACACAAGGGGCCACCCAGGAGCCGTCGGTCTGGGCGTGCCTCGTTGGCGCAGTTAGGCAGCGTGTCAGTCTCATAATCTGAAGGTCGTGAGTTCGAGCCTCACACGGGGCAGGGTGCCCGTTTGTCGACTAGTTTGAGCCTTTAGCCCCGTTTTCCTTCCGCACAGTGTGCCACGCGTCCACGGCCTGAAGGCCAGCGTGTCCTCCCTGGTGGTCTAGTGGCTAGGATTCGGCGCTCTCACCGCCGCGGCCCGGGTTCGATTCCCGGTCAGGGAACGCTCTTTTGACGTGCGCTTGCCTTTTTCACCGGCCGGGTTATGCGCAATGCTGGCTTCGAAGGCAAGGATCGCAGCACCTCCAAGAGGCAAAGCTTCACTGCCTCCGGCCCATCGACCTAAGATTGGACGGCTAAATTGCCTGCCTGCAGTCCTGCGCTCCGCCATCTGAGCAATCAGAGCCTGGTGTGCGTCCTCTGCTCTACTGAGGCATGTTGACGCAGGACAGCAGACACCCAACTTGTGGGAGGAAGGAGTAAAAACAGGATCGAGCCAGCCAGGAGTCGAACCTAGAATCTTCTGATCCGTAGTCAGACGCGTTATCCATTGCGCCACTGGCCCAACAACCTGGGAAGTCATGCTTGGAGAAGACAGCTGGATTCTGGAGGCCAGCTGCCAAACTTCATTATTAAATATTAATCCGGTTTTACTCTGCCATCATTAAATCCATTATTACAAAATCAATAATTACATGGTTCCCTGCTGCAGCAGCCAAGGACAAGGCCAAGCTGCAGCGGGTGATCCGCTCGGCAGAGAGAGTGATCAACACCTCTCTACCTTCTCTGGAATCCCTTCACAACATCAGGGCTGTGAGAAGGGCAAGAAAAATTATGTCTGACCCATCTCATCCAGGCTGTACCATGTTTCAGCTGCTCCTTTCAGGTAGAAGGCTTCGGCTCCCGAGAACTGCAAAATCCCGTCATCGCCTGAGCTTCTTTCCCACGGCCGCCAGGCTGCTTAATGACAATTCAATTCCTTTTCAGGACTGAATGCACTGTTTGCACTTTATTGTTTCTATTACTCCTACTTTTATCATTCAGTATTAGTGTAAGTATCATTATTACTCTTAGCACCTTCCATTCACCTTCCATATGACTGTGTATTGTCATATCTTGTTCTGTCTTAATGTTTCGTTTGCCACATTACATCCATGCGTGACTGGATGTAAAGAATTCCAATTGTGTTTGACACTATATTGCAATAAATTGAACCTTGAACCTTCATCTCTACCAGAATGGGAAACCGGGTCATCCCCCGCGTGCCTGTCTCCTGGCGTCTTTGAAAAGGACGCTCCCTCGGAAGAAAGCGCGATGCACAGCACGGGTGGCTACAACAAAGGCAAGAGAATGTCAGAAGTGGGATTCGAACCCACGCCTCCAGAGGAGACTGCGACCTGAACGCAGCGCCTTAGACCGCTCGGCCATCCTGACCAACCCAATTGGCCCGGGCGAGTCGATTGCGCTCCTCAGCGAATGTGCCGGTGTAGCTTTTGGAATGACTCACGATTTTATTGCCTTCATGCAGCTCATCTTTAATTCTTATTTATTTCTTTACAAACGCCTTGAAATAGTGACGAATGTGGATTTTTCGAAATGAGGAACAATGTGCCCGAAGCCTTTCATTTGCCAAAAGCACACCCAGCCCGTCTCCATATGCCCTGTAACGGATGCTGTCAAAGTGGTTTTGCATTCAATGATCCTTTCCCCCTTGATCATACTGTTATAGAACAGGGTCACAAAAAGGAATCGCCATTCTCAGACCCTGCTCGTTCTACTTGAACGCGCAACGAAAATACTTAATCAAATGCGGATGGACGCCGGCATTGCAATTTAGCGAAAAAGCGCCATCTCTGTACGTCTCAGGGCCTTTTTATGGTTCGCAGTTGCCTTCTAATGTAGACAACAGTTAACCATACGGCGGCGACATCCTTAAAAGAACCGGTGGCATTGTGTCTCGAGCACACAAGGCAAACAAGAGATTCTTCAAGAGGTGAGTGCGAAGTACAGTTTACTGCCACAGGCAATGGCCGCAGAGCTTTTTCTTTAACAGACTCTAATACGTGGAACACGTCACCAACTTACATAGGACAGTCTTTCAACTTTAGCACAATTTAAGTTTTTCTACTAGATAATGAGGCTAAAGACGAGCCAAATACGTGATCACTGAACAACTGGGACTTTCCATTGTGGATATGTAACGTTATTCCATTAATCTGTCAGCTGTGTCAAATGTGTCAAATGTAAGTGTTTATTTATAATGGGTTTTATCTAGCCTGAGAGCATGTGCGCCAAGATCGTCCAGCAACGGCAGGCGTGCCATTCTCGACACCATTTAAAAGACGATAGGAATCCTGGGCATGACATAGCCCCTCTGTGTCTCCTTGAAGTTGTTTCTGTACGTGTAACAAATTAAGAACGAGAAGGTCCTCAGTGTGGGTAGCCAGAGTGCAAGAAGCCCAGTCGTGCTCTCCTCGTAGGAGTTTCCTCGCTGGTGGCGCACAAAATGCCACGCAACCAGACAAAAGGGGCCACCCAGGAGCCGTCGGTCTGGGCGTGCCTCGTTGGCGCAGTTAGGCAGCGCGTCAGTCTCATAATCTGAAGGTCGTGAGTTTGAGCCTCACACGGGGCAGGGTGCCCTTTTGTCGACTAGTTTGAGCCTTTAGCCCCGTTTTCCTTCCGCACAGTGTGCCACGCGTCCACGGCCTGAAGGCCAGCGTGTCCTCCCTGGTGGTCTAGTGGCTAGGATTCGGCGCTCTCACCGCCGCGGCCCGGGTTCGATTCCCGGTCAGGGAACGCTCTTTTGACGTGCGCTTGCCTTTTTCACCGGCCGGGTTATGCGCAATGCTGGCTTCGAAGGCAAGGATCGCAGCACCTCCAAGAGGCAAAGCTTCACTGCCTCCGGCCCATCGACCTAAGGTTGGACGGCTAAATTGCCTGCCTGCAGTCCTGCGCTCCGCAATCAGAGCCTGGTGTCCGTCCTCTGCTCTACTGAGGCATGTTGACGCAGGACAGCAGACACCCAACTTGTGGGAGGAAGGAGTAAAAACAGGATCGAGCCAGCCAGGAGTCGAACCTAGAATCTTCTGATCCGTAGTCAGACGCGTTATCCATTGCGCCACTGGCCCAACAACCTGGGAAGTCATGCTTGGAGAAGACAGCTGGATTCTGGAGGCCAGCTGCCAAACTTCATTATTAAATATTAATCCGGTTTTACTCTGCCATCATTAAATCCATTATTACACAATCAATAATTACATGGTTCCCTGCTGCAGCAGCCAAGGACAAGGCCAAGCTGCAGCGGGTGATCCGCTCGGCAGAGAGAGTGATCAACACCTCTCTACCTTCTCTGGAATCCCTTCACAACATCAGGGCTGTGAGAAGGGCAAGAAAAATTATGCCTGACCCATCTCATCCAGGCTGTACCATGTTTCAGCTGCTCCTTTCAGGTAGAAGGCTTCGGCTCCCGAGAACTGCAAAATCCCGGCATCGCCTGAGCTTCTTTCCCACGGCCGCCAGGCTGCTTAATGACAATCCAATTCCTTTTCAGGACTGAATGCACTGTTTGCACTTTATTGTTTCTATTACTCCTACTTTTATCATTCAGTATTAGTGTAAGTATCATTATTACTCTTAGCACCTTCCATTCACCTTCCATATGACTGTGTATTGTCATATCTTGTTCTGTCTTAATGTTTCGTTTGCCACATTACATCCATGCGTGACTGGATGTAAAGAATTCCAATTGTGTTTGACACTATATTGCAATAAATTGAACCTTGAACCTTCATCTCTACCAAAATGGGAAACCGGGTCATCCCCCGCGTGCCTGTCTCCTGGCGTCTTTGAAAAGGACGCTCCCTCGGAAGAAAGCGCGATACACAGCACGGGTGGCTACAACAAAGGTAAGAGAATGTCAGAAGTGGGATTCGAACACACGCCTCCAGAGGAGACTGCGACCTGAACGCAGCGCCTTAGACCGCTCGGCCATCCTGACCAACCCAACTGGCCTGGGCGAGTCGATAGCGCTCCTCAGCGAATGTGCCGGTGTAGCTTTTGGAATGACTCACGATTTTATTGCCTTCATGCAGCTTATCTTTAATTCTTATTTATTTCTTTACAAACGCCTTGAAATAGTGACGAATGTGGATTTTTCTAAATGAGGAACAATGTGCCCGAAGCCTTTCATTTGCCAAAAGCACACCCAGCCCGTCTCCATATGCCCTGTAACAGATGCTGTCAAAGTGGTTTTGCATTCAATGATCCTTTCCCCCTTGATCATACTGTTTTAGAACAGGGTCACAAAAAGGAATCGCCATTCTCAGACCCTGCTCGTTCTACTTGAACGCGCAATGAAAATACTTGATCAAATGCGGATGGACGCCGGCATTGCAATTTAGCGAAAAAGCGCCATCTCTGTACGTCTCAGGGCCTTTTTATGGTTCGCAGTTGCCTTCTAATGTAGACAACAGTTAACCATACGGCGGCGACATCCTTAAAAGAACCGGTGGCATTGTGTCTCGAGCACACAAGGCAAACAAGAGATTCTTCAAGAGGTGAGTGCGAAGTACAGTTTACTGCCACAGGCAATGGCCGCAGAGCTTTTTCTTTAACAGACTCTAATACGTGGAACACGTCACCAACTTACATAGGACAGTCTTTCAACTTTAGCACAATTTAAGTTTTTCTACTAGATAATGAGGCTAAAGACGAGCCAAACACGTGATCACTGAACAACTGGGACTTTGCATTGTGGATATGTAACGTTATTCCATTAATCTGTCAGCTGTGTCAAATGTGTCAAATGTAAGTGTTTATTTATAATGGGTTTTATCTAGCCTGAGAGCATGTGCGCCAAGATCGTCCAGCAACGGCAGGCGTGCCATTCTCGACACCATTTAAAAGACGATAGGAATCCTGGGCATGACATAGCCCCTCTGTGTCTCCTTGAAGTTGTTTCTGTACGTGTAACAAATTAAGAACGAGAAGGTCCTCAGTGTGGGTAGCCAGAGTGCAAGAAGCCCAGTCGTGCTCTCCTCGCAGGAGTTTCCTCGCTGGTGGCGCACAAAATGCCACGCAACCAGACACAAGGGGCCACCCAGGAGCCGTCGGTCTGGGCGTGCCTCGTTGGCGCAGTTAGGCAGCGCGTCAGTCTCATAATCTGAAGGTCGTGAGTTCGAGCCTCACACGGGGCAGGGTGCCCTTTTGTCGACTAGTTTGAGCCTTTAGCCCCGTTTTCCTTCCGCACAGTGTGCCACGCGTCCACGGCCTGAAGGCCAGCGTGTCCTCCCTGGTGGTCTAGTGGCTAGGATTCGGCGCTCTCACCGCCGCGGCCCGGGTTCGATTCCCGGTCAGGGAACGCTCTTTTGACGTGCGCTTGCCTTTTTCACCGGCCGGGTTATGCGCAATGCTGGCTTCGAAGGCAAGGATCGCAGCACCTCCAAGAGGCAAAGCTTCACTGCCTCCGGCCCATCTACCTAAGGTTGGACGGCTAAATTGCCTGCCTGCAGTCCTGCGCTCCGCCATCTGAGCAATCAGAGCCTGGTGTGCGTCCTCTGCTCTACTGAGGCATGTTGACGCAGGACAGCAGACACCCAACTTGTGGGAGGAAGGAGTAAAAACAGGATCGAGCCAGCCAGGAGTCGAACCTAGAATCTTCTGATCCGTAGTCAGACGCGTTATCCATTGCGCCACTGGCCCAACACTCTGGGAAGTCATGCTTGGAGAAGACAGCTGGATTCTGGAGGCCAGCTGCCAAACTTCATTATTAAATATTAATCCGGTTTTACTCTGCCATCATTAAATCCATTATTACACAATCAATAATTACATGGTTCCCTGCTGCAGCAGCCAAGGACAAGGCCAAGCTGCAGCGGGTGATCCGCTCGGCAGAGAGAGTGATCAACACCTCTCTACCTTCTCTGGAATCCCTTCACAACATCAGGGCTGTGAGAAGGGCAAGAAAAATTATGTCTGACCCATCTCATCCAGGCTGTACCATGTTTCAGCTGCTCCTTTCAGGTAGAAGGCTTCGGCTCCCGAGAACTGCAAAATCCCGGCATCGCCTGAGCTTCTTTCCCACGGCCGCCAGGCTGCTTAATGACAATTCAATTCCTTTTCAGGACTGAATGCACTGTTTGCACTTTATTGTTTCTATTACTCCTACTTTTATCATTCAGTATTAGTGTAAGTATCATTATTACTCTTAGCACCTTCCATTCACCTTTCATATGACTGTGTATTGTCATATCTTGTTCTGTCTTAATGTTTCGTTTGCCACATTACATCCATGCGTGACTGGATGTAAAGAATTCCAATTGTGTTTGACACTATATTGCAATAAATTGAACCTTGAACCTTCATCTCTACCAGAATGGGAAACCGGGTCATCCCCCGCGTGCCTGTCTCCTGGCGTCTTTGAAAAGGACGCTCCCTCGGAAGAAAGCGCGATACACAGCACGGGTGGCTACAACAAAGGCAAGAGAATGTCAGAAGTGGGATTCGAACACACGCCTCCAGAGGAGACTGCGACCTAAACGCAGCGCCTTAGACCGCTCGGCCATCCTGACCAACCCATGGTCCGGGCGAGTCGATTGCGCTCCTCAGCGAATGTGCCGGTGTAGCTTTTGGAATGACTCACGATTTTATTGCCTTCATGCAGCTCATCTTTAATTCTTATTTATTTCTTTACAAACGCCTTGAAATAGTGACGAATGTGGATTTTTCGAAATGAGGAACAATGTGCCCGAAGCCTTTCATTTGCCAAAAGCACACCCAGCCCGTCTCCATATGCCCTGTAACGGATGCTGTCAAAGTGGTTTTGCATTCAATGATCCTTTCCCCCTTGATCATACTGTTTTAGAACAGGGTCACAAAAAGGAATCGCCATTCTCAGACCCTGCTCGTTCTACTTGAACGCGCAATGAAAATACTTGATCAAATGCGGATGGACGCCGGCATTGCAATTTAGCGAAAAAGCGCCATCTCTGTACGTCTCAGGGCCTTTTTATGGTTCGCAGTTGCCTTCTAATGTAGACAACAGTTAACCATACGGCGGCGACATCCTTAAAAGAACCGGTAGCATTGTGTCTCGAGCACACAAGGCAAACAAGAGATTCTTCAAGAGGTGAGTGCGAAGTACAGTTTACTGCCACAGGCAATGGCCGCAAAGCTTTTTCTTTATCAGACTCTAATACGTGGAACACGTCACCAACTTACATAGGACAGTCTTTCAACTTTAGCACAATTTAAGTTTTTCTACTAGATAATGAGGCTAAAGACGAGCCAAACACGTGATCACTGAACAACTGGGACTTTGCATTGTGGATATGTAACGTTATTCCATTAATATGTCAGCTGTGTCAAATGTGTCAAATGTAAGTGTTTATTTATAATGGGTTTTATCTAGCCTGAGAGCATGTGCGCCAAGATCGTCCAGCAACGGCAGGCGTGCCATTCTCGACACCATTTAAAAGACGATAGGAATCCTGGGCATGACATAGCCCCTCTGTGTCTCCTTAAAGTTGTTTCTGTACGTGTAACAAATTAAGAACGAGAAGGTCCTCAGTGTGGGTAGCCAGAGTGCAAGAAGCCCAGTCGTGCTCTCCTCGCAGGAGTTTCCTCGCTGGTGGCGCACAAAATGCCACGCAACCAGACACAAGGGGCCACCCAGGAGCCGTCGGTCTGGGCGTGCCTCGTTGGCGCAGTTAGGCAGCGTGTCAGTCTCATAATCTGAAGGTCGTGAGTTCGAGCCTCACACGGGGCAGGGTGCCCGTTTGTCGACTAGTTTGAGCCTTTAGCCCCGTTTTCCTTCCGCACAGTGTGCCACGCGTCCACGGCCTGAAGGCCAGCGTGTCCTCCCTGGTGGTCTAGTGGCTAGGATTCGGCGCTCTCACCGCCGCGGCCCGGGTTCGATTCCCGGTCAGGGAACGCTCTTTTGACGTGCGCTTGCCTTTTTCACCGGCCGGGTTATGCGCAATGCTGGCTTCGAAGGCAAGGATCGCAGCACCTCCAAGAGGCAAAGCTTCACTGCCTCCGGCCCATCGACCTAAGATTGGACGGCTAAATTGCCTGCCTGCAGTCCTGCGCTCCGCCATCTGAGCAATCAGAGCCTGGTGTGCGTCCTCTGCTCTACTGAGGCATGTTGACGCAGGACAGCAGACACCCAACTTGTGGGAGGAAGGAGTAAAAACAGGATCGAGCCAGCCAGGAGTCGAACCTAGAATCTTCTGATCCGTAGTCAGACGCGTTATCCATTGCGCCACTGGCCCAACAACCTGGGAAGTCATGCTTGGAGAAGACAGCTGGATTCTGGAGGCCAGCTGCCAAACTTCATTATTAAATATTAATCCGGTTTTACTCTGCCATCATTAAATCCATTATTACACAATCAATAATTACATGGTTCCCTGCTGCAGCAGCCAAGGACAAGGCCAAGCTGCAGCGGGTGATCCGCTCGGCAGAGAGAGTGATCAACACCTCTCTACCTTCTCTGGAATCCCTTCACAACATCAGGGCTGTGAGAAGGGCAAGAAAAATTATGTCTGACCCATCTCATCCAGGCTGTACCATGTTTCAGCTGCTCCTTTCAGGTAGAAGGCTTCGGCTCCCGAGAACTGCAAAATCCCGGCATCGCCTGAGCTTCTTTCCCACGGCCGCCAGGCTGCTTAATGACAATCCAATTCCTTTTCAGGACTGAATGCACTGTTTGCACTTTATTGTTTCTATTACTCCTACTTTTATCATTCAGTATTAGTGTAAGTATCATTATTACTCTTAGCACCTTCCATTCACCTTCCATATGACTGTGTATTTTCATATCTTGTTCTGTCTTAATGTTTCGTTTGCCACATTACATCCATGCGTGACTGGATGTAAAGAATTCCAATTGTGTTTGACACTATATTGCAATAAATTGAACCTTGAACCTTCATCTCTACCAAAATGGGAAACCGGGTCATCCCCCGCGTGCCTGTCTCCTGGCGTCTTTGAAAAGGACGCTCCCTCGGAAGAAAGCGCGATACACAGCACGGGTGGCTACAACAAAGGTAAGAGAATGTCAGAAGTGGGATTCGAACCCACGCCTCCAGAGGAGACTGCGACCTGAACGCAGCGCCTTAGACCGCTCGGCCATCCTGACCACCCCAACTGGCCTGGGCGAGTCGATAGCGCTCCTCAGCGAATGTGCCGGTGTAGCTTTTGGAATGACTCACGATTTTATTGCCTTCATGCAGCTTATCTTTAATTCTTATTTATTTCTTTACAAACGCCTTGAAATAGTGACGAATGTGGATTTTTCTAAATGAGGAACAATGTGCCCGAAGCCTTTCATTTGCCAAAAGCACACCCAGCCCGTCTCCATATGCCCTGTAACGGATGCTGTCAAAGTGGTTTTGCATTCAATGATCCTTTCCCCCTTGATCATACTGTTTTAGAACAGGGTCACAAAAAGGAATCGCCATTCTCAGACCCTGCTCGTTCTACTTGAACGCGCAATGAAAATACTTGATCAAATGCGGATGGACGCCGGCATTGCAATTTAGGGAAAAAGCGCCATCTCTGTACGTCTCAGGGCCTTTTTATGGTTCGCAGTTGCCTTCTAATGTAGACAACAGTTAACCATACGGCGGCGACATCCTTAAAAGAACCGGTGGCATTGTGTCTCGAGCACACAAGGCAAACAAGAGATTCTTCAAGAGGTGAGTGCGAAGTACAGTTTACTGCCACAGGCAATGGCCGCAGAGCTTTTTCTTTAACAGACTCTAATACGTGGAACACGTCACCAACTTACATAGGACAGTCTTTCAACTTTAGCACAATTTAAGTTTTTCTACTAGATAATGAGGCTAAAGACGAGCCAAACACGTGATCACTGAACAACTGGGACTTTGCATTGTGGATATGTAACGTTATTCCATTAATCTGTCAGCTGTGTCAAATGTGTCAAATGTAAGTGTTTATTTATAATGGGTTTTATCTAGCCTGAGAGCATGTGCGCCAAGATCGTCCAGCAACGGCAGGCGTGCCATTCTCGACACCATTTAAAAGACGATAGGAATCCTGGGCATGACATAGCCCCTCTGTGTCTCCTTGAAGTTGTTTCTGTACGTGTAACAAATTAAGAACGAGAAGGTCCTCAGTGTGGGTAGCCAGAGTGCAAGAAGCCCAGTCGTGCTCTCCTCGCAGGAGTTTCCTCGCTGGTGGCGCACAAAATGCCACGCAACCAGACACAAGGGGCCACCCAGGAGCCGTCGGTCTGGGCGTGCCTCGTTGGCGCAGTTAGGCAGCGCGTCAGTCTCATAATCTGAAGGTCGTGAGTTCGAGCCTCACACGGGGCAGGGTGCCCTTTTGTCGACTAGTTTGAGCCTTTAGCCCCGTTTTCCTTCCGCACAGTGTGCCACGCGTCCACGGCCTGAAGGCCAGCGTGTCCTCCCTGGTGGTCTAGTGGCTAGGATTCGGCGCTCTCACCGCCGCGGCCCGGGTTCGATTCCCGGTCAGGGAACGCTCTTTTGACGTGCGCTTGCCTTTTTCACCGGCCGGGTTATGCGCAATGCTGGCTTCGAAGGCAAGGATCGCAGCACCTCCAAGAGGCAAAGCTTCACTGCCTCCGGCCCATCGACCTAAGGTTGGACGGCTAAATTGCCTGCCTGCAGTCCTGCGCTCCGCAATCAGAGCCTGGTGTGCGTCCTCTGCTCTACTGAGGCATGTTGACGCAGGACAGCAGACACCCAACTTGTGGGAGGAAGGAGTAAAAACAGGATCGAGCCAGCCAGGAGTCGAACCTAGAATCTTCTGATCCGTAGTCAGACGCGTTATCCATTGCGCCACTGGCCCAACAACCTGGGAAGTCATGCTTGGAGAAGACAGCTGGATTCTGGAGGCCAGCTGCCAAACTTCATTATTAAATATTAATCCGGTTTTACTCTGCCATCATTAAATCCATTATTACACAATCAATAATTACATGGTTCCCTGCTGCAGCAGCCAAGGACAAGGCCAAGCTGCAGCGGGTGATCCGCTCGGCAGAGAGAGTGATCAACACCTCTCTACCTTCTCTGGAATCCCTTCACAACATCAGGGCTGTGAGAAGGGCAAGAAAAATTATGTCTGACCCATCTCATCCAGGCTGTACCATGTTTCAGCTGCTCCTTTCAGGTAGAAGGCTTCGGCTCCCGAGAACTGCAAAATCCCGGCATCGCCTGAGCTTCTTTCCCACGGCCGCCAGGCTGCTTAATGACAATTCAATTCCTTTTCAGGACTGAATGCACTGTTTGCACTTTATTGTTTCTATTACTCCTACTTTTATCATTCAGTATTAGTGTAAGTATCATTATTACTCTTAGCACCTTCCATTCACCTTCCATATGACTGTGTATTGTCATATCTTGTTCTGTCTTAATGTTTCGTTTGACACATTACATCCATGCGTGACTGGATGTAAAGAATTCCAATTGTGTTTGACACTATATTGCAATAAATTGAACCTTGAACCTTCATCTCTACCAGAATGGGAAACCGGGTCATCCCCCGCGTGCCTGTCTCCTGGCGTCTTTGAAAAGGACGCTCCCTCGGAAGAAAGCGCGATACACAGCACGGGTGGCTACAACAAAGGCAAGAGAATGTCAGAAGTGGGATTCGAACCCACGCCTCCAGAGGAGACTGCGACCTGAACGCAGCGCCTTAGACCGCTCGGCCATCCTGACCAACCCAACTGGCCCGGGCGAGTCGATTGCGCTCCTCAGCGAATGTGCCGGTGTAGCTTTTGGAATGACTCACGATTTTATTGCCTTCATGCAGCTCATCTTTAATTCTTATTTATTTCTTTACAAACGCCTTGAAATAGTGACGAATGTGGATTTTTCGAAATGAGGAACAATGTGCCCGAAGCCTTTCATTTGCCAAAAGCACACCCAGCCCGTCTCCATATGCCCTGTAACGGATGCTGTCAAAGTGGTTTTGCATTCAATGATCCTTTCCCCCTTGATCATACTGTTTTAGAACAGGGTCACAAAAAGGAATCGCCATTCTCAGACCCTGCTCGTTCTACTTGAACGCGCAATGAAAATACTTGATCAAATGCGGATGGACGCCGGCATTGCAATTTAGCGAAAAAGCGCCATCTCTGTACGTCTCAGGGCCTTTTTATGGTTCGCAGTTGCCTTCTAATGTAGACAACAGTTAACCATACGGCGGCGACATCCTTAAAAGAACCGGTGGCATTGTGTCTCGAGCACACAAGGCAAACAAGAGATTCTTCAAGAGGTGAGTGCGAAGTACAGTTTACTGCCACAGGCAATGGCCGCAGAGCTTTTTCTTTAACAGACTCTAATACGTGGAACACGTCACCAACTTACATAGGACAGTCTTTCAACTTTAGCACAATTTAAGTTTTTCTACTAGATAATGAGGCTAAAGACGAGCCAAATACGTGATCACTGAACAACTGGGACTTTCCATTGTGGATATGTAACGTTATTCCATTAATCTGTCAGCTGTGTCAAATGTGTCAAATGTAAGTGTTTATTTATAATGGGTTTTATCTAGCCTGAGAGCATGTGCGCCAAGATCGTCCAGCAACGGCAGGCGTGCCATTCTCGACACCATTTAAAAGACGATAGGAATCCTGGGCATGACATAGCCCCTCTGTGTCTCCTTGAAGTTGTTTCTGTACGTGTAACAAATTAAGAACGAGAAGGTCCTCAGTGTGGGTAGCCATAGTGCAAGAAGCCCAGTCGTGCTCTCCTCGTAGGAGTTTCCTCGCTGGTGGCGCACAAAATGCCACGCAACCAGACAAAAGGGGCCACCCAGGAGCCGTCGGTCTGGGCGTGCCTCGTTGGCGCAGTTAGGCAGCGCGTCAGTCTCATAATCTGAAAGTCGTGAGTTCGAGCCTCACACGGGGCAGGGTGCCATTTTGTCGACTAGTTTGAGCCTTTAGCCCCGTTTTCCTTCCGCACAGTGTGCCACGCGTCCACGGCCTGAAGGCCAGCGTGTCCTCCCTGGTGGTCTAGTGGCTAGGATTCGGCGCTCTCACCGCCGCGGCCCGGGTTCGATTCCCGGTCAGGGAACGCTCTTTTGACGTGCGCTTGCCTTTTTCACCGGCCGGGTTATGCGCAATGCTGGCTTCGAAGGCAAGGATCGCAGCACCTCCAAGAGGCAAAGCTTCACTGCCTCCGGCCCATCGACCTAAGGTTGGACGGCTAAATTGCCTGCCTGCAGTCCTGCGCTCCGCAATCAGAGCCTGGTGTGCGTCCTCTGCTCTACTGAGGCATGTTGACGCAGGACAGCAGACACCCAACTTGTGGGAGGAAGGAGTAAAAACAGGATCGAGCCAGCCAGGAGTCGAACCTAGAATCTTCTGATCCGTAGTCAGACGCGTTATCCATTGCGCCACTGGCCCAACAACCTGGGAAGTCATGCTTGGAGAAGACAGCTGGATTCTGGAGGCCAGCTGCCAAACTTCATTATTAAATATTAATCCGGTTTTACTCTGCCATCATTAAATCCATTATTACACAATCAATAATTACATGGTTCCCTGCTGCAGCAGCCAAGGACAAGGCCAAGCTGCAGCGGGTGATCCGCTCGGCAGAGAGAGTGATCAACACCTCTCTACCTTCTCTGGAATCCCTTCACAACATCAGGGCTGTGAGAAGGGCAAGAAAAATTATGTCTGACCCATCTCATCCAGGCTGTACCATGTTTCAGCTGCTCCTTTCAGGTAGAAGGCTTCGGCTCCCGAGAACTGCAAAATCCCGGCATCGCCTGAGCTTCTTTCCCACGGCCGCCAGGCTGCTTAATGACAATTCAATTCCTTTTCAGGACTGAATGCACTGTTTGCACTTTATTGTTTCTATTACTCCTACTTTTATCATTCAGTATTAGTGTAAGTATCATTATTACTCTTAGCACCTTCCATTCACCTTCCATATGACTGTGTATTGTCATATCTTGTTCTGTCTTAATGTTTCGTTTGCCACATTACATCCATGCGTGACTGGATGTAAAGAATTCCAATTGTGTTTGACACTATATTGCAATAAATTGAACCTTGAACCTTCATCTCTACCAGAATGGGAAACCGGGTCATCCCCCGCGTGCCTGTCTCCTGGCGTCTTTGAAAAGGACGCTCCCTCGGAAGAAAGCGCGATACACAGCACGGGTGGCTACAACAAAGGCAAGAGAATGTCAGAAGTGGGATTCGAACCCACGCCTCCAGAGGAGACTGCGACCTGAACGCAGCACCTTAGACCGCTCGGCCATCCTGACCAACCCAACTGGCCTGGGCGAGTCGATTGCGCTCCTCAGCGAATGTGCCGGTGTAGCTTTTGGAATGACTCACGATTTTATTGCCTTCATGCAGCTCATCTTTAATTCTTATTTATTTCTTTACAAACGCCTTGAAATAGTGACGAATGTGGATTTTTCGAAATGAGGAACAATGTGCCCGAAGCCTTTCATTTGCCAAAAGCACACCCAGCCCGTCTCCATATGCCCTGTAACGGATGCTGTCAAAGTGGTTTTGCATTCAATGATCCTTTCCCCCTTGATCATACTGTTTTAGAACAGGGTCACAAAAAGGAATCGCCATTCTCAGACCCTGCTCGTTCTACTTGAACGCGCAATGAAAATACTTGATCAAATGCGGATGGACGCCGGCATTGCAATTTAGCGAAAAAGCGCCATCTCTGTACGTCTCAGGGCCTTTTTATGGTTCGCAGTTGCCTTCTAATGTAGACAACAGTTAACCATACGGCGGCGACATCCTTAAAAGAACCGGTGGCATTGTGTCTCGAGCACACAAGGCAAACAAGAGATTCTTCAAGAGGTGAGTGCGAAGTACAGTTTACTGCCACAGGCAATGGCCGCAGAGCTTTTTCTTTAACAGACTCTAATACGTGGAACACGTCACCAACTTACATAGGACAGTCTTTCAACTTTAGCACAATTTAAGTTTTTCTACTAGATAATGAGGCTAAAGACGAGCCAAATACGTGATCACTGAACAACTGGGACTTTCCATTGTGGATATGTAACGTTATTCCATTAATCTGTCAGCTGTGTCAAATGTGTCAAATGTAAGTGTTTATTTATAATGGGTTTTATCTAGCCTGAGAGCATGTGCGCCAAGATCGTCCAGCAACGGCAGGCGTGCCATTCTCGACACCATTTAAAAGACGATAGGAATCCTGGGCATGACATAGCCCCTCTGTGTCTCCTTGAAGTTGTTTCTGTACGTGTAACAAATTAAGAACGAGAAGGTCCTCAGTGTGGGTAGCCAGAGTGCAAGAAGCCCAGTCGTGCTCTCCTCGTAGGAGTTTCCTCGCTGGTGGCGCACAAAATGCCACGCAACCAGACAAAAGGGGCCACCCAGGAGCCGTCGGTCTGGGCGTGCCTCGTTGGCGCAGTTAGGCAGCGCGTCAGTCTCATAATCTGAAGGTCGTGAGTTCGAGCCTCACACGGGGCAGGGTGCCCTTTTGTCGACTAGTTTGAGCCTTTAGCCCCGTTTTCCTTCCGCACAGTGTGCCACGCGTCCACGGCCTGAAGGCCAGCGTGTCCTCCCTGGTGGTCTAGTGGCTAGGATTCGGCGCTCTCACCGCCGCGGCCCGGGTTCGATTCCCGGTCAGGGAACGCTCTTTTGACGTGCGCTTGCCTTTTTCACCGGCCGGGTTATGCGCAATGCTGGCTTCGAAGGCAAGGATCGCAGCACCTCCAAGAGGCAAAGCTTCACTGCCTCCGGCCCATCGACCTAAGGTTGGACGGCTAAATTGCCTGCCTGCAGTCCTGCGCTCCGCCATCTGAGCAATCAGAGCCTGGTGTGCGTCCTCTGCTCTACTGAGGCATGTTGACGCAGGACAGCAGACACCCAACTTGTGGGAGGAAGGAGTAAAAACAGGATCGAGCCAGCCAGGAGTCGAACCTAGAATCTTCTGATCCGTAGTCAGACGCGTTATCCATTGCGCCACTGGCCCAACAACCTGGGAAGTCATGCTTGGAGAAGACAGCTGGATTCTGGAGGCCAGCTGCCAAACTTCATTATTAAATATTAATCCGGTTTTACTCTGCCATCATTAAATCCATTATTACACAATCAATAATTACATGGTTCCCTGCTGCAGCAGCCAAGGACAAGGCCAAGCTGCAGTGGGTGATCCGCTCGGCAGAGAGAGTGATCAACACCTCTCTACCTTCTCTGGAATCCCTTCACAACATCAGGGCTGTGAGAAGGGCAAGAAAAATTATGTCTGACCCATCTCATCCAGGCTGTACCATGTTTCAGCTGCTCCTTTCAGGTAGAAGGCTTCGGCTCCCGAGAACTGCAAAATCCCGGCATCGCCTGAGCTTCTTTCCCACGGCCGCCAGGCTGCTTAATGACAATTCAATTCCTTTTCAGGACTGAATGCACTGTTTGCACTTTATTGTTTCTATTACTCCTACTTTTATCATTCAGTATTAGTGTAAGTATCATTATTACTCTTAGCACCTTCCATTCACCTTCCATATGACTGTGTATTGTCATATCTTGTTCTGTCTTAATGTTTCGTTTGCCACATTACATCCATGCGTGACTGGATGTAAAGAATTCCAATTGTGTTTGACACTATATTGCAATAAATTGAACCTTGAACCTTCATCTCTACCAGAATGGGAAACCGGGTCATCCCCCGCGTGCCTGTCTCCTGGCGTCTTTGAAAAGGACGCTCCCTCGGAAGAAAGCGCGATGCACAGCACGGGTGGCTACAACAAAGGCAAGAGAATGTCAGAAGTGGGATTCGAACCCACGCCTCCAGAGGAGACTGCGACCTGAACGCAGCGCCTTAGACCGCTCAGCCATCCTGACCAACCCAATTGGCCCGGGCGAGTCGATTGCGCTCCTCAGCGAATGTGCCGGTGTAGCTTTTGGAATGACTCACGATTTTATTGCCTTCATGCAGCTCATCTTTAATTCTTATTTATTTCTTTACAAACGCCTTGAAATAGTGACGAATGTGGATTTTTCGAAATGAGGAACAATGTGCCCGAAGCCTTTCATTTGCCAAAAGCACACCCAGCCCGTCTCCATATGCCCTGTAACGGATGCTGTCAAAGTGGTTTTGCATTCAATGATCCTTTCCCCCTTGATCATACTGTTTTAGAACAGGGTCACAAAAAGGAATCGCCATTCTCAGACCCTGCTCGTTCTACTTGAACGCGCAACGAAAATACTTAATCAAATGCGGATGGACGCCGGCATTGCAATTTAGCGAAAAAGCGCCATCTCTGTACGTCTCAGGGCCTTTTTATGGTTCGCAGTTGCCTTCTAATGTAGACAACAGTTAACCATACGGCGGCGACATCCTTAAAAGAACCGGTGGCATTGTGTCTCGAGCACACAAGGCAAACAAGAGATTCTTCAAGAGGTGAGTGCGAAGTACAGTTTACTGCCACAGGCAATGGCCGCAGAGCTTTTTCTTTAACAGACTCTAATACGTGGAACACGTCACCAACTTACATAGGACAGTCTTTCAACTTTAGCACAATTTAAGTTTTTCTACTAGATAATGAGGCTAAAGACGAGCCAAATACGTGATCACTGAACAACTGGGACTTTCCATTGTGGATATGTAACGTTATTCCATTAATCTGTCAGCTGTGTCAAATGTGTCAAATGTAAGTGTTTATTTATAATGGGTTTTATCTAGCCTGAGAGCATGTGCGCCAAGATCGTCCAGCAACGGCAGGCGTGCCATTCTCGACACCATTTAAAAGACGATAGGAATCCTGGGCATGACATAGCCCCTCTGTGTCTCCTTGAAGTTGTTTCTGTACGTGTAACAAATTAAGAACGAGAAGGTCCTCAGTGTGGGTAGCCAGAGTGCAAGAAGCCCAGTCGTGCTCTCCTCGTAGGAGTTTCCTCGCTGGTGGCGCACAAAATGCCACGCAACCAGACAAAAGGGGCCACCCAGGAGCCGTCGGTCTGGGCGTGCCTCGTTGGCGCAGTTAGGCAGCGCGTCAGTCTCATAATCTGAAGGTCGTGAGTTCGAGCCTCACACGGGGCAGGGTGCCATTTTGTCGACTAGTTTGAGCCTTTAGCCCCGTTTTCCTTCCGCACAGTGTGCCACGCGTCCACGGCCTGAAGGCCAGCGTGTCCTCCCTGGTGGTCTAGTGGCTAGGATTCGGCGCTCTCACCGCCGCGGCCCGGGTTCGATTCCCGGTCAGGGAACGCTCTTTTGACGTGCGCTTGCCTTTTTCACCGGCCGGGTTATGCGCAATGCTGGCTTCGAAGGCAAGGATCGCAGCACCTCCAAGAGGCAAAGCTTCACTGCCTCCGGCCCATCGACCTAAGGTTGGACGGCTAAATTGCCTGCCTGCAGTCCTGCGCTCCGCAATCAGAGCCTGGTGTCCGTCCTCTGCTCTACTGAGGCATGTTGACGCAGGACAGCAGACACCCAACTTGTGGGAGGAAGGAGTAAAAACAGGATCGAGCCAGCCAGGAGTCGAACCTAGAATCTTCTGATCCGTAGTCAGACGCGTTATCCATTGCGCCACTGGCCCAACAACCTGGGAAGTCATGCTTGGAGAAGACAGCTGGATTCTGGAGGCCAGCTGCCAAACTTCATTATTAAATATTAATCCGGTTTTACTCTGCCATCATTAAATCCATTATTACACAATCAATAATTACATGGTTCCCTGCTGCAGCAGCCAAGGACAAGGCCAAGCTGCAGCGGGTGATCCGCTCGGCAGAGAGAGTGATCAACACCTCTCTACCTTCTCTGGAATCCCTTCACAACATCAGGGCTGTGAGAAGGGCAAGAAAAATTATGTCTGACCCATCTCATCCAGGCTGTACCATGTTTCAGCTGATCCTTTCAGGTAGAAGGCTTCGGCTCCCGAGAACTGCAAAATCCCGGCATCGCCTGAGCTTCTTTCCCACGGCCGCCAGGCTGCTTAATGACAATCCAATTCCTTTTCAGGACTGAATGCACTGTTTGCACTTTATTGTTTCTATTACTCCTACTTTTATCATTCAGTATTAGTGTAAGTATCATTATTACTCTTAGCACCTTCCATTCACCTTCCATATGACTGTGTATTGTCATATCTTGTTCTGTCTTAATGTTTCGTTTGCCACATTACATCCATGCGTGACTGGATGTAAAGAATTCCAATTGTGTTTGACACTATATTGCAATAAATTGAACCTTGAACCTTCATCTCTACCAAAATGGGAAACCGGGTCATCCCCCGCGTGCCTGTCTCCTGGCGTCTTTGAAAAGGACGCTCCCTCGGAAGAAAGCGCGATACACAGCACGGGTGGCTACAACAAAGGTAAGAGAATGTCAGAAGTGGGATTCGAATCCACGCCTCCAGAGGAGACTGCGACCTGAACGCAGCGCCTTAGACCGCTCGGCCATCCTGACCAACCCAACTGGCCTGGGCGAGTCGATAGCGCTCCTCAGCGAATGTGCCGGTGTAGCTTTTGGAATGACTCACGATTTTATTGCCTTCATGCAGCTTATCTTTAATTCTTATTTATTTCTTTACAAACGCCTTGAAATAGTGACGAATGTGGATTTTTCTAAATGAGGAACAATGTGCCCGAAGCCTTTCATTTGCCAAAAGCACACCCAGCCCGTCTCCATATGCCCTGTAACAGATGCTGTCAAAGTGGTTTTGCATTCAATGATCCTTTCCCCCTTGATCATACTGTTTTAGAACAGGGTCACAAAAAGGAATCGCCATTCTCAGACCCTGCTCGTTCTACTTGAACGCGCAATGAAAATACTTGATCAAATGCGGATGGACGCCGGCATTGCAATTTAGCGAAAAAGCGCCATCTCTGTACGTCTCAGGGCCTTTTTATGGTTCGCAGTTGCCTTCTAATGTAGACAACAGTTAACCATACGGCGGCGACATCCTTAAAAGAACCGGTGGCATTGTGTCTCGAGCACACAAGGCAAACAAGAGATTCTTCAAGAGGTGAGTGCGAAGTACAGTTTACTGCCACAGGCAATGGCCGCAGAGCTTTTTCTTTAACAGACTCTAATACGTGGAACACGTCACCAACTTACATAGGACAGTCTTTCAACTTTAGCACAATTTAAGTTTTTCTACTAGATAATGAGGCTAAAGACGAGCCAAATACGTGATCACTGAACAACTGGGACTTTCCATTGTGGATATGTAACGTTATTCCATTAATCTGTCAGCTGTGTCAAATGTGTCAAATGTAAGTGTTTATTTATAATGGGTTTTATCTAGCCTGAGAGCATGTGCGCCAAGATCGTCCAGCAACGGCAGGCGTGCCATTCTCGACACCATTTAAAAGACGATAGGAATCCTGGGCATGACATAGCCCCTCTGTGTCTCCTTGAAGTTGTTTCTGTACGTGTAACAAATTAAGAACGAGAAGGTCCTCAGTGTGGGTAGCCATAGTGCAAGAAGCCCAGTCGTGCTCTCCTCGTAGGAGTTTCCTCGCTGGTGGCGCACAAAATGCCACGCAACCAGACAAAAGGGGCCACCCAGGAGCCGTCGGTCTGGGCGTGCCTCGTTGGCGCAGTTAGGCAGCGCGTCAGTCTCATAATCTGAAAGTCGTGAGTTCGAGCCTCACACGGGGCAGGGTGCCATTTTGTCGACTAGTTTGAGCCTTTAGCCCCGTTTTCCTTCCGCACAGTGTGCCACGCGTCCACGGCCTGAAGGCCAGCGTGTCCTCCCTGGTGGTCTAGTGGCTAGGATTCGGCGCTCTCACCGCCGCGGCCCGGGTTCGATTCCCGGTCAGTGAACGCTCTTTTGACGTGCGCTTGCCTTTTTCACCGGCCGGGTTATGCGCAATGCTGGCTTCGAAGGCAAGGATCGCAGCACCTCCAAGAGGCAAAGCTTCACTGCCTCCGGCCCATCGACCTAAGGTTGGACGGCTAAATTGCCTGCCTGCAGTCCTGCGCTCCGCAATCAGAGCCTGGTGTGCGTCCTCTGCTCTACTGAGGCATGTTGACGCAGGACAGCAGACACCCAACTTGTGGGAGGAAGGAGTAAAAACAGGATCGAGCCAGCCAGGAGTCGAACCTAGAATCTTCTGATCCGTAGTCAGACGCGTTATCCATTGCGCCACTGGCCCAACAACCTGGGAAGTCATGCTTGGAGAAGACAGCTGGATTCTGGAGGCCAGCTGCCAAACTTCATTATTAAATATTAATCCGGTTTTACTCTGCCATCATTAAATCCATTATTACACAATCAATAATTACATGGTTCCCTGCTGCAGCAGCCAAGGACAAGGCCAAGCTGCAGCGGGTGATCCGCTCGGCAGAGAGAGTGATCAACACCTCTCTACCTTCTCTGGAATCCCTTCACAACATCAGGGCTGTGAGAAGGGCAAGAAAAATTATGTCTGACCCATCTCATCCAGGCTCTACCATGTTTCAGCTGCTCCTTTCAGGTAGAAGGCTTCGGCTCCCGAGAACTGCAAAATCCCGGCATCGCCTGAGCTTCTTTCCCACGGCCGCCAGGCTGCTTAATGACAATTCAATTCCTTTTCAGGACTGAATGCACTGTTTGCACTTTATTGTTTCTATTACTCCTACTTTTATCATTCAGTATTAGTGTAAGTATCATTATTACTCTTAGCACCTTCCATTCACCTTCCATATGACTGTGTATTGTCATATCTTGTTCTGTCTTAATGTTTCGTTTGCCACATTACATCCATGCGTGACTGGATGTAAAGAATTCCAATTGTGTTTGACACTATATTGCAATAAATTGAACCTTGAACCTTCATCTCTACCAGAATGGGAAACCGGGTCATCCCCCGCGTGCCTGTCTCCTGGCGTCTTTGAAAAGGACGCTCCCTCGGAAGAAAGCGCGATACACAGCACGGGTGGCTACAACAAAGGCAAGAGAATGTCAGAAGTGGGATTCGAACCCACGCCTCCAGAGGAGACTGCGACCTGAACGCAGCGCCTTAGACCGCTCGGCCATCCTGACCAACCCAACTGGCCTGGGCGAGTCGATTGCGCTCCTCAGCGAATGTGCCGGTGTAGCTTTTGGAATGACTCACGATTTTATTGCCTTCATGCAGCTCATCTTTAATTCTTATTTATTTCTTTACAAACGCCTTGAAATAGTGACGAATGTGGATTTTTCGAAATGAGGAACAATGTGCCCAAAGCCTTTCATTTGCCAAAAGCACACCCAGCCCGTCTCCATATGCCCTGTAACGGATGCTGTCAAAGTGGTTTTGCATTCAATGATCCTTTCCCCCTTGATCATACTGTTTTAGAACAGGGTCACAAAAAGGAATCGCCATTCTCAGACCCTGCTCGTTCTACTTGAACGCGCAATGAAAATACTTGATCAAATGCGGATGGACGCCGGCATTGCAATTTAGCGAAAAAGCGCCATCTCTGTACGTCTCAGGGCCTTTTTATGGTTCGCAGTTGCCTTCTAATGTAGACAACAGTTAACCATACGGCGGCGACATCCTTAAAAGAACCGGTGGCATTGTGTCTCGAGCACACAAGGCAAACAAGAGATTCTTCAAGAGGTGAGTGCGAAGTACAGTTTACTGCCACAGGCAATGGCCGCAGAGCTTTTTCTTTAACAGACTCTAATACGTGGAACACGTCACCAACTTACATAGGACAGTCTTTCAACTTTAGCACAATTTAAGTTTTTCTACTAGATAATGAGGCTAAAGACGAGCCAAATACGTGATCACTGAACAACTGGGACTTTCCATTGTGGATATGTAACGTTATTCCATTAATCTGTCAGCTGTGTCAAATGTGTCAAATGTAAGTGTTTATTTATAATGGGTTTTATCTAGCCTGAGAGCATGTGCGCCAAGATCGTCCAGCAACGGCAGGCGTGCCATTCTCGACACCATTTAAAAGACGATAGGAATCCTGGGCATGAAATAGCCCCTCTGTGTCTCCTTGAAGTTGTTTCTGTACGTGTAACAAATTAAGAACGAGAAGGTCCTCAGTGTGGGTAGCCAGAGTGCAAGAAGCCCAGTCGTGCTCTCCTCGTAGGAGTTTCCTCGCTGGTGGCGCACAAAATGCCACGCAACCAGACAAAAGGGGCCACCCAGGAGCCGTCGGTCTGGGCGTGCCTCGTTGGCGCAGTTAGGCAGCGCGTCAGTCTCATAATCTGAAGGTCGTGAGTTCGAGCCTCACACGGGGCAGGGTGCCCTTTTGTCGACTAGTTTGAGCCTTTAGCCCCGTTTTCCTTCCGCACAGTGTGCCACGCGTCCACGGCCTGAAGGCCAGCGTGTCCTCCCTGGTGGTCTAGTGGCTAGGATTCGGCGCTCTCACCGCCGCGGCCCGGGTTCGATTCCCGGTCAGGGAACGCTCTTTTGACGTGCGCTTGCCTTTTTCACCGGCCGGGTTATGCGCAATGCTGGCTTCGAAGGCAAGGATCGCAGCACCTCCAAGAGGCAAAGCTTCACTGCCTCCGGCCCATCGACCTAAGGTTGGACGGCTAAATTGCCTGCCTGCAGTCCTGCGCTCCGCCATCTGAGCAATCAGAGCCTGGTGTGCGTCCTCTGCTCTACTGAGGCATGTTGACGCAGGACAGCAGACACCCAACTTGTGGGAGGAAGGAGTAAAAACAGGATCGAGCCAGCCAGGAGTCGAACCTAGAATCTTCTGATCCGTAGTCAGACGCGTTATCCATTGCGCCACTGGCCCAACAACCTGGGAAGTCATGCTTGGAGAAGACAGCTGGATTCTGGAGGCCAGCTGCCAAACTTCATTATTAAATATTAATCCGGTTTTACTCTGCCATCATTAAATCCATTATTACACAATCAATAATTACATGGTTCCCTGCTGCAGCAGCCAAGGACAAGGCCAAGCTGCAGCGGGTGATCCGCTCGGCAGAGAGAGTGATCAACACCTCTCTACCTTCTCTGGAATCCCTTCACAACATCAGGGCTGTGAGAAGGGCAAGAAAAATGATGTCTGACCCATCTCATCCAGGCTGTACCATGTTTCAGCTGCTCCTTTCAGGTAGAAGGCTTCGGCTCCCGAGAACTGCAAAATCCCGGCATCGCCTGAGCTTCTTTCCCACGGCCGCCAGGCTGCTTAATGACAATCCAATTCCTTTTCAGGACTGAATGCACTGTTTGCACTTTATTGTTTCTATTACTCCTACTTTTATCATTCAGTATTAGTGTAAGTATCATTATTACTCTTAGCACCTTCCATTCACCTTCCATATGACTGTGTATTGTCATATCTTGTTCTGTCTTAATGTTTCGTTTGCCACATTACATCCATGCGTGACTGGATGTAAAGAATTCCAATTGTGTTTGACACTATATTGCAATAAATTGAACCTTGAACCTTCATCTCTACCAAAATGGGAAACCGGGTCATCCCCCGCGTGCCTGTCTCCTGGCGTCTTTGAAAAGGACGCTCCCTCGGAAGAAAGCGCGATACACAGCACGGGTGGCTACAACAAAGGTAAGAGAATGTCAGAAGTGGGATTCGAACCCACGCCTCCAGAGGAGACTGCGACCTGAACGCAGCGCCTTAGACCGCTCGGCCATCCTGACCAACCCAACTGGCCTGGGCGAGTCGATAGCGCTCCTCAGCGAATGTGCCGGTGTAGCTTTTGGAATGACTCACGATTTTATTGCCTTCATGCAGCTTATCTTTAATTCTTATTTATTTCTTTACAAACGCCTTGAAATAGTGACGAATGTGGATTTTTCTAAATGAGGAACAATGTGCCCGAAGCCTTTCATTTGCCAAAAGCACACCCAGCCCGTCTCCATATGCCCTGTAACAGATGCTGTCAAAGTGGTTTTGCATTCAATGATCCTTTCCCCCTTGATCATACTGTTTTAGAACAGGGTCACAAAAAGGAATCGCCATTCTCAGACCCTGCTCGTTCTACTTGAACGCGCAATGAAAATACTTGATCAAATGCGGATGGACGCCGGCATTGCAATTTAGCGAAAAAGCGCCATCTCTGTACGTCTCAGGGCCTTTTTATGGTTCGCAGTTGCCTTCTAATGTAGACAACAGTTAACCATACGGCGGCGACATCCTTAAAAGAACCGGTGGCATTGTGTCTCGAGCACACAAGGCAAACAAGAGATTCTTCAAGAGGTGAGTGCGAAGTACAGTTTACTACCACAGGCAATGGCCGCAGAGCTTTTTCTTTAACAGACTCTAATACGTGGAACACGTCACCAACTTACATAGGACAGTCTTTCAACTTTAGCACAATTTAAGTTTTTCTACTAGATAATGAGGCTAAAGACGAGCCAAATACGTGATCACTGAACAACTGGGACTTTCCATTGTGGATATGTAACGTTATTCCATTAATCTGTCAGCTGTGTCAAATGTGTCAAATGTAAGTGTTTATTTATAATGGGTTTTATCTAGCCTGAGAGCATGTGCGCCAAGATCGTCCAGCAACGGCAGGCGTGCCATTCTCGACACCATTTAAAAGACGATAGGAATCCTGGGCATGACATAGCCCCTCTGTGTCTCCTTGAAGTTGTTTCTGTACGTGTAACAAATTAAGAACGAGAAGGTCCTCAGTGTGGGTAGCCAGAGTGCAAGAAGCCCAGTCGTGCTCTCCTCGTAGGAGTTTCCTCGCTGGTGGCGCACAAAATGCCACGCAACCAGACAAAAGGGGCCACCCAGGAGCCGTCGGTCTGGGCGTGCCTCGTTGGCGCAGTTAGGCAGCGCGTCAGTCTCATAATCTGAAGGTCGTGAGTTCGAGCCTCACACGGGGCAGGGTGCCCTTTTGTCGACTAGTTTGAGCCTTTAGCCCCGTTTTCCTTCCGCACAGTGTGCCACGCGTCCACGGCCTGAAGGCCAGCGTGTCCTCCCTGGTGGTCTAGTGGCTAGGATTCGGCGCTCTCACCGCCGCGGCCCGGGTTCGATTCCCGGTCAGGGAACGCTCTTTTGACGTGCGCTTGCCTTTTTCACCGGCCGGGTTATGCGCAATGCTGGCTTCGAAGGCAAGGATCGCAGCACCTCCAAGAGGCAAAGCTTCACTGCCTCCGGCCCATCGACCTAAGGTTGGACGGCTAAATTGCCTGCCTGCAGTCCTGCGCTCCGCCATCTGAGCAATCAGAGCCTGGTGTGCGTCCTCTGCTCTACTGAGGCATGTTGACGCAGGACAGCAGACACCCAACTTGTGGGAGGAAGGAGTAAAAACAGGATCGAGCCAGCCAGGAGTCGAACCTAGAATCTTCTGATCCGTAGTCAGACGCGTTATCCATTGCGCCACTGGCCCAACAACCTGGGAAGTCATGCTTGGAGAAGACAGCTGGATTCTGGAGGCCAGCTGCCAAACTTCATTATTAAATATTAATCCGGTTTTACTCTGCCATCATTAAATCCATTATTACACAATCAATAATTACATGGTTCCCTGCTGCAGCAGCCAAGGACAAGGCCAAGCTGCAGCGGGTGATCCGCTCGGCAGAGAGAGTGATCAACACCTCTCTACCTTCTCTGGAATCCCTTCACAACATCAGGGCTGTGAGAAGGGCAAGAAAAATTATGTCTGACCCATCTCATCCAGGCTGTACCATGTTTCAGCTGCTCCTTTCAGGTAGAAGGCTTCGGCTCCCGAGAACTGCAAAATCCCGGCATCGCCTGAGCTTCTTTCCCACGGCCGCCAGGCTGCTTAATGACAATTCAATTCCTTTTCAGGACTGAATGCACTGTTTGCACTTTATTGTTTCTATGACTCCTACTTTTATCATTCAGTATTAGTGTAAGTATCATTATTACTCTTAGCACCTTCCATTCACCTTCCATATGACTGTGTATTGTCATATCTTGTTCTGTCTTAATGTTTCGTTTTTGGAATGACTCACGATTTTATTGCCTTCATGCAGCTCATCTTTAATTCTTATTTATTTCTTTACAAACGCCTTGAAATAGTGATGAATGTGGATTTTTCGAAATGAGGAACAATGTGCCCGAAGCCTTTCATTTGCCAAAAGCACACCCAGCCCGTCTCCATATGCCCTGTAACGGATGCTGTCAAAGTGGTTTTGCATTCAATGATCCTTTCCCCCTTGATCATACTGTTTTAGAACAGAGTCACAAAAAGGAATCGCCATTCTCAGACCCTGCTCGTTCTACTTGAACGCGCAATGAAAATACTTGATCAAATGCGGATGGACGCCGGCATTGCAATTTAGCGAAAAAGCGCCATCTCTGTACGTCTCAGGGCCTTTTTATGGTTCGCAGTTGCCTTCTAATGTAGACAACAGTTAACCATACGGCGGCGACATCCTTAAAAGAACCGGTGGCATTGTGTCTCGAGCACACAAGGCAAACAAGAGATTCTTCAAGAGGTGAGTGCGAAGTACAGTTTACTGCCACAGGCAATGGCCGCAAAGCTTTTTCTTTATCAGACTCTAATACGTGGAACACGTCACCAACTTACATAGGACAGTCTTTCAACTTTAGCACAATTTAAGTTTTTCTACTAGATAATGAGGCTAAAGACGAGCCAAACACGTGATCACTGAACAACTGGGACTTTGCATTGTGGATATGTAACGTTATTCCATTAATATGTCAGCTGTGTCAAATGTGTCAAATGTAAGTGTTTATTTATAATGGGTTTTATCTAGCCTGAGAGCATGTGCGCCAAGATCGTCCAGCAACGGCAGGCGTGCCATTCTCGACACCATTTAAAAGACGATAGGAATCCTGGGCATGACATAGCCCCTCTGTGTCTCCTTGAAGTTGTTTCTGTACGTGTAACAAATTAAGAACGAGAAGGTCCTCAGTGTGGGTAGCCAGAGTGCAAGAAGCCCAGTCGTGCTCTCCTCGCAGGAGTTTCCTCGCTGGTGGCGCACAAAATGCCACGCAACCAGACACAAGGGGCCGCCCAGGAGCCGTCGGTCTGGGCGTGCCTCGTTGGCGCAGTTAGGCAGCGCGTCAGTCTCATAATCTGAAGGTCGTGAGTTCGAGCCTCACACGGGGCAGGGTGCCCGTTTGTCGTCTAGTTTGAGCCTTTAGCCCCGTTTTCCTTCCGCACAGTGTGCCACGCGTCCACGGCCTGAAGGCCAGCGTGTCCTCCCTGGTGGTCTAGTGGCTAGGATTCGGCGCTCTCACCGCCGCGGCCCGGGTTCGATTCCCGGTCAGGGAACGCTCTTTTGACGTGCGCTTGCCTTTTTCACCGGCCGGGTTATGCGCAATGCTGGCTTCGAAGGCAAGGATCGCAGCACCTCCAAGAGGCAAAGCTTCACTGCCTCCGGCCCATCGACCTAAGATTGGACGGCTAAATTGCCTGCCTGCAGTCCTGCGCTCCGCCATCTGAGCAATCAGAGCCTGGTGTGCGTCCTCTGCTCTACTGAGGCATGTTGATGCAGGACAGCAGACACCCAACTTGTGGGAGGAAGGAGTAAAAACAGGATCGAGCCAGCCAGGAGTCGAACCTAGAATCTTCTGATCCGTAGTCAGACGCGTTATCCATTGCGCCACTGGCCCAACAACCTGGGAAGTCATGCTTGGAGAAGACAGCTGGATTCTGGAGGCCAGCTGCCAAACTTCATTATTAAATATTAATCCGGTTTTACTCTGCCATCATTAAATCCATTATTACACAATCAATAATTACATGGTTCCCTGCTGCAGCAGCCAAGGACAAGGCCAAGCTGCAGCGGGTGATCCGCTCGGCAGAGAGAGTGATCAACACCTCTCTACCTTCTCTGGAATCCCTTCACAACATCAGGGCTGTGAGAAGGGCAAGAAAAATTATGTCTGACCCATCTCATCCAGGCTGTACCATGTTTCAGCTGCTCCTTTCAGGTAGAAGGCTTCGGCTCCCGAGAACTGCAAAATCCCGGCATCGCCTGAGCTTCTTTCCCACGGCCGCCAGGCTGCTTAATGACAATTCAATTCCTTTTCAGGACTGAATGCACTGTTTGCACTTTATTGTTTCTATTACTCCTACTTTTATCATTCAGTATTAGTGTAAGTATCATTATTACTCTTAGCACCTTCCATTCACCTTCCATATGACTGTGTATTGTCGTATCTTGTTCTGTCTTAATGTTTCGTTTGCCACATTACATCCATGCGTGACTGGATGTAAAGAATTCCAATTGTGTTTGACACTATATTGCAATAAATTGAACCTTGAACCTTCATCTCTACCAAAATGGGAAACCGGGTCATCCCTCGCGTGCCTGTCTCCTGGCGTCTTTGAAAAGGACGCTCCCTCGGAAGAAAGCGCGATACACAGCACGGGTGGCTACAACAAAGGCAAGAGAATGTCAGAAGTGGGATTCGAACCCACGGCTCCAGAGGAGACTGCGACCTGAACGCAGCGCCTTAGACCGCTCGGCCATCCTGACCAACCCAACTGGCCCGGGCGAGTCGATTGCACTCCTCAGCGAATGTGCCGGTGTAGCTTTTGGAATGACTCACGATTTTATTGCCTTCATGCAGCTCATCTTTAATTCTTATTTATTTCTTTACAAACGCCTTGAAATAGTGACGAATGTGGATTTTTCGAAATGAGGAACAATGTGCCCGAAGCCTTTCATTTGCCAAAAGCACACCCAGCCCGTCTCCATATGCCCTGTAACGGATGCTGTCAAAGTGGTTTTGCATTCAATGATCCTTTCCCCCTTGATCATACTGTTTTAGAACAGGGTCACAAAAAGGAATCGCCATTCTCAGACCCTGCTCGTTCTACTTGAACGCGCAATGAAAATACTTGATCAAATGCGGATGGACGCCGGCATTGCAATTTAGCGAAAAAGCACCATCTCTGTACGTCTCAGGGCCTTTTTATGGTTCGCAGTTGCCTTCTAATGTAGACAACAGTTAACCATACGGCGGCGACATCCTTAAAAGAACCGGTGGCATTGTGTCTCGAGCACACAAGGCAAACAAGAGATACTTCAAGAGGTGAGTGCGAAGTACAGTTTACTGCCACAGGCAATGGCCGCAGAGCTTTTTCTTTAACAGACTCTAATACGTGGAACACGTCACCAACTTACATAGGACAGTCTTTCAACTTTAGCACGATTTAAGTTTTTCTACTAGATAATGAGGCTAAAGACGAGCCAAACACGTGATCACTGAACAACTGGGACTTTGCATTGTGGATATGTAACGTTATTCCATTAATCTGTCAGCTGTGTCAAATGTGTCAAATGTAAGTGTTTATTTATAATGGGTTTTATCTAGCCTGAGAGCATGTGCGCCAAGATCGTCCAGCAACGGCAGGCGTGCCATTCTCGACACCATTTAAAAGACGATAGGAATCCTGGGCATGACATAGCCCCTCTGTGTCTCCTTGAAGTTGTTTCTGTACGTGTAACAAATTAAGAACGAGAAGGTCCTCAGTGTGGGTAGCCAGAGTGCAAGAAGCCCAGTCGTGCTCTCCTCGCAGGAGTTTCCTCGCTGGTGGCGCACAAAATGCCACGCAACCAGACACAATGGACCACCCAGGAGCCGTAGGTCTGGGCGTGCCTCGTTGGCGCAGTTAGGCAGCGCGTCAGTCTCATAATCTGAAGGTCGTGAGTTCGAGCCTCACACGGGGCAGGGTGCCCTTTTGTCGACTAGTTTGAGCCTTTAGCCCCGTTTTCCTTCCGCACAGTGTGCCACGCGTCCACGGCCTGAAGGCCAGCGTGTCCTCCCTGGTGGTCTAGTGGCTAGGATTCGGCGCTCTCACTGCCGCGGCCCGGGTTCGATTCCCTGTCAGGGAACGCTCTTTTGACGTGCGCTTGCCTTTTTCACCGGCCGGGTTATGCGCAATGCTGGCTTCGAAGGCAAGGATCGCAGCACCTCCAAGAGGCAAAGCTTCACTGCCTCCGGCCCATCGACCTAAGGTTGGACGGCTAAATTGCCTGCCTGCAGTCCTGCGCTCCGCCATCTGAGCAATCAGAGCCTGGTGTGCGTCCTCTGCTCTACTGAGGCATGTTGACGCAGGACAGCAGACACCCAACTTGTGGGAGGAAGGAGTAAAAACAGGATCGAGCCAGCCAGAAGTCGAACCTAGAATCTTCTGATCCGTAGTCAGACGCGTTATCCATTGCGCCACTGGCCCAACAACCTGGGAAGTCATGCTTGGAGAAGACAGCTGGATTCTGGAGGCCAGCTGCCAAACTTCATTATTAAATATTAATCCGGTTTTACTCTGCCATCATTAAATCCATTATTACACAATCAATAATTACATGGTTCCCTGCTGCAGCAGCCAAGGACAAGGCCAAGCTGCAGCGGGTGATCCGCTCGGCAGAGAGAGTGATCAACACCTCTCTACCTTCTCTGGAATCCCTTCACAACATCAGGGCTGTGAGAAGGGCAAGAAAAATTATGTCTGACCCATCTCATCCAGGCTGTACCATGTTTCAGCTGCTCCTTTCAGGTAGAAGGCTTCGGCTCCCGAGAACTGCAAAATCCCGGCATCGCCTGAGCTTCTTTCCCACGGCCGCCAGGCTGCTTAATGACAATTCAATTCCTTTTCAGGACTGAATGCACTGTTTGCACTTTATTGTTTCTATTACTCCTACTTTTATCATTCAGTATTAGTGTAAGTATCATTATTACTCTTAGCACCTTCCATTCACCTTCCATATGACTGTGTATTGTCATATCTTGTTCTGTCTTAATGTTTCGTTTGCCACATTACATCCATGCGTGACTGGATGTAAAGAATTCCAATTGTGTTTGACACTATATTGCAATAAATTGAACCTTGAACCTTCATCTCTACCAGAATGGGAAACCGGGTCATCCCCCGCGTGCCTGTCTCCTGGCGTCTTTGAAAAGGACGCTCCCTCGGAAGAAAGCGCGATACACAGCACGGGTGGCTACAACAAAGGCAAGAGAATGTCAGAAGTGGGATTCGAACCCACGCCTCCAGAGGAGACTGCGACCTGAACGCAGCGCCTTAGACCGCTCGGCCATCCTGACCAACCCAACTGGCCCGGGCGAGTCGATTGTGCTCCTCAGCGAATGTGCCGGTGTAGCTTTTGGAATGACTCACGATTTTATTGCCTTCATGCAGCTCATCTTTAATTCTTATTTATTTCTTTACAAACGCCTTGAAATAGTGACGAATGTGGATTTTTCGAAATGAGGAACAATGTGCCCGAAGCCTTTCATTTGCCAAAAGCACACCCAGCCCTTATCCATATGCCCTGTAACGGATGCTGTCAAAGTGGTTTTGCATTCAATGATCCTTTCCCCCTTGATCATACTGTTTTAGAACAGGGTCACAAAAAGGAATCGCCATTCTCAGACCCTGCTCGTTCTACTTGAACGTGCAATGAAAATACTTGATCAAATGCGGATGGACGCCGGCATTGCAATTTAGCGAAAAAGCGCCATCTCTGTACGTCTCAGGGCCTTTTTATGGTTCGCAGTTGCCTTCTAATGTAGACAACAGTTAACTTGATAACCTGCGCGAGGACGTGGATGTACTGAAGAGCTATTTATTTACATAATTTAAATTACTGTTAGTTTAAATGTACTTACATTAAACAACTATACATCATTAAAAAGTGTTTTGATTTAAGATTTAGTTTTTGACCTTTATTTTAATCTGAGAATCCTAGTAACAGTAATTTCTTCATTTTTGTCAGGCGTTATGAAAATGAAAAACGGTACATACCTTTAATTTGAAATATAACCCTCAGCCGCACTCATTGATAAAAATACTCCTCCGTGATCGTCATGAAAGCACTCGATAAAACAACATCTATCGGGGCTTTTAATTCAAAGTATGCATATTTGGAGAAATATTACTTAAATTTTATATGTTTACTTCAAATTTCTGCAGTGGGGGTAATATTTCACCCATTTTTATTCAAAACATGGCGATATGAGCAAGCTGGAGTCCTGTAAGCATTCACACTCAGTTTGTTTCATTCATACGTGAAGCCGGAGGGCGCTAAAGTCTGAAACTCTTTCATAAACTTTCATAGAAAGAATAAGACGTCAGAGTCAGCTCAGCAGCAGCTGTCAGTCAGACGTGAACTTGAACAGTGACCTGCAACGAGCGATCGCTGTTTTTATAATAACATGCAAATAAAGATGTTTTGATGTTTTAAAACCATGAAGACAATAAACACGATTAAGATTATATATGGTTTGTCTGTATTTTTAACGCTATGTCTATTATTTTTATAACAGTACTGTATATTATAATGCTATGCTAAGCTATAAGCATAAATAACATAAAATTGTTTATTTTCGGTCTTATTTTATGATCCAAAGCCACATCAGATCACGCATGATTGTTTAAGCACTCGACTTTTGATGTTATAATATGAGTTTTATTATAAATGCTTTTATTTGTAGTGTTTTGATGGTATGCTAAGCTAACGTACTAGCTGTTCTGTAAACATCTGCTGTCTGGAGATATGAGATATATGTTTCTAGGAATAATTTCGACTGGTAAAGCTTCTTTAAGGTAAGTTTCTTTTTGTAATAAAGGAATTTAATAAAAAGAAAGTGAATTGAGACAAAAGGAGGAAATAAAACACTAAATAGAAATTATGAGCAATTATTATATTGTTTATAATAATAAAATAAACATTTAGACAGCCATATCCCGGATTAAAAGTTGTTAATGACTCATCCGGATGCTTATTTAATGAGTCTGTTTAAAACACGGAGCAATAGGACAATAAACTGAAAGGATGTTGTGAGATATAAATAAACAAACATTAGCTTAGCATTTTTGCCGTTTTCTCTAAATAAATTTACATGACATGGGTCTAAAAAACATTTCATAAAATACAGAGTTTTAGAGGTATCATCTTCAGATTTAAAACAGAACATGGTCAGACATGTGGCTTTAACTGCAGAGCATTTCTAGATTGCTCCAAGGCCAATTTCATTTAGATTTTCATAACAATATTTCATACATGTTTGGTGGAGTTTATAAAAAAGAATAATTTAAGCTCTCTATAACAACTTTTTTCATTATGAAAGTAACTAATGTTCACCTCTTAATAAACTTCCAAGTGTCTGCTTTCAAATGAGACCAAACTTATGCTTTTAGTGCAAAGACTTTATAAACTGTATCTATTTTAGTTTGGCTATGACAGTTTTTGTGGGGGGGTTCGGAAAATGGAATGAGGGCTAACAGGTTAACCATACGGCGGCGACATCCTTAAAAGAACCGGTGGCATTGTGTCTCGAGCACACAAGGCAAACAAGAGATTCTTCAAGAGGTGAGTGCGAAGTACAGTTTACTGCCACAGGCAATGGCCGCAGAGCTTTTTCTTTAACAGACTCTAATACGTGGAACACGTCACCAACTTACATAGGACAGTCTTTCAACTTTAGCACAATTTAAGTTTTTCTACTTGATAATGAGGCTAAAGACGAGCCAAACACGTGATCACTGAACAACTGGGACTTTGCATTGTGGATATGTAACGTTATTCCATTAATCTGTCAGCTGTGTCAAATGTGTCAAATGTAAGTGTTTATTTATAATGGGTTTTATCTAGCCTGAGAGCATGTGCGCCAAGATCGTCCAGCAACGGCAGGCGTGCCATTCTCGACACCATTTAAAAGACGATAGGAATCCTGGGCATGACATAGCCCCTCTGTGTCTCCTTGAAGTTGTTTCTGTACGTGTAACAAATTAAGAACGAGAAGGTCCTCAGTGTGGGTAGCCAGAGTGCAAGAAGCCCAGTCGTGCTCTCCTCGCAGGAGTTTCCTCGCTGGTGGCGCACAAAATGCCACGCAACCAGACACAATGGACCACCCAGGAGCCGTAGGTCTGGGCGTGCCTCGTTGGCGCAGTTAGGCAGCGCGTCAGTCTCATAATCTGAAGGTCGTGAGTTTGAGCCTCACACGGGGCAGGGTGCCCTTTTGTCGACTAGTTTGAGCCTTTAGCCCCGTTTTCCTTCCGCACAGTGTGCCACGCGTCCACGGCCTGAAGGCCAGCGTGTCCTCCCTGGTGGTCTAGTGGCTAGGATTCGGCGCTCTCACCGCCGCGGCCCGGGTTCGATTCCCGGTCAGGGAACGCTCTTTTGACGTGCGCTTGCCTTTTTTACCGGCCGGGTTATGCGCAATGCTGGCTACGAAGGCAAGGATCGCAGCACCTCCAAGAGGCAAAGCCTCACTGCCTCCGGCCCATCGACCTAAGGTTGGACGGCTAAATTGCCTGCCTGCAGTCCTGCGCTCCGCCATCTGAGCAATCAGAGCCTGGTGTGCGTCCTCTGCTCTACTGAGGCATGTTGACGCAGGACAGCAGACACCCAACTTGTGGGAGGAAGGAGTAAAAACAGGATCGAGCCAGCCAGGAGTCGAACCTAGAATCTTCTGATCCGTAGTCAGACGCGTTATCCATTGCGCCACTGGCCCAACAACCTGGGAAGTCATGCTTGGAGAAGACAGCTGGATTCTGGAGGCCAGCTGCCAAACTTCATTATTAAATATTAATCCGGTTTTACTCTGCCATCATTAAATCCATTATTACACAATCAATAATTACATGGTTCCCTGCTGCAGCAGCCAAGGACAAGGCCAAGCTGCAGCGGGTGATCCGCTCGGCAGAGAGAGTGACCAACACCTCTCTACCTTCTCTGGAATCCCTTCACAACATCAGGGCTGTAAGAAGGGCAAGAAAAATTATGTCTGACCCATCTCATCCAGGCTGTGCCATGTTTCAGCTGCTCCTTTCAGGTAGAAGGCTTCGGCTCCCGAGAACTGCAAAATCCCGGCATCGCCTGAGCTTCTTTCCCACGGCCGCCAGGCTGCTTAATGACAATTCAATTCCTTTTCAGGACTGAATGCACTGTTTGCACTTTATTGTTTCTATTACTCCTACTTTTATCATTCAGTATTAGTGTAAGTATCATTATTACTCTTAGCACCTTCCATTCACCTTCCATATGACTGTGTATTGTCATATCTTGTTCTGTCTTAATGTTTCGTTTGCCACATTACATCCATGCGTGACTGGATGTAAAGAATTCCAATTGTGTTTGACACTATATTGCAATAAATTGAACCTTGAACCTTCATCTCTACCAAAATGGGAAACCGGGTCATCCCCCGCGTGCCTGTCTCCTGGCGTCTTTGAAAAGGACGCTCCCTCGGAAGAAAGCGCGATACACAGCACGGGTGGCTACAACAAAGGCAAGAGAATGTCAGAAGTGGGATTTGAACCCACGCCTCCAGAGGAGACTGCGACCTGAACGCAGCGCCTTAGACCGCTCGGCCATCCTGACCAACCCAACTGGCCCGGGCGAGTCGATTGCGCTCCTCAGCGAATGTGCCGGTGTAGCTTTTGGAATGACTCACGATTTTATTGCCTTCATGCAGCTCATCTTTAATTCTTATTTATTTCTTTACAAACGCCTTGAAATAGTGACGAATGTGGATTTTTCGAAATGAGGAACAATGTGCCCGAAGCCTTTCATTTGCCAAAAGCACACCCAGCCCGTATCCATATGCCCTGTAACGGATGCTGTCAAAGTGGTTTTGCATTCAATGATCCTTTCCCCCTTGATCATACTGTTTTAGAACAGGGTCACAAAAAGGAATCGCCATTCTCAGACCCTGCTCGTTCTACTTGAACGCGCAATGAAAATACTTGATCAAATGCGGATGGACGCCGGCATTGCAATTTAGCGAAAAAGCGCCATCTCTGTATGTCTCAGGGCCTTTTTATGGTTCGCAGTTGCCTTCTAATGTAGACAACAGTTAACCATACGGCGGCGACATCCTTAAAAGAACCGGTGGCATTGTGTCTCGAGCACACAAGGCAAACAAGAGATTCTTCAAGAGGTGAGTGCGAAGTACAGTTTACTGCCACAGGCAATGGCCGCAGAGCTTTTTCTTTATCAGACTCTAATACGTGGAACACGTCACCAACTTACATAGGACAGTCTTTCAACTTTAGCACAATTTAAGTTTTTCTACTAGATAATGAGGCTAAAGACGAGCCAAACACGTGATCACTGAACAACTGGGACTTTGCATTGTGGATATGTAACGTTATTCCATTAATCTGTCAGCTGTGTCAAATGTGTCAAATGTAAGTGTTTATTTATAATGGGTTTTATCTAGCCTGAGAGCATGTGCGCCAAGATCGTCCAGCAACGGCAGGCGTGCCATTCTCGACACCATTTAAAAGACGATAGGAATCCTGGGCATGACATAGCCCCTCTGTGTCTCCTTGAAGTTGTTTCTGTACGTGTAACAAATTAAGAACGAGAAGGTCCTCAGTGTGGGTAGCCAGAGTGCAAGAAGCCCAGTCGTGCTCTCCTCGCAGGAGTTTCCTCGCTGGTGGCGCACAAAATGCCACGCAACCAGACACAATGGACCACCCAGGAGCCGTAGGTCTGGGCGTGCCTCGTTGGCGCAGTTAGGCAGCGCGTCAGTCTCATAATCTGAAGGTCGTGAGTTCGAGCCTCACACGGGGCAGGGTGCCCTTTTGTCGACTAGTTTGAGCCTTTAGCCCCGTTTTCCTTCCGCACAGTGTGCCACGCGTCCACGGCCTGAAGGCCAGCGTGTCCTCCCTGGTGGTCTAGTGGCTAGGATTCGGCGCTCTCACCGCCGCGGCCCAGGTTCGATTCCCGGTCAGGGAACGCTCTTTTGACGTGCGCTTGCCTTTTTTACCGGCCGGGTTATGCGCAATGCTGGCTTCGAAGGCAAGGATCGCAGCACCTCCAAGAGGCAAAGCCTCACTGCCTCCGGCCCATCGACCTAAGGTTGGACGGCTAAATTGCCTGCCTGCAGTCCTGCGCTCCGCCATCTGAGCAATCAGAGCCTGGTGTGCGTCCTCTGCTCTACTGAGGCATGTTGACGCAGGACAGCAGACACCCAACTTGTGGGAGGAAGGAGTAAAAACAGGATCGAGCCAGCCAGGAGTCGAACCTAGAATCTTCTGATCCGTAGTCAGACGCGTTATCCATTGCGCCACTGGCCCAACAACCTGGGAAGTCATGCTTGGAGAAGACAGCTGGATTCTGGAGGCCAGCTGCCAAACTTCATTATTAAATATTAATCCGGTTTTACTCTGCCATCATTAAATCCATTATTACACAATCAATAATTACATGGTTCCCTGCTGCAGCAGCCAAGGACAAGGCCAAGCTGCAGCGGGTGATCCGCTCGGCAGAGAGAGTGATCAACACCTCTCTACCTTCTCTGGAATCCCTTCACAACATCAGGGCTGTAAGAAGGGCAAGGAAAATTATGTCTGACCCATCTCATCCAGGCTGTGCCATGTTTCAGCTGCTCCTTTCAGGTAGAAGGCTTCGGCTCCCGAGAACTGCAAAATCCCGGCATCGCCTGAGCTTCTTTCCCACGGCCGCCAGGCTGCTTAATGACAATTCAATTCCTTTTCAGGACTGAATGCACTGTTTGCACTTTATTGTTTCTATTACTCCTACTTTTATCATTCAGTATTAGTGTAAGTATCATTATTACTCTTAGCACCTTCCATTCACCTTCCATATGACTGTGTATTGTCATATCTTGTTCTGTCTTAATGTTTCGTTTGCCACATTACATCCATGCGTGACTGGATGTAAAGAATTCCAATTGTGTTTGACACTATATTGCAATAAATTGAACCTTGAACCTTCATCTCTACCAAAATGGGAAACCGGGTCATCCCCCGCGTGCCTGTCTCCTGGCGTCTTTGAAAAGGACGCTCCCTCGGAAGAAAGCGCGATACACAGCACGGGTGGCTACAACAAAGGCAAGAGAATGTCAGAAGTGGGATTCGAACCCACGCCTCCAGAGGAGACTGCGACCTGAACGCAGCGCCTTAGACCGCTCGGCCATCCTGACCAACCCACCTGGCCCGGGCGAGTCGATTGCGCTCCTCAGCGAATGTGCCGGTGTAGCTTTTGGAATGACTCACGATTTTATTGCCTTCATGCAGCTCATCTTTAATTCTTATTTATTTCTTTACAAACGCCTTAAAATAGTGACGAATGTGGATTTTTCGAAATGAGGAACAATGTGCCCGAAGCCTTTCATTTGCCAAAAGCACACCCAGCCCGTCTCCATATGCCCTGTAACGGATGTTGTCAAAGTGGTTTTGCATTCAATGATCCTTTCCCCCTTGATCATACTGTTTTAGAACAGGGTCACAAAAAGGAATCGCCATTCTCAGACCCTGCTCGTTCTACTTGAACGCGCAATGAAAATACTTGATCAAATGCGGATGGACGCCGGCATTGCAATTTAGCGAAAAAGCGCCATCTCTGTACGTCTCAGGGCCTTTTTATGGTTCGCAGTTGCCTTCTAATGTAGACAACAGTTAACCATACGGCGGCGACATCCTTAAAAGACCCGGTGGCATTGTGTCTCGAGCACACAAGGCAAACAAGAGATTCTTCAAGAGGTGAGTGCGAAGTACAGTTTACTGCCACAGGCAATGGCCGCAGAGCTTTTTCTTTATCAGACTCTAATACGTGGAACACGTCACCAACTTACATAGGACAGTCTTTCAACTTTAGCACAATTTAAGTTTTTCTACTAGATAATGAGGCTAAAGACGAGCCAAACACGTGATCACTGAACAACTGGGACTTTGCATTGTGGATATGTAACGTTATTCCATTAATATGTCAGCTGTGTCAAATGTGTCAAATGTAAGTGTTTATTTATAATGGGTTTTATCTAGCCTGAGAGCATGTGCGCCAAGATCGTCCAGCAACGGCAGGCGTGCCATTCTTGACACCATTTAAAAGACGATAGGAATCCTGGGCATGACATAGCCCCTCTGTGTCTCTTTGAAGTTGTTTCTGTACGTGTAACAAATTAAGAACGAGAAGGTCCTCAGTGTGGGTAGCCAGAGTGCAAGAAGCCCAGTCGTGCTCTCCTCGCAGGAGTTTCCTCGCTGGTGGCGCACAAAATGCCACGCAACCAGACACAAGGGGCCACCCAGGAGCCGTCGGTCTGGGCGTGCCTCGTTGGCGCAGTTAGGCAGCGCGTCAGTCTCATAATCTGAAGGTCGTGAGTTCGAGCCTCACACGGGGCAGGGTGCCCTTTTGTCGACTAGTTTGAGCCTTTAGCCCCGTTTTCCTTCCGCACAGTGTGCCACGCGTCCACGGCCTGAAGGCCAGCGTGTCCTCCCTGGTGGTCTAGTGGCTAGGATTCGGCGCTCTCACCGCCGCGGCCCGGGTTCGATTCCCGGTCAGGGAACGCTCTTTTGACGTGCGCTTGCCTTTTTTACCGGCCGGGTTATGCGCAATGCTGGCTACGAAGGCAAGGATCGCAGCACCTCCAAGAGGCAAAGCCTCACTGCCTCCGGCCCATCGACCTAAGGTTGGACGGCTAAATTGCCTGCCTGCAGTCCTGCGCTCCGCCATCTGAGCAATCAGAGCCTGGTGTGCGTCCTCTGCTCTACTGAGGCATGTTGACGCAGGACAGCAGACACCCAACTTGTGGGAGGAAGGAGTAAAAACAGGATCGAGCCAGCCAGGAGTCGAACCTAGAATCTTCTGATCCGTAGTCAGACGCGTTATCCATTGCGCCACTGGCCCAACAACCTGGGAAGTCATGCTTGGAGAAGACAGCTGGATTCTGGAGGCCAGCTGCCAAACTTCATTATTAAATATTAATCCGGTTTTACTCTGCCATCATTAAATCCATTATTACACAATCAATAATTACATGGTTCCCTGCTGCAGCAGCCAAGGACAAGGCCAAGCTGCAGCGGGTGATCCGCTCGGCAGAGAGAGTGATCAACACCTCTCTACCTTCTCTGGAATCCCTTCACAACATCAGGGCTGTAAGAAGGGCAAGAAAAATTATGTCTGACCCATCTCATCCAGGCTGTGCCATGTTTCAGCTGCTCCTTTCAGGTAGAAGGCTTCGGCTCCCGAGAACTGCAAAATCCCGGCATCGCCTGAGCTTCTTTCCCACGGCCGCCAGGCTGCTTAATGACAATTCAATTCCTTTTCAGGACTGAATGCACTGTTTGCACTTTATTGTTTCTATTACTCCTACTTTTATCATTCAGTATTAGTGTAAGTATCATTATTACTCTTAGCACCTTCCATTCACCTTCCATATGACTGTGTATTGTCATATCTTGTTCTGTCTTAATGTTTCGTTTGCCACATTACATCCATGCGTGACTGGATGTAAAGAATTCCAATTGTGTTTGACACTATATTGCAATAAATTGAACCTTGAACCTTCATCTCTACCAAAATGGGAAACCGGGTCATCCCCCGCGTGCCTGTCTCCTGGCGTCTTTGAAAAGGACGCTCCCTCGGAAGAAAGCGCGATACACAGCACGGGTGGCTACAACAAAGGCAAGAGAATGTCAGAAGTGGGATTTGAACCCACGCCTCCAGAGGAGACTGCGACCTGAACGCAGCGCCTTAGACCGCTCGGCCATCCTGACCAACCCAACTGGCCCGGGCGAGTCGATTGCGCTCCTCAGCGAATGTGCCGGTGTAGCTTTTGGAATGACTCACGATTTTATTGCCTTCATGCAGCTCATCTTTAATTCTTATTTATTTCTTTACAAACGCCTTGAAATAGTGACGAATGTGGATTTTTCGAAATGAGGAACAATGTGCCCGAAGCCTTTCATTTGCCAAAAGCACACCCAGCCCGTATCCATATGCCCTGTAACGGATGCTGTCAAAGTGGTTTTGCATTCAATGATCCTTTCCCCCTTGATCATACTGTTTTAGAACAGGGTCACAAAAAGGAATCGCCATTCTCAGACCCTGCTCGTTCTACTTGAACGCGCAATGAAAATACTTGATCAAATGCGGATGGACGCCGGCATTGCAATTTAGCGAAAAAGCGCCATCTCTGTATGTCTCAGGGCCTTTTTATGGTTCGCAGTTGCCTTCTAATGTAGACAACAGTTAACCATACGGCGGCGACATCCTTAAAAGAACCGGTGGCATTGTGTCTCGAGCACACAAGGCAAACAAGAGATTCTTCAAGAGGTGAGTGCGAAGTACAGTTTACTGCCACAGGCAATGGCCGCAGAGCTTTTTCTTTATCAGACTCTAATACGTGGAACACGTCACCAACTTACATAGGACAGTCTTTCAACTTTAGCACAATTTAAGTTTTTCTACTAGATAATGAGGCTAAAGACGAGCCAAACACGTGATCACTGAACAACTGGGACTTTGCATTGTGGATATGTAACGTTATTCCATTAATCTGTCAGCTGTGTCAAATGTGTCAAATGTAAGTGTTTATTTATAATGGGTTTTATCTAGCCTGAGAGCATGTGCGCCAAGATCGTCCAGCAACGGCAGGCGTGCCATTCTCGACACCATTTAAAAGACGATAGGAATCCTGGGCATGACATAGCCCCTCTGTGTCTCCTTGAAGTTGTTTCTGTACGTGTAACAAATTAAGAACGAGAAGGTCCTCAGTGTGGGTAGCCAGAGTGCAAGAAGCCCAGTCGTGCTCTCCTCGCAGGAGTTTCCTCGCTGGTGGCGCACAAAATGCCACGCAACCAGACACAATGGACCACCCAGGAGCCGTAGGTCTGGGCGTGCCTCGTTGGCGCAGTTAGGCAGCGCGTCAGTCTCATAATCTGAAGGTCGTGAGTTCGAGCCTCACACGGGGCAGGGTGCCCTTTTGTCGACTAGTTTGAGCCTTTAGCCCCGTTTTCCTTCCGCACAGTGTGCCACGCGTCCACGGCCTGAAGGCCAGCGTGTCCTCCCTGGTGGTCTAGTGGCTAGGATTCGGCGCTCTCACCGCCGCGGCCCAGGTTCGATTCCCGGTCAGGGAACGCTCTTTTGACGTGCGCTTGCCTTTTTTACCGGCCGGGTTATGCGCAATGCTGGCTTCGAAGGCAAGGATCGCAGCACCTCCAAGAGGCAAAGCCTCACTGCCTCCGGCCCATCGACCTAAGGTTGGACGGCTAAATTGCCTGCCTGCAGTCCTGCGCTCCGCCATCTGAGCAATCAGAGCCTGGTGTGCGTCCTCTGCTCTACTGAGGCATGTTGACGCAGGACAGCAGACACCCAACTTGTGGGAGGAAGGAGTAAAAACAGGATCGAGCCAGCCAGGAGTCGAACCTAGAATCTTCTGATCCGTAGTCAGACGCGTTATCCATTGCGCCACTGGCCCAACAACCTGGGAAGTCATGCTTGGAGAAGACAGCTGGATTCTGGAGGCCAGCTGCCAAACTTCATTATTAAATATTAATCCGGTTTTACTCTGCCATCATTAAATCCATTATTACACAATCAATAATTACATGGTTCCCTGCTGCAGCAGCCAAGGACAAGGCCAAGCTGCAGCGGGTGATCCGCTCGGCAGAGAGAGTGATCAACACCTCTCTACCTTCTCTGGAATCCCTTCACAACATCAGGGCTGTAAGAAGGGCAAGGAAAATTATGTCTGACCCATCTCATCCAGGCTGTGCCATGTTTCAGCTGCTCCTTTCAGGTAGAAGGCTTCGGCTCCCGAGAACTGCAAAATCCCGGCATCGCCTGAGCTTCTTTCCCACGGCCGCCAGGCTGCTTAATGACAATTCAATTCCTTTTCAGGACTGAATGCACTGTTTGCACTTTATTGTTTCTATTACTCCTACTTTTATCATTCAGTATTAGTGTAAGTATCATTATTACTCTTAGCACCTTCCATTCACCTTCCATATGACTGTGTATTGTCATATCTTGTTCTGTCTTAATGTTTCGTTTGCCACATTACATCCATGCGTGACTGGATGTAAAGAATTCCAATTGTGTTTGACACTATATTGCAATAAATTGAACCTTGAACCTTCATCTCTACCAAAATGGGAAACCGGGTCATCCCCCGCGTGCCTGTCTCCTGGCGTCTTTGAAAAGGACGCTCCCTCGGAAGAAAGCGCGATACACAGCACGGGTGGCTACAACAAAGGCAAGAGAATGTCAGAAGTGGGATTCGAACCCACGCCTCCAGAGGAGACTGCGACCTGAACGCAGCGCCTTAGACCGCTCGGCCATCCTGACCAACCCAACTGGCCCGGGCGAGTCGATTGCGCTCCTCAGCGAATGTGCCGGTGTAGCTTTTGGAATGACTCACGATTTTATTGCCTTCATGCAGCTCATCTTTAATTCTTATTTATTTCTTTACAAACGCCTTAAAATAGTGACGAATGTGGATTTTTCGAAATGAGGAACAATGTGCCCGAAGCCTTTCATTTGCCAAAAGCACACCCAGCCCGTCTCCATATGCCCTGTAACGGATGTTGTCAAAGTGGTTTTGCATTCAATGATCCTTTCCCCCTTGATCATACTGTTTTAGAACAGGGTCACAAAAAGGAATCGCCATTCTCAGACCCTGCTCGTTCTACTTGAACGCGCAATGAAAATACTTGATCAAATGCGGATGGACGCCGGCATTGCAATTTAGCGAAAAAGCGCCATCTCTGTACGTCTCAGGGCCTTTTTATGGTTCGCAGTTGCCTTCTAATGTAGACAACAGTTAACCATACGGCGGCGACATCCTTAAAAGACCCGGTGGCATTGTGTCTCGAGCACACAAGGCAAACAAGAGATTCTTCAAGAGGTGAGTGCGAAGTACAGTTTACTGCCACAGGCAATGGCCGCAGAGCTTTTTCTTTATCAGACTCTAATACGTGGAACACGTCACCAACTTACATAGGACAGTCTTTCAACTTTAGCACAATTTAAGTTTTTCTACTAGATAATGAGGCTAAAGACGAGCCAAACACGTGATCACTGAACAACTGGGACTTTGCATTGTGGATATGTAACGTTATTCCATTAATATGTCAGCTGTGTCAAATGTGTCAAATGTAAGTGTTTATTTATAATGGGTTTTATCTAGCCTGAGAGCATGTGCGCCAAGATCGTCCAGCAACGGCAGGCGTGCCATTCTTGACACCATTTAAAAGACGATAGGAATCCTGGGCATGACATAGCCCCTCTGTGTCTCTTTGAAGTTGTTTCTGTACGTGTAACAAATTAAGAACGAGAAGGTCCTCAGTGTGGGTAGCCAGAGTGCAAGAAGCCCAGTCGTGCTCTCCTCGCAGGAGTTTCCTCGCTGGTGGCACACAAAATGCCACGCAACCAGACACAAGGGGCCACCCAGGAGCCGTCGGTCTGGGCGTGCCTCGTTGGCGCAGTTAGGCAGCGCGTCAGTCTCATAATCTGAAGGTCGTGAGTTCGAGCCTCACACGGGGCAGGGTGCCCTTTTGTCGACTAGTTTGAGCCTTTAGCCCCGTTTTCCTTCCGCACAGTGTGCCACGCGTCCACGGCCTGAAGGCCAGCGTGTCCTCCCTGGTGGTCTAGTGGCTAGGATTCGGCGCTCTCACCGCCGCGGCCCGGGTTCGATTCCCGGTCAGGGAACGCTCTTTTGACGTGCGCTTGCCTTTTTCACCGGCCGGGTTATGCGCAATGCTGGCTTCGAAGGCAAGGATCGCAGCACCTCCAAGAGGCAAAGCTTCACTGCCTCCGGCCCATCGACCTAAGGTTGGACGGCTAAATTGCCTGCCTGCAGTCCTGCGCTCCGCCATCTGAGCAATCAGAGCCTGGTGTGCGTCCTCTGCTCTACTGAGGCATGTTGACGCAGGACAGCAGACACCCAACTTGTGGGAGGAAGGAGTAAAAACAGGATCGAGCCAGCCAGGAGTCGAACCTAGAATCTTCTGATCCGTAGTCAGACGCGTTATCCATTGCGCCACTGGCCCAACACCCTGGGAAGTCATGCTTGGAGAAGACAGCTGGATTCTGGAGGCCAGCTGCCAAACTTCATTATTAAATATTAATCCGGTTTTACTCTGCCATCATTAAATCCATTATTACACAATCAATAATTACATGGTTCCCTGCTGCAGCAGCCAAGGACAAGGCCAAGCTGCAGCGGGTGATCCGCTCGGCAGAGAGAGTGATCAACACCTCTCTACCTTCTCTGGAATCCCTTCACAACATCAGGGCTGTAAGAAGGGCAAGGAAAATTATGTCTGACCCATCTCATCCAGGCTGTGCCATGTTTCAGCTGCTCCTTTCAGGTAGAAGGCTTCGGCTCCCGAGAACTGCAAAATCCCGGCATCGCCTGAGCTTCTTTCCCACGGCCGCCAGGCTGCTTAATGACAATTCAATTCCTTTTCAGGACTGAATGCACTGTTTGCACTTTATTGTTTCTATTACTCCTACTTTTATCATTCAGTATTAGTGTAAGTATCATTATTACTCTTAGCACCTTCCATTCACCTTCCATATGACTGTGTATTGTCATATCTTGTTCTGTCTTAATGTTTCGTTTGCCACATTACATCCATGCGTGACTGGATGTAAAGAATTCCAATTGTGTTTGACACTATATTGCAATAAATTGAACCTTGAACCTTCATCTCTACCAAAATGGGAAACCGGGTCATCCCCCGCGTGCCTGTCTCCTGGCGTCTTTGAAAAGGACGCTCCCTCGGAAGAAAGCGCGATACACAGCACGGGTGGCTACAACAAAGGCAAGAGAATGTCAGAAGTGGGATTCGAACCCACGCCTCCAGAGGAGACTGCGACCTGAACGCAGCGCCTTAGACCGCTCGGCCATCCTGACCAACCCAACTGGCCCGGGCGAGTCGATTGCGCTCCTCAGCGAATGTGCCGGTGTAGCTTTTGGAATGACTCACGATTTTATTGCCTTCATGCAGCTCATCTTTAATTCTTATTTATTTCTTTACAAACGCCTTAAAATAGTGACGAATGTGGATTTTTCGAAATGAGGAACAATGTGCCCGAAGCCTTTCATTTGCCAAAAGCACACCCAGCCCGTCTCCATATGCCCTGTAACGGATGTTGTCAAAGTGGTTTTGCATTCAATGATCCTTTCCCCCTTGATCATACTGTTTTAGAACAGGGTCACAAAAAGGAATCGCCATTCTCAGACCCTGCTCGTTCTACTTGAACGCGCAATGAAAATACTTGATCAAATGCGGATGGACGCCGGCATTGCAATTTAGCGAAAAAGCGCCATCTCTGTACGTCTCAGGGCCTTTTTATGGTTCGCAGTTGCCTTCTAATGTAGACAACAGTTAACCATACGGCGGCGACATCCTTAAAAGACCCGGTGGCATTGTGTCTCGAGCACACAAGGCAAACAAGAGATTCTTCAAGAGGTGAGTGCGAAGTACAGTTTACTGCCACAGGCAATGGCCGCAGAGCTTTTTCTTTATCAGACTCTAATACGTGGAACACGTCACCAACTTACATAGGACAGTCTTTCAACTTTAGCACAATTTAAGTTTTTCTACTAGATAATGAGGCTAAAGACGAGCCAAACACGTGATCACTGAACAACTGGGACTTTGCATTGTGGATATGTAACGTTATTCCATTAATATGTCAGCTGTGTCAAATGTGTCAAATGTAAGTGTTTATTTATAATGGGTTTTATCTAGCCTGAGAGCATGTGCGCCAAGATCGTCCAGCAACGGCAGGCGTGCCATTCTTGACACCATTTAAAAGACGATAGGAATCCTGGGCATGACATAGCCCCTCTGTGTCTCTTTGAAGTTGTTTCTGTACGTGTAACAAATTAAGAACGAGAAGGTCCTCAGTGTGGGTAGCCAGAGTGCAAGAAGCCCAGTCGTGCTCTCCTCGCAGGAGTTTCCTCGCTGGTGGCACACAAAATGCCACGCAACCAGACACAAGGGGCCACCCAGGAGCCGTCGGTCTGGGCGTGCCTCGTTGGCGCAGTTAGGCAGCGCGTCAGTCTCATAATCTGAAGGTCGTGAGTTCGAGCCTCACACGGGGCAGGGTGCCCTTTTGTCGACTAGTTTGAGCCTTTAGCCCCGTTTTCCTTCCGCACAGTGTGCCACGCGTCCACGGCCTGAAGGCCAGCGTGTCCTCCCTGGTGGTCTAGTGGCTAGGATTCGGCGCTCTCACCGCCGCGGCCCGGGTTCGATTCCCGGTCAGGGAACGCTCTTTTGACGTGCGCTTGCCTTTTTCACCGGCCGGGTTATGCGCAATGCTGGCTTCGAAGGCAAGGATCGCAGCACCTCCAAGAGGCAAAGCTTCACTGCCTCCGGCCCATCGACCTAAGGTTGGACGGCTAAATTGCCTGCCTGCAGTCCTGCGCTCCGCCATCTGAGCAATCAGAGCCTGGTGTGCGTCCTCTGCTCTACTGAGGCATGTTGACGCAGGACAGCAGACACCCAACTTGTGGGAGGAAGGAGTAAAAACAGGATCGAGCCAGCCAGGAGTCGAACCTAGAATCTTCTGATCCGTAGTCAGACGCGTTATCCATTGCGCCACTGGCCCAACACCCTGGGAAGTCATGCTTGGAGAAGACAGCTGGATTCTGGAGGCCAGCTGCCAAACTTCATTATTAAATATTAATCCGGTTTTACTCTGCCATCATTAAATCCATTATTACACAATCAATAATTACATGGTTCCCTGCTGCAGCAGCCAAGGACAAGGCCAAGCTGCAGCGGGTGATCCGCTCGGCAGAGAGAGTGATCAACACCTCTCTACCTTCTCTGGAATCCCTTCACAACATCAGGGCTGTAAGAAGGGCAAGGAAAATTATGTCTGACCCATCTCATCCAGGCTGTGCCATGTTTCAGCTGCTCCTTTCAGGTAGAAGGCTTCGGCTCCCGAGAACTGCAAAATCCCGGCATCGCCTGAGCTTCTTTCCCACGGCCGCCAGGCTGCTTAATGACAATTCAATTCCTTTTCAGGACTGAATGCACTGTTTGCACTTTATTGTTTCTATTACTCCTACTTTTATCATTCAGTATTAGTGTAAGTATCATTATTACTCTTAGCACCTTCCATTCACCTTCCATATGACTGTGTATTGTCATATCTTGTTCTGTCTTAATGTTTCGTTTGCCACATTACATCCATGCGTGACTGGATGTAAAGAATTCCAATTGTGTTTGACACTATATTGCAATAAATTGAACCTTGAACCTTCATCTCTACCAAAATGGGAAACCGGGTCATCCCCCGCGTGCCTGTCTCCTGGCGTCTTTGAAAAGGACGCTCCCTCGGAAGAAAGCGCGATACACAGCACGGGTGGCTACAACAAAGGCAAGAGAATGTCAGAAGTGGGATTCGAACCCACGCCTCCAGAGGAGACTGCGACCTGAACGCAGCGCCTTAGACCGCTCGGCCATCCTGACCAACCCAACTGGCCCGGGCGAGTCGATTGCGCTCCTCAGCGAATGTGCCGGTGTAGCTTTTGGAATGACTCACGATTTTATTGCCTTCATGCAGCTCATCTTTAATTCTTATTTATTTCTTTACAAACGCCTTAAAATAGTGACGAATGTGGATTTTTCGAAATGAGGAACAATGTGCCCGAAGCCTTTCATTTGCCAAAAGCACACCCAGCCCGTCTCCATATGCCCTGTAACGGATGTTGTCAAAGTGGTTTTGCATTCAATGATCCTTTCCCCCTTGATCATACTGTTTTAGAACAGGGTCACAAAAAGGAATCGCCATTCTCAGACCCTGCTCGTTCTACTTGAACGCGCAATGAAAATACTTGATCAAATGCGGATGGACGCCGGCATTGCAATTTAGCGAAAAAGCGCCATCTCTGTACGTCTCAGGGCCTTTTTATGGTTCGCAGTTGCCTTCTAATGTAGACAACAGTTAACCATACGGCGGCGACATCCTTAAAAGACCCGGTGGCATTGTGTCTCGAGCACACAAGGCAAACAAGAGATTCTTCAAGAGGTGAGTGCGAAGTACAGTTTACTGCCACAGGCAATGGCCGCAGAGCTTTTTCTTTATCAGACTCTAATACGTGGAACACGTCACCAACTTACATAGGACAGTCTTTCAACTTTAGCACAATTTAAGTTTTTCTACTAGATAATGAGGCTAAAGACGAGCCAAACACGTGATCACTGAACAACTGGGACTTTGCATTGTGGATATGTAACGTTATTCCATTAATATGTCAGCTGTGTCAAATGTGTCAAATGTAAGTGTTTATTTATAATGGGTTTTATCTAGCCTGAGAGCATGTGCGCCAAGATCGTCCAGCAACGGCAGGCGTGCCATTCTTGACACCATTTAAAAGACGATAGGAATCCTGGGCATGACATAGCCCCTCTGTGTCTCTTTGAAGTTGTTTCTGTACGTGTAACAAATTAAGAACGAGAAGGTCCTCAGTGTGGGTAGCCAGAGTGCAAGAAGCCCAGTCGTGCTCTCCTCGCAGGAGTTTCCTCGCTGGTGGCGCACAAAATGCCACGCAACCAGACACAAGGGGCCACTCAGGAGCCGTCGGTCTGGGCGTGCCTCGTTGGCGCAGTTAGGCAGCGCGTCAGTCTCATAATCTGAAGGTCGTGAGTTCGAGCCTCACACGGGGCAGGGTGCCCTTTTGTCGACTAGTTTGAGCCTTTAGCCCCGTTTTCCTTCCGCACAGTGTGCCACGCGTCCACGGCCTGAAGGCCAGCGTGTCCTCCCTGGTGGTCTAGTGGCTAGGATTCGGCGCTCTCACCGCCGCGGCCCGGGTTCGATTCCCGGTCAGGGAACGCTCTTTTGACGTGCGCTTGCCTTTTTCACCGGCCGGGTTATGCGCAATGCTGGCTTCGAAGGCAAGGATCGCAGCACCTCCAAGAGGCAAAGCTTCACTGCCTCCGGCCCATCGACCTAAGGTTGGACGGCTAAATTGCCTGCCTGCAGTCCTGCGCTCCGCCATCTGAGCAATCAGAGCCTGGTGTGCGTCCTCTGCTCTACTGAGGCATGTTGACGCAGGACAGCAGACACCCAACTTGTGGGAGGAAGGAGTAAAAACAGGATCGAGCCAGCCAGGAGTCGAACCTAGAATCTTCTGATCCGTAGTCAGACGCGTTATCCATTGCGCCACTGGCCCAACACCCTGGGAAGTCATGCTTGGAGAAGACAGCTGGATTCTGGAGGCCAGCTGCCAAACTTCATTATTAAATATTAATCCGGTTTTACTCTGCCATCATTAAATCCATTATTACACAATCAATAATTACATGGTTCCCTGCTGCAGCAGCCAAGGACAAGGCCAAGCTGCAGCGGGTGATCCGCTCGGCAGAGAGAGTGATCAACACCTCTCTACCTTCTCTGGAATCCCTTCACAACATCAGGGCTGTGAGAAGGGCAAGAAAAATTATGTCTGACCCATCTCATCCAGGCTGTACCATGTTTCAGCTGCTCCTTTCAGGTAGAAGGCTTCGGCTCCCGAGAACTGCAAAATCCCGGCATCGCCTGAGCTTCTTTCCCACGGCCGCCAGGCTGCTTAATGACAATTCAATTCCTTTTCAGGACGGAATGCACTGTTTGCACTTTATTGTTTCTATTACTCCTACTTTTATCATTCAGTATTAGTGTAAGTATCATTATTACTCTTAGCACCTTCCATTCACCTTCCATATGACTGTGTATTGTCATATCTTGTTCTGTCTTAATGTTTCGTTTGCCACATTACATCCATGCGTGACTGGATGTAAAGAATTCCAATTGTGTTTGACACTATATTGCAATAAATTGAACCTTGAACCTTCATCTCTACCAAAATGGGAAACCGGGTCATCCCCCGCGTGCCTGTCTCCTGGCGTCTTTGAAAATGACGCTCCCTCGGAAGAAAGCGCGATACACAGCACGGGTGGCTACAACAAAGGCAAGAGAATGTCAGAAGTGGAATTCGAACCCACGCCTCCAGAGGAGACTGCGACCTGAACGCAGCGCCTTAGACCGCTCGGCCATCCTGACCAACCCAACTGGCCCGGGCGAGTCGATTGCGCTCCTCAGCGAATGTGCCGGTGTAGCTTTTGGAATGACTCACGATTTTATTGCCTTCATGCAGCTCATCTTTAATTCTTATTTATTTCTTTACAAACGCCTTGAAATAGTGACGAATGTGGATTTTTCGAAATGAGGAACAATGTGCCCGAAGCCTTTCATTTGCCAAAAGCACACCCAGCCCGTCTCCATATGCCCTGTAACGGATGCTGTCAAAGTGGTTTTGCATTCAATGATCCTTTCCCCCTTGATCATACTATTTTAGAACAGGGTCACAAAAAGGAATCGCCATTCTCAGACCCTGCTCGTTCTACTTGAACGCGCAATGAAAATACTTGATCAAATGCGGATGGACGCCGGCATTGCAATTTAGCGAAAAAGCGCCATCTCTGTACGTCTCAGGGCCTTTTTATGGTTCGCAGTTGCCTTCTAATGTAGACAACAGTTAACCATACGGCGGCGACATCCTTAAAAGAACCGGTGGCATTGTGTCTCGAGCACACAAGGCAAACAAGAGATTCTTCAAGAGGTGAGTGCGAAGTACAGTTTACTGCCACAGGCAATGGCCGCAGAGCTTTTTCTTTAACAGACTCTAATACGTGGAACACGTCACCACCTTACATAGGACAGTCTTTCAACTTTAGCACAATTTAAGTTTTTCTACTAGATAATGAGGCTAAAGACGAGCCAAACACGTGATCACTGAACAACTGGGACTTTGCATTGTGGATATGTAACGTTATTCCATTAATCTGTCAGCTGTGTCAAATGTGTCAAATGTAAGTGTTTATTTATAATGAGTTTTATCTAGCCTGAGAGCATGTGCGCCAAGATCGTCCAGCAACGGCAGGCGTGCCATTCTCGACATCATTTAAAAGACGATAGGAATCCTGGGCATGACATAGCCCCTCTGTGTCTCCTTGAAGTTGTTTCTGTACGTGTAACAAATTAAGAACGAGAAGGTCCTCAGTGTGGGTAGCCAGAGTGCAAGAAGCCCAGTCGTGCTCTCCTCGCAGGAGTTTCCTCGCTGGTGGCGCACAAAATGCCACGCAACCAGACACAAGGGGCCACCCAGGAGCTGTCGGTCTGGGCGTGCCTCGTTGGCGCAGTTAGGCAGCGCGTCAGTCTCATAATCTGAAGGTCGTGTGTTCGAGCCTCACACGGGGCAGGGTGCCCTTTTGTCGACTAGTTTGAGCCTTTAGCCCCGTTTTCCTTCCGCACAGTGTGCCACGCGTCCACGGCCTGAAGGCCAGCGTGTCCTCCCTGGTGGTCTAGTGGCTAGGATTCGGCGCTCTCACCGCCGCGGCCTGGGTTCGATTCCCAGTCAGGGAACGCTCTTTTGACGTGAGCTTGCCTTTTTCACCGGCCGGGTTATGCGCAATGCTGGCTTCGAAGGCAAGGATCGCAGCACCTCCAAGAGGCAAAGCTTCACTGCCTCCGGCCCATCGACCTAAGGTTGGACGGCTAAATTGCCTGCCTGCAGTCCTGCGCTCCGCCATCTGAGCAATCAGAGCCTGGTGTGCGTCCTCTGCTCTACTGAGGCATGTTGACGCAGGACAGCAGACACCCAACTTGTGGGAGGAAGGAGTAAAAACAGGATCGAGCCAGCCAGGAGTCGAACCTAGAATCTTCTGATCCGTAGTCAGACGCGTTATCCATTGCGCCACTGGCCCAACAACCTGGGAAGTCATGCTTGGAGAAGACAGCTGGATTCTGGAGGCCAGCTGCCAAACTTCATTATTAAATATTAATCCGGTTTTACTCTGCCATCATTAAATCCATTATTACACAATCAATAATTACATGGTTCCCTGCTGCAGCAGCCAAGGACAAGGCCAAGCTGCAGCGGGTGATCCGCTCGGCAGAGAGAGTGATCAACACCTCTCTACCTTCTCTGGAATCCCTTCACAACATCAGGGCTGTGAGAAGGGCAAGAAAAATTATGTCTGACCCATCTCATCCAGGCTGTACCATGTTTCAGCTGCTCCTTTCAGGTAGAAGGCTTCGGCTCCCGAGAACTGCAAAATCCCGGCATCGCCTGAGCTTCTTTCCCACGGCCGCCAGGCTGCTTAATGACAATTCAATTCCTTTTCAGGACTGAATGCACTGTTTGCACTTTATTGTTTCTATTACTCCTACTTTTATCATTCAGTATTAGTGTAAGTATCATTATTACTCTTAGCACCTTCCATTCACCTTCCATATGACTGTGTATTGTCATATCTTGTTCTGTCTTAATGTTTCGTTTGCCACATTACATCCATGCGTGACTGGATGTAAAGAATTCCAATTGTGTTTGACACTATATTGCAATAAATTGAACCTTGAACCTTCATCTCTACCAAAATGGGAAACCGGGTCATCCCCCGCGTGCCTGTCTCCAGGCGTCTTTGAAAAGGACGCTCCCTCGGAAGAAAGCGCGATACACAGCACGGGTGGCTACAACAAAGGCAAGAGAATGTCAGAAGTGGGATTCGAACCCACGCCTCCAGAGGAGACTGCGACCTGAACGCAGCGCCTTAGACCGCTCGGCCATCCTGACCAACCCAACTGGTCCGGGCGAGTCGATTGCGCTCCTAAGCGAATGTGCCGGTGTAGCTTTTGGAATGACTCACGATTTTATTGCCTTCATGCAGCTCATCTTTAATTCTTATTTATTTCTTTACAAACGCCTTGAAATAGTGACGAATGTGGATTTTTCGAAATGAGGAACAATGTGCCCGAAGCCTTTCATTTGCCAAAAGCACACCCAGCCCGTCTCCATATGCCCTGTAACGGATGCTGTCAAAGTGGTTTTGCATTCAATGATCCTTTCCCCCTTGATCATACTGTTTTAGAACAGGGTCACAAAAAGGAATCGCCATTCTCAGACCCTGCTCGTTCTACTTGAACGCGCAATGAAAATACTTGATCAAATGCGGATTGACGCCGGCATTGCAATTTAGCGAAAAAGCGCCATCTCTGTACATCTCAGGGCCTTTTTATGGTTCGCAGTTGCCTTCTAATGTAGACAACAGTTAACCATACGGCGGCGACATCCTTAAAAGAACCGGTGGCATTGTGTCTCGAGCACACAAGGCAAACAAGAGATTCTTCAAGAGGTGAGTGCGAAGTACAGTTTACTGCCACAGGCAATGGCCGCAGAGCTTTTTCTTTAACAGACTCTAATACGTGGAACACGTCACCAACTTACATAGGACAGTCTTTCAACTTTAGCACAATTTAAGTTTTTCTACTAGATAATGAGGCTAAAGACGAGCCAAACACGTGATCACTGAACAACTGGGACTTTGCATTGTGGATATGTAACGTTATTCCATTAATCTGTCAGCTGTGTCAAATGTGTCAAATGTAAGTGTTTATTTATAATGGGTTTTATCTAGCCTGAGAGCATGTGCGCCAAGATCGTCCAGCAACGGCAGGCGTGCCATTCTCGACACCATTTAAAAGACGATAGGAATCCTGGGCATGACATAGCCCCTCTGTGTCTCCTTGAAGTTGTTTCTGTACGTGTAACAAATTAAGAACGAGAAGGTCCTCAGTGTGGGTAGCCAGAGTGCAAGAAGCCCAGTCGTGCTCTCCTCGCAGGAGTTTCCTCGCTGGTGGCGCACAAAATGCCACGCAACCAGACACAAGGGGCCACCCAGGAGCCGCCGGTCTGGGCATGCCTCGTTGGCGCAGTTAGGCAGCGCGTCAGTCTCATAATCTGAAGGTCGTGAGTTCGAGCCTCACACGGGGCAGGGTGCCCTTTTGTCGACTAGTTTGAGCCTTTAGCCCCGTTTTCCTTCCGCACAGTGTGCCACGCGTCCACGGCCTGAAGGCCAGCGTGTCCTCCCTGGTGGTCTAGTGGCTAGGATTCGGCGCTCTCACCGCCGCGGCCTGGGTTCGATTCCCAGTCAGGGAACGCTCTTTTGACGTGAGCTTGCCTTTTTCACCGGCCGGGTTATGCGCAATGCTGGCTTCGAAGGCAAGGATCGCAGCACCTCCAAGAGGCAAAGCTTCACTGCCTCCGGCCCATCGACCTAAGGTTGGACGGCTAAATTGCCTGCCTGCAGTCCTGCGCTCCGCCATCTGAGCAATCAGAGCCTGGTGTGCGTCCTCTGCTCTACTGAGGCATGTTGACGCAGGACAGCAGACACCCAACTTGTGGGAGGAAGGAGTAAAAACAGGATCGAGCCAGCCAGGAGTCGAACCTAGAATCTTCTGATCCGTAGTCAGACGCGTTATCCATTGCGCCACTGGCCCAACAACCTGGGAAGTCATGCTTGGAGAAGACAGCTGGATTCTGGAGGCCAGCTGCCAAACTTCATTATTAAATATTAATCCGGTTTTACTCTGCCATCATTAAATCCATTATTACACAATCAATAATTACATGGTTCCCTGCTGCAGCAGCCAAGGACAAGGCCAAGCTGCAGCGGGTGATCCGCTCGGCAGAGAGAGTGATCAACACCTCTCTACCTTCTCTGGAATCCCTTCACAACATCAGGGCTGTGAGAAGGGCAAGAAAAATTATGTCTGACCCATCTCATCCAGGCTGTACCATGTTTCAGCTGCTCCTTTCAGGTAGAAGGCTTCGGCTCCCGAGAACTGCAAAATCCCGGCATCGCCTGAGCTTCTTTCCCACGGCCGCCAGGCTGCTTAATGACAATTCAATTCCTTTTCAGGACTGAATGCACTGTTTGCACTTTATTGTTTCTATTACTCCTACTTTTATCATTCAGTATTAGTGTAAGTATCATTATTACTCTTAGCACCTTCCATTCACCTTCCATATGACTGTGTATTGTCATATCTTGTTCTGTCTTAATGTTTCGTTTGCCACATTACATCCATGCGTGACTGGATGTAAAGAATTCCAATTGTGTTTGACACTATATTGCAATAAATTGAACCTTGAACCTTCATCTCTACCAAAATGGGAAACCGGGTCATCCCCCGCGTGCCTGTCTCCAGGCGTCTTTGAAAAGGACGCTCCCTCGGAAGAAAGCGCGATACACAGCACGGGTGGCTACAACAAAGGCAAGAGAATGTCAGAAGTGGGATTCGAACCCACGCCTCCAGAGGAGACTGCGACTTGAACGCAGCGCCTTAGACCGCTCGGCCATCCTGACCAACCCAACTGGTCCGGGCGAGTCGATTGCGCTCCTAAGCGAATGTGCCGGTGTAGCTTTTGGAATGACTCACGATTTTATTGCCTTCATGCAGCTCATCTTTAATTCTTATTTATTTCTTTACAAACGCCTTGAAATAGTGACGAATGTGGATTTTTCGAAATGAGGAACAATGTGCCCGAAGCCTTTCATTTGCCAAAAGCACACCCAGCCCGTCTCCATATGCCCTGTAACGGATGCTGTCAAAGTGGTTTTGCATTCAATGATCCTTTCCCCCTTGATCATACTGTTTTAGAACAGGGTCACAAAAAGGAATCGCCATTCTCAGACCCTGCTCGTTCTACTTGAACGCGCAATGAAAATACTTGATCAAATGCGGATTGACGCCGGCATTGCAATTTAGCGAAAAAGCGCCATCTCTGTACGTCTCAGGGCCTTTTTATGGTTCGCAGTTGCCTTCTAATGTAGACAACAGTTAACCATACGGCGGCGACATCCTTAAAAGAACCGGTGGCATTGTGTCTCGAGCACACAAGGCAAACAAGAGATTCTTCAAGAGGTGAGTGCGAAGTACAGTTTACTGCCACAGGCAATGGCCGCAGAGCTTTTTCTTTAACAGACTCTAATACGTGGAACACGTCACCAACTTACATAGGACAGTCTTTCAACTTTAGCACAATTTAAGTTTTTCTACTAGATAATGAGGCTAAAGACGAGCCAAACACGTGATCACTGAACAACTGGGACTTTGCATTGTGGATATGTAACGTTATTCCATTAATCTGTCAGCTGTGTCAAATGTGTCAAATGTAAGTGTTTATTTATAATGGGTTTTATCTAGCCTGAGAGCATGTGCTCCAAGATCGTCCAGCAACGGCAGGCGTGCCATTCTTGACACCATTTAAAAGACGATAGGAATCCTGGGCATGACATAGCCCCTCTGTGTCTCCTTGAAGTTGTTTCTGTACGTGTAACAAATTAAGAACGAGAAGGTCCTCAGTGTGGGTAGCCAGAGTGCAAGAAGCCCAGTCGTGCTCTCCTCGCAGGAGTTTCCTCGCTGGTGGCGCACAAAATGCCACGCAACCAGACACAAGGGGCCACCCAGGAGCCGCTGTCTGGGCGTGCCTCGTTGGCGCAGTTAGGCAGCGCGTCAGTCTCATAATCTGAAGGTCGTGAGTTCGAGCCTCACACGGGGCAGGGTGCCCTTTTGTCGACTAGTTTGAGACTTTAGCCCCGTTTCCTTCCGCACAGTGTGCCACGCGTCCACGGCCTGAAGGCCAGCGTGTCCTCCCTGGTGGTCTAGTGGCTAGGATTCGGCGCTCTCACCGCCGCGGCCTGGGTTCGATTCCCAGTCAGGGAACGCTCTTTTGACGTGAGCTTGCCTTTTTCACCGGCCGGGTTATGCGCAATGCTGGCTTCGAAGGCAAGGATCGCAGCACCTCCAAGAGGCAAAGCTTCACTGCCTCCGGCCCATCGACCTAAGGTTGGACGGCTAAATTGCCTGCCTGCAGTCCTGCGCTCCGCCATCTGAGCAATCAGAGCCTGGTGTGCGTCCTCTGCTCTACTGAGGCATGTTGACGCAGGACAGCAGACACCCAACTTGTGGGAGGAAGGAGTAAAAACAGGATCGAGCCAGCCAGGAGTCGAACCTAGAATCTTCTGATCTGTAGTCAGACGCGTTATCCATTGCGCCACTGGCCCAACAACCTGGGAAGTCATGCTTGGAGAAGACAGCTGGATTCTGGAGGCCAGCTGCCAAACTTCATTATTAAATATTAATCCGGTTTTACTCTGCCATCATTAAATCCATTATTACACAATCAATAATTACATGGTTCCCTGCTGCAGCAGCCAAGGACAAGGCCAAGCTGCAGCGGGTGATCCGCTCGGCAGAGAGAGTGATCAACACCTCTCTACCTTCTCTGGAATCCCTTCACAACATCAGGGCTGTGAGAAGGGCAAGAAAAATTATGTCTGACCCATCTCATCCAGGCTGTACCATGTTTCAGCTGCTCCTTTCAGGTAGAAGGCTTCGGCTCCCGAGAACTGCAAAATCCCGGCATCGCCTGAGCTTCTTTCCCACGGCCGCCAGGCTGCTTAATGACAATTCAATTCCTTTTCAGGACTGAATGCACTGTTTGCACTTTATTGTTTCTATTACTCCTACTTTTATCATTCAGTATTAGTGTAAGTATCATTATTACTCTTAGCACCTTCCATTCACCTTCCATATGACTGTGTATTGTCATATCTTGTCCTGTCTTAATGTTTCGTTTGCCACATTACATCCATGCGTGACTGGATGTAAAGAATTCCAATTGTGTTTGACACTATATTGCAATAAATTGAACCTTGAACCTTCATCTCTACCAAAATGGGAAACCGGGTCATCCCCCGCGTGCCTGTCTCCTGGCGTCTTTAAAAAGTACGCTCCCTCGGAAGAAAGCGCGATACACAGCACGAGTGGCTACAACAAAGGCAAGAGAATGTCAGAAGTGGGATTCGAACCCACGCCTCCAGAGGAGACTGCGACCTGAACGCAGCGCCTTAGACCGCTCGGCCATCCTGACCAACCCAACTGGCCCGGGCGAGTCGATTGCGCTCCTCAGCGAATGTGCCGGTGTAGCTTTTGGAATGACTCACGATTTTATTGCCTTCATGCAGCTCATCTTTAATTCTTATTTATTTCTTTACAAACGCCTTGAAATAGTGACGAATGTGGATTTTTCGAAATGAGGAACAATGTGCCCGAAGCCTTTCATTTGCCAAAAGCACACCCAGCCCGTCTCCATATGCCCTGTAACGGATGCTGTCAAAGTGGTTTTGCATTCAATGATCCTTTCCCCCTTGATCATACTGTTTTAGAACAGGGTCACAAAAAGGAATCGCCATTCTCAGACCCTGCTCGTTCTACTTGAACGCGCAATGAAAATACTTGATCAAATGCGGATGGACGCCGGCATTGCAATTAAGTGAAAAAGCGCCATCTCTCTACGTCTCAGGGCCTTTTTATGGTTCGCAGTTGCCTTCTAATGTAGACAACAGTTAACCATACGGCGGCGACATCCTTAAAAGAACCGGTGGCATTGTGTCTCGAGCACACAAGGCAAACAAGAGATTCTTCAAGAGGTGAGTGCGAAGTACAGTTTACTGCCACAGGCAATGGCCGCAGAGCTTTTTCTTTAACAGACTCTAATACGTGGAACACGTCACCAACTTACATAGGACAGTCTTTCAACTTTAGCACAATTTAAGTTTTTCTACTAGATAATGAGGCTAAAGACGAGCCAAACACGTGATCACTGAACAACTGGGACTTTGCATTGTGGATATGTAACGTTATTCCATTAATCTGTCAGCTGTGTCAAATGTGTCAAATGTAAGTGTTTATTTATAATGGGTTTTATCTAGCCTGAGAGCATGTGCGCCAAGATCGTCCAGCAACGGCAGGCGTGCCATTCTCAACACCATTTAAAAGACGATAGGAATCCTGGGCATGACATAGCCCCTCTGTGTCTCCTTGAAGTTGTTTCTGTACGTGTAACAAATTAAGAACGAGAAGGTCCTCAGTGTGGGTAGCCAGAGTGCAAGAAGCCCAGTCGTGCTCTCCTCGCAGGAGTTTCCTCGCTGGTGGCGCACAAAATGCCACGCAACCAGACACAAGGGGCCACCCAGGAGCCGCTGTCTGGGCGTGCCTCGTTGGCGCAGTTAGGCAGCGCGTCAGTCTCATAATCTGAAGGTCGTGAGTTCGAGCCTCACACGGGGCAGGGTGCCCTTTTGTCGACTAGTTTGAGACTTTAGCCCCGTTTTCCTTCCGCACAGTGTGCCACGCGTCCACGGCCTGAAGGCCAGCGTGTCCTCCCTGGTGGTCTAGTGGCTAGGATTCGGCGCTCTCACCGCCGCGGCCAGGGTTCGATTCCCGGTCAGGGAACGCTCTTTTGACGTGCGCTTGCCTTTTTCACCGGCCGGGTTATGCGCAATGCTGGCTTCGAAGGCAAGGATCGCAGCACCTCCAAGAGGCAAAGCTTCACTGCCTCCGGCCCATCGACCTAAGGTTGGACGGCTAAATTGCCTGCCTGCAGTCCTGCGCTCCGCCATCTGAGCAATCAGAGCCTGGTGTGCGTCCTCTGCTCTACTGAGGCATGTTGACGCAGGACAGCAGACACCCAACTTGTGGGAGGAAGGAGTAAAAACAGGATCGAGCCAGCCAGGAGTCGAACCTAGAATCTTCTGATCCGTAGTCAGACGCGTTATCCATTGCGCCACTGGCCCAACAACCTGGGAAGTCATGCTTGGAGAAGACAGCTGGATTCTGGAGGCCAGCTGCCAAACTTCATTATTAAATATTAATCCGGTTTTACTCTGCCATCATTAAATCCATTATTACACAATCAATAATTACATGGTTCCCTGCTGCAGCAGCCAAGGACAAGGCCAAGCTGCAGCGGGTGATCCGCTCGGCAGAGAGAGTGATCAACACCTCTCTACCTTCTCTTCTCTGTTTGCACTTTATTGTTTCTATTACTCCTACTTTTATCATTCAGTATTAGTGTAAGTATCATTATTACTCTTAGCACCTTCCATTCACCTTCCATATGACTGTGTATTGTCATATCTTGTTCTGTCTTAATGTTTCGTTTGCCACATTACATCCACGCGTGACTGGATGTAAAGAATTCCAATTGTGTTTGACACTATATTGCAATAAATTGAACCTTGAACCTTCATCTCTACCAAAATGGGAAACCGGGTCATCCCCCGCGTGCCTGTCTCCTGGCGTCTTTGAAAAGGACGCTCCCTCGGAAGAAAGCGCGATACACAGCACGGGTGGCTACAACAAAGGCAACAGAATGTCAGAAGTGGGATTCGAACCCACGCCTCCAGAGGAGACTGCGACCTGGGCGCCAGCTGCCGAATGATAGTCCAACAAAATGTTGAAAAATGTTGAAGCACAGCCAATCAAATCGAAGCGCTTCAACATTTGCAGCCAATCACAGAGTGGAAGTTTCAACATTTTCAACATTTGACCAATCAAAGTGAAAGAGAAAGTCTTCGGGTACGATTCCCCTCCTCACCTGTAGGTGGAGTAAGAGTGATGCTCGATGACGTGTTACTGCTCTTCTATTTTTTTTTTTTGAGTTGCCGCTCTTCGCCAGTAGGGGGAGTAGGCTAAAAATGTCAATAAAGTTGCCGAAATTGGCCGAAAGTGTACGGTCTTTGATGAGAGGGATAAGATGACCTAACTGGGAGTGTCAGGGGTCAAAAAAGTTCAGTAAAAGGTTCATGCCCTACGACGAGCATCATTGCCACGGACATCAGCATCTTTAAACGGAGGACAAATATTTGTATCTTTTATTAAGGACTATAACCGGTAAGAATGCATAACTTAATAGCATAATTAAATCTGAGAGATAATTAGAGTTTTATTTTTAATTAGTATAGTTTTTAACAACTGTTTAGGACAAGACAATGTCTGCAAAAAAAATCGCACAAAGGCATGTCGGACGATGAATGGATTTCACGTCTAAGAAAGTTTGCCGGTACAGGTGTTTGGCCTTCAGATGAAGGTAATAGACCAGCTCCTAGGCAAAAAAAGTGGCACGAGCTTTATCAAAGGGTAAGTGTGTGTTTTTTGTTATTTTTGCATAAGAAAACAATGAACGGACCTAAGTGTTTGTTGACTTGCACAATTAAGCATTTACAATAGAACTGGCCATTTACTGTATTTCCATAATAGTAACTAATGAAAGTACATTAGTGTTTGTTGACATGCATAATTAAACAGTAAAAGTAGAACGGTTTGTTTACTGTATTTACATAATAAAGCAAGAGATTAGTAATCTCATTTATTAGTCTCATTCATTACAACATTGTAACGTGACTTGGGATTTACATGGTGTAATTGTTTATATGCATTTATTTATTTATGATTGAATGTACTACTGACTACTGTTGTAAAGAAAAGCTACTTGAAACAAAGATTTGAGAAGTGGGGGTAGGGATGGTTGGGGGTTTCAGTCAAGGTGTGACTTGTGTTTTTCCTTTACATGATCTTTTAAGGGAATCACTCCCTTAAAAGTCACTCCCTTAGTTTTATTCTTAAATTACAAATGCATGTACTGTGTATTGAATTTGCCACAATGTTTATAGATTGAAAAATGCCCGATGCACTCTCATGGCCAGACAACATTGTTTGGAGGTGTCCTAAAGTGCACATGTGGTTTTCACACTCAAAAGGTAAAATACATTTCAATATGTTGCAAGTAAAAAAGAACAATGTTTTTCTTTCAAATATGATTGTATGTAATTTTTGTTTGTCTTTATCAGCCACCTATGTCTACTGGACAGACACCAAGGGTCATGCAACAACAGTCTGCTGCTGCTATTGGATCACCACAGGAGGACAGTCAGCTTCAACCCCAGGTCCAGCCTCAACCTCAGGTCCAGCATCAACCTCAGGTCCAGCCTCAACCTCAGGTCCAGCATCAACCTCAGGTCCAGCATCAACCTCAGGTCCAGCATCAGCCTCCACCCCAGCGTACTCCATCAAGGATTTCGCCAAGTTTGTCACAGGTAGATTAATTACATTTTTTTACAGGACTTGCAATGTTATCTATACATTTAAGTATCAAAGTCTGTATTGATTGGAAATTTGGTAAAGTATAGAAAGTAAAGGCTGAGATGTTTTCACATTTGCCTGCCAACTGACACACCCTGTGGCGTCTGCTGATTGGTCAGTTTAAATATCTTGTGTCAAGGTATGATTGTTCCCTAGCTTTGCAACCTATATGCCCTATCGTTCCTGCCCTCTAAAAAAGGCAGGGCTTTTTTAACCCATCGCATTGTAAATATTGTATAGAACATACTGCTGAGTTAAAAGTTACCCAATGCTGGGTTGTTTTTATTTCTTTATTTGTTTATTTATATGGATCCCAACATTTCAATAATCACAGATGATAAATATACACATATAAACATTACATATATATACATACATACATACATACATACATACATACACATACTCATACCTAAAATCTAGTTTCAATTTATAACAGGACTAGACAATAAATAAGATATGATTTATGATTACATTAATCAAGACATAAAAACCTACATCAACACATAACACCGTAGACTACTTTTAAATGACAGCTTATTACAAAGGTGACGAACTTCAATGGGAATGTTATTCCAGATGAGAATAGCTCTTTACAGGACAGTTTTCTTCATAAAATTAGTTTTTGGGTGGGGGGGTCACTATATGACCATTATTTGCTTTTCTGGTGTTATGATTATGCACAGCGTTACAGTACACTATTTGATTAAACAGAGAAATAGGCATTTTCTATTTCACCACAGATCATGGTGCTTAAAGTAACTGTTATTCTTTGGTTTAAAGTGAGCCATGAAAGTGTAGGCAAGGCAAGGCAAATTTATTTGTATAGCACATTTCATACACAGAGGTCATTCAAAGTGCTTAACATAGAAATGAGAAAACAATATATAAAAGAGAAAAAAAACGCATGCATTTTAACACACGATAAAATCACAATAAAAACAAAGATACATGAGAATTTAAAATCAATTAAAGAAAATAAATGTGATTTAATAAAAACATTTTAAAATGTTAAAAAGAATAAAACAGGAGTAAAAGTGACTTGAGTTAAAAGTGCAGTCAGTGTGAAGCAGCATAGTGCTCATTCAGTAAATGCAGAGTTAAACAGATGTGTTTTTAATCTAGACTTAAAAGTGTTTACTGTTGAAGCACATCTGATCTCTTCTGGAAGCTGATTCCAGCTAGAGGTGGCATAATAACTAAATGCTGACGCACCTTGTTTTGAGTTAACCCTTGGTATTTATATAACTGACCGGATCCTAATGATCTGAGTAATCTGTTAGGTTTATATTCAGTTAGCTTAGCACATCTGTCATGTATTTGGGTCCTAAGCCATGAAGTGATTTATAAACGAATAACAATACTTTAAAATCTATTCTAAATGTAACAGGAAGCCAGTGTAAGGACCTGAGGATTGGAGTAATGTGCTCAGATTTTTTGGTTCTGATCAGAATTCTGGCATCAGTGTTTTGTATGAGCTGTAGCTGTCTAATGTTTTTTTTTTTTTGGGGATACCAGTAAGGAGTCCATTGCAGTAATCCACCCTGCTTGTGATGAAAGCATGAACAAGTTTCTCTAAATGTGGTCAATACATGTTGCTGTTGTAATGCCAACCTTGTTGCTAAAGATTCTAGTTGGCACTTTAACTATTTGATGTTAATTGCAGACACTTAAATAGGAAATTACTTTCTTTTTCTTTGTGCATCTGTCATCATTCCAATCATTGTTTATATCTCCAAGCAAGTAAAGTTCACAGTTAACATCAGAGACATTATCAAGCATGTCACCTAAGCATGTTAGATAGTCCATGTGTGCATTAGCGGTCTACACGGGTCCAAAAATTCCTACCCGAGCCCGATCAGACCCGTAAATGTGCTACACTGAACCGACCCGGACGCGTCTGTTGTTTTGAAAGCTGGACCCGGACCCGACCCGGACCCGTCTATTATTTAAAAGCTGGACCCGGATCCGACGCGGACCCGTCTATTATTTAAAATCTGGACCCGAACCCGTCCGGGAAGACACAGAGCCGACCGGCAAATATTCTTTAGCTAAATGTTATTAATAAGTCAATAAACAAGAAGCGAAAATAAAACTTTTTGTCTTACCCATAGAAGTTAGTCTTCTCCCTCCTTGTACCTGACTGTGTGATGTGATGCACAATCCTTATTTCCAAGAAAGTTCCATCATGTTATTCCTCTCTTGACGATTTAAATGTTTAATGCTTATTCCAGCTTTAAAAGTCCACTTTACAGTCATTTGTTGTGTATCGGGTCAACTTGCTTAATAATGTTTGCCCATTTGGATTATAATAACGATTGCTCGTTCAGTGCCATGGCTGCTTTCGTTAGCTTTACTGCTTTGCTATCATCTCTGTGCTCTTTGAGCAGATCGCGAAAACTTTAGATATAACAGCAAGATGGTCAATTTATAATATTATTATAAAAATGAGAGAAGTCAGTGCAAAATGCGCGGTACGGCGGAATAGGTCTCGCCTTCTAAGTAAAAGAGCCAATTGTCAAAGGTAAAGTCATTGCGTCTCACTGCAGAAGCTCCTGACTGGTAGCCAGAGAAACATTACAAGAGCGCATGCGCGGTAGCTGCCTGGTTGGAGCAACTAAACATAAACTTTTTAACGCAATTTTAGCCTCATAGAAAAAATGTATGCGACATTTCATCTAAGTTTTTGTTGCTGTTTTTGAAAAATTTTATTTAAATGTGAGTGTGTTTTCTCCGACTCCGATCGACCTCGGGTATTACCCACAATGTTAAACAGACCCGGGACCCGAAGTAATAGATTGAGACCCGACGCGGCTGATCATTTAAAATATAGACCCGAACCCGTACGGGTCTCGGGTCGGGTCCCGGGTCTTCGGGTCTCGGGTCTTCTGTGTAGACCTCTAGTGTGCATCAAGAGGTCTATAACAGCATCTCACAAGCACTGGTCTCATATAAGGAACATGGACTTCTACCCATATAGCTTCAATGTCATCGCGTATTAAATTTTGTTTTAACTTACAAGGAATGTTGCTTTGCGCAAAGATGGCCACACCACCACCAAATTTATTTTAACACGTGGTTTGGTAACAACAGCCCAGCCTTATGTAATGTGTAACCCAATGGTGTTCTGTCCAATATTTATCCAGTGATAGGTTAAAATAACCCAGCATTTTTACAGTGTGTTCTTGGATTCTCCTCTTCCTCTTTACTTTGGCTCTGCTGTTGTAGGGTAAAGACCATTAAACTACACAGCAAAGTGCCTTATGGTTTTTCACTTTATTTTTGTCTTCTTTATTTTGGCAGTTAAAGCTACTTTTTCTGTCATGTATGCAAAATTGACTTAAGTAGTAAATATGTAGTAAATATGTTAATACTTTTTCTGCATTTATCATGCAGCCATTTAGTAATTTTATTTTTTCCCCACTGTGCTAACACATTTTTATTGAAATTGTTTTGCCCTATTTCAGTTTACCGAGTCAAGATTTAGCGGGTCTCATATTGCTGCAGCGAAGCCCAACCTAAAGATGGCTAGAAGACCATCTCAGGCTACTGACCAACCTAGCTCAACAGCAGTGTCCAGTCCCCCTATACCAAGCACTACTGTATGTATAGGCCACATTGCATTTGCATAATTCTTTTCTCCGTTTATTATTCCAGGAAACCATAATATAATGAAGTAAGAACAATATACATTACTATACAGTGCTTTATTTTAAATAGATTTACTATCACACATTTGGTGTGGTCAGCAATATTTCTTTTATAAGAAATTGACACTCTTATTCAGCAACGCATTGCATGCACATTACATTTATCAAAAACAACAATTGTTTCATTTTAAAATATAAAAAATTGTAACCCTAAAGGGTGTTTTAAGTGTAATATTTCTGTAAAGGCTAGGGACAGAAAAATGGACATTTCCGTAGAATGACCCAAAACTGAACACATACTACTCAACCGTGGTGTATTGTTACATCTAGGATGACATTAAAGCTGCGGTCGGCAACTTATTTTATCATATTTTTTGATCATATTCACTGAAACCAACACTATGCTCCAATAGAACAACATCAACTAGACTGTTTAAGAAAAAACCCTGCGCTTCTAGCTCCACCTGGAGCCTGTTATTTGTTTTGCAAAAATCCACCGCTCCCGGTTCATTTGGTCCAATCAGCGCAGGCTGGTTCATTTGGTCCAATCAGCGCAGGGCTGTGTAAAATCTGCCTGTCAATCACAGTACCTGCACGCGCCACAGATCCCCATCCCCCTCGCGCGCGTTACAATATCACGTGCATCCGCCTGAATTCATAGTTGTTTTGGTTTGAACAGCGTGATGGCGGAGAGAACTTTCAGTAACAAACTTCCGATTTCTCGGTTAACAACTAGAGCTAGGAAAACAACCAATGAAAAGAAGGAAATAAAGATGGAAAGCGACTGTGACCGTATTAAAACTAGGATCAATATCGGACCGGCATTTGAAAGGAATCTACGAGATTTTAAGCTGGATGCAGAGCTTGCCACATTTCTTCTCAACAGGTAATTGTGCTTTATCAACCATTGATTGTATTTCGGAGTGTTATGTAAGTAATCTAAGTATTCTTGCTAAGTATGCGTTCACAATAATACTTTTGCACACGCGCTGACGAGAACGTGCTCTGAGGGAGGTTGCTCGGAGGTAGTGGGGGAGGGACATGAAATTGTAAACATTTGGAAACTGCTCAATCCTCCAGAGTTGCCGACGGCAGCTTTAAATGATTGAACAGTTATATTTGATGTCTTTCTACTGTTGTAAAATATATTGCATTGCATGTTTGTACAGACACAAGACCCTGGGGTTCCAGTCTCCGTCCCCAGATCAACTGCCGATGTTACCAGTCCCACATCATCATGCAGCGTTGTCTCCGTAAGTAGTTTAATATTCTACTGGTCCAGTGGGCTTATTATGTTTGTATATTAACTGTCACACACAATGGGGCCAGCCAACTGACACTTTTGTAACAATTTTAAATTCTGAACACCTTTGCCACAAATTTATCCATTTGTCAGTATTTGATATCTAGTAATAGATAAAGGCTCACATGCCCAAAAATGATACATTTTATTATTTTTATATAATTACCTTTTTAATGACTAATTTAAAGTTACCAGTTTGTACACTGTAAAAAGTTTCATGGGCTTTTTGACTTTTATTTTCTTTCCACATTTGAGATATCAAATACACTGGACAAATGTTTACATAAAGCTTTCAACACAGAATAATAACAGAATTTCTAAAAAAAAGATCCAAAGTTTACATAACCCTGATTCACTGTACAATGTTATTTAGTTTTTATGTTTTGTGATAGTTTACATATTATAGTTTACATATACCTGCCTTTTCATTGTATGATGTTGATGTCATTAGCATCGCTGAATGTTATAATTTATTGAAGTAGTTGTGTATGAGTTTCTTAATTGTTCACAATGTAAGAAGATTAATCTTAACATCATACAGTCACTGGTGAAAGGAGTCAAATATGTGTAAAAGGCTGAATTGCAAAGATTCTTGTTAGAGTCATGTATCCGGTTTTTCCTTATTTTTGTTATTTGATTTAATCCGGTTTATTATCTTGTTAATTAGCTCCGCCTCTGTTCTCATTATTTTCAATTGTCCTCACCTGTGTCTTGTTTGATTTGATTATCTGTCCTGTGTATTTATAGCCTGTCTGTGATTCAATTCTTTAGCCGTTTCTCAATACCAAGTACGCCAAACTCGGACTTGTGTCCTTCGTAGTTCGAACTTGCAAGTTCAGACTCGGAAGAACGAACTCCTGACGCGAAATGCATTCTGGGAAACTTCGCTGTCATAAGTCCACACAAGTCTCCTCTGATGGATCCTCGATAAAATGGGCGGATCAAGAACACATCTGGGGATTTTATATGAACTTGGGCTTGATGCAAACTTTGAATTGGAACAGTACTTGGGCCGCGACTGATGACGTTTCACAAGTCCACAAGAACGCAAGTACAGACAAGAATGCATATTGAGAAACGGCTTTTGTCTCATCTTAGTTGGTGTTAAATGTTGTTTTAGTGTGTTGTGTGCATCTGCTTGTCTGGTCATTGCTAAGTTTGTGATTAAAGTTTTTTCTTTATCCTCCTGCATACACAACTGTTGTAATTCTGCAGGAACTCGATGAATTAAATAGATAAACATGGTAAACTAAGTTTTAATGACTACAGCTGAAAAATACTTTTTAGTGTGAAAATAATCAGTGTTTTATAGATTTTATTTAGATGAGCGTTTTATTTAAGGGTCGTCTTGGATAAAGTGTTATTTAATAAGGGTAACTTAAGGGACTAAATGTTTTTACTGCGCTCTTACAAGCACCAAGTGTACTAACGCTTCCTCGTTTGTGGTCGGAGACCTTGTCAACCGAGGATCACATGTGGATTGCAAGCCGGCTTTTTAAAATGGGGTCCAGGGGAAAGCCGGAACTTAGTGACAACGTTCAGCTCTGGTATCACCCACCACAGCCTGCACAGACATACAATCAGGCTCCAGCCCCAGACAGATTTTTTTGTCATGCCCTTTTGCTGTGGATGCCGTATAAGCTGTTGAAGGTCAAGGTTCTCTGTCCCAATCCTGCCTGTGGACAGCATCAACTGACAGGAGGCGGTTTGCATAAAAGGGCACAGCAAGTTCATGACATTGACAGGATGTACAACATGGTCACAGAAACCCTCATCTGTAAGAAGTGTAAAGCTTCTCACGTGTCCTGGAGTCAGACTGTCCTGCAACAGCTGGATCTGGGTCATCGCTCTGAGTTTCGGATCATCCTCACGCAGAAGTGAGTACACTTTATTTCGCCTGTGATCTGAGAGTCATTAGACTCTTGCGTGAACGTGGCCTAGGCAACAGCCCCACGCGTGTTATTAAACAGCTGCGTGAGAACCACAGCGAGGAGTGGCTCCAGCGTCTGGCCCGGTACACCACCCAGTGCATGGACTTCATCAACTGCCCTGGGGTGTTGCCAATGCAGTTCCAAGAACCTCCTGAGCCTACAGTGTTGCCGAGCGTCAAGTGGCTTCTCACTGTCTACAGCCAAGACATCCTGACAAGGCTGGATCCACACATGGCACAGTGTTGAAAATGGATTCAACTAAAAAGGTTAGCAGTAAATTTCTATGTATGCCATTGTCTGTTTTATCGCAAAAAGGTGCTTTATTTGTCATTTGCATGGTTGGTTTCATTACATTTGTAAAGTATGTTCCATATGTCTTTTGCAGATCACCAAGAAGCTGGCTGGGACAGCGAGGGGAACAGAACTCTGGCTCACCTCTGTTGGCAATGAGTTTGGTCAGGTGCTCATGAGTGTGTTGACAGCCCAGGAAGGAGCAGGACTGGACATGATGATAGATGGTCTGGTGAAAAGATACCAGCAGGCTGGTGTGGATCCACCTGCTGTGTTGTATGTTGACTGTGGGTGCTGCACTGAGGTGGGGGAAACCAAGCTGAAAACCAGGTTCAGAGGATGGCCAGATCTCTTAATAAGGCTGGACATCTGGCATTTCATGCGCAGGATTGCTGTGGGCTGTACAACTGATGCCCATCAGCTTTATCCTATATTCATGGCACGACTGTCTGCATGCATCTTTGAATGGGATGCTGCTGATGTTGCTGTGCTACGCAGAGCCAAGAAAGAGCTGCTGGTGTCCCAGGGTTGGCCTGTACTGACAGATGAAGTTGTCAGTAAACATCTTTCCAAACAGGAGCTGGCTCTGCATTGTCGGAGGAGGACCCGTGGAGAGGAGACTACCATTCTTCTCCTTGAGCGACTGCTAACAGAGCTCATGACCAGCAATGGCAGTGACTCTATGGGTGTTCCTCTTCTGGACAGAGAAAGGATGGAGCACATCTGGAGTGTCCAGAAGAAGCATGTCAAATGCATCCAGGACCCACCCGGTGTAGCCCTCTATACTGAGATGGGGACCTTAACCAAGGGAGGTCTGCTTCTGAAGACATACCGATCTGCCAGAGGATCCACATCTCTAGAGTCCTTTCATTTACATTTAAACCGTTTTATCCCAGGTATGTGTCTGTGACAAATACTTTGCATTTGTAAAACCAAACCATCACATGCCTTTGTGTGTTTCTTTAATACTATCTAAACACTATTGTCTCTTTACAGGTACCAGTGCCAACAGTCTTAACTTTCAGATTTATCTGCTGGAGGGACTAAACAGGTGGAATCAGGACCGGGAGGCTGCTTCCTTGTCATCAGGACCATCAGCTTTGTGCAGCTACACCGGAGAACTTATTTACTGCGTAAACAGAAATTATGAAAAGCTGTTTGGCAAGAAAGTGGTCCCCACATTTCATCCACCTTCATGTTACACTGGTAAGAGAATTTGTTTTTGTTAATAAACCTGCAGTTTGTAAGTCTTATTTTTTTATATAATTAACTCTCATTTGTATTTAATTCCCTTTTATTTGTTTATTTAGGTGAACTTATTGGAGTGCAGTATTTATTCCAGCAGACTGGTCGGGCACTGCAGGACATGAACCCAGACTCTGAGCAGATGGCAGAGCTTATAGAGGAACTTGATGTGGAGGAGAGGGAGGAAGATGAAGGGTCCTTTGACATCAATGAGGATCACACAATAAGAGATCCAGAGGCTGTTCTGTCACCGCCCTTCACCATGACAACGAGTCCCTCTACCTTGGTTGCAAGCAGTGCCACATCTATCCAGGCCTCCATATGTACTTCACTGGTTCTTCTGACACGTGACCCCTCACAGTCTCCAACTGCTCTCTCACCTGTTCACGTGGAGCCTGGAGATACTGGTCAGGATGATGATGATGATGATGAAATGGTAAGTGTCACTTGTATGCATTTCAATTTAACTAGAATATTTCAAATGGTGTTTGCGAATATCTGCCTCGGTGCATTTCAGATATTTTGAACTTAAGAGTAATTAGCTAATTAACAGAAAATGTGAATATCAAACAAAATATTTAGTGTAATTTGTTTTTAATAGGCTGTTGACTCCCAGAACGTGCCAGGATTCCAGCATGTGGACAGGCTGGCAGAATATCTGGTCGAGCTTCGGAAATGCACAGCCCTCAGCCTGACTAACCAGGAAGCAGAAACAATTATTGGACTTTGGCAAAACCTGGATGCCTTTGACAAGTGGCGGGTGGTGTATCGACCTCGATTTAAGAAGAGACTGCTGACTGGACGCTTCAGAACACCAAAGACGCCCACTCGCACCCCTGGAGTAGAGAGCACCACCAGATGCGTGCTAGGTGCAAGCAGCGCACCTGCTCAGTGGCCTGACTGTTGCCGTCTGGTGGAAACCATTTTCATCAGGCTATGCGTAATCCACCTTGTCTCCAAAAGAAAAGGCGGGAAAACTTATTCAAGATGGTCTTTGATCCTAGAAGCAGTGTTTCCCCTAGGTTTACAGCTTTGGGGGGGGGGGGGGCTGGGTAGGTATAATATATATATATATATATGAAGAGTTTGGTTCCAAAACGCGATAAACGCCATTTTTGAAAAAAATAAGTTACTGCCAAAATCAGTATTATATCAGGTCAGTAGTTAAAAGTAAATTCTTAATTTTACGCAAAATCCAATATCCGCCGTGTTATTCTGTCATCTTTTCTCCCTTTTTTCCCAAAATGCGATAAACGCCAGTCCTTTTTTACAGAACGCAATAAATCCATTTCTGATATTACAGCCCACCAGTCACGCAATGTAAACAAACAATGGCGGACGCGCTGAGTACACGGAGTCCTAGTTTTCCTCATCTACTTTGTACTTCGTGATCAACAAACAAAACAAAATAATACTTTAATTGCATCGCTAAACCTGTGATGGTTTTCTGTGATGGGAAAGAAACGTAAGCCATCAGCATCTAATATTTTCCCTGAGAGGCACTCGGGAGACGGGTGCTTGTTCTCCCGACAGCATCAAGCTTCCCATGCTAACACATCGACCCCAGAGGATCTTATGAAAAACTTTACATAATTTTACTCAAAGTCAACGAAAATCGAGCAGGACCAAAAACATTTTACAGCTGATCGCTGTGAAAGACGTTAAGCGACGTCGTAACCGCAATGACAGTGATCTTAATATGACAAAGTAAGTGTTTTGATTAATGAAATTAATGTTTATATTTTTAATTAGTGTGTACAACTAGTCAACTAAATGAATATAACATGGCAAAGATGAATGCACATTTATATAGGCTATTGATTCAATAGATTTATAGCATTTTGAATAAAAACTTGTCATGGATTTATTGCATTTTGTGGAAAAAATAATCCGTTTTTATAATAAATCTTTGAAAATCAACTTATGGATTTGAATTTTTTATGTTTTTATCACCTAAAGATGCTATGTGAAAGTTTGTAACAGAAAATAGTTGTTTTCATCTTGTCACTTTCTTGGTATAGAAAACACGTTTTTACCAAAATTTGTCAAAATGGATTTATTGCGTTTTGGAACCAAACTCTTCATATATTATTGCTCATTCATTGTTCGTCAATGTTAGTTAATACATTTATATGATAAACAAATTTTAAATGATGCATTTGTTGGAGAGAATAATCCTGTTTTTTTTAATTATCTGTTCTGTTGTCAGACATAAAACGAGTCGACTATAAAGTAGTGAGTAAACACGATCCAGTCACACCTTGAGTTTAATCCAACCAGCTGTTCCTTTAACTCTGCTAAAATCCTGATATATAAACTCGATTTATAATTGTCTGACAAAATAACCATACATTTACATTGAAGCCTTATTGCTGTTTTCTCATCATGTCTTTTTGTGTTATGAGCTTTTTTATTTCAAATGTGAGTTTTATTGTATGTTGCGTACAGGGCTTGACAATAACTTTTTTGCTCACCAGCCAAAGTGGCTAGTTGTTTTCCAAAGATACTACCCACTCAGCATTTTCACTGGCCACAATTTTGTTGCTGGTAAAATACATTTTATATGATTAAACTTGACTGGCATCCTAAAATGACTTTGAGTAATTGTACTCGATTTAGCTATGCAGATTGACTTTCAAATGCAGACTGACCACCCAAGTTAAGACTACATTATTTAGCTGTTAATATCACTATAGATCATATCATATATTTAGTTGCATGAAAAACATGCTAGAAAGGCATAAATAGATTAACTTTAAATTAATATATTAACAGTAAAAATATAAACACAAAAACCCTAGACAAACACTTGAAATATGTATTAACAACAGCAGTAAAATTTATATGCTTGATCATGGTTTCAGTTATTTAAGACTTTAAATGGCAAATGTCGAGAGGGTATTATTTTTGCACGAAGTAGCCTACATTAAAATGATGCACGAACCTCTCCACTTGTGGGTTTCCTTTGATTTCGGACAAAACGGGGACGTGTGCATTCAGGTATGCACTATGAATTTCTCTCCGCTCTTGCCCAGAGAGTGTGCATGCACTTTAAGGGCCCTATTTTAACGATCTAAGCGCATTGTCTAAAGCGCACAGCGCAACGTCTAAATGGGCGTGTCCGAATCCACTTTTGCTATTTTAACGACGAGAAAAATGGTTTGTGCGCGAGCGCATGGTCGAAAAGGGTTGGTCCTATTGTAATGGGAGTATTTTGGGCATAACGTGCAGTAAACCAATGAGAGTCTCAGCTCTCATCCCCTTTAAAAGCAAGTTGCGCTGGCGCTATGTCTAATCCCTATTTAGATGACGAACTTTGTAAACTGAAAAACTAAGCGGAGGAAGAAGATCCACAGTTTAAGATTAATGTTAAATATTTGTTTTGTTTTTAACTTGTATTGAAATTGTTATTTTTTTATTAAAACCTTTAAAACCCGTTTTCTTTTAGTCATGGAAGTAAAAAGCAGGCTTGTAATTGCTTTAAATGTATGACTATCCAATATCATCAAAACATAATTTACAAGTATGCAAGATAAGGTTTGTACTCTATCTCCTGTTTGTTACAAATAAAGTATTTTTAAAGAAATTACAAACGGCTCTCCTCACGTTTCAGCACTTTGGACAGCGGTTTTTTTAGCAAAGAGTTTTTTTTTAAGCATTACTTACAAATGTTTCTCATCTCGCCATATCCACAGGTATAGGCTATCATATACAATAAATCCGTCGGGTAGCATTAAAAAAAAAACATTTAAAAACAGACGCATTTGTTTAAAGCAAAGCATTTATTTACTTACCAGGCTGCAGGTGAAGCAGCTCTTTGCGCCTTCTAACGTCTCATAATCAGTCCTCATTTATAAATATGTCCAAGAGACTCAATAATAATCTCTTACATTCAATCCTTTAATCTTTCATATTTAAAATCATTTTTGTGCTGCTGCGCATTCATGTACTTTGTGATAAGCAAACCCGGGTTGTCCTCCCGTTTATAGGCGCATATTACTAATGCGCTCTTTAAATAACAAAAACATATTGCACCATTGACTTTAGACTTCAGAGCAGGTTTTTGTTGGTCAATGGAGTAGTCTATTTTAGTTGCCTCAAAATAGCAACGCGCCAACAATGCGCCTGGACACAGCTCGTTTTTAGACCAGAACGCCCATGGGCGCAAAAGGTTGGCGCAAATGCATTTGCTATTTAAACAACGCGGCGCTAAACGTGAAAATAAGGGTGGAAACTAGCGAAAGACACTTGCGTCGCGCATTGCGCCCTAAATCTCTTCAATCACTTCCATGCAATTGTTTTATCCTTCCCAAAGTGTGCGTGTATGCGCTCAGACTGCGTCCCGTGCATTCGCAAATCCATCAGCTTTTGCGCTCTCTCTGGTAAAACGTTGGCGCTTGGTCCGCAACGCGAGCCTCCGCTGCATGGTGCACGCGTCTCAGTACGTTGCGCTGGGTGCAGGGAGTGCTCATGGGAGTTGTAGTTTCCCAGTGTCATTGCGCATTGTTTATAATTTCGCATAACTTTTAAGAAAACTACTATTAAAAAAAATATTCAACCAGTCAAAGTGGCTAGTAGAGCGCGCATTCAGTGAATTAAGCCCAACAGTAAAATATAAATGTGCACACTCAATAGGAAAATTTTAAATGCGCAAACACAGACAAAAAGACATGCCATCGTAGAAATAAGATAAATAACATATATTACTTGAGGGCTATTTAGTTTGATTAATAAAATAACAAATTGTTATCTGGCGCTATAAAGAAAATCAAATAAAATATACTTGACCTTCAAGGGGGGCAGGTCCAGCCGTAAGGAGGGCGGGGCGCCCCCCTTATATAATGGTAGGGGAAACACTGCTAGAAGACTATCGCAAGATAAGGCAGCTTGTGTTTGGCAATGGCTTGGTGATGAACGAAACGTCATTGCAGCTGGTGGAGGTTAACCAGAATACCCTGATTAACTGGTTCAACGAAAGAAAGATAGACCAGCAAGTGTCACTGCTAGTTCGAGGCCTTGATTTGCCTCATCCCATCCCTGAAGCTCAGGAGCCTCTTCAGGATGCGAAACGGTTACGAACTGAGCTGCAGCAACCAATGCAGCTGCACCAGTACAAGCTACCAGATAGCACAGCAGGACAGGCAAAGCAAAGAGTAATATCTATTAGGCAGCCTGGAGCATCACTGCAAATGGTGTCAACAGGTTTCCAAAGTGTGCCGTTGCTCCAGTATGTGCCAATGGTGCAGGGAATGCCAATGGTGCAGGGCATGCCGGTAATTCATGGTGTGCAAATGGTGCAGGGCATGCCACTTATGCAGCCAGTTTTACAGCCAGCATTTGTCCAAGGCACCACCTCACAGCCAGCTCCACCAGGTCCTAGTCAAGGAGCTATGCCCAAGAGACCCTACAAGCGAACAGTAGAGGCGAACACTTGCAAGAAGTGTGGCCATTTTAAGATTGCTGAAACTGGGCATAGCCAATACAGGGGCAAGGTGTACTGTCCCCAGACTGAGACTGTGTCCAAAGAGGTGTGGTTGGAGAATATGCGTAGAATCTCCAAATATGTTGGTAAAGTTTACCATTCTTAATATTTGTGATTGTTACTGTACTTTTAGTTGGTTTTAAAAGTGTTTTTTAATATTGTATTTAACTTTTTGTTTGTGTTCTTTTTACTTATTTACCATTTAATATTCATTACTGTTCTTTTAACATTTGTAAACGCATTTAAAACATTGTCAAGTGATGACTTTTGACTTGGTTGGTATGCGATACTTGGCACACAATATAACACTTGCTTGTACAAAGGATTATTGGTGTATCTTATTGTTCTCACAACATAACAATTACCATAGAAATGTCTATTTAAAGTATTTATTTAGAATTTATTTATTGCTTTTTTGTGTTTTTTTTATATTCATTTCAAGTTTCTTCTGACTTTTGTAAATAAAAACACATTGGCCCTCATTTATCAAAAGTGCGTACACCAAATTTCCAGCGTACACCTTGTGTACACCCAAAACCACGGTGACTTTGAGATTTATCAATACGGACGTTGGCGTACGGCACGCTCAAATCCTACGCCAGCTCAGGAGGTGGTGTACGCACATTTTGAGTTAGTGCAGAAATGCGCAAACACTTCCTAACACCACAAAACGCACTGACAAACTAAAATATATGATATATTATGACCCATTGTAAAAAAAAACATAGTAATTATAAACTTCAGTGTTTATTTTTATGCAACATGGACTTCAATTTTTAATTTGTAAGACTTTACCAAAGCATTTGATTTGTATATGTATTCCTTCAGCTGCGAGCCTGTGCGCTTTACCCGACGTTTGAGAGATAGGTGCGCACTAGTGATGCGCGGGTCGGCGTTTTTTCCAACCCGCGGGTCCCGCTTTTATGAAATATTTGGCCCGCCCCAACCCGCACCGCAACACTGTATCTATTTTTACAACCCGCACCGCCCCGCGCCCGCGACCAATAAAATAGACATATTAGGCATTTGTAATGTAAATAAAAAGAGGCTTTATTTCAGCCTAAGAGTGCTTGGAAAAAGCCATTAGATTACATCGCCCCGTAAACTGGCAACAACATACACCAATGAGCCATAGAAACCAGCATGGTCATATTAATATAGAGATAGGATAATGATAAACCAGGGGTGTCCAATACATCGATCGCAAAGGCAATGCCGGTAGATCGCACAAAAGTCAACTGTGTATTCTCATGCTGCTCCATGCCTCCACGGGAAAATTGGCATTATGAGTAATTGTAAAACACTTAAGTCTTTTTGAGTTGCTGTGCCTTTCTTCTCATATGTGTTTTTATAAATCTAATGCCTGCCGCTGCAGCTCAGTCGTGTAAACTTCCGAAATTTACATGCATGCAATTGCATCGCATTCTTCTTGGTTTCATGCACGAGCTGAAGCACGCGAGAGCGAGCGAACGAGGGAGAGAGAGAGGGGGGCAGCGTTGTGCTGATATATGCTTGCTTCTGATACTATTGTAATTTTCTTTCAAGTTTGTTTCACTAAATCTCCGCTATTTTAAACCGTACTCGACATGTGCTCCAGGATTTTTTTTAACTCCTCAAGAAAATAGGGTAATGGTGACATCCCTAAATCCAATGTAGAGATATATGCAGTATAGTCTACGCATTTAAAGTGTTTTTAGCATGTAGAACTTGTCAGCTTTATCATTTTAAAAGTAGATCACCACACAAAAAAGCAGCATTTGTATTATCTATTCACAAATTCCCTACCTTAATTTCTCTGATCGTCTTTCATCTTTTAATTCTCCGTTTGTTTTGTTGTTGTGGCTGGCAGCCAGCGGAGCTACTTGGCGCTTCCGTGATGTCAAAGGTTTGGGGATATCAAGTTACGTTGCGCAAGTTACGTTGCGGAAGTTACGTTGCCACATAGGCCTATGTAATTTAACCTTATCAAAGAACGTAATTAAATGTAAAAATATATATTCCCAAATATTTAATATATATGCTACAGGGAATTAGACGCAACATATCAGTTTTTTAATTTTGTTTTTAATGACCCGCCCCGCATTAAAGTTACAATTTCTTTACCCGCCCCAACCCGACCCGCGGGTTACCCGCGGGGCCCGCGGGTTACGAGACGACCCGCGCATCACTAGTGCGCACGGACTGGGTTCAGTTATGAAAGGCTTTCAATGACCAAAAAAATTATCCCGACTGAAGAAATAATAAAAACTACATTCTTCTTCTTTTAAATAATAATAATACAAATAATAATAACGACATTCTTCTAAATAACAATAAGCGTCATTAATATTAAAAAACATAAGAATACTAATGATAACATTACAAATTGTCATGCAATTATTAATTTGAATTAATGGTACTCCACATCACATCATCATCACTACACCCTAATACAGTAGATGTGACTTGGTGATGTAATTGTTTTAAAACACGTGCTGTAAAGTAATGCATTGTGATAGGGCATTTGCTCATTAAAACAGCTATTTAAACTGGATTTCCACCATACACCAGTTCGCAATGATGGCTGACCTGGCGCTTTTAGAAGACACATATGCGCCCTTGAGAAGGGAACGAGTTTTCAGGGATAGGCGCGATCTTCTGAATGAATCAGATGAATGGCTGATGAACAGATTCCATCTTCCAAGGCATCTTCTCCTGGAGCTCTGCAATAACCTGGAGCCCTACCTCCAACGTGAAACCCGGCGGTCAAGGGCCTTACCCGCCCCAGTCCAGGTTCTCTCCACACTGGGTTTCTTGGCCACTGGAACATTTCAACGGGAGATTGCAGACAGGTCTGGCATATCCCAACCCACCATGAGCCGCACGGTGTCATCCGTGCTGGCTGCCATCAGGACTCTCATCCCACATTACATACAATTCCCTTATGACAATGCCCAGCAAACAATGATTAAAAGGGGGTTTTATGAGATTGCTGGGATTCCAATGTCATAGGTGCAATTGACTGTACCCACGTGCGTCTGAAACCACCATCGGTTAATGATTACGCATACATCAACCGCAAAAATTATCATTCAGTCAATGTGCAAATAATTTGTGATGCCAGACTCTGCCTATTAAATGTTGTGGCACGATGGCCTGGAGGCACCCACGATGCCTAAATTTTTGAGCACAGCAGCGTGCGCAGACGACTGCAGGAGGATGCATTAAGGGGTCTTGGTTATCTTTTAGGTGAGTAATAAGAGCTAATTTAGTTTGCAAAATATATTCCTTTCCTAACCTCTCTTTTCCCCTTTAGGTGACAGGGGTTATCTCCTTTTGAATTTTTTGATCACCCCTGTGCCAAACCCCGAGACGCATCAGGAGCGCAACTTCAATCATGCGCATGCACGAACACGAGCCACTGTGGAGCGCTGCGTGGGGCTTTTAAAAGGTAGATGGCTCTGCCTGGCACACGCGGGGGGCACGTTGCTCTATTCACCACAAAAGGTGTGTAACATAATTTTGGCATGTGCCGTCTTGCACAACATGGCCGAGATGAATCGTGTGCCGTTTGACGTGCTGGCCCCAGACCCAGAAGTGCCAGTGGAGCAGTGGGCAGCACCACCGGCTTTAGGAGCTGTTCAGCTCAGACAAGACCTTGTTCGGCGGTTTTAAGGGCAAGTTAAAATAACAGACTTAGTTTGCATTGTTTTTTTTTTTTTAAGTTTTCATTGATTTGTTTTAATGTCGTATTAATTGACAGTAAAGAATTGTTAATTTCGACCAGTAATCTACAAATTTCTGTCTGTCTTTCCAGGACCTCATCCGTCAGGACCCTTGGCCTTGGCGCACGGGAGGCTGGTGGACGAGCCTCGGCTTCCCTCGCTTGGACCTGCTCAGGCTCTGGGTGCGGCGCAAGGATCGGTTCAGGCTCCTGGATGGGCTGAGTGGGAGATGCTTCGAGCGAGCTGGGACCTGCAGTGTCCTCATCTGCAAAACAATACAGCAAAATTTAAATAAAACGAGTTAACTATGGACTTGTGTGTTTTTTATATTTGTCTATAAAATTTAATTTTTACCATGAATGTCGTCGGTATTGTCAGGTTTAAAATATTTACGAACCTTAACAAAAATACGACAAACTCAGACCACGAATGAGGTTACAATATTCTGCAGGGAGAACCCAGATTGAGACGTTTCATCAGGAAACATCTCAACTGTCTCTCGACTTGAGCCTCTCTGCGGACTGTTTTTATTTAGGATTTAATCACTGGTTCACTCGGTTCATTCCGAAGGTCGAACCTCACAGACTGTCACAATTGTAACAACATCACACATTTTGCTAAGTCTAGAAAAATAGTATTGACTATATTTTACCAAAAACAAGATAGTAACTTGATGATTCAGTTTGATGATGCAGTTACCAAAGTTCATATGATAACAAAAGAACATTCTACGTACTTTTTTACCTTGGCAGTCTTCTAAGTAGCTAGACAGACTTAATATGATTCTAAGCAAATGATTATATATTCATAAATCTAAACCAAGGATTATACAATCATAAATGATAACATAAAACATTCAAATATGTAATAAGAAATACATAATATGTAATAAGAAAATACATTTTCTCCAACATTCCCTCCTGTTTATCATTTATAATGTCTTTTACTTCGGGTTGTAACCCGTTACATTCTTAGACACTTTAGGATTAAACCTTCATCAATAGACAAAGTGAAATTTCTTCTATACAGTATCATCATAGGTTTTAGTAGTTTTTCTAACAACAAATTTATAGTCTTCTCTGTCTGCAATAATACCCATAAAGTATGCATCAGTAAATACATATTGAATCATTTTCTTTTGTCATTCTTGAAATACATTGTATCACACAAGTCAAACGCATACATATCAGTAAAAGAGCAGATAATATTGGAACAAATATTTTCAACAGTTTTTCCCACCAAGACCCTCCAAACAACCATTGTATCATATCCTCAGGTGTAACGTAGTCTTTTTTATTGCATTGCTTTTAAACTGCCGTTCAGAAGTCCTGGTGTATATGCAGATATTTGACGAAAAGATTTACATACACAACAATTGGAAATATTAGGCATCTTATCGTATGTATGAGCTAAAGTTACTGCCTAAATAAAAATACTGTGATGTTCTAACCATGGATGGAATAATGGATCTGAATTGTAAATCAGAATAAAAATCAACACAGCAAATAACATTTTTTTTTATATTTTGTTCATACCCTTCATTGTAATAATTAAAAATGACCATTGGCCTGAATTTTCAGTGAATTTCTTGAAGGCCGCCGTCATATATTTCTGCAAAAACATAAAAACAAAGAAAAGAAAAGAAAACAAAACAAGAGAGCTCCATGGCCAAAAACCACTTTGTTTAAACAGATTTGTTAGGAAATATCTTGTTTTGACTATTGCTAGGTTATAACTAGTTTTGACTCCCATAGAAACTATAGGAACCATTAGGCGACCAAAACATCAGAAAATGTTATATAAAATAGTGTTATATAAAAATAACTTTTATATTAAAACCATTTGCCCTGGCACAATATTACGTTATCATATTAGCCATAAAGGCAGCAAAGTTTTTCTTTGTGGGGAAAAACTTTACACCAAATGAAAAAATCTATTAGTTAAAACATCTTGATAACCCTTGTATTTAGATGAAAGGTTATGGTCATACTGCAAGTCAGAAAACCGCCCTGAGGTGTTCTGCTTAGAATTGATAGAATTTGGGGGTGCCAAATTGTAATTTTGACAAAGTACATGTCTGCAAACAATTTCTTTTGCATGTTTGCTTAAACCCCTCTCCATTTTATTGAAATGTAAATACATTTGAAAATCGTTTAAGCGTCCAATACTGTGTATCCCTGTGACCAAATAAGGAAAAGGCTTTGGAAGTTATAAATCAGTGTTAAAATTACTATTTTCAATCCGTTCTCATTTCTCCTTCCTGGAGCATTGAATTTGAAAATCAGCTATGTCTGTGAGCTGTGAATAGTTGGTCACCATAGATGACACATTTGAGCAGTAAGTTTCTCTCTGCCGTTCATGCGGCTGGCAACCGTAGCTGCCTGGTCAGCAAGGGTATTCCCTTTACCTCACTGGTATCTCCCCTCAGGTGGGCTTTTACCGCAACCTGTTCCCGGGACATCTCAGGAAACCTCTCTGCTGCCAACCTGCTCGAGAGTTAAGCACAGCTCCACAGACATAACAAAAAATAAATATAAATGTTAGGTTTTCTGTTACTCGTCAATTCACATGTTTTTTGTGATTTTGCCTTTCATTTCCCTTTTTGTCCACAAAAGATAAACATCATTGTAACAATCAAATTGGAATTTTTAAGTGACAGATTGTCTAAGTATTCAGTAACACTTAAGGTTTGTATAATATCTACACAGTCACATTCATGGCTGTTTGGAATTGCTTCAGACAAACCAAGTAATTTAGCTGGATATTTTTATACAAATGGTACATTCCCTACAAATTTTTTTTTTTTTTAAGTACGTATTGAATCCATAGGCATTTCTTTTAAGTACGTATTGAATCCATAGGCAATGAAATGCCCTTCTATTAACTAAATATTAAACATCCCCGCTGTTTGAGACATTGACAAAGTCATTGGCTCAAAATCTGCTGCATTAAGTGCTTCTCTGGCAGGGTCATATAGACCATGATATGGGGGAGAACCTGTTTGGGCAGGGGTATGGGCATTGATATCAGGGGTTGCTTCAGGGACATTAGAGGCTGCTATGGGAACTACATGAATTAATTCTGGGCTTTCGTTTTGTGGCAGGGGAAGTAAAGGAAGGGGTTGGTACACTGAAAAAAAAGATTCATTGAATTGAACCAATTCTGTCAAGGCAAGTGGCTGCAATCAATTCACCCAAGCCACACCTAAACAAAAAAGATTAGTAAAGTAAAATAAAATATAAAACTTTTGTTTAAATGTAGCTTAAACAAACTGACCGCAACCACCCACCCCAAAAAATTGACCAAATTCAATGAATCATCCCCCTCAGTGTAAGGAAGGGGTTGGCCTTGCTCCTAGAGTAGTTTCATTATCTTCATTATTTCTCCTTCTTTCTTTTCCTCTCTTTTCTACCTTCCTTGTTTCCTCCTAACACTTTCAACAAACCATTCTTTTCTCTGACTGATATTTCTTTTTCCATTTCTTAGCATTTCACGTTTTCACTTTCTTTCACATTTTCACTTTCTTTACCATACATATACTTTTCATCTCCTTCTAAATTCTTCTTAGCACAAACACTTCAAATAAAAACAAAAAATTCAACAACAAAAATTCAACAATTTCTTTCTGTTTCTTCTATTTCAATTTTTCCAACTTTTCTTTCTTTTCTCTCCCAACTTTTCTTTCCCCGGGGAATTCTAAACACCACCTTCTGTTTGTTTACACAGCATGCTTACTTCAGCGTTTAACTGATTGGTTGTTTTGAACCTTCAGGGTTTCTCTCCCTGTCGCTGTTTCAGTACACCGGGTAAATTCACAGTATATATATATACATTTTCATATACACACCACAGTATAACACAACAAAACAACTGCTTCAGCACATCAAATACAAAAACCCTGCATAATATACAAAGCATACACCGAATAAATTTTTGGTTTCTACACAAATATAGTAAAATCTTTCGGGCGATCCCCAGGATCCCCTTCAGCTACTGGGGGACTCGAACCCTCCATTCGGCTGACTGACAGACATTGGGGACTCGAACCCACAATTCTGTTCTTGGGCGACACTGTAGGACTCAAACCGATTCAGCTGTCCCCTTTTCTTATGGTAAATAACGAACCAAATTACCAATCAGAAACTCACCCGATTCACTGCGTCTGAGTCGTCTTCTTAGCTTCAGATTCCGTCAATCCTAAGATCACCAGCCGAGGAGACCTAAATGCCGGCCTGGCGAGGAATTTTCACCACCCAGGACTTTCTTCGAATTCCTAGAACTCGGCCGTCGACGGGCTTCGGCATGTCTCCTCCACTGTTGATCACTGGATGTGTTGGAATCCGGCTCGAAGGACCAAAATGTCAGGTTTAAAATATTTACTAACCTTAACAAAAACAAGACAAACTCAGACCACGAATGAGGTTACAATATTCTGCAGGGAGAACCCAGATTGAGACGTTTCATCAGGAAACATCTCAACTGTCTCTCGACTTGAGCCTCTCTGCGGACTGTTTTTATTTAGGATTTAATCACTGGTTCACTCGGTTCATTCCGAAGGTCGAACCTTACAGACTTTCATAATTGCAACAACATCACACATTTTGCTAAGTCTAGAGAAATAGTATTGACTACATTTTACCAAAAACAAGATAGTAACTTGATGATGCAGTTTGATGATGCGGTTACCAAAGGTCATATGATAACAAAAGAACATTCTACGTACTTTTTTACCTTGGCAGTCTTCTAAGTAGCTAGACAGACTTAATATGATTCTAAGCAAATGATTATATATTCATAAATCTAAACCAAGGATTATACATTCATAAATGATAACATAAAACATTCAAATATGTAATAAGAAATACATAATATGTAATAAGAAAATACATTTTCTCCAACAGTATCTCCCCCACCACTGATGCCTTCTAAAGACGCCGTTCCGATGAGTGCTGCCACACGCTCCTCGTGCGGAGTCAGCTGGAGGCTTGGATCCGGTGGTCCTCCCCCAGTCTGACTCTGGCTTTCTTTTCAATGCGGAGACGCGCCTCTTTGTGGCCATCTTTAGATCGGACCACTTTTTTTTCACCTACAATAAACAAGAGCATGTTTAACTTGATCACTTTTGATCTAGGAAAAAAATTATTCATTCAATTTAATCAATTTTTTTTAGGTAAGTGGTTGCAATCAATTTAAGCTACATTTAAACAAAAGTTTTTGGTTTTGCCTTTCTTTTGTTTAAATGTAGCCTAAATAAATTGAAAATACATTTTTTTCAGTGTATATTAAGCAATAAAACATTTTTTTACCTCTGCTGGAGTGCGCTTCTCAACCCCCACACTATTTACTGAAGTGGTAATTTGGGACCATATTTTGTTTTTATGGGCGCCTTTTATCCCACTCTTTAAGCTTCCAAATAAAACAAATTTGTTTTTTTCCACTTCCCTGGTGATGGTTTCGATCTCCACATCGGAGAAGTTCCTCTTTTTTGCCGTCTTTCGTGTATCCATGTCGTAAAATGAGGGCGTGGGGGAAGAGGAGACTTGAATATATAGGGGCGTGTTATTCTAATGACGATCGTTTTCAGCCGCGGCATTTATCAAGGGCAGGTATTGCGTACACCTGAATTAGAGAGGTAGGCAGTTTCATGAATCAGGCGATGTGAGGAGTGTACGCATAATCTTACGCCAACATATACGCCCGTTTCTACGCAAGAATGATAAATGAGGGCCATTGTGGTTGTACTTTTGACTTTGTGTCATTACTCTTAGTAAAAGCAATACTCCGTAAGTTGCAATAATAACATTTGTATATAAAATGAATAACAGTGCTTTTATACTTGTAACAAACATTACTACTAACAATTATGGTTACATCTGAATCTGCAAGTGTCTGGTTTAAATATATATTAACAAAATACGGAATCAGTATAACATATCAACAATTCATACTACAACAGAATAATAATTACAAATACTACTGTAAGAGGGGAAAGATTGAATGAACATCCAGTCTCCAGAAGGGTTCGAATAATGCAGGCACACACGATGGTAAACATTACTTTGTGTAAAGTTTATTTCAGAGCGTCCGTTCCATCTCGACACCAGAACAACTACCCAACCAACCTCTCTGCGCATGCGCCACCGCGCTAATACAATATGCATCCCCTAGATACCCAATAAACATTCAGAACAGTTGTCCCACTCATGCCTGTTTAAAAAAATAAAAATCTCACATTTTTCCCCCCTTAGAAAAAAAGAAATGTCCTCATTTCCTGAACAAAAAAATAAATAAAATAAATAAATGAATAAAAATCTCACATATCACAATATTAACATAACATATAGTGAGGAGGAAAAACAGGCTGGAGAACAATAGAATAACAAGCTTACATCTGAAAATAATGTGTACAAAACAAGTAGGTTTTTTTTCAACACCTACAACACAATACTCCAATTATGTTTCCAGAAAAATGCATGAAAAAACAGATCACACTAACTGTGAAGAAAAAGAAAAAAAAAACAAATCTATGTCCTCTCATACATTTACAAAACATGTCAATATTTTAAACTGGATAGAAAAGAAAGTTAAGTCAATGAAACCATTACATTAGCATGTTTTAAGCAAAAACCACTAACAACCTCAACAAGAAAACTTTCTAGGCCGTTTGATAACACGTCCTGAACGTGTAACTACCCCATCTGATAAACTGTGCTCCCTAGCTGAAGGAGATGCACTTTCCATCAATTGAGGTGGCTGTGTTTCTGGTTGATGAACAGCAGGCATGCGCCCTGAAGGCCTACGTGTATGAGGGACAGAAGGTAAGATTTGAGTCTTGTTCGCACCACCCTCAGGTCCTACTAAAGTCCACGGAAGAGACCCTGACAAGGCAGTGTAGGTGGTATTTGCTCTTTGAGCCCCTTCATCAAAACCCTGACCAACACATGTGGAGGGGTTCACAGGTGTATTCCAATCAGACCTGTAAGGCTTTAAGCGGTCATAATGGACCAGTTTAGTTCCTGCTTTACCAGTCCTGAGGTCTAACACTGTGTAAATTATGCCCTCCATATCAACAGAAATGACCTCATAAGGTCCTGTCCATTTTGGATCCAATTTCTTTCTTTGGGTAGTTGGATCATTCATCCACACCCTGTCTCCGACTTTAAATGGCTGAAATCTGGCATGTCTATTGAAATAATACTCACGCCTAAGTGTCTGATCTGCCCCATTATCGAGTACTTCTTGAAACACTGTTGTCATCCGACTGGCTAAAGCAGACCCATAGGTCTGTGGCGTATCCAAGGTAGCACCTAAGGGAGAATCAATTTGTACATGCACAGGTAAACGGGGCTCTCTGCCATGAACTAAGAAAAAAGGTGAATAACCAGTGCTGGAATGGGGTGTAGCGTTAAAGGATAGTACAACTGCAGGCAGGTATTGATCCCATTCACCATCTCTGTGAAATAGAACTTTAGCCAACTGATCCTTCAGCGTCCGGTTGAATCTCTCTACCATTCCATTACCACGTGGATGGTAAGGAGTGGTTCTTTTCTTTTTTATGTTTAGTCTCTGACAAATGTCTTGTAAAATCTGTGACTCGTACTGACGGCCCTGATCTGAAAATAATTCCTCTGGAACACCATGCTCAGGTATATACTGTTCACAAAACAGCTGTGCAACTGTACTGGCTTTTTGATCCACCATTGGATATGCATTGACATACTTAGTAAAATGATCTTGCACTACCAACACATATCGATTTCCTTTGGAAGTTACAGGCATTTCAGTAATATCAGTGCACACAAATTGAAATGGTCTAACAACAGTAATAGACTGGAGAGGTGCCTGCCGATGAGGAACAGGGTTTCTCCTGGACTCACAAGCAACACATGACTCACAATATTGCTCAATAGCACTCCTCATTCCTGGCCAAAAACACAAATTCTGGGCTCTCTTGAGTGTGCGCTCAGCACTATAGTGTCCAGCACATGGATCCCCATGCAAATAATGTAAAGTGTTTTGAATGAGAGCATCAGGAATAATCACTTGGTATATTTCAGGTTTACCAGGAGCAGTACGAGCTGTACGGCAAAGCACTTCGCCCTTCAACACCATACGTGAAAATTGCCACCAGAAATGTCTCATTTTCCCATTTACATGTCTAAGATTAGGTCTCTTTTGGTTCTGAACCCAATCATACACCTCTGAAAGAATATGGTCTGTTTTCTGGTACAGGGAAATGTCTTTCCCATCACTACATAAAGCAGCATGCCATATATTTCCATCACCCTCAGTGCTTGTGACAGTATTATCATGTTTAGTTAAGAGAATCTGAGACTGCAGACGAGACGGAGTATCTGTACAACTAACACCAGCTAAAACAGCTTCCTGAGAGTTGACCAGTAAGTTTTCCGTTTGAACAGACACATTCTTAGTAAGAGGGTCTTGTACCTTCTGCAAAACTACAGGAATTCTTGACATAGCATCCGCATTGTTGTGTCTCTTGCCCTCTTTGTGTACAATCACCCACTCATATGGGTCCAGTTCCATAGCCCACCGACCTCTACGCCCTGTGGGGTCAATGTGAACATTCAACTTCCTAAGACCCACAAGAGGTTTGTGATCTGTGACTATGGTAAAGGGGCAGTTACTCAAGTAATGTCGAAAATGTCTGAAAGACCAAACTATTGCCCACAATTCCTTGTCATATGTAGACCATTTTCGTTCAGTAGGAGACAGTACATGGCTAGCATATGCCACAACACGTTCTGTGCCATTCTGCATTTGAGATAAAACAGCACCAATGGCAGCATTAGATGCGTCTGTACTCAACATGAATGGCTGATCAAAATTTGGAAATGCCATGACAGGAGGTGATGTTAGAGCATCTTTAAGCTGCTGAAATGCAGCTAAGCAGTCATCCGTCCATTCAAAGTGTAGCGAATTTGCGGGAGGAGGGAAATAACGTTATTTGAAACACTATGAACCTCCGACCGAAACACTACGGGGATTCCCAAGGGAATCTTAGATTTTAGCTCAAAAGGGAATATGTATAATTAACTGTAATTAATTATACAAGTTTATCAGGTTTTACCTGGCGTAGCAGAATTAATAATAACAATTAATTAATATGTTCGTCCACCGAAGACATATATCCATAATCGTATATTAACGTCTAAGAAATGTTAATTTCATGGCCTTTAAAATTAACCTTCTCACTGATATTCAGTGCTACTCGCAGCGTGTAGCTGGATCAAAAGGCAGAGATAGTGACTTTACTTTCATGAGCATTGAACACAGAAACAATTCAATTGTGAAAATGCAAACCGGTTTATTAACTATAAAATGAAGTACATATAACGACTAACTAAACATACACACATACAATAACATAAAACATAGATGAGAAAGAAAAGATTGAAAATAACTAGAGAGAGTGAAAGATTGGCAATAGCACTATTGCTTAACATCTGCACAAACCATCGGATAATCTCTAAGGATCGCCTTAATTTTCATAAGGGGTAAAGCTTGAACATCAGCGAGTTAAACGAGTTTATACTTGCGTTTGGCTCTTTGTGATGCGGTGCGAAGTTTCTTATGCTCGCGGTGCGAGCAAGGAGAGAGAGAGAGAATCCAGGTGTGTTCGTTTAAGATGGAAGTCCGTTAAGTTGTTTCGTATGGCGGATTGGTTCGCGGGGTTTTCCAAACTCTAGCGCAAAGCCAGGAAAGACTGTCCTGAAGAGACAGGGCTCAGAGAAAAGATGATGAATCCGAGGGACTCTGGGTGAGTCTCAGCAAGTTTCCAAACTGCGCTGACGGGTTACCTGGGTAACCGGGCGACTGGGCGCTCATGAGTGAACTAAGCCACTGACTGAGATACTGAGCGAATCGTTCGAATTGAGCTATTGAGCGATGATCAATGAGCAATGATGGCTTGGGCGATAGGCCGTTTTGACCTTTCACATGCCCAGCCCATTTTGGGTGTATGGCCAATGTGTGAAGTGTTCGATCGCGCGGGGAAACAAGCCTTTGTTCTTTCAGACATCACATTTGCGTAATTGCATAATGATAAAAGTTTGTTTCCATAACTCTTCAAATCGATATTAAATGACATTGATGCGGCTTATGGTAATATGATAAATAGAAATGATTGGGAAATAAAGAGTAGATTCATTTGATACTAGACAAGACATGGGTTTAAGATCACGTTGAATAATAATTTCATACCTAAGATATGAACCATGCTACAGTGAACAAAATCTAACTAAAGTGTTAACACACAGTTACAGTACATCACCCATACATGATCATGCAGTAAAGGGATATAACATATATATACATTTAAACAGCTCATTGTGATCTTTGAATGTGGTTTCATCACAGACATATAGTCTGTGCCCCCTGCTGTGTCTCTGGCGATCGTCGAACGAACGGCTCTCAGGTTTCTCTGGTGGGATTCCTTTGAAGACTGCATTTGTTTTAATTGTCGCCCACTTTACAGCCTTGATAGGTGGTAGATATCTGGGTGATTGTGTTATCAGGACACAGGGTTATCTAAAGTCACAATTTTAGGGCTGTTTACGATCCAGACGCCAAATGGCCTCAATCTGACTCCGAGCCATTTGCTACATATCCCCCCTTCATGGCCACCAGGGTCTTGAGAGACTTTGGTGGGCGATGGTTCAATAGGCGATGGTTGGACAGGTCATTTGGTCTGGATGGCAGGTGTATCTTAATTTTCTGCAGCGCTTCAGGGTGCCTGCAGAGGGGTGATTTCGATGAGGTTGGCTCTTGCTCGGCTTGTGTGTCTTGCTTCCTACGGTTCCGCTTGAAGGCTCGAGGGAGGGCAGCTGTGCACTTGTTCACTGTTTCCTGCATCCCGCTGACTCTTCGGTACAGGATGAAAGTGAGGCCAAGAGTAAGGGCGTATCCTACTCCTGTGGAGAGGCACAGTACCGTGTCAGCGGCGGTCCAGGTTCGGAAAACAGGGAGGCTGTGCATAGCTGGCATGCGAGCAAGTGCTTGGAGGGCAGTGTCGATGGGCGTGACATCAATTTGTTGGGTCCCCCCTTCTGCAATCCTCATCTCCAATTCAGGGTCTAAAGTGAAGTTGTGGTCCCTGAAGAAAGTTGAAGATCCCAGTTCGGTGTGGTACTCCTCACTGGGAAGGTGATGGAGTGCGAGTTCATAGATGTGAAGAATCTCACCTTTTGGAACTTGGATCCACATCGTCTGGTTTGGTAGACTGAAGCGGGTGGCTGTGTTGTGTTGGTCGTAGGTCAAAGTGGCCGTGCTGGCTGGGGTGTTGACCTGCCATTGGTCACCTGCGATCTCAGCTTGGGTGTTAGTGACCTCGGCTCGTGGTTTAGCTGAGGCAGGACAACGAGAGTCAATCTTCATGGGCCGCAGCCCACAGATGCCGTCAGTGTTGTCCCGAAGGAAAGGTTTGCTGGGGCAGAGATAATGAGTGTCTTTAGTGAGGCTGCACATGCGCAGGTTTGGTGCAAGGTACAGCTGTTCATTGCTGTCATGGTAAGCCACAACGTCAGGGGTGCGTATTCTGATGTTGGTGTTTCCCTGCCAGAAGCCAACATTGACAATGTCTTTGAGTCTGTAGATGTTGTGTGACTCGATGATTGGCAGGTTTATCAGAAAAGCAAGTTCGCCTTGTTCAGGGGCTATGCTTAGTGGGATTGCGCTACCTAGGGAGTAGGCCAGATGCGCCTGCAGGGTTTTTGTTGGGCCTGCAGTGGCAGAGGATAAAATGGTCTGTACCAGGCTTAGGGGTACCAGGCAGGGTGGAATGGCTGCTGCGGCGGCTCCGAGTAGGGCTCCCAGGAACCGCTTGGGATGCTTGGTTTGTCCGCCAAGACCTGTCTGGATGACAGTCATCTTCTGAAGTTGGTACAGCATGTGTTTGATGTCAGCCTCTGCGTGAATCATAGCGTTCTGCGCCCATCGTTCTCCTGCCCAACTGGTTTCAGGTGCTGATGCCGTGTAGTGTGCTGTGTAGACATCATGGGGGTTGAGTCGGACATAGACTTTTTGGCTATGTGTTCTGCAGTTCGTGATCAGGAGTCCAGGTTGCTCTTTAAGGACGATGCCTGAGACGGGACCCGGCGACATGAGTTCAGGTTGCGGCCACCCCCCCTGTAGGCTGATGTACAGAACAGTGATCCACAGCAGCATCCTGGTGACAGAGAGGGAGAGAGAGAAAGAACAATAGGCGAGCACTACAGATCCTTGTTTGGTCAGGACAGTTCTCTTTCTTTTCATTGGCGGCTGTTCCCTAGGTGGCAGAGTTCTAGTGATGAGGCAGTGTGGAGAAGTTTGGTTCGTCCCCCCTTTACTATCATGCCATAATGTTGAGTGTCTCTTGACTTGGTTCTGGTGGACCCATCTGAAAATTGGTTCCTTCTGACTCCTGCCCATCTTGATCTGGTATGCAGTGGGGGAGAGTTTGTCCACAATCTCATGAGGTCCTGTCCAGTGTGGCAGAAATTTCTTTGACAGCTGTCGGTGAGCTGTCTGAATTGGCGGGGCGAAACTGTAGGACCAGATCTTGGTCGTTCGAAAAGCGAAGGTCGTTCCCGGATGAAGTTCATCCAGATACTGGTGAGTGGTGTCATTGGGTGCTGGAAAGCATTCTGCCAACTTTGTGAATTGGCAGATGACCGTTAGAAAGTGTTTGTTGCCCTTCGTTGGCCTGGGTAATGGTCCAACCCCGTCTATCTGGAGGTCTGACACTGGAAAGTTGACACCTCTTTTTTGAAGTGGTGCTCCATGGTTTGGCTTAGCCGGTTGGAACTGGCAGCAAACCAGACATTTCTTGATGTGTTCTGCTACATCGTGCTGCATTCCAGGCCAGTATGCCACCTGTTTTGGTGTTTCATAAGTGGGTTTTGTGCGGTGGTGTGCGGCACATGCTGTGTCATGCGCATACATTAGTATGACCCCCCTATGGGCCTGAGGAACCACAAGCGCAGGTGTAGTGCGGTCATCAGGAACATACTCGAGGATGTTGTGTTGTATGCGCAGCAGGTGCCTGACATCGTTGAGACGTTTGCGGGTTGGAGCAGCAGACAGGTCAGAGTTTGTGATAGGGTAGGTGGAGGGGTCTGAGAGGTGGTTTAACATAGCTTGGGTAGCGATGTTAAAGGCTTGTAGTTTCTGATGATCTGCATCATCCTGCATGGCATCTGCATCTTTTAAATTTTGTTGAACTTGTGTGTCAAGTCCTAGGTATGGCTCTGAGTCTATGGCTGGATGCAGAGTGCAGAGCAGTGAACTTTTGAAGTTTAGGTCTGAGACGAAGTTCCCGCGGCTGGCTGGGGGGTCGTCCATGACCTGTGTGACCTGGCAGTTTACCTCAGATGATCTTGCTGATTGAAAGGGTAAAGGTTCTCGCACTTGAGCCCAAATTTTTAACTGTTTAAAGTCCATTAAGGGTTCAAAGCGGTCTAGCAGGACTTTGCCAATGAGGAGAGGGTATGAGTCCATTGGTGAGATGTACACAGGATGTATGATGCTCATAGGACCGACTGTCAGGTGGATGGGAATCACCTGTTGCAGTTGAACTTCAGTCTGGCTGTAAGACTGCACATTCAGCATACACCTTTGGGGTTTAAGGGTCAAATTTTGGGCCTTAGCTCTGTTCTGGAGTCTGGTGAAAAGCTGGGATGACATCAGCGTTAGGTCAGCTCCGGTGTCGACGAGGGCTTATAGTTCAACCTCATTTTCCAAGGTGATGGATAGATATAGCTTTTTAGCTTCTCCTCTTTCGATCAGGTTTCCCAGGAGGCTTGGTACTGGGGCTGTGGTATTAATAGGAAGGCAGTTAAGGCTGGTTTCTTGTGACTCTGTAGGGAAGGAGACATTTAACACAGCACTCTCTGGTACTTGCAGGCTTTGGTTGGTTGGTGTTTGAGATATTGTTTGTATGCCAAACCCTTTGGTTTGTGGGATGAATAAGGAGTCGGGTTTGTCTTCGTGGTCCTCCTTGTGGGGCCTCTTTTGGATTAACTCCTTCAATATTCTCAGAATCTCTGCTGTTTCAGACGTGTCTGTGTCACTCTGTTTCTGGGGTAGTTCAGACTTAGCCTTGCTCTGTGTGTATCGAGACTGATCTCTCTGTTGTCTGTGACCAGTATTTGATCTGCAAGGTGCAGGACGGTTACCTCTAGGTCGTCGGCCAGGTTCCCACGAGCCGCCACCCTTCTGGTTGTCTGATGAGTTTAGCCGGCTCCATGACCTCTCGGCGCGTCCCATTTGGTGCTTGGGACGAGCCCCTTCATGGCCGTACCATTCCTGGCTGGCTGTAAAGTCTCTTGACCCTCTTGGCCCTCTGTTGAAAGGTCTTTCACTGTGGCGCTGTCGTGCGCCCTCCAGTGGTAGTTCAGGGTACAGTTCAGAGACAGGGAGAATGACAGGGTTTTTAACAGTCTTTTCAGAGGCCGCTCTTTGTTTACCATAAGCTTTCTGGGCCAAGTCCCGCAGCTGCCTGGTTGTCATCGTGCGAGGGCAGGCCATAACCCCTAAGTGTTGGCTTACTGTGAAGTGAAGATTTCGCAGGAAGAGGGTCCTGAAGTTAAAGTCCTCCTCCATTCCTGGCTCATTCCGTGAGCCAAAGTAAGCTCGCCTGAGTCTGTTGTAGTAGGCCTGTGGAGTTTCGTTTCTGCTCTGTTTGAGGTCCATTGCTGTAACTAGTCCTTGTTCTGCCTCTGGATCCGAAAACTCTTCTATTAAAGCCTTTTGCAGCTGCTCGTAATCCATCTTGACGTTTTCTGGCTGCCGGTCAAGGAAACTCCTCACCTCACGACTGGAAGTAACCCGTAGCAGATACAGTTTGTCTCTTGTGGTTACATTTGGCAGTGTTTGCAAATAAAAGTCAATGTCCTGCAGGTAAGAGTGGATATCATGGCCACCTGCAGGCTCTGGGGTAAATGTTGGGATATTTCTAGCCAGCTTGTCGAGGTCTTTGGGTGCCACGCCGGGCATGTCTGCAGGTTACCTTGGGAAATTCGTCTGTCCCCACCCCCCTATGGTAGTGAGAGGTTCTGGGATGCTGGCTGATGTCTTTAACAGTGGGCTCCCGCCCCCCTTTTCAACAGAAAAGCTTTGGTGGGGGGGTGCAGGCTCACTGGTTGAATTAAAGGGAAAGGTTGCTTTTTCCCTTACTTGTTCAGCTTGCAGTTTATATGCATAAATGAGTTCTCTTTGGGCGGAGTCAAGGTCGTCCCTCGCCTGGTCTCGTTGCTGAGCCAGAGCTCGACCTTCATCTCGAGCCGCTCGCAGGTGATTCTCACAGGCCTTCAGCTTGGCATCACGTTCCTTCAGTTCTGCCTTTGCTCTCACCAGAAGATGTTCAGCCTGCTGGAGCTTTCCAGACAGCTCTTCTCTGGCTGTCTTTTCCTGTTGCTCCTTGTGCTCTGTGTCTGTGCGGAGTTTTGACAAGGCCTCTTGGAGTTGTCCAATCTCGTCCTTTAGCCTCCAGTGTTTCGTCTCCGTCGATGGGTGTTGATCCTCTAATCCCTGTGTCAGCTGATCTAGACGATTCTGCGCGTCCTCCTGATTCCTCCGTGCCTCTGCTGCTTGGAACTGTAGAGCTGCTGCATCCTCTTCCAGTTGGGCGATGTTCCTTTCGCCCAGTTTAAGCTGGATGATGAGGTTGTGAGCGATGGCACCTGTGATCTTGGCTGTGTCCTTGTGACTGTAGCTCCTCGTTGGGTCGTGGGCTATGAACTTGTCCAGGGTGCCGTCGAGTTGCTCTCTTTCCAAGTGTTGCAGTTCATTGGCGAGGTTGGGCAGGAGTTCAGATGTCACAGCACTGAGCCAGGCCTCTAGCTGGTCCCAGTGGTTGACAGGGCTTGGTAATCTGGACATGTTGACGCACTGATAGAAGAGAAAACACAAAGAGCCAATGCGAGTCCGCACAGTTCAGCGAGCTACGGCAATAATATATATATATATATATATATATATATATATATATATATATATATATAGGGGCTATGAGCTTATTATCAGGGCCTTTCTCCGGCGGCACAGATAATCAGTGTGGGGAAATAAGGGAAAAATTTTAGTAATTTGTCGCTTTGTTAAAACCTATAGGTCGCCTTGGACATTTGGTTATTCGAGCGTATTACTAATGAATTCTCCTAATGGTTTGTGCAGTTTTGCTCTTTCAGCCCAAAATAAAATGAATCAAAATAATTAAAATTAATTAATTATAATGATAAAAATAATAAAATAACACACACAAAATAAAGAATGAGGAGGATAGGTTGCTGGAAATGAAATGAAACAGGAAAGGGAAAAGAGAGAAAAAAACAAATAAATAATAAAAAAAAATAATAGAAAAAAAATAATAATAAAATAAACTGAAAATGGGAATTGAGACAGCCAACAGACGAAGTCCTAAGGCTGGGAAAATGAAGAGGAAGGAGGTGGAAAAAGGGGTTTCCTGTTTCAGCTTAGCAGGTTCTCTACCCTAAATTTGATGACAGGGCCTTACAGGGAGAGGGCACTATGGAGTCATGCGAGTTAGGGGAGTGGCTTAGCTAGATTGGCTGGGCTAGACCCAACCTGATAGGGATCTGGTGCCTCTAGTGGCTACAGAGGGGAGAAAAGTGCATCTCTTTTACACCAACACTTGTTGACTATTTAAAACAACCCAGGGTGGAACACAGAGACAAGGCGCTTCCCTGAGCACGCAGCCAAGAGTGCCGGGCCTTCTGCCCTCCCCACCTCGACCGCTCAACAGTCACACCCTTCACACCGCCGGGCCGCACTCAAAGGTGTCACCCACCAACTGGCACTGCCGCTAGGGCTTTTGTGTGTCAGCTGGCAAGGTTAGCGATTGGAGTGCCCGGTGGCAGAGGTTGCACTGTGTCTTGCTGCGTAAGGTGCTAAAGGAGGGAGTTACCGCAGCACCCCGACTGTACACACTCGAGTCAGTTCAGCGGGACCGGTCTCTTGTAGAACTCACCGCTGGCGAAGCCTCTGATTCATCTATCAAGTGTTAGCTTTCAAGAGATGCACAGGGGCTTATACTATTGCACCAGTTAAAACATAAATGAATTCACTGAGAATGGGACTTATGGGGCTGAATTCTATTCACAGTAAAGAATTGATTCAATTAAAATTTAAAATAAATCAAACTGCATTGAATTTAAATTTAAACTTAATTAAAAATACAATCTCTACAATAGAAAAGAGAACAGGAGAGTAAGGAGTGAGAGAGACCAGCAAAAAAAAATGAAATAAAATAAAAATAAAATAAATCAAAATTAAATAAAAATTAAATAAAAGAAATAATAAATTAATAAAGCCACAGCAATATTAATTATTATTTATAATTTAAGACCATAACATTCAATATGTAGGAAATAAAACTACAAAGTAGTAGAATAACCTAGTTATTGAAGTAAGGTCAAAAATCCAAGTTGGATTCCTGTCATACACTCCCAAAAGAGTTTATGAGAGGACCAAACGAGCTTTTCCCACTAGATGGCGATATTTCGCCCAACAAACAAAGAAAGCGGAAGTCAGACGTAGAGTAATGGAGAAGAAGAAGTGTTAGACACTCAAGACTGACATCTAGTGTTAGAACTAGGTAGTACGCTTTAAACTGACAAAGATTCGCTTCTATACAGTAATTACATCAGCGGCCGCTGCGTTGCTAAGACGACGGATGTAATTCGCTCGTGTTCAGCCGGTGCCTCTTATGGCTTACGTTACCGGGACACGAAATAAACAAGAATCCAACGTGCTTTATCATACGTTGTGACTATAAATACTTGATCAAGTTTTTATCTCCTTTAAAATTGAAAAGTCTTACCCTCGGTGCTTACAATTTTAAAAATCCACGTACGTGAATAAAATGAAAAAATACAATAGACAGCTTCTCTAATTGTAAATCATTTCCTGGAGATGTAACAAAAAGGCCTTATCAGATGGGAGTATTCACTCGACCACCGCTTTGCTCTAAATAAAGGAATTCTACTCTTTATTAGGCGGAATCAGACGGTAATGCAGCGTATTAAAGGGTTTTTTAATACGGTTACCTTAAAGACTGCAGTTAAATATACATAACAGGGGCGCGAGTCTGTTACGTCCTGAAAATGATACAGGAAAATACATTTTCATTCATACAAATAAAGAACGAAATCAGTTATAGCTGATAGTTCTTTTTCATTCACACAATGCAAAAACACATTTGATTTGTAACTGGTTTGCTCAGAAAATAATGTTTAAATCTGCCCGCGCGTTCTCCACCATTATATGTAGCGAATTTGCGGGAGGAGGGAAATAACGTTATTTGAAACACTATGAACCTCCGACCGAAACACTACGGGGATTCCCAAGGGAATCTTAGATTTTAGCTCAAAAGGGAATATGTATAATTAACTGTAATTAATTATACAAGTTTATCAGGTTTTACCTGGCGTAGCAGAATTAATAATAACAATTAATTAATATGTTCGTCCACCGAAGACATATATCCATAATCGTATATTAACGTCTAAGAAATGTTAATTTCATGGCCTTTAAAATTAACCTTCTCACTGATATTCAGTGCTACTCGCAGCGTGTAGCTGGATCAAAAGGCAGAGATAGTGACTTTACTTTCATGAGCATTGAACACAGAAACAATTCAATTGTGAAAATGCAAACCGGTTTATTAACTATAAAATGAAGTACATATAACGACTAACTAAACATACACACATACAATAACATAAAACATAGATGAGAAAGAAAAGATTGAAAATAACTAGAGAGAGTGAAAGATTGGCAATAGCACTATTGCTTAACATCTGCACAAACCATCGGATAATCTCTAAGGATCGCCTTAATTTTCATAAAGGGTAAAGCTTGAACATCAGCGAGTTAAACGAGTTTATAGCCTACTTGCGTTTGGCTCTTTGTGATGCGGTGCGAAGTTTCTTATGCTCGCGGTGCGAGCAAGGAGAGAGAGAGAGAATCCAGGTGTGTTCGTTTAAGATGGAAGTCCGTTAAGTTGTTTCGTATGGCAGATTGGTTCGCGGGGTTTTCCGAACTCTAGCGCAAAGCCAGGAAAGACTGTCCTGAAGAGACAGGGCTCAGAGAAAAGATGATGAATCCGAGGGACTTTGGGTGAGTCTCAGCGAGTTTCCAAACTGCGCTGACGGGTTACCTGGGTAACCGGGCGACTGGGCGCTCATGAGTGAACTAAGCCACTGACTGAGATACTGAGCGAATCGTTCGAATTGAGCTATTGAGCGATGATCAATGAGCAATGAGCAATGATGGCTTGGGCGATAGGCCGTTTTGACCTTTCACATGCCCAGCCCATTTTGGGTGTATGGCCAATGTGTGAAGTGTTCGATCGCGCGGGGAAACAAGCCTTTGTTCTTTCAGACATCACATTTGCGTAATTGCATAATGATAAAAGTTTGTTTCCATAACTCTTCAAATCGATATTAAATGACATTGATGCGGCTTATGGTAATATGATAAATAGAAATGATTGGGAAATAAAGAGTAGATTCATTTGATACTAGACAAGACATGGGTTTAAGATCACGTTGAATAATAATTTCATACCTAAGATATGAACCATGCTACAGTGAACAAAATCTAACTAAAGTGTTAACACACAGTTACAGTACATCACCCATACATGATCATGCAGTAAAGGGATATAACATATATATACATTTAAACAGCTCATTGTGATCTTTGAATGTGGTTTCATCACAGACATATAGTCTGTGCCCCCTGCTGTGTCTCTGGCGATCGTCGAACGAACGGCTCTCAGGTTTCTCTGGTGGGATTCCTTTGAAGACTGCATTTGTTTTAATTGTCGCCCACTTTACAGCCTTGATAGGTGGTAGATATTGTTGGACTTTAAGGCGTCCATCTGCATGTTCATAATTAGAGGAAAGGCACGGTATTAAAATTAAACTATTTATTGATCAGATATGAAAAAGTTTTACAGCGCTGGGCAGTCTCAAGGCCACAATAGGCAGTCGACTAACAGCCCGCATTTGGAGAAAACAGTTATTTATAAAGTATGTGACGTCGATCTTCTTCTTAGAATCTCCACCCACAAAGGCCGTTCCCCTCATACATCTGACTCCATTACTGTGCTGACTGCTTACCCTCCAATTTACCACTCACTCTAGTCACAAAATCACCCTCAACCTGGTCAACCACAGCAAACCCTGCCTTTAGCATACCATCTGATGCTCTAAAACAAAGCCATCCATAAATAACGTGATTACCGGTGGGGGAGTTGTCAGTGGTACCGCGAACAAACCATCTCTCAATTTGTTTGCTTTTTTTTTTCAGTCAATGTTATGCAGTTATATGGCTCACCCTCAGTGATTAGATCAGTCATGTTTACATCCTCATGGACATAATTTCAGGTTCGGCTGGCCAGGATTTTTGGTAAACTTTATCTAAGACACCGTTTTATATATTGGTACATACCTTATTATCTATTGTTTGTTGTTTATAAGGCCCAAAAAAAAAATAAAAAATAACATAAGTCTCTGGTCCTGGATCAGACATAAGGCTTTATCTCTCCATAGTTTAATTAGCCATTCATTTGTGCCCCGTCCGTCCGGGGGCACATTACAACATTGACAGGTCATTGTAATTTCTAGGTCCCTATCTATTATTAACTAGTGTGTTGGAGGAATACAGAAATGTGTGCAAACTAGACTGGTTTGCTACCTTGTAGGGTAGTGATTTGTTGATAGTCACTTTTCAATTTTACCAGAAACCCATTGTACCCCACCGTTATTGAAGCTTTTTTTTTTTTTTTTTTTTTTATGGTGGACTATTTAGGCCCTTTATCCACTAGGGCTCTTAATGGTCCATGAGAGGTCCAGCCATTCCTTTCAAGGTGGGTTCCTGTGTGCCCCGTTATTCATCCGCATCACTCCCTTTGGCCCCATGTTGGGTGCATAGGCGCCATTAAATCTGGTTGTGATGGGTTGTGTGGCGCTGGTGGTCCCCTGGCAAAACCACCATTTCCACGCCCGCCACCTCCTCTATTGGGACCCCATCCCCTTGCATTTGGTGCGTTAAGTGGATACCTTACACCGGAATATTGGGGCTGTGACCCATTTTGAGGGCATCTTCTGGCCCAATGACCTTCTTGTCCGCACACATAACATGTATTCCTGACAAAACCTTCAAAACCTCCCCGTTTTGGTCTACTACTCCTTCTTGGCCCTCCCCTTCTCTGTTGGTTATATCCCTCCAACGGCTTTCCTGTATAGGGTGGGCCTTTATATGAATCTATGGGCTGATTGGGATATTGTACGTTGTCCGGGACACTAGTTGTCATAGCTACTGGTGTTGGTTGGGCCTGCTGGGGCATTTGTTTCTTTTTTGTGTTTGCCTGTTTAGTCTGTTCTAGCTGCAGTTTCAAAAGCTTATTCTTAATTTTATCTACCTCTACTAGTTCTGTTTGTGTGATTTGTTTATGGCCCTGTCTGTGTAATACACAAGATCTCTTTCCCATGTTGTTATCATTTGTATTTCTCTGTAATCTTAATAGAGTTGTGATTATCTCTCCCTGTGTCATAATTGTTTGTTGTAATCTTTCCATTTTTCTTTTCAGGGCCTTTATTTCATCAAATTCAACATCTAGTTCACCACTGTTTACTGTTAACACCGGCTGTTGCTTTGAGATCGAAACAGACTTTTCCTCATAAGGAGGAGGTGTGTGCAGTGAGGGGTATAGTGACTTCACTTGAGGAGGAGCCATGGGTGGGGCTGAGGGTACTGGCTCAGTGTTTCCTTGTCCTTTTACTTGCTCACAGCACAACTGTCAACTTCCCATTTTTCTTTGATTTAATAGCCTGCATGGCAGCAGCAACCAGAGCTAATCTCGTCCAAATTCTCAAATCTGTTTCTAAGTCTTTTACAGTTGGTCCCTTTCCAAACTACTTGCCCTTTTTCCATTGCACATACACTGTTAGGCAACCATACTCATCACATTTTTTTTATTTAGCCATTTTCACACAATTTACAAGCATTCAAAATTTCAAAAAAAGCACAAAACGTCACTCTTATCTAACAAAAGGATATATACACCAGTAGTTTTCAGGAGTTTCACCCGCAATACAAACACAATACAACTTTCACAGAAATGTCACAAAAATAACAACAATATATCAACAATACTATTCACATTAAGACGTCACTTCTTCTTTCCAGTATTCGTGGACCTCTCATCCACGGGCTGCTGTACACCCCCTACAGGCTATACAACCTGAGTCGGTATTTTATAATACCTAATGTATTAAAGGAATCCTCAACCTTTTTAATTAATTCTGTTAACTTACACCGCCATTAACAGTATTCTTGGACCTTTCATCCAACGGGCCTTTCACCCCTTACAGGCTACAACCTGAGTTGGTATTTTATAACACCTAATGTGTTAAAGGAATCCTCAACCTTTTTAATTAATTCTGTTAACTTACACCGCCATTAACAGTATTCTTGGACCTTTCATCCAACGGGCCTTTCACCCCTTACAGGCTACAACCTGAGTTGGTATTTTATAACGCCTAATGCGTTAAAGGACTCCTCAACCTTTTATTTAATAACAAAATTCAAAAAGTTTTTCACTCTGATCAATTTATAAAAAATTTAAATTTGTAATTCAGTTCGGATCTCCTTATCAACACAAGTAATTTGGTATATCCAATTAGCAGAATTTGATAAAACAGGCTTCTGCTTACCTTATTTTAATAGAGCGCTCTTTTTGTGTTGAAAGGGAATCCTCGCTTACTCTGGTTTCTTCAATGTGAAACCCTCCTTCCGCTCACTCTCTCCTTTCCCTCCACAAAACGTCAGGGGTCACCAGTTGTTGGACTTTAAGGCGTCCATCTGCATGTTCATAATTAGAGGAAAGGCACGGTATTAAAATTAAACTATTTATTGATCAGATATGAAAAAGTTTTACAGCGCTGGGCAGTCTCAAGGCCACAATAGGCAGTCGACTAACAGCCCGCATTTGGAGAAAACAGTTATTTATAAAGTATGTGACGTCGATCTTCTTCTTAGAATCTCCACCCACAAAGGCCGTTCCCCTCGTACATCTGACTCCATTACCACACCCAGTTTTAGTCTGCAGGAGATAGACACACACATACAAAGAAAAACAAACTTTTCTCCGCTCATCCCTGAGGGCCATGCAGCCCGTCACCTTCTCCCCAGTACTCCTCCACTTCACATATGATTGACTTCACATAGAATATAATAATGCTTTCTTAAAACCAAATCATTAATACAACATTCATTCATTCATAAAAAACATAAGCTGTAAGATGAAAGTGATTATTATGTAAAACACATTTCAATATCATGACATCATTTCATTATTCGTAAAATTGGTTATATGAATAAGGCACACATTAACTTCTTTAGATAGATAAACACATATTAAATCTTTTACTGCAATACTACTTCTAAGCAAACACTTTAATCATTATTAAAAAACCATCTGTTAGGGAAGAATACACACACACACAAAGAACAAGCGCAGGAGATTCTGTTCTTCAAGGTTGAGTTGCCATCCCCCCATTAGATTATTCTGTATGCAACCTTCATTTCATTGGTTAATACACATTTATCAAAGACAACATCATATCATTTATTACATCAATTATTCACTGATTAATACTGATTAAGTAAGAAATATATTGCATATTTTATCCTGTGAATATTAAAGTATTAGTTAATTCGTGGTTTTCTGTTTACTTTTCCCACTCTGGTCTCTTTCTTATCTTTGACAATTTCCAGACATACATTCCTAGTTAATTCTTCTTGCATTTTTACACACACACCCAAGCTGGTAGCTTTCCACTCTCACAGACAAACACAAACAATCTTTTACTTTAGCATACTATAATGATTATTGAAAACACTTCTAAATACAATATTAATAAAACATATGACATTAAAATCCCACAATATCTGGCTGATTGTGTTATCAGGACACAGGGTTATCTAAAGTCACAATTTTAGGGCTGTTTACGATCCAGACGCCAAATGGCCTCAATCTGACTCCGAGCCATTTGCTACAAAAGGCAACATCCTTATGTGTAAGTCTGTGTAAGGGTTGAGCTTTAAAGGCATAATTCTTCACAAAACGCCTATAATAACTACATAGCCCAAGAAATGCTCGGACCTCAGTGGGAGATCGAGGTGTTGGCCAATCTCTTACCCGCTGACTATGATCTGGGTCGAGCCATGTACTTTACAGACGCTTTGCAAAACTGACATTTTTTAGGGTTAAGTTTAAGACCTGCTTCCTTAAACCTTACAAAAATGTCTGTGAGATTCTTCAGATGATCATCAAAGTCTTTTCCCATACAAATGATGTCGTCTAAATAAATGACACACTTCGTCCAATGCAGACCTCTAAGAACCAGTTCCATCAACCGTTGAAATGTGGGCGGACTGTTCTTGAGGCCCATAGGCATAACCTTAAATTGGTATAAGCCATCACCTGTAGTGAAGGCTGTTTTTGGTCTGTCACCCGGGTCTAACTCCACCTGCTAATAACCAGAAGACATGTCCATGGTAGAAAAATACTGAGACCCTGATAATGCATCAAGACTGTCATCCACCCGAGGTAATGGGTGTGCATCTGTAATAGTCACAGAGTTCAGTTTGCGGTAATCTACGCAAAATCTGTATGTGTTGTCTTTTTTCTTTACCATGACTACAGGACTAGACCATGGGCTATCACTGTCCTCAACCACATCTTGTGCTTTAAGATTTTCTACCTGACGGCAGGCCCGGATTGGCCATAGGGAGAACCGGGAGGATTCCCGGTGGGCCAGTCTGTTTTTTTTGGCCACAAGGGCCGGTGTTGTCATGCCACCGGGATGACGCGTATTTGCGGGTGAGAGATGTCCCCGCCGCTTTATGCGCAAGTTGATTGTGTCCCGAGTCCCGACCACTTATTGGAAGAATTCTTGCATTAGGGTTCATTGACATCTAAAACGCATGGGAAACGCAGGACGTGCCGCTGTCTTCTGGTTTTCAAAGCGCTTACTTGAACACGAGTTTTGTTTCAGACGCGTCTATATTGAGTGCACTTGCCGGCCGTGCGTCTATTTAAAATAAACTTGAGCGCGTCTTTTGAGTGCGCTTGCCGGCCGCGCGTCTATATTTTAAATAAACTTGAGCGCGTCTTTTGAGTGCGCTCCCCGGCCACGCGTCAATATTTTAAATAAACTTGAGCGCGTCTTTTGAGTGCGCTCCCCGGCAACGCGTCTATATTTTAAATAAACTTGAGCGCGTCTTTTGAGTGCGCTTGCCGGCCGCGCGTCTATTATATTTTAAATAAACTTGAGCGCGTCTTTTGAGTGCGCTCCCCGGCCACGCGTCTATATTTTAAATAAACTTGAGCGCGTCTTTTGAGTGCGCTTGCCGGCCGCGCGTCTATTATATTTTAAATAAACTTGAGCGCGTCTTAATACAAACGGGCTGGCCTCGAAAAGGAAAAGAATTTACAAAACGTATTTTTTTATCCAAGTCATAGATGAATTTTCTATGAATAGTCATTATTCATCGTTTATTGCGAGAGGAACAAACATCTATTTGATGCAAAACTCATTAGTTTATTTGAAAAAAGTAGTTTCAAAAGTATATCCATGATGTTTCTTTTTTTAACACAATGTAGGCCTACCTTAGCCTACGTTATTTAGCAATAGACATGATCTAAGTACTAAAAGACTTTCTTCCATTTGTTTCCAATGCATACTTAATAAATCTTGCTTGTGTATTGTATATCAGGGGTTTCCAAATGTTATCAACCCAACAGTTAATCTCAAGACTCACCATTTTTTAGAAATAGAAATATAGAGGAAAACACAAACACATTTGTTTCCTTTAGTTTTTGAATAAGTTTAATTTAGTAATATTATGGTCTTATGGTAGGTCTGCATGATTATGGCAAAATTATAATTGTTTACTGCATTTGCACGGAATATGAAATTATTGAAAAATACAGTGAATTGCAAGGCTGCAGAGAACAGTGCACTACTGCAGACTTATACTACTGAGGGTTTAAAGATATTATTTTAATAGTCAGTCGTGAACTAAAGTGGGCCGGTCTAAGGCGTGAAACTCCAGGGCTGAAAATGAGTCCCACTCCGGCCCTGCCTGACGGTGAATTTCTGCCTTTATAGCAGGGGAGGTCCTGTATGCCCGCTGCGAAACAGGGGTGTCATCTCTAGTCCTGATTTTGTGAGTGACCACACTGGTCCTACCATAGCAGAGATGTTCACAAGTCTCTGAGCTCGAGTCCGAGTCAAGTCTGAAGTCTTTGACCTTGAGTCCAAGTCAAGTCTGAAGTCTTTGAGCTTGAGTCCAAGTCAAGTCTGAAGTCTCTGGGCTCGAGTCCAAGTCAAGTCTCAAGTCTCGTTGTAACAAATAAAATTCTAATAACAAAAAGAAATTATAAACATTTACTAAAAAAAACAAAGTTGCACATTAAGTAAGGTCAGTGGTGTAGTCTAGATTTTTGTAGTGAGTATACTGTGATTTTTCCCTCTCACCCTTATGCTCACTCGTCCCAGCGCAACGCACCACCACACTCACAGATGCATACAGTATGGATCTTCATGTAACAGAGCATTCTGAAAGTGTACTCATAAACACATAAACTGAATGTGTTATCAACATGTCAGTTTATTATAAGAAAAAAAAAGAGTTTAACAGCCAATGGGTTTACATCTGGGGAAACTGGACTGATTTTTAGACTGGTTTAGTGTTAATTAACATCTAACTCGGGGCCAAAACTTACTCAATTGTTTATTAAATTTAAATAAACTGTTTCCAATCTTCAATCCGTGGCTAACACATGCATTGAAGAAGAAAAATATCCACTCTTTCAATAGCTATTATCTGACAACTATTGATAACATTACCATGTGTAATTTAATGGTGTAAATGTTTTTAATTAATACACATTTAAGATGACCATGAATTAACTATAATTTGCATAGTCATTGATATAAAAAGCTTATTTTTGGCATATAATACAAGCAGTGTCTAAAAATGAAAATAGGCTTTTACTTTTATTATTACAAGACCATCATGTAGCCTAATATTAGACACCCAAACCAAAGTGAAAAAAAATTATCTTTAATTTGCAAGTCTGAACTGAACATCAACGCAGACATGAATTTCCTCACAGAAGTTTAAGATCATATACATCTTGAACGTAGATATATAAACGAACACAGAGAAGGGAAGTTTAACACTGTGAAGTACAAGCAAACATGCTGAAGGCAGCTAAAAACCATCAGGATATAATCACGGGCTTATTTTATTGCACTTGAAACCTTATCTATTTAACTGGACTGATGATTTAAATGTTGTTTACTCACATGTGCGTTGTTAACTCTCGGATTTCATGTTGAAGCACTGCTCCACTCGTTCACTTCTCCAGATGGACAATTCCTGTTTGTTTACAGTGTCGGGTGAGCAGCTACACTGCAGGTTCGAGTTCATTTGGCGCTAAGCATACCTCTTGGTGATGTCAAAGTACCGCGAGAGCGATTCAAAGCAGATTTCTCCATGTGATAACTGAAATCGCTCTCGAGGTACTTTGTTGTCACTTGCCTGTGGGTTCTTGTGGCGCCACAGCAGTCTGCTCCCCAGTCACTCTAGATCCGCTATAGTAATAATTTGATTTCATACGCCGATCGGATCGCGCAGTTCGGCAAGTACAGTATGACACAAAGTAGCGCAACTCTGGACCTGACTGGAGCTGGACCGGATACACTGAACCGCATGTGCGTACAGAAATCTGCTCACTTGAGCGCCTTTTTGCGGTTAAATTGTTTAACCATTTAAACAATTGCAAGCCTTAGAAACACGTTAATGATAAACTTAAGTTACCCTATTTAAATTGCATATTAATCCGCAAATCACATGCGAGCCGAACCGCGGATCCGTCACAGCTCTACCCAAAGCTTTAGATGAATGCCACAGCAGCGGCTGCCTGCAGGTACAGTCGACATGTATGTTCGCGGCCGCGAGCGCGGAGCAGATACGTCACGTGTTACGTCGTGGGCAGGTTGTAGGTAACGGAGGGAGCTATGACAGCGAGCTCATCAGACGTTTCCTAAAAATAAACATTGTTCACGAGTCGCGCGGCTCGAGTCCGAGTCGAGTCTGAAGTCTTTGAGGGTCGAGTCTCAAGTCGAGTCTGAAGTCACTGTGTGTGCGACTTAAGTCGCACTTGAGTCCGAGTCTCAAACTCGAGTCCCCATCTCTGTACCATAGTCATGGGTATGTTGACTGAAAACATCAGAGAAAGAGGTTAGCAATTCTTTTAGACTCTGTTGTTGTGTTTCTGACAATTCAGTATTAGAAATATCTGGCGGTATCGACAACATGGGCACTGACATTGAGTTAGACACACCAGCTTCCCTTATGTTAACATTATTCACACATTTGTCAACAACTACATAATCATCCTGTTCAGCCTCAGAAACAGAATAAAATGTACCAATTTGTGTGCCACTGTAAAGGGAAATGTCATCAGAAGAAGGATTTACCACTTTCAAAAAAATTGAACCATTAACAGCTTTAGTAACAGTCCATGCAAATCCTACTTTGGAGTCCTCATGATAATGAGGCTCAAACACACCTGTGTAACCATTAGGCAAAAATCCCTTATGAGGTGGTGAAAGTTTGGCTGAAATTACAGTCTCTGAAAAAGAAGGAACAACCATAGTGGTAGACACTGTAACACCCATAAGTTTAGGAACATGCTGGTTAGCATTTAAAAATCGTATGGAGTCCCCACCTATTTGAAAAGACTTGTCCTTGGTGTTTATCATAATCTTGTGAGCAGACAAAAAGTCCCAACCTAATATAATTGGCTTTGAACAGTTTCTGATCACTTGAAATGAATGTGACACTGTATGCAGTCCCAATGTTACATTTGCTGACAATGTACCAACAGAATCTAAAGCATCCCCAGAAATAGATGTTAGAGGTATGAACTGCTTCACTAATGGTCTTTGACGTACACTTGCAGTAGACATTCTGGAATCTTCACTGATAAGAGAAACATCAGCACCACTGTCTACAAATGCATGAACTAATGTGTCTTCAATTACGATAGGTACATATTGAGTCATAACATCAACCGAATCAGAACTCACTTGGCGCTCACCAGTGTCACTAGGGGGCCTGACTTCATCAGCAGTTGGCAATCGGCCCTCGTTGTCAACTACTTGTAGTTTCCCTGGTGTTCATAAGCACGCGAAGGAGACTGAAAACGTACATGCCCCGGACTTGGTGATCGGCGGCTCTGTCGTTTACTCGAGTAGTCATCCAGGGAGCGGTCACTCCGCCCACGCTCACTACGTGCGATGATGGTCTGATGAAGAACTGTGTCTATTGGCATACCTCTGCCTGCTGATCTCGAGTTGGAGCTGATCCACTCTTTCTGACAAACTCTCCAAGGTCCTCTGTAGTTTTATGAAGTCACCTGATGTAGCTAAATGGACTGCAGGGGGTGCCGTAGTTGCAGGAGTGCAAGGAGAGGCAGGTAAAGTCTGCTGAAAAACATTAAAGGTAGAGCCACTGAGGGTCCTGCTGTTGGCGAAGTCCACTGTTGTGAGTGTGATGGTAGCATGACTTTGCTGGCTTGATGTGCTTGTTCAATCTGAAGCGCAAAAGTAAGAGCAGCCTCCAATGTGTTGTTCATGTATGCAAAGCTGGAGGTAAGGTTCAATTCCAGCAATAAAACGCCTGAATTTTTCTCCATTCTTAGCATTAGCTTCATAAGTGGGAAAAGCCTCATCCACTAAATGGCTTATTTCAGCAGCAAAAACTTGGAGAGCTTCCCCAGGCAGGCGTGTGCGGGCATTAACATAACTTTGAAATGTGGACAGGTAAACGCTTTGGCCAAAAACATCTTTCATTTTCTCTTTTACAAGTTTATAGTCTTTCTTTGTTTCATTAGGCAAACTGTCCCAATAACTAAAAGCTGTTCCTCCAAGACAGGTGGGCAAAAGCTTAGCTAACTTGTCATTATCAAAATCAGAGCTAGCCTCTACAGTCACTTCAAAACGTCTGCACCAGCGAAGAAAATCTTCTTTCCCGTCCCCCAAAAAGACAGGCGGGAAATGTCCACTATAGCGGTACATTGAACGTGAGGGACTATTAACAGGCAGATCACCCCTTGCATCTGCTTCAATCATTTTTTTTTTTTTTTTTTTTTTTTTCACTTCGTTGTGTTAAAACACCATAATGAAAAGTCCAGCCCTATAGCAAAATGGAGGAACAAAAACGATGTATTCACAATATGAAAGTGCTGTGTTGCCAAAAATATTTATAGCAAATGTTCACAAAGAGTCGGTTTAATGACAACAACAAAAATCCCAAAACTCTATACAAACCGCTGCAGGTAACATTCCGGTTAGAGTATTAATTATGTCACAGCAAAAAAAAAAATCTTTCAAGTCCATCAAATTATGCGAGATTTACCTTTTCTCTCCTCCGTTGCAATCTGCATATAACAAAACATCCGTCACACACTCGTGTGAAATCCGACACCACTATAAAGCACAAACGAAAGTCCTTGCCACTGTAGACATACAGGAAAAACACTCGATGTGGATAATAGCAGGTTCTTAACTTGAACTTTGCCCCGATGTCACGTTGTAATGCCGCATCGATCAAATGAAATGCCTGCTGAAAACTTCACATGTCCAACCACGTCTTCCAAATCCGCTGCCACCAATTAATGTAAGAGGGGAAAGATTGAATGAACATCCAGTCTCCAGAAGGGTTCGAATAATGCAGGCACACACGATGGTAAACATTACTTTGTGTAAAGTTTATTTCAGAGCGTCCGTTCCATCTCGACACCAGAACAACTACCCAACCAACCTCTCTGCGCATGCGCCACCGCGCCAATACAATATGCATCCCATAGATACCCAATAAACATTCAGAACAGTTGTCCCACTCATGCCTGTTTAAAAAAATAAAAATCTCACACTACCACTAAATAATAACAACAGAATTGGCACGGTGCATAAATTTTATTTATTCAAATACCACAAAGAAAATTGGTACATGTGTATTCCATAAACAACTAACAATTATGGTTACAGTTACATCTGAATCTGCAAGTGTCTGGGTTAAATATATATATATATATATACTAACAAAATACTGAATTAGTATAACATATCAACAACAATTTATACTACAACAGAATAATTAAAAATACTACCACTAAATGATAACAACAGAATTGGCACGGTGCATAAATACATTTTATTTATTCAAATCCCGTAACGAAATTAATACATGTGTATTCCATAAACAACGCAACTGCATGCGTTCAATAATTTGATAAAAATAAAATATCACAAAATATTACAGAAAAGTGCCTTTGGCTGGATTTGAACCGAGTCTTTGGCACGTACCTGCAATAGGAAACAATGTATTTAAAATGTGTCATTTCCGTCGCATAAACTGTATAAACAATCAGACAGAAGAAAGATCTGTCACCAAACATCCAATTTCGCCTCTCTTCCTTCTCGTTTTCTCTTTCGCTTTTTCCCTTTCTCTTTTTCTTTCTTCCCCCTTCTTCCCCTCCTTCTTCCCCTCCTCTTCCCCCCCTTTTGGATGGCCACAACCATGCCTGTATCTGTTCCCAAGATGGCCGCCGCAATGCCTGTAGGTGTTTCTCAATGTCAAGGATGGATCCTCGGAAGCCAAAATTTCGAGGATGTTACGTCATCGACATCCATCGAAGGACTGGTCCAATGTCAAGGATCCTCGGAATTTCCACCAAGGACTGAATCCTTTGTTTTCGAGAAATATCCCATATACAGGAAAGGATGCATATGTGTAGCCTTCACGCTCTGAAATCAGCCACAATCCTATGCCAGCAGCGCTGAAAGCACACCTTTTCACTGATGTAATGATGCAATGACGTGCACTTGCTAGCCTGTTCCATTTACATGTTCTCCGAATGTTAAAGAGGAGCCTCGCCTAGCCTTGATGAAGTTTGTTTTAATCCGAATATAAAGGAATTAAGTATAATCTTACTTTACCATTATGTTTTTCTATATGAATATAACCATAGTTTACCAGTGGGTGTTTACCATTATGTTTTCTATATGAATATAACCATAGTTCACCATTGTGTGTATGAAATTTACCAGCATGCATTGCAGTATGTTCTTATACATGGCGAAGGTTGTTACATGTCGAAGGCCGAGACAAAAGACGTACTGTACTCTTGACAAAGTGATGCCATATGTTTTCCATATGATACAAACCATATGTTACTGAATATTAGACCATATATGGAGTACATGGGGTGGGGAGGCCACCTTATATATACCACTTGGGGTACAGTAAAACTTTAGTGGATCTTGCAAGATCTCCTCACGGCTTTATTTTGCTGACAATAAAGTCCATCTTTGAAATCAAAACCTAAGATTGAAGATTGTTTCATCTGAAAAAGGGAAACCACAACAGCCTCTGAAGGAAGTGACTTGTAAGGACCAGTCCTGCCAAGAAAGTATCCTTGACATTGAGAAACAGCTTGTATCTCTTCACAAGATGGCTGCCGCACCCTAGCCATTTTACAAAATGGCTGCAGCCCCAGAGCCACTTTACAAGATGGCTGCCGCACCCAGGCCACTTCACAAGATGGCTGCCACACCAGAGCCACTTCACAAAATGGCCGCCACCCCAGAGCCACTTCACAAGACCAGCATCTCCAGTTAATGCCAGGACAAAGTGATTGGTGTCTAGTCTGGCAGATAACCCAATGATGTCTGTATGGGCAGCTGGTGGCTCAAGTCTGGTTGTTTCCAGTTCTATTGTCCCTATGGCATCTGAGGTATGTCCTCTGTCTTCAGTGCCTCCTGTAATGGCAACAGCTCTGTGGTGTGTGTGGTCTGTCTTTTGTTCCTCAATCCCCTCAGAGGATAAACCTGCACTTCCTGTCACGGCGGAAATGGCTAAGCCCGAGTCTCCTGCACTTTATCTTACGGCTGAAAGGTTGTGATAGGCAGAGCGAGGCTTCATGAGACACTGAAACAGTTGAAGCAAATGTGCCGTATTGTTTCAAGGCTTCGAAACATCAATCCGCCTCCACAATGACACCTAGTGGTCACTTGCATGTGTTGCAGTAAAACAGCCTCATCAATGGTTCAGACGAGCGCTAACAATTGCATCCCACTTGTTGGATGTCCAAAAGAAATGATTGGTTAGGAGAGTGGATAGTGCTCTCGATTAACATATGGGTGTTAAAGGATCGAACCCAGGATGAAGCATGTTTGTTCATAGCATTATGAATCATTTTAAAATACATCTTTTTGTTGTTGTTTTAACATCTGTTTTCAGATCTGAATGACAACAATGAGAATTTGATTTTGTAAGCTTCAGGTAGTTTGATTTTGTAACCTTCAGGTACCTTATTGTGAATATATTATTATAGTAGTGGAAAGTGAGAGATAAATGCATAAACAAATAATGAGACATTAATAAAACAAACCAAGCAACAAAGTAAGACATTTGTTAAATTTCAAAATTTTTATTCAAAAATATTTAAATTGCTCTGCTGTTGAAGGAATCAGCCTACTTTTTTTACATATAATTTCCCCATCATTAGAAAAAAATTATCTCACAAGGGACACTTGTTGCTGGCATGCACAGATACTTTTTTGCAAGTACATAAAAGTTTGGAAAAATAGCTGGTCTTTCCAGTAACACAGAGGATCATGTGCTCTGGGTAAAAATGCATCTGTCAGGTATTTTTTTCTTCCTCAGTGGCATCAGCTGTAGCGTTGTGTATTTTCTGGGTTTCACATATTTGGTTATCAAAACTTTCCTATAAATTGTCCTGCAATTCTGCTGGTGGTGTTGATGATGAAGGGCCTGCTGTTGACAGTTGTGGCTCTAAATAAACATGCAAAATCAATTAGTTTCACAGCCTAAACTGATATGATAGATCTTCCTGAAATTAGATGAAGACTGAAACTGCTCACCAGGAGTTGGAGGATTTGTACGTATCAGTGATGCACATTCCGTGGTAAGGTGCTTTTCAGCTTCCTGGGCTTTTGCAGGATTTCCAAAAGCCACATGTTTGAACCTTGGGTCTAGCGGTGTTGCCATAGCCAAGGCTCTAAATGACTCTGCCCACATGGAAAGAACCTATATGTGGATATATGTGCATACATGAAACATATATGCAGCTAATATGCACATATATGCAGCACATATACGGCATATATGCCCATATATGATAATATATATGCTGCATATATGCAAAATTGAGGTGCATATATGTGCATATACAGGCCATATAGGTCTCCTGTATTGCTTCTTTATATCCAAATATGAGCCCTATAAGTTATGTCTCCTATAAAGCAGGATCTGCTCATTTTAGCTCATATCTCACTTTGGCAAATGTCATACATGCCCAAAATAACACAGAGTTGTGTTAAGTTAAGGACAACACATTAGATGTGTTATTTTAACACATTCGTTTTAAGAGTGTATGGCAATTACAGGGAGAAAAGTTATGATGTCTGCACGTTTAAAACATTTACAAGGTCTGTCTAGGACATGTATAACAAAATGGATTACAATTTAAGAGCTACTGTTTCAAGTTCTTTAACCCCTTTGCAATCCTGCTATATTTTGCAAAAACGCCTAAAAGTTCTTGAAGTATTTGGAGTATATGCATGGTTTTGATGTCTTTTGAAAGGTGAGACTCTGAGGTTTGTTTCTATACAGTCAGAATCACTGTAAGTCTTACTGTTATAAAGTAATAGAATTTTAAACACACTGAAAGAGAGGAAAAAAATATTCCGCCTACTTTTTTTTGTAAACAGTTGCCTGCAGATGACTAATAATGGGGAGCTATTAGCTGGAAAACACATTGGGATCATAGCATGAAGCCTTACAAAGCTTTACCAAGCAAATTTGATTACAATATCTTAGAAAATGTGTCTTTTTCACATGTTTATCCAAGTTTATGTCTAGGCGGCCTTCTATAAAGGGCACTTGGAGACACCAAATGGCCCTTTGTAACCATTGAATAAAATGCTGTTTTTCTTGAATGCTTCAATGTACAATCATATTTTTGGGCTCTAATGAAAGGTTACACTTAGAGCTACTCTATTTCATGTCCAAATTCACTGTCAATAATTGCTGACACATAGTAAATGAAGCATAAACACTTTATAGTGTTGAAAAAAACTATATTCTTGAAACTATACTTGTAAAAATAAATATACAAAACAAGTTCTATAGTAATAAAATACTTTTAATATTAGAAAAACCACAATCTAAATATATGAATGTATATAAAAAACTATTTAGAAATTTTACAATATTACAGGTTATTGGCAACATGCCACTCGTTATTACAATCACGGCTTGGCAAAAAGCACAAAGGCTCATCACATGAAGAACATTTTACAGTAGTCTTTGCATGGCAGTGCCTGCACCTTAGACGAACTGTTGTGCCGTCTCCACTAATATGCAAAGGCTTGTGATGTGCTCTGTGTGAAGTGGGCGATGGAGCGGGTATGTCAGCAACCGCTGCCAGCTACTCACTAGTGTCTCCCTAAATGCCTTCTGGTGCATTGGCACCTCCCCTTTACCTTTTGTGATATGCTTGTAAATCAGTAAGGCATTCACAGTGGCAATGTCTTAGAAATGATAAAAAAGGTCTTATACCAATTCTGGGTTTTGTGGATCAGTTTATAATAGCTGATTAGGGCATTGGAAAGGTCCACTCCAGCATGCACCTGTAAGACAGATACAACAACATTTAGTCACATATTTTTTTCATTTATAATCTATATTCTACTATTTTACTTGCATAAAGTAACGCAGAAGCACAGAAGCACACACAGACACGCACACACAGACACACACGCGCAAATACGGGCACAAATACCTGTGCATGAGCGCATACAAACACACTCGTGCAAGAGCCCACCTAACAAAACACGCATCCACACTCAAACCTCAGTACCAACAGTAAAATGTTTCATAATACAATAAAGCACTTACTTATAATCTATATTCTACTATTTTACTTGCATAAAGTAACGCAGAAGCACACAAAGACACACACACACACGCAAATACGGGCACAAATACCTGTGCATGAGCGCATACACACTCGTGCAGGGGCTCACCAAACAAAACACGCATCCAAACTCAAACCTCAGTACCAACAGTAAAATATGTTTTATAATAAAGCACTTACTTATAATCTATATTCTACTATTTTACTTGCATAAAGTAACGCAGAAGCACACACAGACACACACATGCAAACATGGGCACAGATACCTGTGCATGAGCGCATACAAACACACTCGTGCAGGGGCTCACCAAGCAAAACACGCATCCAAACTCAAACCTCAGCACCAACAGTAAAATATGTTTTATAATACAATAAAGCACTTACTTGTCGAGAGTGACGTCTCCCCCATCCAAAAAATCTCTTCCGCTACTGGGTCGACGGAGGAAACGCTCTCTTCGTCTGAAACGTCTTCCTCCAACAAATCACTCTCACGCCTGGTACACTGCTCGACAACTTCTTCGAGTGAAAAGTTTCTTTTACTTGCTCTTTTCGACATTGTAAAACTTTTTAGACGCTCAATGCTTTCCTAGCACAGCGTTAGCAGCTTTAGCGCACGGACGCTAGTCACTGTTGGGATTTACGCACACAGAGCGCACCAAACAAGTGTATGTTTGTGCACGACCAATCGGGTTACAGGTTGAATCTTTCTAGGGAAGCTTTGTATCAATCTTTTCAGAATCTTATTGGCTATCAGATACGCCCGTCATTTGCAAACTTTGACGCGACAGGATCGATCTATTGTCAATCAAATAGGGGAAGGTCCCATCCTCGCGCAAGGGCGTTCCTTGCGTATTCTTGCCTGTTGTCACCTCTGAGAAGCACCTATTCGCTCAAATGAGGTGTCAATCAAAAGGGCAGAGTTCAGCGGCCATTTTGACATCAACACATCTGCAATGTTTACAAGTGAAGAGACGCTACACGACCGAATGCGTCGGAGACTTGGTGGCTTTGTCGGCTATTTATAAATGATACTACTATGTTCCTTGGATGTTTATTGACATATACATGTGCTGTGGACTAAATATTTCACTGAATTGGATTTACTGGACCCTTCAGAGTGTAACTACACCGTTTTTGTTGGAATTTTATGGATCTTTGGACTACAAGAAGGCGTTATAGGTCAGTTTACTCATTTTCATACCCTGTTTGTATTTTCTTTCGAAAATATTAGAAAAGGTAGTGGCAAGCCAGTTACGCACATTCTTGACAAATAATAGTACATATGAAAAGTTCCAATCAGGATTCAGGCCCCACCATAGCACAGAGACAGCGTTGCTTAGAGTTACAAATGACCTCCTATTAACATCCGATCGTGGTGAAATCTCAATTCTTATATTATTAGACCTTAGTGCAGCCTTTGACACAATAGATCATACAATCTTAATCAATAGACTAGAAAACTATGTTGGTATCAGTGGTCAGGCGCTAGCCTGGTTTAGGTCGTATCTAACCAATCGCTATCACTTTGTTTATGTAAACGAGGAAGAGTCATATCACTCCCTGGTTAAATACGGTGTACCGCAGGGTTCGGTTTTAGGTCCTATCCTGTTCTCGTTATACATGTTACCTCTAGGAGACATTATCAGGAAACATAACATAAGTTTTCACTGCTATGCGGATGATACCCAGCTTTACATCTCCTCACATCCCAGCGAAACACACACGTTTTCTAAGCTAACAGACTGCCTTAGCGATGTTAGTGACTGGATGGCACATAACTTTCTTAAGCTGAACTCCAATAAGACAGAGATACTTTTTATTGAACCGAATCGCTACAAACATAATATGTCAGATTACAAGTTGCACATAGATGGCTGCACTGTGGTGCCATCTTCCACGGTTAGGAACTTAGGTGTGATGTTCGACAGCAACTTATCCTTCGATAGTCATATCGCCAACGTCTGCCGCACAGCATTCTTCCATCTTAGAAATATCTCGAAAATACGCCATATACTGTCTACATCTGACGCAGAGAAGCTTATCCATGCTTTTATGACCTCTAGAATAGACTATTGTAACTCGCTACTCGGGGGATGCCATGCAAATCAAGTAAACAAGCTTCAGCTAGTTCAAAACGCTTCCGCAAGGGTACTTACTCGATCTAAAAAGTATGACCACATAAGCCCAATTCTGGCATCTTTACACTGGCTACCAGTTAAATATCGCATACAATTTAAAATATCACTAATCACCTACACAGCTTTAAATGGCCTAGCACCCTCATATCTTAGAGAATTACTATCAGAATACAATCCATCACGCACACTACGGTCGCAAAATTCTGGTCTCTTGATTATCCCTAGACTATCAAAAGTGTCTAAAACTGGAAGGTCATTTTCCTACTTAGCCCCTAAGCTCTGGAATGATTTACCAACCGATGTCCGAGAATCAGACACAGTCGATAATTTTAAATCTAGTCTTAAAACTTTTCTCTTCAACAAAGCATTCGCATAATTTGTCTAGTAAAAGTACTTAACTCGAAATAGTTATCTGTACGGAACAAAGCACTCGCGGTCATAACACAGACCAACCAAATAAATAAATAAAAACCTTATCTTAACCTATAGTCAGATTGCGATTTTGGAACTTTCGTGTTCTTGTGAATAGTATGCCATACAAACCCGTTTGCCACTGAACCTGCATTAACGACGACAGTGGGGCCTCCAGCCTTAGTCAAACGGGTTGGCACGTATGGTTGGGTTGTGATTTTGGCGCTTTCTTTGTATTGCAAATAGTATGCCATACAGACCCGTTTGCCACTGAACCTGCATTAACGACGACAGTGGGGCTTTTGGCCTTAGTCAAACGGGTTGGCACGTATGGTTGGGTTGTGATTTTGGCGCTTTATTTCTATTGCAAATAGTATGCCATACAGACCCGTTTGCCACTGAACCTGCATTAACGACGACAGTGGGGCTTCCGGCCTTAGTCAAACGGGTTGGCACGTATGGTCGGGTTGCGATTTTGGCGCTTTCTTGTGTCTTGTGAATAGTATGCCATACAGACCCGTTTGCCATTGAACCTGCATTAACGACGACAGTGGGGCCTCCAGCCTTAGTCAAACGGGTTGACACGTATGGTCAGGTTGCGATGTTGGCGTTTTCTCGTGATCTTGTAAATAGTATGCAATATAGACCCGTTTGCCACTGAACCTGCATTAACGACGACAGTGGGGTTACAGGCCTTAGTCAAACGGGTCGACAGGTTTCATTTTCTCTTAAAAATCGGAAGGTGACCCTTAGTTACCATATATACCGTCGCAGTGGGCCCCCAATTTGCAAAATCCTCAACTGTGGATAAAACAATTATGCCTTAATAGTTAGCTGATTAAACCACTAAGCTGATTAAACCACATCACTGTGTGACACTTGCATTACATGTGAACGGCCCCTACGCTAATATGATTTTGTTTTTCTCTCCCTGTCTCGTCCCTGGGTCCCATTGACCCCGAGGACAATGGGACAAACAGACCCAGTTCCGGTAGATGTGAAAGTCGGCACACCTCTGATCTACTGGTCGTCCTTCAATGTGATGCCCAGCTGATGCCTGACCAACGACCACCGGCAGGACCCGCTTAATATCCGCTCAATCTCTGCTCAATCTCCGCTCAATCTCCGCTTAAGCTCCTTATCCGTTTATATGTGTGTATATACATGTATATCTCCCAAGGGTTTTTCCCTCCTAGGACTTTTATTTTTATTTCCTCGGCTAAACAACCCGGGGTTTTTGTTTTTTTCTCCTAGGGGGTTTTTTACCCCGGGGAGGTAGCCTGCTTTGGCTTAACTTAGCTTCTTCTTCTAGACGTTACATTAGTAATATGCTCGCTCATAATGTCGCGTCATAGCTGCAGCAAATTTGACTGCTTATGCTATTGTGTATTATGTTATGCTTTCTGTCGTTTTTCTGTGCTTTTACTGCTTCTATTAATGTAAAGCTGCTTTGAAACAATTGAGTATTGTGAAAAGCGCTATATAAATAAAATTGAATTGAATTGAATTGAATATTTCCTGTATTTGGGCCAAGCATTCTAGTGGGTGTGAAGATCCCAAGCATGTGTTAGTAACGGCGTTATTTTTTTCAGTAACGAGTAATCAAATAAATTACTGTTTCCCCCGTTATAACGCCGTTATCGTTACTGACATTAAAATGCTGCGCGTTACTAAAATTGATCTCACTGCAGTGATTTTCACCTGCGTATGCTCGCTCTCTCAGCCAAACACTGTTTTTCTCTTGTGTGTGTTTTGGGGTGGAACTGAAGTTGGTGGAGATTGGTTCCGCCCGGACTGGAAAACGCAAACACCGGCACTTCCGGGAAACTCCGGGAGGAAAATTAGGCTTTATCAGGCACAGGTGTGTGAAGTGAGCGTGGCGATTTTGGATTGGACAACGGGGAGAAGAGGAGGAGTATATAAAGAGCCTCAGAAGTTGCAAACGGCGCAGTTTATTCTAGCCGATCTGGTGAGAGGAGTTGAGTGTCTGGGCGAAGTCAGCGTTGTGAAGGCGGAGGATACTATTGACTGGGTGAAGAAGGAACTAAGGACACTAGTGATTGGGCTGAGTATATCACATTTAAATGACGATCTGTGAAACAACACATGCAAACTAATAACATACTCTGAGTAACAGTAATAGGAATACTTACCGGAAGTATCGCCGAGGGAAACCGCCAGCGATTGCTAACCGATGGTGTGAAGAGTATCCGACAGCTGAAAGGAGAAGGAGACAAAGGAAGAGTGTTATCACCGCTTGTGAGTACTACTGAACATTTGCAAATTACATCATATTGGAGAGTAAACCATCCAGCGAGTGTTGTGAGATTAGCATACAGGTGAGCGGCCCCACTGTGGAAAGGAGTGTGGGTAAGCCAGGGATCACAAGTACAGGAAGACGCAGGGGGTCGCGACGGCGATGGTCATATTTCGACCCTCCGCTGCAATCAGCGTCCAATGAATCCCAGGAAGAGTCCTAGTCAGCCGTGGTTCTGACCCTATTTCACTTAGAGTGTGTGGAGTGCAGTGGGTGAGTCCTTGTCTTTGCCGTGAGTGTGTACACTTGAAAACTTGCAGTGTTATGCTGTGTTTGTGCCGTCAGTAACCACCTCTAGGCTGGATGAGTTGTGGGGAAACTAGTGGACGTCGAGGCTGGTGAGGTGACATCTTATTCACATGCCATTCGCGACATCCTGCATGGATATCCTGGACCTTCCTGTCCTTGCGGAGGCGGTGGTGAACTAACCAAGCAAGAAAGGAGGAGATATGCAAGGAGAAAGCTTGGCTGCTGCAAGAGGAAAATTAGCTGTGTGGATAACATTACCTGTTGTGGAGCCCCTTCAAAGGTTCGCCCCTGTCTAGATCTCTGTCTCATCAATGGGAGGAGAGGAGAGGGAAGCGTTCGGCTCAGCACAGCAGTTCCCAGCTTGACTGTTGTCCACCGGAGCCTCAATGTAGGCCAGTGCCAAGACGCTCTCGCCGCTTAAGGTCTGTAAGCTCCATTTACTCACTGTTTTGCAGTCTGCTTATCAAAAGTCCACCGTCTAGGAAGAGTTATGTTATGTGAAGTACCCGCCTGTTGTTGAGAAGTAGTAGAGAAAAAGTAAAGCCCCAGTCATCTGCAAATTACTTACCTTTCTGCCTAACGCTAAGAGCCAGCAGATCGAGTTGTGTGTTACCTGAAGTAACCGTGAAGCCCCAGTCATTTGTAAATTACTTATCTTCTGCCTAACGCTAAGAGCCAGCAGAGTGAGTTGTACGTTACCTGAAGTTACTGCATTGACTGTGAATTACTTACCTTTCTGCCTAACGCTAAGAGCCAGCAGATTGAGTTGTACGCTGCCTGAGGGAAAACCAAAGCCCCAGTCATTTACAAAGTGTTGACTTACCTGTGTTTCCATCGCAGATCGAGTGACCTCCCTCCTGCAGTACTTACCTGGCCACCATCCAAGGAAACTGCGGACGATAACTTCAGCCACCTCTCACTTTCCAACCAACGGGCGGAGCTGAGTCCGGCAGCAGAAGCGCTGCTTATCCGGCCGTAGGGCGAGTAGGAACACCCCTATGGGACCGACTTGGAGTTGGGCACGTACAAGTGCAGGTATCGATACACCAGCCTTCAGATACTCACCCTCTGTTCTCCTTACCCCAAGAAAGAGGAGAGTGGCCCGGATCGGGTCGCTGTAAGCAGAAAAAGGAAACCCAGTGAATAAACTGTTTGTCGTCGCAAAACCAGGAGATAAGCAAAGGAAGGACCCACCTGAGATTTGCCTGCGACAGAGTCCAGGAGACTCGAAACTGTGCCTGCCAGTTGGATTTTAGCATTCCCTTTTCTCCTTCCCCATATTTTAAGTAATTTAAATAAAGTTTTGTTTTAATTATACTTACGCTTTCCGTGTGTCTGGTCCTCGAGATGGAAACTAGGAAGGGGCGTGACTCACGACATCTGTGGTCCGCTCTGACCTGTGACATGTGTGTATGTGTAAGTGTTGAGAGAAACATAACTGATAGTGATTGGTGTGTGTTAAAGGGGTGGGAGAACCACATAGCTGATGATGATTGGCTTAATTTCCATCATTAGCCAACCAGAGGCAGAGTTTACAAACAGACACGCACACTCACACAGTCCGAGTCCGAGCGAGCAGTGTAAAAAAGTCTGAGCAACTTGGTCACTTTGTCGCTAGATTTAGCAACTTTCTATTACTCTAGCGACTTTATAGGACAAATCTAGTAGAGCTGCAACTAACGACTATTTCTTCTGTCAACTAATCTAGCAATTATTTTTCCGATTAGTCGACTACTCTAACAATTATTTTTTATTATTAATATAGTATATAGTTTTTTATTAGCTATTTAATCTGTTTTTCTACTCTCTGTCTGATCTGACAGTCATTGTTTGTTTTATTGAATTTTAACACAACTGAATGCTATTTTCACATATTATCTGTTTTGTTGTCAGACATATAGGGGCGGTTTCCCAGACAGGGATTAGACTAGTCCTAGACTAAAATAAATATAAGAGCAGTCCAAACTGAAAACATCTTGCACTGACATATCTTAAAATACATCAGTGCCCTTAGTTTGGCCTCAAAATGCACACAAGTAATGTTTTTAGTAAGGCATGTTTGTTTAAACTAATTATATTTCCTAATTAAACAAAGGTCTAGTCCTGGCTTAGCTAATCTCTGTCCAGGAAACCACCCCAAAGACTATTAAAATAGTGACTAAACATGACCCAATAACCTTGTGTTTAATCCAACCAGCTGTTACTTTAACTACTAAGTTACTAAAATCTTGATTTATAAATGCGACATTGCAGACAAGTCGGCGCAAATAAAAAAATTGCCATTACACAGTTACTACAGAAGGTATGCGCGGGCATAGGAGAGAGAGAGCTTGCGCACAAGCACATAGAGAACCAGTGTGTGTGGGAAAACACTGCTAACCTTTCATGATAAACTCGAATCAGTCGTCTTCTCTGTCAGTAACAGACGTTTATGTGAAAATGCAAGTACACAGAGGAATCCGCATGGAAAACACAGCCAAGTTTTAATTCTTTCACTCAGTGTCATGTATGAGAGGCGTTGTCTAGGGGCTTCACGCAGAGAGAGAGAGAGTGCGCATGAGAGGCACCACCGAGCGCTCACAACAACAAATAAAGTCGTTTTAAATGAAAATAAAAATGTAAATGTTGCGGCCATTGTTGATTTTGTTGCGCACACAAACAAATCAATGTATGGAAAACACTGTAAGGGGCATTCAAGTTATTTGAAAATATTATAATATTTTTAAGTAACGCAGTAATTACTTTTCCTGGTAATTAATTACTCTTATAATAATGTAAGGCAGTTACTAACTCAGTTACTATTTGTGAGAAGTAATTAGTAACTATAACTAATTACTTTTTTATAGTAACGTTCCCAACACGGTTTGTAACACAATTTTTTCCCCTTGTGTTTATCGCAGGATTTATCAATATTAGATTTTAGTTTCCAAGTGAAGACACTGTTTTACAGAAAAGCTAATAATTATCAAAGTGTAATGGTTTTGTTCTGTGTTCTGTGTATTTTTGTTATTTGTACTTGTATTTTGATATCCTGCTCTGTTTGGACTTTTATTTTGAAATACATCATGTCATGTCACAGTTCACACTTCCTGTCTGTTTGGTATTTAAGTCACTTGGATTTGGATTTTGGATTGTACTCTGCCTGCCCCTAAACATTTGCCTGATTCTGGATTACGATTTGTGGATTACCCTTTGGATTTGTTTGCTGGCCCTTATTGGGATTTTACATAATAAACACCTTTTGCACATGGATTCTCCTCTTCATCGCTTTCTTTAAAGCAACCCTTACAGAATAATCAGCCTAAACCGGAATCCAGCGGAGGTTGGAAATTTCCCACCATCAGCATGACTCCAGCGGATCGTCTTGTTGGTCTTCGCCAAGGTAACAGACCTATTGAGGATTTTGTCGAAGAGTTCTGTGAACTGTCTGATAAGGTGAATTTTAAGGATTCATTTCTGAAAGACATTTTTTACTGCGGATTAAATCGCAACATTTCACATGCTATGCCACTCCATACACCACACTGGACTTTAGAACATTTGATCATATTGATCATGCTCTGTGTTTGTGTGGCTCTCCCTTCACTGTGGGTGTTGTGAATAGCAAACCAGAGGCTATTCACAACACGCCAAGCCATGTCATGCCTGTTCAGTCTGTGCCTGTTCACAAAATGGCCGCCACCATGCCTGATCACAAAATGGCTGCCATCCTGCCTGTCCCTAAAATGGCCGCCATCCTGCCTGTTCCCAAAATGGCCGGCATCCTGCCTGTTTCTGCACCAGCACCTGTTTGTGAGAGAGCTACCGTCATTCCTGCACCTGAGCTTCAGAGAGCCGTCGTCACCACCACACCTGCACTTATGAGGGCTATCATTCACCCTTCACCTGACATCAAGATGGCCGCCATGGCCGAACCAACGACCACAGAGGTATGTCTTATTGACTCGTTCATTCCTGAATTCGCCATGGCCCTGTGGTGCGTTTGGTCTGCCTTCTGCTCTGTTGTTCCCTATGTTCCTCAAGGCCCTGAATCTGAACCACCAGAATCCTCTGATCCATCTGACTCATCTGATTCGCCCGACTCATCTGATTCACCTGATCTGCCTGATTCACCTGATCCACCCGACTCCTCTGATTCTTCTGATTCACCTGTCCATCTGATTCATCTGATTCACTGGACTCACCTGATTCATCTGATTCATCTGTTCTGCCTGATTCACCTGTCCCGTCTGATTCGTCTGTTCTGCCTGATTCACCTGTCCCGTCTGATTCGTCTGACTCACCTGGCTCAACTGACTCATCTGATTTGTCTGGCCCACCATCTGGAACATCGCCACCCTGGGCTGTGGAAGCTTTCCCAAGTTTTTTTTGGGGGGTAGTACCCGGACACAGGAAGGAGGCAGAGGACACCGAGGCGGAGGCCGAAGTGTACTCTGACTAGGCCTGTCGCGATAAACAAGGAGTGAACCCTCGTCAGTCATTTGTCAGTCGCATGATCTGTGTGGGGAGGGGGGACTCCTGGCGTAGCCTATCACAGTAGGCGTACTGAGGAGGATGAGCGCCGTGTGAGGAGTGTAGCAGGAGGAAACACTAGTTGAGACGAGAGTTGGAGAAAAAGATGGATTTACTAGAGGCTGTTTACCCTTGTCATTAACATGCGTTTTCATCGATCGGATCACAATGTTTTACGTCTTTTCTGACACAAGGTGAACAGTGCTATTTTTAGCCTTTCATTGATAAACTAAAGCGGGTGATCTCCGCAGTTTCATTTTGCAAGTGTGTGAAAGTTGCGCGATCGTATTTCATCAATTGTGCTGAAAATTCAGAGAAAGCTCTAACATATACATGTAGAAAATACTGTGCAGCATGTTTACTTGCTAAACAAGCAGTGGACATAATATTAGTTTGGGTCCGTATAAACTCATAATTACTCCCGCTGGCGTTTAAATGACAGCGGAGAGACTCGCCCACCGTCTCGACAGACCACCCCCTCACAGTATTCAGGACAGAAGCGGTCGAAAGTGGACAAAAGAGACGGATTTAAATACCAGGTGTAAACGTGATATGTCTCTCTCGTCCACTTATACCACGTGTAAACAGCCAAGTTTCAAAACCAAACGCTACAGCTGCAGTGTGGGAGTACTTTGGATTTAAACGTAATGACCGAGGTGAACCACTAAACCTGAACAAGCCGTTATGTCGCATTTGTGGTAAAAACGTAGCACTTAAAAGTGGCAACACGACAAACATGCATATGCACCTAAAACGCAATCATCCTGTTATTTTGTTCATTTCTTGTGGATATTTAAAATGTCTTCCAGTTCCAGTATTACTTATTGTTTAGAAATAAAAGTTTATAGATCTTTGAAAAGGTGTATCTGCATTATTATAATGCTCCCGGAGCATCAATATTATCGTCTATCGCGATAAATTTAGAGGCAATTTATCGTCTAGCAAAATTTGTTATCGTGACAGGCCTAACTCTGACCCTTCCTCTCCTTGTGTTCCAGGTCTATTCCTGTCCAATGATCAAGCTCCATGTCTGCCCCATGACCCAGGTCCAAGCCTGCCCCATGACCCAGGTCCAAGCCTGCCCCATGACCCAGGTCCAAGCCTGCCCCATGACCCAGGTCCAAGCCTGCCCCATGACCCAGGTCCAAGCCTGCCCCATGACCCAGGTCCAAGCCTGCCCCATGACCCAGGTCCAAGCCTGCCCCATGACCCAGGCCCGCATCTGCCCCATGACCCAGGCCCGCATCTGCCCCATGACCCTGGATCATCCTGGCCACATGACCCAGGACCTCCCCTGAACTGCCCTGCCTTTGCCAAGAGGTCCTGGCCCGCCCGCCCACCCTCTATTGGACTGTGTGTTTTGTTTGTTGGGCTCCGGGAGTCGCCCTTTAGAGGGGGGGTTCTGTAATGGTTTTGTTCTGTGTTCTGTGTATTTTTGTTATTTGTACTTGTATTTTGATATCCTGCTCTGTTTGGACTTTTATTTTGAAATACATCATGTCATGTCACAGTTCACACTTCCTGTCTGTTTGGTATTTAAGTCACTTCCTGTTCACCTGTTCCTGGCTGATTATTACATCGCCCCAACCTGTTTGTATATCTGCCTGTTATCTGTTTATCTGCCTGTTATCTGTTTATCTGCCTGTTATCTGTTTAATCTGTTTATCTGTATCTGTTCCTGTTTTTGACCTGTGCCTGTTTATTTGGATTTTGGATTGTACTCTGCCTGCCCCTGAACATTTGCCTGATTCTGGATTACGATTTGTGGATTACCCTTTGGATTTGTTTGCTGGCCCTTATTGGGATTTTACATAATAAACTTCTCCTCTTCATCGCTTTCTTTAAAGCAACCCTTACACAAAGATAAAAAGAAGTTGTAAGATCTAAAGAGCATTACAAAATTATAGTTTAATCTATTGTATATTTTTACTCTGGTTTAATTTTTCACAATATGTTCGAGGCAGCGAAACATAATGCAATATTATGTGCACTTTTAAAACACCCTTGGCACAACAAAGTAATCAAATTGCACCTGTAAGAACAGGACAGAAGAATGATATGATTTTGCTGATATAACGTTATAAGAAACTCCGTTCAAAGTTGTTCAACTCCGGAATGGTAATATTAATTAATAAAGGTAATAAATCGTTATTAATCCTTATTTCTTCATTTCATTGGGTTTATTATAAGCAGACAGTTATATAAAACACGTAGGCTAATGTTACTTTAGTAGGATTTGTATATTTTATTTTGATTTGTTAAAATTTATATATTAAATAAATATTAAACATTACAAACACGTGTATAGAGAGAACGTGCTCTTCTGCAATGCCCAAATTCATAAAAAAACAGACACTCCCATCTCTGGAATAGCCTGTATCATTTTAATCCCGTCCGAATCGGTACATAAAATCACAGACGTCCTGGGGGACACGTTGAAACTCAAACGTTGTTTGGAAAACTAATCCCGTCTGAATAGTGCTTAATAGACACTAAATTTTATTGTTATTTCACTAAATTAAGTACATTAATACTTTAACATACACCAACAGCACTATCATCTTCACTTTATGGGAAAAAAAAGGGAAAACATAGACAAAATGTTTGCATGTTTGGCAAGTTATACTGTAATTCCACAATGATTTAAATAACCTAATGTTTAAACATGAAATCTGCAATTCAAAGACCAGAATAATTACTTAATTACTATAATACAAGAAGTTCTTATACCAAGTTACAAGTTTTCACTTTTCAGAAACAGCACCTGTTGAGAGAGAAATTTAGTTGCGTTTTCTTTTCTTTACGTCAGTTTGTTTTGTTTTTAATGTTGTAAGTCAATGGTTCTCAACTCCAGTCCTCGAGCCCATAGATATGTATAAGGCTAGATGTGTTACGGCGGAGTCTCTAACGTCCTCACCGGGTGGCCATCCTACCTCAGACAGCTCGCTCACTCGTAGCATTGAGCCCAACGGTGCAGGTACTTCCAAATGACCACAACATGCTCAACCTTCTACCAACCTTCAAACGGGTTGGTTTCTTACAAACGTAATTAACGTGGCAATAATATTGGATGCTTTAACATGTTTCATGAATTTTATTTTTATTTTTAGTATACATATGCAGTGTCATAGGTACATCTTGGACGTTTATAACAAACCAAACCGTTTGAAAATCGGTAAAAAATTAAGCAAGTTATGGTAATTTAAAAGTACCTGTACCATTAAAACTCAATGCCACGAGTGAGCCAGCGCCCCGTGGCAAGATGGCCGCCAAAATGCGGACGTTCCACTCAATTGGCCAGCAGCGCGGGCGAGACATCTAGCCTTTATACATATCTATGCTCGAGCCCCCTTCCCAGAATGTTTTAGATGTCTCTTTATACTGTATGCAACACCTGATTCCACTCATCAGGCTCCTTCCAGAATGTTTAAAAAAATTCCCTAATTAACACAATAGCAAGCTGATAAACTGAACTAGGTGTTTTATACATCTAAAATGTTCTGGGAGGGGGTGCCTAAATGTTCTGGGATGACGGGGAATTTTGCTCTGTCAGTGAGCAGTAGTGACTTGACACGCATTTTAATCGGTAGCAAGTAGAGAGAGATGAAGAGCAGTGTTACGTGAGTCCTGTGGGGCTCCTAGAAGATGAGCCAAGCTGCTGCGGTTTGAACCAGTGGTTTGATACTCTGTGCAGGAAGGCCAGCAAGGAGAGCATTGCAGTATTCCAGCCTTAAGATAACCAGGGCCTGGATCAGGAGTTGTGCATCATGCTCCATAAGGAATGGGCATATCTTCCTGATATTGTATAATGCAAATTCACATGATTGCGCTGTCTTTGCAATGTAATCAGTGAAGGACAGTTCATAATCAAATACTACACCAAGGTTTCTGGTAGTTTTGGAAAGAGTAATGGTTGTGTAACCCAGTTGAATGGATAGGATGTGCTGTGTCTTGGATTGTGCCGTGTGACAAGAAGAGCTACATAAAATTATAATTGAATCTAAACCTACAACATGTTTATTATTCCAACTTAATGAATGAGTTAGCAGAAGAACCCCACCATCCCTTTTTAAAATATAATTAACTTCTCTCTATTTCTAGACCATGCACCCAGATCCTTAAAAGTTCCAAATATTAAACTTTCATTAAGAAACCGCAGCTTGATCCTAGTGAATTGTCAAACTACAGATCCTACAAATCTTCAATTCATGTCCAAAATAGTAGAAAAAGATAGGTCTGTTCAATTGTGCTCTTTCCTGCAGGAACATTTTATCTATAAAAATGTTTAATCAGGATTCAGGCTTCATCACAGCACAGAAACTGTTCTTGTCAAAATTACAAATGACCTAATCTTATCATGGGATTGAGGTAACACCTCACTGTTAGTTTTACTTGATATTAGACACTGTAGATCACACAACACATTCTTAGATCGAATGCAAAACAGTATCGGTATTAACCCTCAGAAACCTAATCAATCGTTGACGATTGAAAACGGCACCTCTGATTCATATTTAAATAATTTAATAACCGTAAAACGTAGCTTCTTACTGTTTTTTTTCTGCTAATAGCTGAGGAGTTAGCCATCATGGGGATATATTTGGTGTCCTTCTAGCTTTTACAGAAGGTTTTTTATTCAGCCTGAAACTTGTCCCTCTTTTCGGAGTTGTTCAGCAATGCATCCAAACTCTTACATCCTAGATGTATCCACTTGATGTCCATAATTTATCGATTTTTCTATCGGGTTTACCGCTAGCTAAATGCTACAATGTCCACTGATGCTTTCTGTTTGTGTGCGTCATCACGCATGTGTGCGTCATCACGCATGATGCTTGAGGCTTGGCATCAATAAATGTCATGAAAACGGCTGGACTTTTTTGTAAAAATGTAAATAGTTTTTGATCTGTATAATTTATAATGTTCATTTCTGTACTCAAGGACTCCAAAGACATGAGACAACTGTTTTACAGAGGAAAAATGCTTAGCTTTTATTATTTTGTGTGTGATTACAATAAATATATAATTGATTCAATTTCTGTTTTATTTTTTTTATTTGTCTTTATGGTCCCAAAACTTATTTTACATTCATTTGACATCAATACAACACACATATTCTGACAGTCCAACTTGTCCTGAAAAATAAGATGTTTGTAGATTGTCTGTGCACAACAGGGTTGATGTTTTACAAGCTTTTTAAGAAAATAAAACCAGACGGACAATACATTGTAAAAATTACCTTAGGGCTCTTAGGGTTAAGGGACAGGCACTGAATTGGTTTAGATCCTATCTGTCACCAAACATTTTAAGCAAGCTGAAATAATACCTGATGCTCTTCTGAAAACGACCAGCACGTGGTGCTTAACTCATTCACCGCCAGCCTTTTTGAGAAAAGTTGCCCACCTGCATTTTTGTAATTTTAACAAAATTTTCACAAAATTCCTTGCAGGAAAAATTATTTTCTATAAATATATAAACATACAAATTATATCAAATTAAAGAACACACCCTCTGCTTTCAAACAAACAATAAACAAACAAACAAAATAGGGAAAAAACGTTTATTATATATTTACTTTTTCTACTTAATTTAACGACTGAAATAAGGATATTTCTCTTCAAAAATACAACATTTTGAGCAAAAAGCTTAAAAAATTACGTTTTTGTAAAGGAATTTATTTTAGACATTAGACTCAGAATGACTATCAAACATAAAGGCAGTTAAAATAAATCATTAAATCTTTTTAACATTCCGTTTATGATAAATTCGGTTTGGCGCCATCTGGTGGATAAAAGCGGTATTACACTTTCACTTTGAAATTCGTCCAGAAAGGCATATTTATTAGTTAAATATAAACTTATAAATGACGAGATAACTCGTCAATGGCGGTGAATGAGTTAAGAGCTCTTTGGAAGCACTGCGAGTTATTCCGAAGATCTGGGGCGGACTTAGTGATTTGGGGGGCCTAAACAATTCCACATATGGTGACCCAAAAGCCAAACTTTGAACTCGAAACCCTTTTTCTATATACACTTTTTTGTGCCCCCATTTTTCATCAGTTGAACTCAAACATCTTAGACTTTTGCTATGTACAGAAAAGGCCTATTTCTTTCAAATATTGTTCACAAATATGGCTAAATCTGTGTTAGTGAGAACTTCTCCTTTGCTGAGATAATCCATCCACCTCCCAGCTGTGGCATATCAAGAGGCTGATAAGAGAGCATGATTATTGCACAGGTGTGCCTTAGGCTGGCAACAATAAAAGGCCACTCTAAAATGTGCAGTTTTATAACACAGCACAATGCCACAGATGTCGCAAGTTTTGAGGGAGTGTGCAATTGGCATCATGACTGCAGGAATGTCCACCAGAGCTGTTGTCCATAAATTGAATGTGTGTAGAATTTCTCTACCATAAGCCATCTCCAAAGGCGTTTCAGAGAATTTGGCAGTACCACACAACCGGCATTGTGGCATTAAGCATCCAAAATGTTATCTGCTGTCACCTTAAGTAACTTCCCATTGCCATGGATGTCGAATTGTCAGTTTCTGTGCATTTGTCAGTTCGTTTTCTTAGTATTGATGCAAGTTTTATTATAGATGAAGCCTATAACTGCTGCTAAAGTGCATAAGCAAAGAGTTTGGAAGAGTTTCAAGAGTTTGGAAGGGGACATTTCCCAAGACTTTTTAAGATGTAAAATAAATCTTTGGTGTCCCCCGACTGCATACTCAAAATACCCCACAGATAATTTACTATAGCATGTTAAAATTGCCTTTTAAATGCAAACTAGCTGATGAAATGCAAACACTGATCGCCATAATGGTGGTTTGTTGAAATTAAAACTCAATTGTGCTATATTCTCTCTTTCTCTCTCTCTCTCTCTCTCTCTCTTTCTATGCACTAAAGGGCAATGCTCTGGTTGGATAGGGCAGATTAAGGGGTGGTATTATTAAAATAAGATCCCCTTTTGACATCACAAAGGGAGACAAATGTCAATTACCTATTTTTTCACATGCTAACAGAGAATGGTTTACCAAAATAAGTTACAAAATCCAGGAAAAAGGAAAAAGTTTCCAGGAAATTATCTTCTAAAATATATAAACATTCAAATATATCAAATGAAAGAACAGACCTTCTGCTTTCAAACAAACAAAACGTGAAAAAACACGTTCATCCTATCTTTATTTTTTCTCTGTTTATAAACTCTTAAATATGGGTATTTTTCTTCAAAAAATACCAAATTTTTAGCAAAAAGTTGAAATAATTGCATTTTTGTTAAATCCACTCAGATTTACAAATCATGACTACAGAGAAAAGTCAACTTAGTTTTATAAGTTATAACAACTCACCTGTAGTTATAACAACTCATCTCTAGTCAAGATACATAATAATAAGTTGAAATAACTTGTAAATCCAAGTTAATTCAACAAAAAATTTTAAGGCAGCAAAAAATTTTTTACAGTGAAGGAATTTTATTAGAGATCAGATTCAGAATGATTATCAAAACATACACATCAAATTATTTTTAAAAATTTGGCTTCAGATTTTTCATAAATTGGGTAAGAGTGCCATCTAGTGGATAATCGCAGTATTAAAGACTACCATAAAAACTTATCAGGAACACTTTTTTTATGCAAATGTTTTCTCTTAATTGACGAGATAACTCGTTAATGGTGGAAAAGAGTTAAACATGGAAATGTCCGATTTTCATGATGTGTCCCCTTTAAACTGCATAATCTACGGCTGAATGGCTTCATTGTTTTGGGAAATGGCAATAAAAACATTAAGCGCGTCTGCTAGTATTGCTAGTATAGCGTGCTCGCACTGCATGAGCGAGGAATTGTCCTGGGTGAGATTGTCTAAAGAAAGGTCAATAGGTCATCATGCAAGTCATTTTATTAACTGCTAAATTATTCATTACGTTTAGTAGTTTTTTTGGCACTTTGGCCACCCCCACCAGTTCTTCCCCCAAATATTACACTACCCCATTTTCTAAAACATGTTACTTTGCTGTTAAAACCATAATTTATATTAACTTTATTTTCTAGCAGAATTATGCATTTTCTGTAAAGTCGCTTGAACAATGTGAAATTTTTATTTCTTTTTTATTTGTTTTATTGGTTTGTTAAGATATGTAGACCTGGTGGTTTTCTGCAGCCCGTCTGTAACGATGAACAGTCTTGCATGATTTTTGCCATCCGATCATTACTTTAAAAAACTGTGCGACATGGATAGTTTAAACTTGGGTATGACAAGAATGTAGACTGTACGATATGACACCTTTTGAATGAGAGTCTTTAACGGCTGCACACGCATTAGGGCAACGTCACCAGCATGCAATAGTGATAAACAAATACCAGTACGCAGGTCGCAGCAGCAAACACACTGGGCATTAATCATGCTGAATTTCTGACACTGTCAGAAAACTATCGCAGGCTATTTTTGGACCAAAGCCATCTCTACACCTTTCTCACTGTACGACATATGTCTAATGAAAGGCCATGATCACAGAAATCGCCACATTTTTTTATGATTTTATGATGGTAATCTTTCATCTGGGACAGCCAAAAATCGTGCAATGAATCCAGGGCTTAAGTTTGTTTGTTTGTTGTGTTAGTAATATATCACTTAAAGGAACACGCCCACATTTTGGGAATTTAGCTTATTCACCGTATCCCCCAGAGTTAGATAAGTCCATACATACCTCTCTCATCTCCGTGCGTGCTGTAACTCTGTCTGACGCAGCCCCCGCTAGCTTAGCTTAGCACAAAGACTGGAAGTGGGTGGCTTTAGCTAGCATACTGCTCCCAATAAGTGACAAAATAACGCGATCATTTTCCTATTTCTGTGTTGTGATTTGTATAGTCAAACCGTGTACAAATAACAAGGTGATATGAGACACAGCGATCTTTTAACAGTATACATACTGAGAACTATATTCTCTGAAGACGAAGCACTGCCGCATGGGCGGAGTGATCTGCTCGCAGCACACGAGAAGCCCCTGGTGAGGAGCAGAGAGTTCGGTCAGAATTGTGCAAATCACTCTGCCCATGCGGCAGTGCTTCGTCTTCAAAGAATATAGTTCTCAGTATGTATACTGTTAAAAGATCGCTGTGTCTCATATCACCTTGTTATTTGTACACGGTTTGACTATACAAATCACAACACATAAATAGGAAAATGATCGCGTTATTTTGTCACTTATTGGGAGCAGTATGCTAGCTAAAGCCACCCACTTCCAGTCTTTGTGCTAAGCTAAGCTAGCGGGGGCTGCGTCAGACAGAGTTACAGCACGCACGGAGATGAGAGAGGTATGTATGGACTTATCTAACTCTGGGGGATACGGTGAATAAGCTAAATTCCCAAAATGTGGGCGTGTTCCTTTAAAGGCAGGGTCCATGATTTTTGAAAAACACTTTAAAAAAGGGAGTCAGGCCGAGTACCAAAACACACTTGTAGCCAATCAGCAGTAAGGGGTGTGTCTACTAAACAACATCATTGCCTGGGTTGCGTATGTGTGAGGCGGGTCTATCAAAAGAATGTCCAGATTATATTGGGGTACGGGGTGTGTTTGTTTAGGTGATTTCAAAAATCAACATTGGCTTTCAGAGATCATGCACCCCACCTTTGAAGACTAATGTTGAACCGTATTTGGAGAGAGAGAGAAAGAGAGATAAAGAAAGAAAGAGAGAGAGAGAGAGGATTTCATTCAGATTCAAATCTGCTGGCTCTTGGTTTTGTTTTGGAACTCAATACAGTTCAAATATTAACTGTAACCTGTGCCCTGTTCATTTTACCCAAAAGACAATAAGGTCACATGTTTTGTATGTTGTGTGCAGTGCGTGCGTGTGTGTGTGTGTGTGTGTGTGTGTGTGTGTGTGCGCACATGTGTGGGTTGTGTCACTGATGGCAGCATAATCAAGCTTGATTTTTGGCACTATGTTGCCATGGCAACCAGACTCATTTGCAGCTGTACCAATTGCCATCCCTGCGTTAAAAGCCCACTGTTTCATTTTCTCCCTTTTAGCTGTAATAGAAGAAAACTGTTCAGATGTCAGTTAAACAATTATAGCTCTTTATGATGAGATGTTTAAATAATTTATTTCTTATTCTCCAGAACAACAATCGTATCTATTCTTTCAGTAGAAAACCGAAGCAGAAAGACTGTTATAGACCATCTGGACATGACATCAACAAGCTGGATGTTCATGAGACCTAAATCAATACTGTAATCTCAGATTTTTTACAGAAAATAACATAAAAGTAAATGGACAAAAAAAGCAAATGGTAATTCTGTTTTCTGTGGTTTAGACATCTATTCTTATACATGTAAATATGCAACACACACACATTGTTGCCATTCCTTTCTTATCAGTGTGAGCAGCATTGTAACAAGGTTTAGCTGATGAAAAATCAATGCTCAATTTCAGGCTAGATTAATGAATGACAATTTACACAGAACATTTACGCTATTATCTGTCCTAGCCTTTCTAATGCTTTAAATTTTTAATAGTAGATTTGTGCTGGTCCACATACGGGGTGAGTACAATAGTCCAGACTTATTTAAAAGAAGTTGTTCAGACAAGTCCCTCTGTAGACAATATTTTCCCCCTAAAACGCATCAAAACAGCATGTGTAAATAGATTTTCCTATTGTACTAATTTCTTCATGCATTGAAACGGCTTCAGTAACTCTTCACCTTTGCCTTTAGTAGGCCCTATATATGGGTTTGTGAATTATAATGGCCAAACAGTACTTTTACCAAGTGGGTGTGTGTGTTTGCGTGAGTGGGTGCATAACAAAATATATAGCAAAATGTGTAAAAAATTCAAACACGCCCATGAACCCATGAGACTTTGGCCATTATTGGGGCGGTTTCCCGGACAGGGATTAGACTAGTACTAGATTAAAGTAAATGTAAGAGCTGTCCAAACTGAAAGCAACTTGCACTGACATATCTTAAAATACATCAGTACCCTTTGTTTTGCATCAAAATGCACGCCAGTAATGTTTTTATTAAGACATGTTCGTTAAAACTAATTATATTTCCTTATTAAACTAAGGCCTAGTCCTGGTTTAAACTAATCCCTGTCTGGAAAACCATCCCATAATGTTTTTAAGCAACTAATTAAAAGCACAAATGTCAGTGCTGCTCAAAACCTCCCCAGGCCCCAAAAAACCCCTTAGACCGCAGAGGGCTAAAGATTTGATTACTGTTAAAAAATAAAATAATGTAATTAAAAAAATAAAAAAACACTGTTTATATTTTTAAGTATTACTATAAGTGTTATCATATGTCAAATATTATTATTTAAACAGTATATTTACAGAAATATTGTGCTTTTTAATGTTAAAATAGCTCTGTAGCCTTCCTATAAGATTTCAATCTCAGAAATGGTCCCAAGCCAATTTGAGTTTGAGACCCCTGCATTAAATAGTACATGGGATTTATCAGGTTTTGCATCCATTAGTGACTTTTATATTTTACATGCACAGAGAGATGTACACAAACCGTGAGAGCCATTAAACCCATTTACAGCAGAAATTGGGGTACTGGGCAAAAATCTACCTGTGCCAACTGGATTTTTTTAAACCTTTTATGTCCCTTCCATGCTAAAAGAAAACAGTTTTATGTTTTACACGACCTTGCACGCTATTGGTTCATTATGCAGAATTAGAGTAAGGCTGTGCATGTAAACTTACTTTTTGTAAAAACTAAGTCAGTGTTTTCAGAAATATGCATTAGTACTTTTACTTATATTAGTACTTAAATAGTAAATATGGGTAAATATCCTTTGCACCATACCAGTAGCATGACAACAGTCCCCTACATTCTAGGGACCGGCTGGAAATGTAAGATTAGCCACTGCTGTGGGAATTCACCATCTTATCTCATGGCACCAATGGTTCTGTGAGATTGTATCATCTGGAGATTTTTGAGAGCAATATTTCAGCCATCGGTGAACTCCTTAAAATCATTTGAAAATGTATGTTAACTTTTTTTGCACTGGTGCTACAGAGGTTAAAAGTTTTGTAGCGCAGGCCAAATTGCACAAACATATTACCCATTACCATTAAGTTATCATGTCTGTAAACACACATGTAATTAAGTTACATTATCACTTACATTAAGTTCCCATACAGAGCACAAAAAATACAAAATATTACAGAAATTGTTCTTAGACAAAGTTTGTTCTTTATTTACTAATGAAGCGCAGAAACAACACCTCTTACACTTCAACACTAATGTTACCCATAAAAGTAGAATACAGTAGATCTGTGGGCAGACATCACTAAATAAAAGCTCTTAATAAAACACTACATTTGCAAACAAAACTATAACATGAAACCTTTTTTGTTTCTCCCTTGCACTCCGAACAAGAAGCGCAGCGTATCTAAATGTATACACACACCGATGGCATCTATGCACTGTGACTTTGGACCTGGACGCTACTCAAATCCCTGCCGCACCACAGAGCACCACTCATATAGTTTACATTAAATAACATTTTTTCCCAAATCGTTAACTATTAACATACACTGCTAACGCATATCTTGTTTCTTGGAGTAGAATCTGTCCAACTAATCTTGCGCTCTTTAACATGCACATCTGGTCCTACAAGTTGTCCTACACGCAACGCGGCGCTTCTCCCCGGTGTGTGACCGCCTTTACTTTCATTACTTTCACTTATGAATTGTGGGAAATGGAGTTGTAAGAAAAGACTCAATACAGCAGGGATGCAAGTTTTAATTGCACAATAGACTACAACTACCCAACCACCCAGTGACAATCTGAATAGCAACACCTCAAGCTGCTGTACATTGCAGATTATTAGGGCTACCACAGTACAACGTGTCAACGTCATTGATTTCATCAACTACATGTCAACGCATCATATTATTATTGCACTCAAAATGGACACCCAGGTAAAAAAAGAAGTACACTTCCATAAGGTTTTAAAGTGCACTCATGTGGTACTTCTCTAGAACTAAAATAATCTTAAGAACATCTAAGTGTACTTATATGTGCTCTTTTGAGGCACCAAGAATATAAACTAAACTGTGCAAAAAATGTTTTGAAAAAAATTATTTAGGTACCACTTGTAGTAAACTTAAACCCATTTTTAGACCATTTTACTGTTTGTACACAATGATGACATGGCAACGTATGCGCTCGCATTTTGGCAACGGAAGTATGGCAAGAATCAGCAGTGAAGCAACGTAGACATAGAAAGTTATTTTAAAAAGTTGACTTTAACAACTTTTTCAACACAGCTACCAGATCCATGTACTAGATAGAAGATGTTAGCAGATGGCCAAGTATAAAGTTGCCAGATACATATACATATATTAGTATATTGTAGCGACCTACAATTAAGACTGAAGAGACATTCACCAAGGAACTGTACCTTTAAGGAAGGGGTGGTAGATGATGACGAGTTCCGGTTTTCGGTTGTGTGTTGTTGTTTTGATATCACTCGCTGTACTGTGTGATAGTAGTGTTGAAGTGGATAGTAAAGCTGACTCAACGCATCTCCGTCTCTTGTCTCCTCATTTACTACACTCCACATTGGTGACCCCGACGCTAGTTGAACACTATTGAATTATGTCACACAACGACGGTGGTGAAAACGCCGCGGCGCCGGCCGCTGCTAGCGGCGCGGCTAATGTCGGCGCTATCTACGCGGCCACCATTAAGTTACCGGACTTTTGGCAGCACAATCCACGGCCGTGGTTTCAGCACATCGAGGCACAGTTCCAGCTGAGAGGAATAACACAAGACGTTACCAAGTATTTCCATGTGGTAGCAGCCTTAGATGCCTCGACGACGGCTAGAGCTATGGCGCTGTTAGAGGCTCCGCCAGCTGACGGCAAGTACGACGCACTGAAAGCATTCCTGTTGAGCCTGTTTGAACTTTCGGAACTAGAAAAGGCAGACCGCCTGCTGTCCCTGAACGGCCTGGGTGACAACAAGCCATCTGAGTTAATGGAGCGGATGCTGGCGGTGCTGGGCGGGGCGGATCCCTCGTTCCTTTTCGCCCACATTTTCCTGCGGCAGCTTCCATCACCCGTGCGCACTGCGTTGGCTAGTTCCCCCCTCACTTCCTCCAAAGACTACCGAGCGCTGGCTGTGGAGGCAGACAGGATTTACCTCGCCAACCGGCAGCAGTTTGTCCATGCACTGCTGCCCGCCCAGCGCACGTCTGCCACGTCTGTTCCACCGTCGGAGGACGACCCAGACACTGCAGCTGCAGTGACGGCCCGCCGACACCGTGAGGACGGGTGGTGTTATTACCATTCCAGGTTTGGGGCCAAAGCTAAGCAGTGTCGTCAGCCTTGCAGTTTTGTAGCCCAGGGAAAAGCCAAGGCCGGCGCTCATTAGCAGCTATGAGCGCTGGCCGTGACTGCAAGCTGTTATTCATCATTGACACCTTGTCCGGCCGGCGGCTGCTGGTCGATTCGGGGGCTCAGCGCAGCATCCTGCCGGCGAGGCCTGTGGACACCATAGCTGATGGAAATGGCCCCCCGATGGACGCTGCCAACGGCACACCCATTCGTACCTATGGCACAAGACATGTGGAAATGTGTTTCGGTGGGCGCCGTTTCGGCTGGGACTTTGTCATGGCCGCTGTGTCCACGCCGCTCCTGGGGGCGGATTTTCTCTGTGCGTATAGACTGTTGGTGGATGTTACAAACTGCCGCCTGATCGACGCCCTCTCTTTTGCTTCGTACCCCTGCACACTGGGAGGGACAGGGGCGCTTTGTCTGTCGAACACACTGGCCAACGGGGACATGTATCAACGCCTGCTCGCTGAGTTCCCTGACATCACCACACCCACGTTTTCATCGGCGGTGGCTAAGCATGGCGTGGAGCACTACATCACCACGGTGGGCCCCCCAGTCTACGCACGAGCCCGGCGCCTCGACTCTGCCAAGCTGGCCATCGCCAGGGAGGAGTTTGCCACCATGGAGCACCTCGGCATCGTGCGCCGCTCCAACAGCCTGTGGGCTTCCCCCCTGCACATGGTGACCAAGGCTGATGGCGGTTGGCGTCCCTGTGGAGATTTCCGTCGCCTGAACGATGCCACCACACCCGACCGGTACCCAGTGCCGCACATACAGGACTTCTCTGCCCATCTAGCCGGCGCCACCATTTTCTCAAAGGTGGACCTGGTGCGCGGTTACCACCAGGTGCCTGTCCACCCGCAGGATGTCCCCAAGACGGCAGTCATCACACCCTTTGGCCTTTTCGAATTCCTACGGATGCCTTTCGGCCTCAAGGGGGCTGCACAGACATTTCAGCGGCTCATGGACTCGGTGCTGCGAGATATGCCATTTATATTTGTTTACTTGGATGACATTCTCGTGGCCAGTGCATCCGCAGACGACCATCTGATGCATCTTCGGCAGCTGTTCGGCCGGCTCAGTGAGCATGGCCTCATTATCAACCCGGCCAAGTGCGAGTTTGGCCGGTCGTCCATCACTTTCCTTGGCCACCACGTCACCCCGCAAGGGGCAGTTCCCCTCCCTGCCAAGGTGGAGGCTGTCGCCAGTTTTCCACGCCCACGCACAGTGAAGTCCCTGCAGGAGTTCCTGGGCATGTTGAACTTCTACAACCGTTTCCTCCCCCGTGCTGCACAGCTCATGCGTCCATTGTACCACGCCTTGCGGGGTAGGAGACCGGCAGACATGTTGGATTGGTCCTCAGAGATGACTGATGCGTTTGATGGTGCTAAAGCTGCGCTGGCCAACGCTGCTCTGTTGGCGCACCCGTCTCCGACCGCCCCAGTTGCTCTTACTACGGATGCCTCTGATTACGCCGTGGGGGCTGTGTGTGAGCAGTGGGTGAGTGGAGCCTGGCAGCCGCTGGCATTTTTCAGCAGGAAGCTCCGGGACAACGAGAGAAAGTACAGCACCTTCGACAGGGAGCTCCTGGGTCTTTTCCTCGCCACCCATCATTTCCGTTTCCTGTTGGAGGGCCGGCGGTTCACGGCTTTCGTTGACCACAAGCCGCTGACGTTTGCTATGGCCAAGTCTTCGGAGCCATGGTCTGGTCGACAGCAGCGTCAGCTCTCGGCCATCTCGGAGTTTACCACTGACATTCAACACGTGGCTGGTAAAGACAATTTCGTCGCTGACTGCCTTTCCCGGGCAGGTGCTTGTTCCGTCCACTTGGGCCTCGACTATGCAGCCATGGCTGCGGATCAAACCGCTGACTCTGAGGTGCAAGCCTACAGGATGGCCCAGACAGCGCTGCTCATGGAAGATGTGATGTTTGACACGGCCAACGCTACACTCCTCTGCGACATCTCCACTGGCCAACCTCGCCCCATGGTACCTGCTGGCTGGAGGCATAAGGTTTTTGATGCCATCCATGGGCTTTCCCACCCGGGGGTGAAGGCCTCTACCAAGCTGGTGGGGGCAAAGTTTGTCTGGCCGGGCCTGCGGAGGGACGTCAGGGCCTGGGCTGCGGCCTGTGTGGCGTGCCAGCGTGCGAAGGTGACTCGTCATACCAAGGCTCCTTTGGCACCCTTCAAAGTACCAGAGAGACGTTTTGATCATGTGAATGTTGACCTGGTGGGCCCACTTCCCCCCTCCCATGGTTACACCTACCTCCTCACCATGGTGGACAGGACCACCAGGTGGCCAGAAGTGGTTCCCCTGTCCTCCACTACATCAGCGGAAGTAGCCCGTGCGTTCATTATGGCTTGGGTGGCCCGTTTCGGCACACCGTCAGACCTCTCCTCTGACCGGGGTCCGCAGTTCACATCGGAGCTTTGGTCGGCGGTCGCCGAGGTCCTGGGGGTAAAGGTCCACCGTACCACAGCCTATAACCCACAGAGCAACGGACTGTGCGAGCGGTTTCATCGTGACATGAAGGCCGCGCTCAGGGCCAGCCTTACGAGCGGTGACTGGGCTGACCGCCTCCCATGGGTCATGCTGGGCCTTCGCTCCGCCCCCAAGGAAGATCTTCAAGCCTCATCGGCCGAGCTAGTATACGGCCAGCCTTTGCGAGTTCCGGGGGAGTTTCTTCCAGATGCCACGGCCCCGTGGTCGGCGGCTTCACACCGGGTTGCGTCTCGGAACATTGCAGACGCTTTTGTCCCTATTCCGACGTCTCACCATGGCCTCCCCCGGTCCTACGTGCCCAAGGATTTACCGTCATCCAAGTATGTGTTCATCCGCCATGATGGCCATCGGACCCCGCTGCAGCCCCCATACGATGGGCCTTTTCGTGTCCTGGTGGGGGGGGTCTAAGAACTTTGTTGTGGATATGGGGGGCAGGCCTGAGCGGGTGGCTATTGACCGTCTCAAACCTGCTCATGTGGATATTGGCGAACCGTTTCAACTGGCCCTGCCCCCCCGGCGTGGGCGCCCACCTGCGGCAGCCTCCACCCCTGCCCCTAACCCTGTTCCTGCCCCGCCCTTTGCCCTTGGCCCCTCTGCTGTTAAGTGCAGTCGGTATGGCCGCCCAGTCCGCCCCCCTGTACGTTGAATTTGTTTGAGGGACTGTTATGTGCTGGACAGTTCTATTTTGTTCTAATGCATAGTGTCATATGTTCTATTTGGGGTACCTGTTCGGTCATTATGGGTGAATTCTGGGGGGGCCTGTGTAGCGACCTACAATTAAGACTGAAGAGACATTCACCAAGGAACTGTACCTTTAAGGAAGGGGTGGTAGATGATGACGAGTTCCGGTTTTCGGTTGTGTGTTGTTGTTTTGATATCACTCGCTGTACTGTGTGATAGTAGTGTTGAAGTGGATAGTAAAGCTGACTCAACGCATCTCCGTCTCTTGTCTCCTCATTTACTACACTCCACAATATTATATTAGTGCAACCAAATGCAACAACCAGACATTTTGATGTTGGGAAACCGTTTTGATAAACTTTCTGAGTTGCTAACACGTTAGAACCAATGGGGAATAACACCACTTCTGTTGCCTAAATGCGTGCGCAGGCTAATCACGTGGGCTGTAAAAGGGTCTATAGTCCCCTGCTATTGAAAGTTACTGTGGGGACTATTTTTAGGTGCTGCGTAATATCATTGTGCCTCCTGCAGCCATGTTACAGCAGCAAAGTCCTTGATTATTACGCCAGAATGAGAGTATAGTTCATAGACATGCCTAGAAAATCACAACTTTTAATTTTCTGTCCGTCTTAGTACACAATGTAACTACAGAAGAGTCAAGTTTTAAATTGCAAAAATATTGAAATTCTTAGGTTATTTTTTGTGTCGATGCTAATGGTCTAATCAGATTCAATGGATTATGCTAAGCTATGCTAAAAGTGGTAGCGCCAGGCCCAGAGATCGGCTGAATGGATTCCAAAACGGTGAAAATTAAATGTTTAACTCTAGGGAAGCTGGAAAATAAGTGTATTTTCCAAAAAAAGTGTTCCTTTAAGTTAGATCCACAAACGAGTTAATAGGAGTGCTTCTTGGGTGTAGAAAAATGTGTTCCTCTGGTGCTCTTCAGCTTGGAGATCCAAAATTAACACAATTAAACAATAGCTCTGAGGCACTCACAAGGAATATAGGTTAAAAAGCCTTTATTTTAAACTTGGCTTTCAATTAAAAACATGCCAACATGTTTCGGCCTATATGGCCTTCGTCAGGGCAAACTCAAAACCTTTAAGTTAGACTGGGACTAGGCTTAAACCCTGTCTGGGAAACCAACCCATTAATAAAAATCTGAGCTCAAAATGAAAACTGCCCCAATTAATAAAAATAAAAGCTAAAAGTGTGAAACACTGAGCATGATTTTATCAAGCTAGAGAGAAACGTTAATGTTCTTGTGCATGTGTAATGTATTAAGACAGGCGTACAGTTATTAATTTAATCTGTCCTTGTTGTGAAGGAAGACTCGCGTGCTGTACTGAGTGATTATCATTTCTCCTCTGGTTCAGTTGGTCATCAGATCATCGTTCACAAATCATGTAGTTCGTTCATGTCATTCATGACTTTTTTCAGGCTTGGATGACTGACTAGTTCAGTGGATTCATTCAGTAGCTCAAACCAATTATACTCTTCCTAACAGCCCACACTCAGAGACAATTGGCTCACACTACTGTCAGTCTTTAACAGTAGGACAATGTGAAAGGGAATCATGCGCAGATTAAAAAGTATATCATGACATCAAAGCAAAAATACAACAGCAATTATTAACAGAGCTAAACAATTACCACTTTTTACTAATTCTTTTGATAGTAAAAGTATTTGAATTAAGGTATATATTAATCAGTCTGCCAATACATGGTTACTATAGCTTTAGTCAAGTTATTTATTGATTTTATATTAAGTAATGATGTGTTTTACTCAGCTGTTGCCAACACAGATCTCAGAACTTATCAAATGTGATTTACTGCAGGAAAACGTTTTGCCCCTGAATTGGCATTTTCTTTAGACTAGAACACCCCATGTTGTGAAGTGAAGCCGGCAGCTAAACTAAACAGGTTGTCATTTGCCCTTGTGGCGATCCCATTGATTTATTGCCTCTCACTGATGGTTTCCTGCATGGTGAAAAGGACAACAAACCCTGAAAAATGTGCAAATGCAACCAAAGGCCACTTTAGATTTAACAATCAGTTATTCAACAATTGATCATCGCTCTGCAATCTGGACATTAGGCTTTTTAAAGATCCATAATACAGCCACCTTTATATGTTTCTGACAGATTACAGGCTACTCTTTAATGGCTCGGTTGAGTTTGTTACATTTTAATCCTGAATCATATAGTGGAATGTGGGAGTAAGGTTATTACCTTGCTGCTTTGCTTAATAGGTTGGATGGTGATTTTGCCATCCTGCCCATTTATTTCAGACAAGTGCACTGAACAGCAGGGCCGCACTGAATTATGGCTTTTATGTTATGTATAGCAACCAATGTCTGAATAAATTCTGCTGCTCAGTGGTTACAGTAATATATTATTGTATTTCAGAAATGTATCCAAGAGCTTTGCTGGAAAGTCCTTGGATTTAGCAAATCGAAACTTTACAAAGTACAAACAACTCTGTTGTACTTTTGCTCTGTGGCTGTATGGTGTAAGAATGATCTGTTCCCTTTACTGTTTATTGCTGCTTATACCACAGGCCTGTTTGAATGCTCTGGGAGGAGTGAAAAAGAGCTTATAAGTCGAACACTTCACCAATATCGCAGTCCAGTCGACCACAAACGTCAACAGAGGCAGAAATTGCGTTCACGTATTTTATCGTGGATTAAATGGATGCAATTGAAATACCAATAAATGCATTTACATTAAGATGTTTATAAGAAGACTCAACAAAGCTAAACTGTTTATTACTGAAAAAGGCTTCATAGTAAATGTTGGGATGTATAAATCTAAGTGTAGTGTTAATAGAAATTATTTTCTGTTGTGTGAAATATAGACACCTCACAGTACAAATAATGCAGCACCAATACAAAAGTTATTAAAACATTTGTCAATAACAGGTTGAAAAACGTAATTTATTCTCGACTGAACAAAGAAAGACATCAACATTTTGGATGACATTGGGGTGAATAAATTATCTGTTTTCTTTTAAATCTTCTAAAGAAAAAATTGCCTCAATAAATCACAACACTAACATTCATGATAAGTTGTGAATCTAAGGAAATGTTTATTATTTCAAGTCAAGTAATGGAATAGAAACAGAAGTGCAATATGCATTGGATTATCATATGCACGTCATCAGTAAAGCTGGATCCATGATCAGTCCCGGCGCCATGGGCGGGCTTTAGGGGGCCGGGCCCGCCCTGTGAGTCACTAGTCCCCGCCCTGGACGAACCTGCGGTCTCCCTTCACCTGTTCACCAGCTCCATGTTTTTATCAATAGGCCACTGTTATTAATTAAAAGTTAAGGTTTTGTATATATGTAACTGAATAAATGAATAAAAATAAAAATGTGTTTGGTCTGATTTAAAAATATAGCCTATATATTTTAAACGAATTTGATTGGTTTGTCAGTAGTGAGCGCGGAAATGTTTGGTTGTTTGCTAATGTTAAGACACGATTGAGTGCTGCCTGCAGTGAGACTGACACGTTATGGTTCTGCTGTTATCTTTCACTATTTTCGCTGCTGAAACAACAAAAACAGTCAACATTGCGTCTAAAATGTAAGTGGCTTAATATTAATTATTTGTAGTGAACTGTCATTAAATCGGTCACATTTTCAACCGTGATGTGATGCTGCTTAACTGTATCATGTTATTAAAAAATCCACATTTTTATTGCAGAATGTTTAACCCACTTTGTTAACACACTTTGTGTTTGCTGTGCTTATTTGTTTAACTTTGCGTTTTTACATTATGCACTTTCGGTCGCCATTGATTAAAGGATGCAGAATCATTATCCTGTTTTGGTTATTGTTATTGGCGTTTTTAATCAGACTAGGCTACTTGTTCGGTCGAGCAAGTAAAATTATCTTTCACTTGGCCTTTTAAAAAATCCACTTGTCTCTGATATTAACCGGACAAGCGTTGATGTCGAGCTCTGCGACGTGTTTTATTTGCGTTTAGATTGCTTCAGTAAGCTAGGTCCAATCTTTACGACTTCTCCGTTGTATTGCATTAATGGAGAGGTATGTTAGTTCTTCCTCGCTTTTTTGTCCACTTAATGCATAATTAATGATATTATGCATTGCAGTGACGTTGCTCTCATTTGTGCCCCCCTGAAAAATGAAATGCCCGTCCGTGAATTTGTGTCTGGCGCCGGGTCTGTCCATGATTAGTAGTAAATCGCCATCACTCACATCTGAATGAACCGGCTTTACTGATGAGATGCGCATGACTATCCCATTGGGCATAACTTATCAGTAGCAGTCTGTGGTCAAAGCATTGAAGCCTGGTCCACTTTTTGAGGAGCCCTAACCATGTAAACTGCATTGTCTGTTGTTATGCAGACGAGATATCTCTCATCCAGACCCCAAGAAGCCAATGCTTCTCTCATCACTGTTGCATGTTCTCGCTGGTATGATCCTCTGAGAAAAATGCTATTTGCAAACAGTGACTTTTCAGCTGGAAGTCTTCATTAATAATGTAAATTATTTAGCGATCCATTGTTCGACTTGACCACACTGCAAAAAATTACTGTAGAATTTACAAGTAACTTACTGGCAGCAGTTTGCTTACAGTAAAAATACTGTATTACTACAGTATTTACAGTACCACTTAACTTGCTGAAATTGTATTTATAGTATAGTATATTGTTTACTGTAAAGTAATATTTCAATACAATCCTTGTCACATGTTTTCTATTTATGTACAAAATATATTACAGCAGGTCTTAGTAAATAACAATATCCAATTGTATTTTAAATAACTTTAAATAAACTCACAAACGTTTTTTTTACAAACACGTTTCATATTACCATCACATTTCATAAGTACCATCTTAAAATGTACAAGTTCAAAACACACTGAGTAGTAACATTTCAATACACAAGTTCAATATTACAGTATTTTAAATCAGTTCATGAACCAATTCAGTCAAAAGAACAATCCTAAAAACAATTCACACACCTTAACAGAGTAGAATGTCTTTTGGTAGCTTAAAAGTTTTGCCAACAGAAATCCAGAAACTCCTGATACATAAGGATTCAGGTCAGAGTTCTTCCTATGCACCATTTTCCCGCTTGGAGCACTTGCTGTTGTCAGGGTTGATCCTCAGAGTGAACCTTTACATAAAAAACTAATTCATTAGAATTAAGATCATTTGATGTTTAAAAGCATTTTAAACATTAGTTAAAACAAACAAAAACAATTGTCATGTACTTAACCTTAAGTCTGGTTTATTTTTACAAACATAAATTAATATTCTTTCTTCAATTTTTATCTATTCTCTCTAGGTCGTCCTCAGACAAGCCTTCCATCGTTGCCTCCAGTCATCCCGATTCTCCATACATCTGGCCAGTTCGTTGGTGCTCTGGGCTCCTGCATCCCTCTTGAGTATGTCAATATATGTTATCGTGGGACGTCCTCTTGACCGATGGCCATGTGTTGGTTCCCATAGCACCAGCTTGCTGGCTGGCAGCTCTCGATGCCTTCGTAGGGCCCTATAAAATCCGTTTTATTTTTTCCCAAATTCCGTTTTATTTTTTCCCAAATTCCGTTTTCTCCATTTAAATTTTTGCAAATTCCGTTTTATCCGTTTTAATTTTTGGCAAATATATTTTTTACCCTTTACTTTTATTTTAGTCATAAAAAGAGTGTGCCTTTAATGTTAATGATTAAAATGTAAATGATTTGGGGGAAAACTGGATAACAGGATTACTTAATGACTATAAAAGATGCATTTACACACGCACATACACACGCACGCGCGCGCACACACAACTCAATTCAATGCATTGTTTTTTAGTGTTGTTGCAGGAGGCTACAACAAGGTGTCAACGCAGTGGTGCCTTCAAAAGTGCCTTTAACACATCAATCCAGCGGAACGCGATCCATATTTAATACACAATCGCTTGAAATGCATATAACTTCACAAACATACACAGGATAGTGATCTGACTTAGGACAGCATGAGCACGCAGCTCTTTGCACGTGCGAGCGAAAGAGAGACAGAGAGCGGCGCCATGATGCAGATGATTATATTTTAAATGCGAGGGATAGTTAGTTTGCCTCAGCTCGCTTGAAATGCATAAAACTGAACAAATACATGAGGATTTGTGTTCGCACTTCGGACAGATGCGTGAGCGCATGACCGTGAGAGGTACAGTGAGACAGACATGGATGAGAGAGTGCATGTATCTTTGCGCTCACCGTGAACAGAGTGTTGACTAAACTTCCAAAATAACAGTTGTCCGGTCACATAAAAGTCATGTGAGACCTGCTCGAAACTAAGTGCTTAGCATCGAATTTCTTATTTTTTCGCTGACGAAAGCAGAGTCGTGGAGAGCCGCTTCGCCATGGTTTCAGTGTTTTGGAGGAGGTCTGAAACGATGGGAGGGGGCGTGTCGCCCAGATTTACTTCCCCCGGTCTGCATTTCCCCCAGACATACGTTCGTCTCCCACACAAAAACATAATTTTATTCAAAATATGTAAAATTCCGCAAAATTCCGCGTTAATACTAGATTCCGTGTTAATTAGCCAATTCCGCGATTCCGTCCGCGATTCCGTGATCGCGGAAATTATAGGGCCCTACCTTCGGCAATGTCCTGCTAGTCTCATTCTCCTCACAGCTTGGTACTCCCTCATACAGGATGTTGTTGGTTACATGCGCACTCTTGCTGATGTTAAGCACTGCATGCAGCATCCTGGTGTAGCACCCGTCCAGGGACTTCTCTAAAGTTGGATTCAGGGTCCAGCATTCACTGCCATAGAGGAGAACGGACTCTACCGTCGTGTAGAAGAAGCTGAGTTTGATTTGTCTGAAAAAGGTTGGAGTTCCATACACTGCTTATGCCATTCAGGGCCCTCCATGCAAGTGCCTTCCTCACTTTTAGATCTTGCTCAGTTGAGTTGACCCATACGCCCAGGTATTTGAAGCCCTTAACTTCTTTCAGCACAGTGTCTCCTGCTGTTATCAGAGGTTGATGTTCTGGTGGAACGTTGCAGGTCAAGACCTCAGTTTTCTTTGCATTTACCCTAAGGCCAACCTTGGCGCACTCTAACTCTACCCTGTGTAGTAGTTCCTGTTAGGGTTGTTGCGGTGAAAGAATTTTCCCACCGGGTAATCAGGGCGTGACAAACTCGGTGATACCCGTTTCACCGTGTGGGAGGGGCTTATAAATGCACATGCAGACGTGCGCATTTTACTTTCACTTTTGAATTAGATGCAACTGTTGTTTAAATCTAGCGCTTGCGTACGCTGCGTTAAATCGCGTTTGAATTTGCATGTAAATGCGAGTGCAACAGCTGGTTTAAGTGCTTGAGTCAATGTGCGCAGGTACTTCTGACAGAAACCCACCAGTCCCAAGCAGAGCAACCGGCTATTCCTCCATAAAGCGCTGCTGGAATTATGGGTTCATTATTATTCTTAATGAAAAACACAACAGCAAAACAATCTCACTTTTATTAAACATCATTGAAGCAGCTAAGTCTATACTTAAAGCAGCTGAGGGTTGCTGGACGGTGTATTTGTACGCGCTCACTTGGCTTAAGTTAAATGTCATTAAATCAATGTCCACTCACCATTTGAATGCTCAGAGTATTCATTTTATTTAATGTGTTGCATTGTTGTAACAGCATGGCCTTGTGATACGGTCAAAAAACTGTGTGTTCACCTTCCTCCAGCAACACCTGCCACCTGAAGGAAGGTTCCTACCTATATTCACTGAATATAGAACAGTGACACCTAGTGGACACCTTTACAAGACAAATGGCTCTTACAATCATATATGTATATTATAACAAAGATGAGTAAGCACGGGGCTTCTGCCATCGTCTGCTCACCGCAGTCTGACAGGAATAAATGAAATCTGACACCCGCAGCCGCTGCTCTGTGATGACGTGCGTTCAGCTCCGCTGAATTCAGGCAGCCCATTCACTTGTAAGTGTTTGCTCTCTCTAACGAAACTAAATGATTTAATTACAAGAAAATATCAAAACGACAGTGAAAGACGGTGTCGTGGTGGGCAAGTGATCTAACTGGTGAGAGGCTGAAGCACCGGTAATTACCATTTCACCGACTATCGCAACAAGTCTAGTTCCTGTGCTTGTTCCATGTTGTCGGAGAGCAGACTGATGTCATCCGCAAAGTCAAGGTCTGTCAAGACTAATGCCGGGTGTCAACTTGAATGTCTTGGTGTCAGCGTGAAGCCAAGTTCTTGCTCTCGCCCATGATTGCCTTCTTGAGCGCATAATCAAGGACTATGATGAAGAGGAAGGGGGCTAGTGTATCTCCTTGCATAACTCCAGCCAGGATGTCAAACTCCTTGCTGTTGCCATCTGGGGTCACCACCCTGGCCCTTGTTCCTGAATACATGGACTCTATTGCCCGGAGTAGGTTCAGAGGAATTCTGTATGCTTTCAGGATCTTCATCATCATACCTCGGCGAATCGAATCAAATGCCTTTTTAAAGTCTATGAAACATAGGACTGCAGACAGGTTGTCCTTCCTCACCTCCTCTATCAATCTCCTAAGTGCCAAGATCTGGGCTGTAGCAGTTCACCCTTCTCGAAAGCTGTTCTGATTTACTCTTTTACTCTCAGGTGAGGGTCGATTGCTTGCCGGACCCTGTTTAAAATCATGTGGTTGTAGATTTTCGCAATACTGCATGTCAGGCTGATGCCTGAGGGTAAGGGAAGGGTACCTCCTCTGGTCCAAGCCTCGCATTGAAGTCACCAAGAATTGCCAGGAAGTTATGCGTTGGGACGCCGCAGACCGCTCTTGCAAGGTCATCAAAGAACTTCTCCAACTCGTCAGATGGCGCCACATTGGTGGGACAGTACACAACTATGACTGTTGTTACTGGGTTACCCGAGAACTCTGCACGCATAATCCTGTCGGTGTGGTGGTGTACCCGACGTAGAGCCTTACGCGCCCGTGGACCCAGCTCTGTTTTTAGCTAAAAAGTATCTGCAATGCTGCCGCTTCCTATCCTTGTTTTGGGTACGCCCACCACCCGGCTGCCACCATGCCGCGCACGCGCACCATTTTTCACACAACAACAACAACACACCTCCGGCTGTGGCGAGTTCGAAGGACTGTGGCGGTGACGCCAATAAACGGAAACGACAAGATGATTTATGGAAATACTTTCAGTATAATCCATCAGAAAGAAAAACGGAATGCATATTGGGAGACGACGGTAAATGTGGCCACAAACTAGGTGGAAAGGACACCACCAACCTCAAGTGGCACCTGAAGGCTCATCACGCTAATATTTTTTTTAAAGGTAACTAACAAGTCACGCTGTTAACATATCATATTACATTTAATTTTACTCGACAATCGGCTTATGACACATTTCATGGTAAGCTTAAGGTTTTACATGTATCTACTTGTCAAACCTAAGCCCATTTCCAATACTTTTTGTGGTGTATTTAAATAACAAGGCAAGGCACGTGTTTCTCAACTTTATAAGCGAGGTCTCAGCGTAAAACACACACTAAACATAAGGGTATATCAGGCTCAACTTTTTGCGCAGAAGGCACACCGACTAAAACAACGGCAAGCCCTCAGGGACAACCTTAATGCACATTTTAAAAGTATTTAATAAACCACACTTTTAACCTAAATTAATTTGTTAAAGACTACTTTTTTGCTAAAAGTAACTTAAACTTGACTAAAACCTTTTTGCGTTTTCATCGACTAAAACTTGACTAAAACCTTTTTGTGTTTTCGTTGACTAAAACTTGACTAAAACTATCAAGTTTATAAGTGACTAAAATGTGATTAAAACTAAAAAGCATTTTCATCCAAAAGACTAACACTAAAACTAAGGCCTAGTCCACACGGACACGGGTATTTTTATAACCGCAAGTTTTTTCACGCGGTTCGGCCGTTCGTCCACACGAAACCGCAGTATCAGGGCACTGAAACCGAGCATATTTGAAAACCCCGGCCAGGGTGAGCTTTTTAAGAAACCCCGGTTACAGTGGTGTCGTGTAGAGAGTAAAACCGGGGGGTTTGCCTTGCTACGTCAGAGTGTGCGCCGTTATCCACTGTGTTTGATGTCAAGATTGTGCGCCGCGACTGCTTTGTTGATGATTCTGTGCAATGGCGGACGTATCTTGCTAATAATAACTGTGCCAACAGGGCTTCTAACATGTATACAGATAGATGCTCAGTTATCTCACTATATTGTGGAACACGATTTGGGTTATATCCCCGCCTGCTGGTGTGGCATGCTCTTGACAGCGCTTTATAGCGTGCTTTTGCTTTATCGTGTGGATGGATATTTAATTTAAGCCGAGCATGTGTGGACGGGATTTTTTTTAGGGAAAACTATGGTTATAAATATACCCGTGTCCGTGTGGACTAGGCCAAAAAGGGCTGCCAAAAACAACACTGATCCCAGATCATCCCCCTTTGAGTAGATAACAAATGGTCAATATGCCCTATGAAAACAAAGGCATGCATTCCAGCTTATAGCTTTCATTACCTTGCTGTTTCTTTCATACTTAGGTGAACAGATTATATGATAATAATGAATAAACAAAAACAATGACTTCAAATTATATTTCATCAGTTCCCATGGTTTTACTACAGTAGCCATGTTTTTTTGGTTTTAACTGTAGTAAAACAATGGTTCATTTTCGTAAAGGGTTCTCCCAAACCTAACCCATCCTCACTACTGGAATTGACATTGATGTGGCACATGTTAATGATGCTGCAGGCTATAAAGAGCCTACCTCAGATATTAACTGCCTGCGTGTATAGAGCCAGTAAACAGCGAGCTAGTGTGCTTTGTTTCATTATGAATGTGTCACTTGTGTACTGTAGTTGGTTCATAGGTAATTACAACAGCACTACCACCAGTCACTCACCTACTAATCCTTTTAGCAAACTCCCACAGGACATTCAGAGCTTTGACCTGAGCGACCCCTAACATTGATTTTCAATTTTGTTGGTCCTTTCTTTTTTATTAAAGGTGCTTTATTTTATTATTTCCCCTAAGGTCCATTTAAAATGTCAGCTTTTGCACCAAAGAAATTGCAATTTTCCACCAGCTGTCTGACCCTCTGAAATGAACTCTCTGATTTTGAGTTGCTTTACAGTTTTAATGGAATCTGTTGTGTTTTGATTGGCTCAAATCTTTGCATAGAAATTCACTCTTAACATCATCTCAGTATAGTAAATAATGGTCACCTGTAGCATACAGGCACGGCAGTGCTCATGGAAATCTATTCTGTAGTATAATTTAAACAAATGCTTTTGCAAATCAAATCAAACTTGCAATGTATCGTCATAGTTTTATAAATTTTTACATATGTAAAAAAAATCAAATTTCAATGAACTGCAACGATTATAGCAAGCAATGGTTATTCAAACAAAGATACAAACTGATACAACAGGCCATCTGTATTATGTAATCTTGTCGTTTTGTAATCTGGTCATTTATTTAATATACAGTATGTCATAAAAGTGAGAACACCTCTTACATTTCAGTATCTCTTCTCAATGGACAATAACTATAGAAATGATATTTGGATATATTTTAGAGTAGTCAATGTGCTGCTTGTATAGAAGTATAAATGTACTGTCCTCTGAAAATAACTTTTTGTCAAAAAAGCTGGCAACAAAAGTGAGTACACCCAAAGTGATAAAGCCACATTCATCTGCTTGACAATACCATACAAATATGTATATCTTGTATTACAACTGTTCAAATTTGATGCTTTCAGTACACTTCTCTCTGTTTGTTTGCTTTCTTGTGAGCCAGCTTCAGAAGAGGCTTCCTTCTGGGACGACGGCCATTCAAGTCAAATTTTGCAGTGTGCGGCGTACAGTCTGAGCTCTGACAATCTGACCTTCTTCTTCTGCAACCTGTAAAGCGATGTTGGCAGCACTCATGCATCTGTTTTTGAAGCCAGCTTCTGCCCCTGACGCACAGCACATGGACTCAACTTTTTTGATCAATCCCTTGCATGTCCTGTTCCAAGTGGAAACAGTCTTGGAAAACCTCTGTATGACCGTGGCCACTGTACTGTATTTCAGTTGGCCATCTTTGTGGAGAGCAACAATTCTCAAATCCTCAGAGAGTTCTTTGCCATGAGGTGCCATGTTCAACAACCAGTGGTCAGTATAAGAGATGTGTATTAAATATTAAAAGCATTACATTTGTGGCTTTGCATGATTAAACAATATTATCACTTAGGGTGTACTCACCTTTGTTGCCAGCTATTTTGGCAATAAAGCTGTATGTTATTTTCAGTGGACAGCAATACTACAATGCTATAGAAGGAGCTACTAATAATAATTCATTACATTTATATAGCGCTTTTCTGAGGCACTCAAAGCGCTTTACATATGAATGGGGGAATCTCCTCAACCACCACCAATGTGCAGCATCTACCTGGATGATGCAACGGCAGCCATATTGCACCAGAACGCCCACCACACACCAGCTTATTAGTGGAGAGGAGACAGAGTGATATAGCCGATTAGGGCTGCACGATTCCAGGAAAAAATTATGATCACGATTGTTTTGCTCAAACTTTTGATCACGATTAGAAATCACGATCATTCTCTAAGTGAAGAACTATTCACTTCCGTATTTTTATTACACTTTATAGCCATGTATATAATATTAGGCTATATATATTATAACATATTTTATTGTTTTGTAATATTCACAGCTTCCATTCTCTTTTTATAACATTTAAAATCATTTCGCAAAATTCTGCATAGATTTTGCAAAAGAAATAATCAGAAATAGCAAAAATAACTCCTTACACAGATTCAATTGTAGCTGATACTCTTACACCAATTAAAGCAGTTCAGTTTTGTTTTAAAGGGACACAAGGCAAGTCTGAGTAATATTTCTCTACTAGCTCCCCCTAGTGTCTGGGAGTAAATGCTTTCTATATCTGAGACTTTACGAGACTGAAGGACACCGGGTCGGATACAGCGAACTTGCAAGTGGGGTATTCTTCCTACAGACGGTAGGGGCGGGCGAGAGAGTCTTCATTCGTCATGTAATGAGTCATTTAACCATATACCGACTTACGAAGATGATTTATTAACATAAAAATGCTGCCTTGTGTTCCTTTAAATGTCAAAATAATTAAATATCTTTTATTTCTTACATTTTAGAGCATTTTGTGTTTGTTAAATTAAGGTTTTTAAAGATGACCAAGCGGATAGCGGCCGACTGCAAGTTAACGACATGTTTTATCAATTGAGCCTCTCAAATTAACACTTCACTTGCCTAAAATAACATTTATATAAAATATATATTTTTAGCATATAATAATGTTAGTTTAAATGTTTATTATCAACACACACTATTTTTAAAAAGTGGAGGCAGGCTGCTCTGCTGCTCGCAGTTGCAACGGAGTGCAGAAAAATAAAGAAAAGGCTATACAAAACTAAACAAAATAAACATGAAACAAAATTAACATGCAGGTTAAAATGTTATGCTATAACACAGAACATGGCTATTCATTTTATTAAGGTTTTAATCCAGTTCTCCATTTATACTTTCCCCCGGTGCTGCGGGCGGAGACGCTTAACACCTTTGCAACACACATTGCTTGATTCTAGACCATCTGCTTTGTGCTTGGTCTTTACACATTAATTGCGACGATTGTCTTTAACTAATCGTGGGACGCACATATCGTTACCATGATAAAAACACGATTAATCGTGCAGCCCTATAGCCGATGAATCAATGATTTGTATATAAAGGGGGATTGGAGTTAGGCCAGGATACACCCCTACTCTTTATCGGATGAAATCCTGAGATCTTTAATGACCCCAGAGAGTAAGGACCTCGGTTTAACGTCTCATCCAAAAGACGGTGCTTTTTGACAGTATCATGTCCCCATCACTATACTGGGGTGTTGGGACACACACAGACCACAGGTTGAGCACCCCCTGCTTGTCTCACTAACACCTCTACCAGCAGCAACCTGGTTTTCCCAGGAGGTCTCCCATCCAATTACTGACCAGGCTCAACCCTACTTAGCTTTAGTGGGCAAGCTGTCTTGGGCTACAGGGTGATATGGCTGTTGGCTGCTAGTCTAAAATATTTCCAAATTTCATTTCTATAGTATTGTCTCTTGAGAAGATATAATAAAATATTTGTTAAAATGTGAGGGGTGTACTCACTTTTGTGACATACTGTATATATTTAACCTGAAGGTTGCCAGTTTGATCCTTACAGCCAACAGACAGTGTTGCCCGATAGAGTTGATGGTTTCCAGCCCCAAAACTGTCCAAAACACACCCAAACGCAATAATCAACATTTTGGTTCAATTTGATCAGCATTTAGTTATTTTAACTGCCACAATTAATGCACCCTACTATAGCTAGTGATTAAACACCAGCAGCTAGAACCACAATAGCAAAATGACACGATAATTCATTCACATATACAGCTATGCCCCCTTGCCCACATCCACAATGCACTTTGTAGTGTGTATTTAAATTGTTTTAGGATAATTCAAATACCCAATTAATTAATAACAAATTTAACAATGTCTGTTTTTATCTATTTATATTATAATTAATAATATACCTGTATTTTACTCCCTTTAAAAAGGTGTATGAGTGAGAATGAGAGATCGTATAGGCTTACCTTTAATATTAAATGCAGAACAATAATAGGCTGTTGGTTGTACGTTAACTTGCAAGGATGCTGAGGAACATGAACACCTGAACTTTTCAGAACTACAGTCTGGTTGAAGTTCATGGTGCCAGAACTGATTTTGATAGCCGAACATTTGGTTCTGTGCACCTGAAATGCTCTGATAATTCATCCACGACATTAATTGATGTATACATTGCTATCTGAAGTCCGTGTTGCAGAATTTGCAGTGCTATTTTCAGATTTAGATGCCATTATTTATTGCTTCAGGCCGGGTCACACTCCCCGTTTCTTTAGCTTTTTATACAGTTTCCCACTTCGACATCTTGATTTCCTGTTGAGTCTGAGAGCTGGCTGGCTGCTATGACTTGTGATTGGCTAAACGCGGGCTCATCATCGGCGTGGCGTCAACACAAACACATGCAGTGGTCACAATGGAATACATGCAAACTTATTTGTTTGTTTTTTGCAGGTTTTTTGTTAAATAATAAGCCTATAAAATGCAAGTTTCAAACTTGCCCAACTGATCCCAGACCCCCCCCCCCCAAATTTTACTGTTTGTGTGTGTGTGATATTTGATTTCTTTAAAAACAAATTTCCCTTTGACTGAACTTTTTTGATGTCCAGGAGAAGTCCTGGCTCTCATATAATCGTAATCGTATAAACTCTCTGCAAATGAACATGCTCAAGAGGCTGAAGATTTACTGTATGTCCCAGTTTCGTCCCAGAAACATCAATGTTAAATCTTTAATGTTCTATTGATTGATGCTGTTAAATAATTCTTTTTCAGTTCAATTGCTTTCATTGGCTCCCTTTACTGAGTGTAAAGCCAAACATCAATGTTTTAGTCCTGCCATACTCACAACAAAAGGCTTATTCCCAGCCCTTATGATAATTAACCATGGTTTTACTACATAAAAAAAAACATAGTTACTGTATTAAAACCATGGTTTTGCTAATAAAAATCGTTAACGTTTTAATAGGCAGTTTTTCTCGGACTGGGATTAGATTAGTCCTAGAGTAGAAAAAATGTGAGAGCTGTCCAAACTGAAATGAACTTGCACTAACATATCTTTTCATAAATTGTCATTTTTTTCAGGAGCGTGATTTTGTATTGTTCCAGCAAAATTAAATTAATGTTTGAATGTCCACTGACATGCACCAGCGATTATACTGCAGGTTTAAGTCTCTAACAAATTAGATTAGATTTCCTATGCAAACCACGAAACTGTTGACGATACCCATTTGTGAACTTTAAAAACTGCTGACTTCACACTCATTATCTGCGAGTGACAAAGCAGCATAAGTTGTATCTGTTGAGCCTTACCCGTCAAGACACATGGAAGGAGTAAGGTGCTCTCAATATCTAAATTCGAGAGGTTGCCTACTTTCTTCTAGCTCATGTTCCAACTATTTTTTTTCGCATTCCAGACACCACGTCTCACATTTAGCCTCACGCTGAATAGGAAGTAGTTCTTATTAGGGATGTCCCGATCAGGTTTTTTTGCCCTCGAGTCCGAGTCATTTGATTTTGAGTATCTGCCGATACCGAGTCCCGATCTGATCCTTCTATAATACATAAAAAAAGAATAAAGAAGAGCAAAAAAACAGATCCAGAATGCTCCTTATGTCATGCCGCACACATTGCTGTTTCTGTGTGGAGTCAAAAGGGTCTAACTCTGTGTCAGCGCATAACTATACACTGTTAAAAATAAACCGTACATTCTACGGTAGAAAACCGGCAGCTGTGGTTGCCAGATCTTTACCGCCAAAAATACGGTAGCAATGTTATTGGTTTTACGGGATTGCACCCATTGTACTGTATATTTTACAAATTTTAAATGTTTTTTTTACAGTTTATAACTGTCTATTTAACATGTTTATGTTGCTAAAACAGTTTATATTTGTCAAATTCAAGGGTTAACATTGTAATATTTATGGTTCATTACCATTTTTTACAGCTCAAAACTATTTATTGTAAAGGTTTATGTTGTACAAATGACGGTTCAGTACCATCTATTTTACAGCTCAGAACTGTCTAATTTAAATGCTACACTGTAAAAAAAATCAGTAAAATAGATTACCAGTACTATTTCCATTATGTTTATAGACACTTCCTTTAATTCCTTTAAAATACTGTAGATTTACAGTACATTCTCCGTAGTCTTTACAGACACTTTAATCCGCCTATGAAACGCAACAATGGTGACATTCAACAACAAAGCTTCATGCTGCAATGCATGCTGGGTACCAGGATTGTAGAAAACTCATTCATAACTCCCATCATGCATTGTGACATGACAAAATTGTGCAACTTTCTTACCATTTACTGTCACCATCGTTGAGATTTGTATCCAAAGTGTTGATGTCTAAAGAAACTAAAAAAAAGAAACTAACTAAAGCATTACAGCAGTCTTGTTCAAAACAGTGTCATTTGCATAGAGCATCACTTTTTTGTGCTTTATATCTTTAATGTTCTTTTATCATTTTATGTTCATAAAATATTTATGAAATTTTATGCATATAAAATTATATGCATGACATACAAGCAATCAATAGATCACAAGATCACAAGTTTTTCCTACTCCCTCTAACAATAAACAAGTGGTCTTAATAAAGCACTGTTGCAATTGCTAAAAGAGGAGAGTTAGGTCAATAAAGGGCACAAGGACAAATGCCTAACTAAAGGAAACACTAATTACAATAGTGGTGACTTCAAATGAATCTTAAACAACCACAAACTGGAGATTTAATGGGATAAATTTGGTGGAAAATATCCATTTGACTTGTGATTACATCACGTCAGAAAGAATATTTGTCTACTAAATCACGTGTGTGGATGCTGGAATAGTTGAGCACTTGTATCTTGTTTTGACAGCAGTTGTAAACTTATCGTCCATGTTTAGAAAATATTTGTAATTTTATGTTTAAAAGTAATTTTAGTGTGATAAAATTAGGAACTTGATGACAAATGCCTGCATGATGACCACTATAGTGCAGACTGATATTATTATAATTTTTAAACTCTATCAACAAGGATTTAGTAAAATATAAACAGATGGTTCAGTATATTGGTAACAAATATATTCTCTAAAAGTTTTAATGTTACATCAATAACGCATAATGCCATATCTATTACGCTGATATTGCTCAATATTTTTTTTTTCATTTTTATGGTAATACAGTATCTTGTTAATTTTACTGCAATAAACCATATTTTTATATGTTTTTTACTGTTAAATGTAAGGTCTTAGTCTGTAAAACTAATTAAAGTTTTTCACAGTGAATCCTACGGTTATCACATGTTTTGTGAAATACGGTTTTATTCTGTATCACTTATACGGTATTTTACTGTTTAATTTACAGACATTTTTTACAGTATAGATGTGTTTAAAAAATAATGAGAATATAGTATATATGTTCAGGGGTTAAATTGGGGTTTGTTTTGTGTGGATGCTCGGTTAGGAGGGAAGGTTCGAGGGGTAACATGTTTTATCCTAATGACAGCAAAGCCACTGGTGTGTTTCAATGACTTTTTGGACCTCTGATAAGATTTTCAGCTTTAAAGCTGTGCCACAGGTTGACCCAAACTTTAAAAACTGAACATTAAATTATGCAAATCTATGAGTCTGACACCCTATATGCATTTTTTGCACATGTCATTATGCACAATTGGTCAAAATTTGAAGGACGTTATAAGACTCAACCTCCTTGACTAATTCTAGGCATAAGATAGGCTACCCAAAAAGACTCAATTAACTAGAAAAACAACATACTGATTCAGCAATATATCTTATAAATTAACCATAGAGATTCCCTAAGCTGGTCAGCAGTTAGTTATAAAATACCTATAGTTAGGTGGGTGATTCTCTGAATTGGGTGCCCTTCAAGTCCCCCAAACTTACTTCAAAGATTTTTAATTAAAGGAAATCACAAAATGCATATTAACGCAATCAATTAATAGAACCAGGTGCCTTTGCATTATAATGCAACAAAAAATGCTTTTATTTTATTTTAATTTATAGATATGGGTTGCCGAAGTAGTAGACAACAAGCATACTTGCATGTCCCCACTAACCATCATTACATTTTCATTGAATATCAAACACATAAAAACTGCAATTAATGCAAAATAGTTACTGCTAATTTAATCATACGTGGGTTTACTTTAACTAAAATATACATATGTATATAAAAATGCATTAATTATATATGAAATTGCAATATTTATACACGTCCTCCAGTTTGTTTTCAACCCCGTCACGCCATACTATTTACCCCCCTATAAAAATAACGGATCAATCCCTGTGGCATCACACCCAGAAAGTGATATCACACAAGTCTCTTGAAGAACATGCTGCAAAGAAAGACAAGTGTCAGAATCTTTTCTTACATTTATTTCATGTTTTTCACTGTCAGATTAAGATTGTCAGGCTCAACATTTCAACTCTGTTGTATTACTAAATGATAGTAAACAACGGTTTAAGAAAAATGTAATAATAGTTTTGCAAAACATTAAACTTGTATGATTTCCTAAATGCCATGTGATGCTACTGTCTTAGTTAAGTACGGAGTTACAGCTACTGTTAGGTAAAAACTTCAACCCCGTCACATTCAACCCCGTCACATTTTTATTATAACAGGGTTGAATCGTTGTGACGGGGTTGAAAATTTGACACATTTTAGTAGAGTACTCAATTGTAGACTTGTTATATTGCTATGTGACCTGTTAGAAATAATCGATTATGGTATTTTATGTTCAATAAAACCAAATGGAAAGATCGATTGATGTTTTTGATCAATTTATCTTTAATGCTTTTGATTTAATGTTAAATACTTATTAAAATGTTTGTTTGTTTTTGCCAACTTTAATAAAATACAATTTTATTGAATGTGATATCATTAATTTTACAGGTAAGAAATCCATGCTATATTAAATGATGATCATCACTTCAACCCTGTTATCATTTTCAACCCCGTTATGGTGAGTTCAACCCTGTTATTTGATAGTTTTTATTAATATTTTGGTGATAAAACGACAAATTAGGTCAATGTTTGTTTTGCTGTGTGCAGAATTTACAGGACAGTCTGAAAAAATATGAAAGCCTGATTAAATTCTAATGTTAATGCATATTTTGTGATAAGATATGAAGACCAATGTTAGATACAGTTTTCATGACCTGATTTGGTATTCAAATGGTGAGTATTAAAAAAAAATTCTACATGCAATAAATGATATCAAACAAGGGACATCTCATTGAAAAGCTTCTACAAGAATTTACTTGAAAATCTTTTTAAATCATATTTAAACAGGGTCCAAGTCCAAGTGGAAAAAAACACCCAATATTGATTAGAATTTCATGCCTGAGGTGGGAAAATGTATTTTCTTAAAGGTTTGACTAATCCACTATCACATGAAATGATCAAAAATATAACTATTTAAGGTATATATTTAAAAAAAAGTATGACCCAAAAGGCACCCAATTCAGAGAATCACCCAGGTCGTAATTTATTTGTATAATCAAAATACATTATTTTATTAAACTATACGGTAAGTTGTATCCAGTTATCTAGTTAACATATTGTAATAAGATGAATGACATGGCTATACATACTTTAATACTTTGTTTCTAGACTTCTATTAATAACCTGCGCGAGGGCGTGGGTGTACTGAAGAGCTATTTATTTACATAATTTAAATTACTGTTAGTTTAAATGTACTTACATTAAACAACTATACATCATTAAAAAGTGTTTTGATTTAAGATTTAGTTTTTGACCTTTATTTTAATCTGAGAATCCTAGTAACAGTAATTTCTTCATTTTTGTCAGGCGTTATGAAAATGAAAAACGGTACATACCTTTAATTTGAAATATAACCCTCAGCCGCACTCATTGATAAAAACACTCCTCCGTGATCGTCATGAAAGCACTCGATAAAACAACATCTATCGGGGCTTTTAATTCAAAGTATGCATATTTGGAGAAATATTACTTCAATTTTATATGTTTACTTCAAATTTCTGCAGTGGGGGTTATATTTCACCCATTTTTATTCCAAACATGGCGCATAGCTGCCAACTCTCACGCATTCACCGTGAGACTCACACAATTGACCCCATTCTCACGCTCTCACGCCACACATCCATTTTCTCACGCAGGCTCGTGCCCACCATTGAGATTCCCATTGAGTTTAATAAAAGACATTAAATAATTGCCTTATACTGTATACCTAACTGTAAATACTGTAAAACTCCTATCTCTATCTGGCGTGCAGGGCTCTCAAGTTTTATCAAAAGTTTGGAGTGAGATTTCATCTGTTAGGGGAGGAGCCACTTAAATATTTGCAGCAGCGACCCCTCGGCCCCAACCAATTCTCTCAGGTTTTTGGTAGCAGTTAAATTTAATATATTGTTTATAATTGATTAGCACAAATAGAAATTATAACAGTTGGGAAATCTAATTAAAGACAAAGTCATAGAAATTAAATACATTGTTTTATTTCAAAAATACAAATATATAAAAAATTGCCCCAAATGAGCCAACTGAACAGCAACATTGCAGAACTTGCCCTGAGCATACTTACAATACAAGGTGTGTTTGTGTGACATCTTTTAAACAGATAAATGCAATGATTAATGTATACATTGGCAGGATATAAACATTACTAAAATAAAAGCCAGAGTATAGCTGAATAGCTAAAAAGAGTATGAATAAAGTATAATTTGAAAATAATGAAATAAATGAAAATGAAATATCTTGTCCTTTCCATTCCCAGGTGAAAAAAATACTATAGTAATTTATAGTAAATACTATAGTGTTTTTGACCCATACTATAGTAATGTACTTGAATTAATTTGTTGTGGTAATTCTATAGTTGCTGTGATAACATCAACTATAGTAATATAAACGTATTACTTTATCCAATACTGTACTACATTGTCTACAACTATAGGGTATAATATACTAGAATATACACTACAGATTACTGTAGTATAAACTAAAGAATACTAACGTTAGAGTATTTATTACAGTTTATCAGTTCACTACTATAGTTAATACAGAGTATGCTGTAGCAATCATTAACAAAGTGTTGTAAATACTATAATATACTAAAATTTACTATACTATTAGTATGGTTCAAAAACACTATAGTATTTCCTATAATATTTTTCACCTGGGATTGTTTCAGGTAGCCTCTAGTGTTTAGTACTTTCCTAAAGTTAAAGCTAATTCTGATTGCAAAGCAGTTCGATTTTTTTAATCAATAATAATTTACCTCGGCTATATTTCCCAACAACAGTTTTTATTATCTTTGATCACATTTTTGTGATGTCATCCAAGAATCGTAAAATCAAATTGCTATAAAAAAGAATGCGTTACCTACTGCTTTCATCGGATTCTTCTCTTCCAACTGCCACTTCGTCTGTGTGACGTGAGAATCTATGTTGCCTAGTAACGAATGTGCTTGCAGCAGGATCACGAAATTTACCCAGAAACAACAAATTCTGATTTCTGATTGGCTGGTAGGTGACAATTATATCAGGATGTCTAGTGTGACCGTGTCCGCGGCTCGACAGATATGAACTCGGCAGAGAACTTCTCTCCTGTGCCTCGTTCATTAATTGTATAGAGTGATAAAAGTTTTCTTATTTTTTCAGCGTGAGAAATACAAGGTGTGGCGTGTGAGCGTGTGAACTGACTGAAATGCGTGAGTCTCACGGTGAATGCGTGAGACTTGAGAGCCCTGCTGGCGTGCCTCAAACAGCATAAAGCGCTCGTCAAAGTCAAAATTATGCGAAGGCCAATCAAATCAAAGAAGGTGGAGTTATTGTTTACAGATGCCGAAGCGCCAGCTACAAACCACAGAGAGCGAGTGCGCGGCTGCGCTATGGTGAAAGAGCAAAGCACGATGTAAGTAGCTAAACCAGTGCTTGCAGTACTGACACTGTTATATTTTAGCGTACCTTCACTGTCTTAGGTGCCACCACTTCTCATGTTGCTGGTACTTTGCTGCAAAGAGTCAAAGAGCATTTCACTTTATGTGGCGCTGCGCAGGAAGTTCGGCAGCGAGGACATTAGAGTACCGCGAGAGCAATGCGAAATGTTACAAAAGGGTCCGCCTTTACCTTTGCTCTCGCGTTACTCTGATGTCATACGCCGATCAGTCAGCTCCGCACCAGTCGAACACACAAAGCGTCAAGGTCTGGATGAAAAGAAGAGAATTGCCCGGATTCCACGCAAGCAGATACCCTCAGAAAACAGCAATTTTAATCAACCATCACTCGCATGTGCATGTTTGCAAGCAGTACAAGCCTGCGTGATGTTTGCTGTGACAGGTTTTAATAAAAGAGAAAAAAGTCAATTGATATTTGACATCAATAAACAATAATATATACGAAATATAATTATATGGTCTTGACATACACATTATCTGTTGCTTAAGTTTAATATAAAGTACTCATTTGGTTTATTTGATTGTGACAGTCTCTCTATCACCAATCACAAATCATCACTTTACGCTTCTCTTTCTCAATGGATAAACTGAATCAAAGCTGCTGTTATCTGCAGTTATACATTTTACAGAGACCAGTATTCATTAGATTTTAAGAACTTTTTTGGAAGGAACTTTTATCAGAAGGAAAGCATAATAGAATTGTCTAAAATAATGGTAAATACTCTAATCTCAGGCATTTAAACTCAGTAAAAGCTTTTATTTCAATTTAATTTCTAAAATATGATTCGATTTGTATTGTGAACCATTTTAACACAGTATTTTCCAACTATTTAACACAGAAATAGCTAAAATCCACACTATTATCTACTGGCAAATGGTTAGGAAAATCTCACTGCAAGCTGAACTCAGAAGTTGGCAGCTCTGCTAAATGAAGACGGAGCCCTCGAAGATTAACCAAATTAACAGCACTGAGCCACACTTAACTTGAAAACATTTCCGCGTTCAAAGTTTAAACCTGTTAGACGCCAACTTATTATCTCCAATTTAGCAATCATAAGGGATTCATACACAGTTCAAATCTCTTGTGCACTATATTTGGCTTCCGCCATTTTGTAGTGGTGTCTGACACCTGAGTGAACAACTTCATTCCTTACATTAGTTCATTACATTTTACCCACAATGACTTTGAGGGTACATTCGATGTACACTCGCTCACTCACTGTTTCCCATGATACAATGGAAGACGAATGCATAATTGGAATCAGCTGAAAGATACTGACAGTAAACACCACAAATTTACCTTTATAAACTTTAGTTTGTCCTTGTTGTCAGTTATTTCCTACTTCTTAAAAAGAAACAAATTAAAAATAAATGTGATACCTTTAATTTAAAATACATAATTTTATTAAATATAATAAATAAACATAATAGTAAATAAATATAACAAACAGTTATTTTATTCTCTTTATTATCAAATAATACTATAAACATGACAAATGTGACAAACAGTAAAAAAGTACACAGTACAATCCGTAAAGCCACACAGGTGTAAGGGTTTATGAAAAATCTCTGCGACAGGTCACACATAATATTTACATCAGTGTCACTCATTTGGTTCTTCACCATAGTGGATTCAATTTTCATTCACTATACTGAATAGTGAATGAGTGAACGTTTCGGACACAGCACTTGTGTTCTTTGTCAGTTCTTGTTTATGTTATGGTTTGGTTCCCTGTTCCTGTTCTGAGTTTTCACTCGTTATCACTGCAAAACAAATAAACATTTGACCCCTTTTACAAAATAATTGCAGCATATTAAAAAATATGTTTTTAAGAAAAATAAATTATTTAACTTAAGCCATTAATCTCTTGACCAGCAACCCCACTTTAGCCCAAACCATGAAAAGACCTATGTTCACTAAAAATATTTATTAATAAGAATCTTAAGGACATTACTAAACAAACAATACAGACATTTTAAGGTTTGTATTTTATTCCTCATCCAGTGGTACATTCAATAAAAATATAAGCCGAGTCGGAGCCGATAGAGTAGTGGACGGTGCTCCGACACATGGTGCAGACGCACTTCTGGTGACCCGAGTTTGAATCCCGGCTCGAGGTCCTTTGCCAATCGAGCCCAGTCTCCTGAAGATGCGTATAAATAGCACGAAGTGTAAAACTCGTGCAATACATAGCCTACGCCAAATTCCACTTTGGCGTGCATATGATACACAAGTCCTTCACTTAAATGGTGCATCTTTTTTTGTCGTTTTATTTATTGGTTTCTCAATTTTTTTGCTATTTTTTTTTACCATTTTCGCTTGGGTTTAGGGTTAGAACTACTTTTTGTTATATAAAAATGACATCCTAACCCAAATCCCAACTCTAACCCCAACTCCAAGCGACCATGGCTTAAATATGAACAAAAACATGGAGAAACCTGTATATTAAATAACCAATTGCATGGAAGTGATTGAAGACATATAAATTGCGTGAACACTCTCAGGGAAAGAGCGGAGAGAAATTCAGCGCATACCGGAATGCACACGAAATCAAAGAAAACCTGCCAGCTGAGAGGTTCGCGCATCATTTTAATGTAACATACATTAAAGGACAAGTTTGGTATTTTACACTTAAAGCCCTGTTTTCAGATTGTTTATGATGAAATAGGTTTTGACTGAAATTTCGACATTTGCGGCTTCCCCGAGAATTTTTGGGTGTTTGTGTTTCAGCTCCTACCTTTACAATGCGTTTAATGGTGCACTGGAACAATCCTTTCTAAAATGCATTAAACTTTCGTTTACAAAGACGTGAAACTTATCGAGTGGTCAGGGGTGTTCAATGATATGCTCACACAAAAATCGCGTTAAAAGATGCTTTCCAACAGCTGTTTTAGCACTCGTTGTTAACTTGTGGACCTATTTTTCCAAACGCCCCACACCCGTAGGCCTACATTCTTCCGCTTAGAGCTTGAATAATAGACACTCCAGCCCAGTTGCGTATTTTGCAGCGATTTTTGTGTGAGCATACCAGTGAACACCCCTGACCACTCGCTGAGTTTCACGTCTTTGTAAACGAAAGTTTAATGCATTTTAGGAAGGATTGTTCCAGTGCACAATTAAACCCATTCTAAAGGTAGGAGCTGAAACACAAACACCCAAAAATTCTCTGGGCAGCCGCATATGTCGAAATTTCAGTCAAAACCGTTCTATTTCATCATAAACAATCTGAAAACAGGGCTTTAAGTGTAAAATACCGAACTTGTCCTTTAAATTGTACATTTGTCATTAAAAGTCTTAAATCACTTTTAACAGAAACCATGAACAAGCTTATAAAATACAATCTGCATAAAAAAGTTGACAGTAAAATTCATGTACATTTCTTGACAGTATTTACTGCTGTTGTTAATAAATATTTAAAGTGGTTGTCGAGGGGTTTTGTGTTGATCTTTTCAGTTAATCTTCTAAACCCCTGCTCCACTTTCAGTATATTCATTCAAAGTTAATCTATTTATGCCTTACTAGCATGTTTTTTATGCACCTTAATATATGATATCGTCGCTGTCCGATGAAACTCACGTATGTTCATTTTGCCGATTTTTAGATTTTTCGACAGATTGAATGTCCAGGTTAATTTCCATATACAGTATGCGTCACATACCTAAATAGCCAATGAAAACTTGTGAAATCATGTCATCTGATTTTCACGTACCCGTTTGGTGTCAAAGCTGTCAATCACGCCGCATATCTTCCGCCTGTAAAGCATCTCGCCGGTCTCGTAAAGTTTCATCGAACCTCAGCACTGGATATAGCCGAATAAACATGACAATGACTTTCCTTCGAGGTAAACGTTTCCCCCGGACGCCAGACTAACATCTAGGAGTTACTTAATTACGGTAGGACTGTGTAAACAAAGTATCTGTCTAGCATTGGTGTTATACGCTGGGGATTTCCCCACCACTTTTTGAAAGCATTTGGTTAAAATGTTCTGAAAAATCAAGCGATGCTTAAGACTTCTGGTTTTATGGTCTAGTGTCACATATGTTGTGTTGTATGCTTATGGTGTGTTTTCTTGTACATATGTAATGAAATTCATTGTAATCATTTATTAAACGCGCTGCTGTTTTCTACGGTATGGTGCTTTGGCATTGTTCGGTTGAGCTGGTGTTGCAGGGACTGTTACATGTGTGATGTGTGCATTCGACATTGTTGAGGGTTTATAAATTTATGCTGAGTATTTTCTTTTTGTTGACTGGCCTACGCTATGCCCATTTTTGATGCGCGTTATTCAATATTTTTCCCGTCCTGCAGTAATGTTTTTATAAGATCTTTTGTCCCCACCACTTTTCAACACAAACTGACGCCCCTGCTGTGTAGCATTACCATGTCAGTGTATTGATTCATTGTCCCTTAATGGTTTGCAAGAGACATTTAATACACTTATAATTAATATTAAATAAAGTAAGCGTATTTAACCAAGACGTAGGCTATTTAATAAACTGAGCGTATTCATCTGTCAATACGAAACGCGACTTTGGCCATTCTAATTAATGATCGGAAGAACGCGTATCGATCAAAGTTACTGTAAAATATGCACGCATGTCCATTTAAACTCAATTTTGGTCAAATGTGGATTATATCATGACACTGGCAAGAATATGGTTACATGTAAATATGCCGTACCAAGTATGACAACGCTACATTCAACTGCTTTTGATATACGGTGTTTTTTTCACTTTCTGAAAAGTTACCGTTTTGGACATGCGTGGGTTTCGTCGGGCAGCGGCGATATGATCTATACTGATACCTGGTATATACCAGCTAATAAATGTTGTCTTAATTTGGGTGGTCAGACTGCATTTGAAATTCAATCTCCATCTAATTTAGCTAAACCAAGTAAATTTGCTTGAATTATAGTCATTTTAGGATGCCAAAGTCAAGTTTAATCATATAAAATTAATTTTACCAGCAAAAAAAATGTGGAAAGTGAAAATGCTGAGTGGCTAGTAACTTTGGAAAACAACTAGCCACTTCGGCTGGTCAGCAAAAAAGTTAATGTCAAGCCCTGCCTGATAGGAATATTTAAGTTCTGGGGCCTCATTTATAAAATGCTGCGTAAAAACCATCCTAAATTTGATCTTCTTTTAACAAAAATGCGCACGTGTGATTCATAAACCGAACGTACGCGCAGAAAACGCGCGTACCCCTTTCAAATCTATAAATCGCAAATGAACTTGAACTTGTGCGCAGCCGAGCAGTTTCAGATCTCCGCCTTTAAACGATGCCTAATTAATGTCACAGACATATAAAAGAGCACTTCTCAATGTTTAAACCAAATTTCGAGCAGCAAGATTGGCTTATATTTCCAAAAACCTGCAGCAATCAGAAAAGCAAAAGTGCGTACGTCTGCCCAGACCCTGACGTGGCGCTAAGCACTTTTCCATGTCAAATACAGTTTTTATAAATATGGACTTTGCCGTGGATTTTTGCGTACGCAAACTTTACGATCAAATTTGTGCGTACGCACGCTTTATAAATGAGGCCCCTGAAGCGACACCACGTTACAAAGAACACCATGTAATAAAAAACAGAAAAGCC